>NC_090444.1:601179540-601840192 GCF_031143425.1 Pleurodeles waltl | reverse complement strand
CATCTTCGTCTTTTTCAATTTGTGCATTGTGTAGGTCTGCGTGAGTAAGATCTTATCTGTTGTTGCGAACCATTTCATTTATCTGACCTAAAAAGGCGCTTCTGTGTTCAGCCATCATATAATATCTTTTCATAGTACTCGCCTTGAGGCTGAAGCTTGTCGTACCACCCGGAGTCTGTGTGTCTTTTTTTACTATTACCTCTCTCGCTTGATCAACTGAAATTTGTCCAAATGGATTAGCATCTGACAGTTGAGCTGAAAAGCATCCATTGATGAAGTAGTGGTGTATCTCTGGATGTTTCACTGCAAGTAATGTGATTTCGGCATAGTATACAGGACGATATCTAGCGTAGTTCATCCTGTCATATGCAAAACACCATGGAATCATAGAGCATATGGCAGTAAGATGTAAATGACAATTTCCTTCTCAAGCAGCATGCAGCAAAGCCAGCAAGAAAGTTTCAACAATATCTACATACGACGTCCAAACTTCAGAGAGATCTCCATTGTCAAGACAAAGATCTTCCAGGAATACATCCCAAAGCTGTTTTACTTCAGCAAAGGCAGCGTTCTGCAAATGATCATCAAATCTCTGTTGGCATAGGTCTTTTGCAAAGTAAATAACAACCTTAGTGAAGGAGTAGGCAACCTGAATGTTCTCTTCCCAATTTTTCTCCACCCAGGGAATACATTTCAACCAAGCCAGTCTCAACATAGTTTCGTACTCGCACATGTGTACTTGAACTGCATGATTGTACATACGACATACTAGTACTGATGATGTTTATCCTTCTGCTATCATGTCTGCTTCAATGCAAAGGTCGCGAAGGCCAGCATCTTGAAAGTGTTTTTGAAGAATGGACATGACTACAAATGGTGTGAAAGGTGCCCATTTGATTCTGTCATGCGTTGCTTTATACTTCCACACGATCTCAGTTGCTTTGCATAGAGAGCCTGATCCATGACCACTATAATTTTTGCCAAATGCAGTGATTCCTTTATCAGCTCTGACTGTTTCAAAGTTTCAGAAACAGTTGTCAGCTCAGTTGCAGGGGCATTAGTGGTGGGCAAGCTGACAATGGAATCCTGTGATTCAGTTACTAGGTCTCTAGTACTGATATTAAATCCTGTCCACCTTCGTATTATCTGTGCTTCTTGTCTTGTCACAACCCAGGTTATGTGCTTATTTTGTGCAAGCTTCAGTTGGGCAACATGTTACAGCATGATGTTAGTACCTGTTATCAATGGCTGAGGCCCAACTTCTTAACCAGAAACATACTTGAACAATTCTTCAGTATTTGTGGTGGTCTGTGTACTTTGCTTTTGTTTCTCAATGCTTGAAGAGGAGCTTTAAAAGGGTTTGGTCCAAACAACTTGGGCTGGATGGTTATACCGTTGGCTCAATGATTTCTCCCCTCACCAGAAAGAGTCTCTTCCAGCATATCAATATTATCCCATGCTAAGTTAGTGAAGACATGAGGCTGAATGTCAGGTGCAACAACAATTTGCTCATTTAAGGTCTCAGCAAGTTTCTGAAGACACAAGGCGTGTCATTTTCTTCCAGTTGTGAGTATGAAATCCCATGACCAAGTCTGTTTAGAGTGCAAATTATTTCACCATTGCCTGTTAGCGTTTTCATGGCATATGGGAGCAACAAATGCTTGGGGTTTTTCTGCTGGCCATTTGTGACTGCAGATATAAACTCCTGGCTGAATGATTGCATTAGTAAGTTGACCCTTTTGAATGGCTTTGTGTTTTCTGAATCTCCAGTCAGAAGTCCTAATAAGAACCGTTTATGGTAACCAGGCACTGTTCATTATCATTATCAACGTCTGATGGATGATATGGCCAAGGTGTTGATGTCATGTTTGGTTTCATCATTGTTCTTAAGTGCAATGATGTTTGATCAATGATTTTGTTCATGTCTGTTACCTTAACCTTTAAAACTGATAATTCCCTTTCCATACTCTGTTTTTCTCTTACAATGTCCTGTAGCATGACACTATCAGGTTGGTCCAATAATTTTCTTTGGTTGTCTGTGAATATTTGGCTGTCACCAAACTCAGAGTCCAATTTTCGTATAACATGCTTCTTGGTTGATTCGTCTATTCCCTGTATTCCTCTGCGTGTCACAAGGGTTTCAAGCCTTTCAGTGAGAGTCGTCACACGCATTACCTCTTTGTTAAGAATAATCAAAGTTCTAATGTATTTTGTGTATTGAAAGAGTTAATCATGTGTTTCATCTCTCATATTTTGCAGTGATTATCGGTTTGAATGCTAGATGCATGATCTTCCACCTTTGCTTTAATCCTTGTATAGTACTTATAACAAGATGCATGATAATGGGCTTCTGCAGCCACTTTGTCCCTATTACAACCTCCTAAGATCTTTGAATCCCAATTAATGGTTTCACACTCTTGAAGCCTTTTGTCAACTCTAAGCTCCGTGGCCTTGATTAATTTCTTATGTGTTGATGGTCCCTTGTACCATTTTATCTTTCCACAAAATATACATTCTTCAGCATACCCATTTGACTTTAATGATGTACTTCTGTTTAAGCCTTCACTTGTGTACTCACTCGTTCCAGCCCCTTCACTGATACTTGCTTTGGCTTTCTGCTTAATAGTCTATAAATCTCTCTTCATAGTAGGCAGGCTTCTGCACTTCGTGTGGTAAAATACTTAGAGAACGGTGTTGCTTTCCACATTTCTAGCAATGTCTAACAGTGAAATGTGATTCCTTACTTGAGCTGCCCCTAACAAAGTTTTCCATGATGAGCAGTCCAGCTGGCTTGTCATCATACCTCCACTGTGGACATTTGACCATAAATGAACTATGCACTGGTGATCAGAGGGACAGGATGTGCTTGTTTCAGTGTTCTTCATGATGCTGCAGAGTCATTCGTCACCAGCTCTGGAAAAATAAGTTATTTAAAAAATGTATACATTTTCCTTGGTGTACTTAATATTATCATAATTACTGTTAGAATTATTACCAATTTACATAATCATATTTACCTTTATTGTAATTTTTAATACTTAAAATTCACAATAATAAAAATTACGAAAACATTTCCATTCACATCAAAGTATCTTGGGAGTGGAGTGGTAACTCACAAAAGGCAAAGAGTTGTGACTTGCTATTCCATTTTTTCCTTCTCTAGGCATCCATGGCTTGCCAATAAATCATATTAGAATTCATCCCCCAAAGGGGTTCCAATAACATGGTTGGCTCGAACCCTATAGGTAAGGTATCTTGTCTGAGGGTGTGACTGGGCAGCTTGAAAGACACAGAGGGAAAGGAAAGAGTTTTCTCTCTCTGGATTCTATTCCTGCTGCAGGATTGCAGTTGGGACCGCAATCATGCAGCAAAAATGCACCCACTAGGCCACCAGCGATTGTTATCGTGTCAGGCAGCAGCCCCTTTGGCAAGGATGGCTCCTCAAAAGAAGTGCCTCCAGTGTTTCCCTTTCCCTCATCTGGGTTACGATCGGCTGTTTTTTAAGCTGATCTACACCCTGAAAGGGAAGTGACAATCCCACTAGACACCAGGGAGATATATTTTGTCTATTGATTCTTGGAAGGGTTACTTCACAAATCAGGCAAATATCTTTTGTTTCCACCCATTTTCACAGCAGATCGGCTGTTTTTTTATGCCAATCTGCTCCCCGCGGTTGGTGGAAACCTACTAGAGACCACAGATAACCATTGCATACATTGTTTCTAGAGAGAAACCCCTTGGGCAAGGGTTGGTCCCCAAAAGGGGCAATTATCTTTTCTTTCCAACCCCCACGGGCAGATTGACATGGTTTTAGACCAATCTGCTCCCTTGGGGGATGGAAACCCTTGGGCAAGGGTCGCTATCCAAAAGGGGCAATCATCTTTTGTTTCTCCCCCACCGTGGGGGTGGATCAGCCATTTATTAGGCCAATATGTCCCTGGGGAGAACTGGATAACCACTAGATACCTATTAATTTTTGCTTGTATGTATTTGATGGGGCACGACCTCTAAACTGAGGTTACTTCCCTGAAGGGGAAATTTTTTGTAGATCTGGGTGGAAATATAATTCTGCAAAGTTTAAAGACTTTGGTCCTGATTTAGAGTTTGGCAGATGGGTTACTCTGTCACAAAAATGATGGATATTCTGTCCGCTGTGTTACAATTTCCATAGGATATAATGGAATTGTAATACAGCGGATGCGATATCCATCACGTTTGTGATGGAGTAAACCCATGTGCCAAACTCTAAATGTCTTTGTTTTGTGCTATCACAAGTAAGTTGAAGACTTGTATAACGGTGCTATTTGTTTGATAGAGGGCCTGCACCATTATTTATTTGTACTTTTATTAAATTTTTTAAGTTGAGTGTGGTTGTGGCGGGTGGCCTGACGTTTCAGTAGGGGCATAGTTATTATTTTAAATTAAATTTTTTATCTTTTGTAAGGGACTAAGGGGGTCATTCTAACTCTGGAGTTCCCCCTCCAGAACACCGCTCCGCGGTCCGAAGACCGCCGCGGTGATTCTGTGTTTCCCGCTGGGCTGGCGGGCGACCGCCAGGAGGCCGCCCGCCAGCCCAGCGGGAAACCCCTTCCCACGAGGAAGCCGGCTCCGAATGTAGCCGGCGTAGTGGGAAGGGTGTGACGGGTGCAGTTGCACCCATCGCGAATTTCAGTGTCTGCTAAGCAGACACTGAAATTCTTTGTGGGGCCCTCTTACGGGAGCCCCTGCAGTGCCCATGCCATTGGCATGGGCACTGCAGGGGCCCCCAGGGGCCCCACGACACCCCATACCGCCATCCTGTTCCTGGCGGCCGAACCGCCAGGAACAGGATGGCGGTATGGGGTGTCGGAATCCCCATGGCGGCGCAGCAAGCTGCGCCGCCATGGAGGATTCCTAAGGGCAGCGGAAAACCGGCGGGGGACCGCCGGTTTTCCCTTTCTGACCGTGGCCAAACCGCCGCGGTCAGAATGCCCTTGAGAGCACCACCTGCCTGTTGGCGGTGCTCTCGCGGTCGTTGACCCTGGCGGTCAATGACCGCCAGGGTCAGAATGACCCCCTAAGTTTCAAAGTTCTGTATATTTCTTCCACATTTGTTAAAATTGCACTTTTCATGTATTTTACTTTTTGGCCTAGTCTGCCCACGGGCCATCCAGCCAGTACTAGTCATGGGTACATTAAACAACTGTTTCTGTGGTATATGTTGTTTTAAAACATAATTTAGACCAGGCATGGCATTAGATCAAAATAAAAATGTAGGTATTTTTGTATTTCACATTTTGGTGGGGTATTTTTTGATGCCTTGGGAGGATGTGTGTCATTGTAAATTCTTTTTAACTCACTTAGGGGCATATTTAAGAGCCCCTAGCATATTCTGACGTCACATTTGCATACAATTTTTACGTTAATGTGGCGTTAGAAGGCCAGAAAAGCCACACAATATTTACAAAGTGACTTTGTAACCCTTTGCACTACATTATGCTGTCGCATAGGCTCTCATTATTCTAATGAGACTACTGGATTTCGAGTGGCAGAATCGCCTGCGGTATGGGAGACTGAGTCTAACCCACTACAGGTGACACCTGTCACTCCAATCCGGCTTCTGCTCATGCTAACTAGCAGTGCCTCATCTCTACCCAAGGTCACAAAAAAGAGAATGACAGGTAGGGACAAATTAAATCCTAAATTAAATAAACAGTCATTAATTCTGTTAATCCTAGATTTAATTTCTTTCTCAAATTTATTTCAAAAAATTAAATAGTAAAAAAGGAAGCTATGGTAGTGTAATCCAAAGTCTAATACACATAACATAAATTGCTGCACTATTATTTACAAAACTCATATATAAACCACAATGAGCCACACATTGCACAAAGTACAGTAACAAAACTAACAAAACATCATACCCTACACATTTAAACAGTGGTCACTATAACACAACTGCCAAGGTGATCCACTTCTATTAACTCAGCCAGTGGGCTTTTAATGCACTTGACTATCACTCACTTGTGTATTTCTTTCACACAAGCGTGTATTGGTGCATTTTGAAATATTTTTTACTATATAGTCCATTAATTCGGTAAGCCCAATGTACTTGTAAGGAGAAGTCAACGCGTTTCGGCCTGTAGATTAAGGCCTCATCAGGACTGGATAAGGGCACAAGTGATTCTAAAAAACAATTAAACAGACAAAAAACAATTCTTTCAACTATACATACAATATCCTACACATATTAATCAGGTCTAGAAAGTATTTGGTCTCACTGACAACAGACTATTTGATATTTACAACCTTTCATTTGTGAACATATTAGCTCATACCAGAAGCAAGAAAAAGATAAAAAATATATAACAAATATATATAATGGTGAATCTAACTTGAATCTCAAACATCTAATGCTTTTGTACAACCCCATACAACCTAATTTACCCGTGTTTATCCTATTATGAATTAGCTTAAATGAAAAACCATCATTATATAGACTTACTTTGTGGAGAACGACAACCGGTCAAGCCCTTTAGTCATCTCACATTTCGGGCCGGTTATTGAATATATCGAAGCCGTCAAGGCTCCAAACTCTCCTGTCAGTGGGGCGAACAAAAACCTCGTAAAAACTAAGGTTTATGTTTGAGATGCAGTTGTTCTACAAGTTGTTGAACAGGAATCACATTAAACCGCTAGTCTTACCGGCTACAGCGTTTACTAATCGCGTATCATTCTTCAACCACGTTGATTCAGGTCACGTCTCTGCGTCAATCTGGTTGCTAAGCAACGTGGCAACGTTGCACTCATTTAAACGTAATGGCGTTACGAATAACGTCATAACGTTAAGGGCTGAAATAGCCCTCCGATCCCCGTGTTATTCAACTATGTGGATCCTTATTCACACTAACGTGAGTCAATATCGGTGGCCATCTTAGGACGGACAGCACCGTCTTATGTTAATTGCTTGCTACAAGCATAAATGTTACTGAAACTGGAGAGCTCTCAATCTCTATGTGAACACCAAGCGTTAGTGAACTCGAAAAGCGGTGGAAATAATAGGATGGAGTCAAACTAGCGAGGGCCCCCTATATTCATTTAAATAGAGGCCTCTAAATATTAAAAAGACTCTCAGAGTAATTATGTCGGCCATCTTTACTGTCCCTCATTTTAAAAGAAACAAGGACTTCCTGCCCAGGATGATTTTTGTTATTATTACCCAAAAAGAGAAGTGTATCACTAAATTCTCAGGACTTTTAAAAAAAAAAAAAAAAAAAAAAAAAATTAAACATTACACCACAGACACTATATCTCCCATCGTCACAGTATCCACTCTTTCTTCGGTATTGCCATCACAATAGTGACTATACATATCAGTCCAAGGGCAATCAATATTAGCTGGTACTTTAAACTATACCACACAGTCTATTGTAATCCCAAAGGAGCCAAGCCTCACTTCAAGAGTAGGTAACTCAAAAATTCAGGAACTCATTTAATTAAAGCCCACATTTCATCATCATCATTCAGACCAGTTTTTGCTGTTTGGAATTTCTCAATAAATCTTGCTTCCATTTTTAGTAATTTCTTTGTCGTTGTTGGTCCATCAGATTTAGTTTGTATTACCAATAATACTGTCCACCAGATGTCTTCTTCTGTGTGTGTGTAATCCACAAAATGTTCGACTAATGGTGCTCCTTTCACTCCACATTTAATTCGTGAACGGTGCTGCAGGATCCTGGTTTTTATTGGTTGCGAAGTCTGTCCAATATACGCTTTTCCACAAGGACACAAAATGCAATAGATCACATTTTTAGTGTTACAATTAGTAAAGTCATTTTGCACATGCACTCTGCCATTTATTTTAACCTCTTTGGTATCTTGCGTGTATTTACATGCCAGACATTTGCCACATCTAAAGTGCCCTTGGATTGCTGGTAGTTGTAACAGGGATCTCAAATCTTTTTTCTTTTTTTCTGGTTGTTTTTGCACTGCCTTAACCAATTGATCTTTCAGACTTCGTGCCTTCTTAAACGAAAAAAGTGGTTTGTCTATATTCAATTCACTGATTATTTTCCAATTACGTTCAATAATAGATCGTATTTTATTTGCCTTAGGGCTAAATGTGATCACACATGTTAAAGGTACATCTTTTGTCTTTTCTTTTGGGACCAATAATGTTTCCCTAGGAGTAAACCATGCCCTTTTCGCTGCATTCTTAACCAATTTTTTGGGGTACCCTCTCTCAATAAGTTTCCTAGTCAATTCTTCCGCATTGTCAAAATAATCAGTTTTTTCTGTACAATTCCTCCTGATTCTCAAAAATTGCCCATAAGGTAAATTTTCTTTGAGTGTCCGTGGATGTCCACTGGAGAAATGTAACAAAGTGTTACGGTCAGTAGTTTTTTTATATAAACTGACTGCTAGTTTACCATTTTTGTTCCATATCCATAGATCAAGGAAATTAATTTTGGTTTTGTCCTTACTCATAGTAAAATTGAAATCGACTGTGCGGTGGTTTAGCCAGTCATGGAAAGCTTTTAAAGTTTCCTCTGATCCTTGCCATACCATCAGGATGTCATCGATGTATCGAAACCAGTGGTTAATATGCTCCCTAAAAGGGTTAGTTTGAGGATAAACCCATTTGTGTTCGAAATAATCCATCACTAGGTTAGCGACCTCTGGGGCAAAGCTACAGCCCATCGCTACGCCTTTAACTTGGCGATATAACTGATCGTTATATATAAAAAAGTTGTTTTTTAAGCAAAGAGTCGCTAACTCTACTAGGAATTCCGTGGGCGGAGTGTGAGGCATAATGTTATTGTTCAAAGTCTTTCTGATAATTTCAATAGCTTCGTCTTGCGGAATGTTAGTATACAATGACTCAATGTCAAACGTAACCAACAGCTGACTGTTCTCCTCAAATGTTAAATTTTCCAACTTGTTGATAATATCCATGGAATCCCTTACATAAGCTGATGTCTTAATCACAGCAGGTTTTATGAATGCATCAACAAATTGAGCAAGAGGTTCTAGGATGGAGCCACACGCTGATACTATTGGTCTCCCTGGTGGATGCTCAGCATTTTTATGGATCTTAGGGAGCATATAAAAACAAGGGGTTCTTGCGTCAGATTGGCTCAAAAAGTTAAACTCTTTTTTACCAATCCAACCTTGTTCTTCCGCTTTAACCAGAAGTAAATCAATTTGTCTCCCAACCTGTTTAGGTGTATCATCTTGTATTTCCCGATAATGAAGAGGGTTACTCAATTGTCTCATGGCTTCCAAGTTGTACTGTTCTTTATCCCAAATTATGATCCCACCTCCTTTATCTGCCGGTTTTATGATTATTTCTTGGTTGTCAGCCAACTCTTTTATGGCTTCTTTTTCTATTTTAGAGCAATTATCATTGAAATGAATTCTTTTAGAGTTAAGTAAATCTAGTTCCTTCAGAACCACATTTTCAAATACTCCTAAACAGGTTGGGAGACAAATTGATTTACTTCTGGTTAAAGCGGAAGAACAAGGTTGGATTGGTAAAAAAGAGTTTAACTTTTTGAGCCAATCTGACGCAAGAACCCCTTGTTTTTATATGCTCCCTAAGATCCATAAAAATGCTGAGCATCCACCAGGGAGACCAATAGTATCAGCGTGTGGCTCCATCCTAGAACCTCTTGCTCAATTTGTTGATGCATTCATAAAACCTGCTGTGATTAAGACATCAGCTTATGTAAGGGATTCCATGGATATTATCAACAAGTTGGAAAATTTAACATTTGAGGAGAACAGTCAGCTGTTGGTTACGTTTGACATTGAGTCATTGTATACTAACATTCCGCAAGACGAAGCTATTGAAATTATCAGAAAGACTTTGAACAATAACATTATGCCTCACACTCCGCCCACGGAATTCCTAGTAGAGTTAGCGACTCTTTGCTTAAAAAACAACTTTTTTATATATAACGATCAGTTATATCGCCAAGTTAAAGGCGTAGCGATGGGCTGTAGCTTTGCCCCAGAGGTCGCTAACCTAGTGATGGATTATTTCGAACACAAATGGGTTTATCCTCAAACTAACCCTTTTAGGGAGCATATTAACCACTGGTTTCGATACATCGATGACATCCTGATGGTATGGCAAGGATCAGAGGAAACTTTAAAAGCTTTCCATGACTGGCTAAACCACCGCACAGTCGATTTCAATTTTACTATGAGTAAGGACAAAACCAAAATTAATTTCCTTGATCTATGGATATGGAACAAAAATGGTAAACTAGCAGTCAGTTTATATAAAAAAACTACTGACCGTAACACTTTGTTACATTTCTCCAGTGGACATCCACGGACACTCAAAGAAAATTTACCTTATGGGCAATTTTTGAGAATCAGGAGGAATTGTACAGAAAAAACTGATTATTTTGACAATGCGGAAGAATTGACTAGGAAACTTATTGAGAGAGGGTACCCCAAAAAATTGGTTAAGAATGCAGCGAAAAGGGCATGGTTTACTCCTAGGGAAACATTATTGGTCCCAAAAGAAAAGACAAAAGATGTACCTTTAACATGTGTGATCACATTTATCCCTAAGGCAAATAAAATACGATCTATTATTGAACGTAATTGGAAAATAATCAGTGAATTGAATATAGACAAACCACTTTTTTCGTTTAAGAAGGCACGAAGTCTGAAAGATCAATTGGTTAAGGCAGTGCAAAAACAACCAGAAAAAAAGAAAAAAGATTTGAGATCCCTGTTACAACTACCAGCAATCCAAGGGCACTTTAGATGTGGCAAATGTCTGGCATGTAAATACACGCAAGATACCAAAGAGGTTAAAATAAATGGCAGAGTGCATGTGCAAAATGACTTTACTAATTGTAACACTAAAAATGTGATCTATTGCATTTTGTGTCCTTGTGGAAAAGCGTATATTGGACAGACTTCGCAACCAATAAAAACCAGGATCCTGCAGCACCGTTCACGAATTAAATGTGGAGTGAAAGGAGCACCATTAGTCGAACATTTTGTGGATTACACACACACAGAAGAAGACATCTGGTGGACAGTATTATTGGTAATACAAACTAAATCTGATGGACCAACAACGACAAAGAAATTACTAAAAATGGAAGCAAGATTTATTGAGAAATTCCAAACAGCAAAAACTGGTCTGAATGATGATGATGAAATGTGGGCTTTAATTAAATGAGTTCCTGAATTTTTGAGTTACCTACTCTTGAAGTGAGGCTTGGCTCCTTTGGGATTACAATAGACTGTGTGGTATAGTTTATAGTACCAGCTAATATTGATTGCCCTTGGACTGATATGTATAGTCACTATTGTGATGGCAATACCGAAGAAAGAGTGGATACTGTGACGATGGGAGATATAGTGTCTGTGGTGTAATGTTTAATTTTTTTTTTTTTTTTTTTTTTTTTTAAAGTCCTGAGAATTTAGTGATACACTTCTCTTTTTGGGTAATAATAACAAAAATCATCCTGGGCAGGAAGTCCTTGTTTCTTTTAAAATGAGGGACAGTAAAGATGGCCGACATAATTACTCTGAGAGTCTTTTTAATATTTAGAGGCCTCTATTTAAATGAATATAGGGGGCCCTCGCTAGTTTGACTCCATCCTATTATTTCCACCGCTTTTCGAGTTCACTAACGCTTGGTGTTCACATAGAGATTGAGAGCTCTCCAGTTTCAGTAACATTTATGCTTGTAGCAAGCAATTAACATAAGACGGTGCTGTCCGTCCTAAGATGGCCACCGATATTGACTCACGTTAGTGTGAATAAGGATCCACATAGTTGAATAACACGGGGATCGGAGGGCTATTTCAGCCCTTAACGTTATGACGTTATTCGTAACGCCATTACGTTTAAATGAGTGCAACGTTGCCACGTTGCTTAGCAACCAGATTGACGCAGAGACGCGACCTGAATCAACGTGGTTGAAGAATGATACGCGATTAGTAAACGCTGTAGCCGGTAAGACTAGCGGTTTAATGTGATTCCTGTTCAACAACTTGTAGAACAACTGCATCTCAAACATAAACCTTAGTTTTTACGAGGTTTTTGTTCGCCCCACTGACAGGAGAGTTTGGAGCCTTGACGGCTTCGATATATTCAATAACCGGCCCGAAATGTGAGATGACTAAAGGGCTTGACCGGTTGTCGTTCTCCACAAAGTAAGTCTATATAATGATGGTTTTTCATTTAAGCTAATTCATAATAGGATAAACACGGGTAAATTAGGTTGTATGGGGTTGTACAAAAGCATTAGATGTTTGAGATTCAAGTTAGATTCACCATTATATATATTTGTTATATATTTTTTATCTTTTTCTTGCTTCTGGTATGAGCTAATATGTTCACAAATGAAAGGTTGTAAATATCAAATAGTCTGTTGTCAGTGAGACCATATACTTTCTAGACCTGATTAATATGTGTAGGATATTGTATGTATAGTTGAAAGAATTGTTTTTTGTCTGTTTAATTGTTTTTTAGAATCACTTGTGCCCTTATCCAGTCCTGATGAGGCCTTAATCTACAGGCCGAAACGCGTTGACTTCTCCTTACAAGTACATTGGGCTTACCGAATTAATGGACTATATAGTAAAAAATATTTCAAAATGCACCAATACACGCTTGTGTGAAAGAAATACACAAGTGAGTGATAGTCAAGTGCATTAAAAGCCCACTGGCTGAGTTAATAGAAGTGGATCACCTTGGCAGTTGTGTTATAGTGACCACTGTTTAAATGTGTAGGGTATGATGTTTTGTTAGTTTTGTTACTGTACTTTGTGCAATGTGTGGCTCATTGTGGTTTATATATGAGTTTTGTAAATAATAGTGCAGCAATTTATGTTATGTGTATTAGACTTTGGATTACACTACCATAGCTTCCTTTTTTACTATTTAATTTTTTGAAATAAATTTGAGAAAGAAATTAAATCTAGGATTAACAGAATTAATGACTGTTTATTTAATTTAGGATTTAATTTGTCCCTACCTGTCATTCTCTTTTTTGTGACGTTGTATTAACCCTAGATAGGGTAGGGTGATAGGGTTCCCCCTGTGGATTTGCAGATTCATCTCTACCCAAGGGCAGGGATGATTGGGCAGCCGAGCGCATGACATAACTGGTTTCTCAGGGAAGCCGTGGTCACTCAGGTCTCATCCGTTTCTCTCAGTTACATTAGTCTCACATACACAATGACAAACAGAGGCAGTCTATATTTCAATAATGCTTTAATAAAGCAACTGCATCGTAGATAGCAAAGCATGGACTGCAATAACCAGGACAATACAGCATGACAAGATTAACATTGTGACAAGAAAAGTAAAACATAAAAATAATGCTACCATATTGTCACTAGAGTCAACAGACTAATTCCTACCTAGGCTACGATAGAGCACACCGTGTTAAGCTCTAATTCTGCCCTTCAGGTTTCCCTGGGAAAACATCATCCCCCAATCCTGAGCAAAGGCCTGAAGTCTATAAAGACAGCTGTAGCAAAGCATTCGGCAATCAGCATACAGTCATGGTTCACTGGCTGGAATCTCCCTCTAACGTGTAAGAGACTGGGAAGTGTTTTTATAAAAAAACAGCTGGTGTTCTAAGAAAACGTCCCTACGTAAGGATGTGTATTTTCTATGAATGTCAGAGACTAAAATTACACTACGTTCACCGGCAACCTATCTTGCTGCAGCCTTGAATGAAGCACAGAGTGAGCAAGAATGTCTTGTTTGAAAACAGAGTGCTGGCCTAGACAAAAACAGTCAGATAGAGAGAAAATAAAACAAGACCGTAAAAGTGGCTACTGTAACAATAATAAAGCAAAGCTGAATAAAATAAATCTAGGTTTAAGTGCCCAGCGGCAGGCCTAGTATGTTAAAATAACGTGCAAGAAACTATAACTAAAATGGCTACACAACAATGCCTGTGCCAGGCATAATGCATGCAAAGGGGGCATTCCCCTGTTAGTGGGGGGCAAAACAATGGAGCCAAGGAAATCTAAGAGATTTCCTTGCATCATTTTTTTCAGGACTTTCAAGGCCTGCTCAGAGCAGGCATTAAAAAGGGTCATGCCATTGATTACAATGAGCCCCTATGTACTCTGCAGGAGTAGCGTTCTAATGTTGGCGCTACTCCTGCAGAGAACATCAATAACGTAAGAAAATGACGCTCTTGCCCCATACTCTGCACCATGGTGCACCGTATTTTAAATACTGCGCACACATGGTGGTCGCAGGGAGCACTAAGGGGAGGAAAAAAATGGCGCTGCACTTTTCTTAAATATGCCACTTTTTTATGGCATTGCTGCACTAATGGTATTTGTTTTATTGTTACCATATCTCCTTTGCCTGGCCAGTGTGTGTTTGCCACAGGCCACCATTTGTCTTTGTTGGCAATGTCATGTGGCAGGAGACCATTTTGTACAGTCAGTGTCCATAGGTCTGTATGAGTTCTTTGTTGATCATTCCTCCTTGCTTGTTGATTGACCATGTGGCCAGCGTCCATTTTGTGTAGGCAGTGAGTGTGCTTTTGCCATAGGCCTGCATGTGTTCTTTGTTCTTCAATGCCTCCTTGTTTGCTGTAGTTGTTGTTTGACCATGTGGGGAGCAGCCATTTTGGGTAGGCAGTCAGTGTGTGTTTTTCCTAGGCCTGCATGTGTTCTTCTTTGTTGTCCATGCCTCCTTGCTTGTTGTTTCATCATGTAGCCGGTGGCCATTTTTTGTAGCCAGCCAGTTTGCTTTTTCCATAGCCATCAAAGTGTTCTGCGTTGTGGCCATTTTCACATTAAGCATAAGTAGACACTACATCACTCCTCACAATCGAAAAACAGTTTAGGGCTACCCCCCACATTGACACGAGCAAGGTGTAAGGTTCATTTAAGGATGTAGTGGAATAAGGAGCATGAAAGGGTCAGCTTTTAAAGGCCACCGGCCATGCCTACAAACAGATTACAGAGTGATTACAGAATACATACATAATTATATTAGCCCAAAGCACATAGGATGGTCAACTTACAATGGGTGCAGGGAAGAAACCAAATTCTGAACACTCTGATGTCCTGGACATACAATGCTGTCAGCACACTTCAAATGAATTGCATTTACTAAAGAGCATATACGCATTCATGGGTCAAAGAATGCTCGGTCAGAAACCTTTGTTGAATGTATAATAAAGAGTAATGACTTCGCCTAGGAATACGAGTTTATAGGGTCACACGTTTTCATTTGTTTTTCCATTTTAATCGGTAAACTTGCAAGCTTTCTATTATTGATCATGTGTAATAACATGATACCCTTGATGTGTATAAAAGGCTTGGCTGTGAAGAATCATCGAGGCAGCCCGTGCAGGGCTGAGCTACAGTTCACAGTGTTTTTCTCCCTGTCACAACAGTAAGTAAATACTGTCTTTGCATTGCCAAGGAGAGTCTGCATGGTCATTTTTTCAGCCCTGTTTACCCCGTAACAGTTGGCGAGCCACCCCAGGATGTTCTTTTGCACCCACATCTGCCAGCTGGCACCAGACGACCGCCTGCCACCTGTTGTAGAGAGACCAGTGTGCAAAAATTTGATGAGGTGAGCAGAAGCCGGGTTAGCTGAAGTTCTGCCTCTGCACAGGGGATTGGGTAGGCTCCAGGGACCGCTGTTCCCTTAAAGGTGAAGATAAAGCGAATTGCGATCTTCGTTCTACATAAGTGCACTCCTCATGGCAGTACTAAGCACAGATGTAAGTGTAATGCAACTCACATGCAATTTTTTGTTGTTGTTGTTGTTGTAGTTGTGAATTTGTCAGAGAAGACCAGAAGGGCACCTCATGCAATTTATTTTTTTTGCTGAAGGATTATGTGTGTGCGTTGCACAAGTAACGAAAAAGTTTGTATTTGTGAATTTGTCAGAAAAGGCCAGAAGGGTACCGCATCCAATTTGTTTTTTATTGTTGAAGGATTGTGTATGTACATTACACAATCAATAGAAATATACGCATTTTTGAATTTTTCAGAGAGGGCCAGAAGGGCATCGCTTGCAATCATTTTTTTTTCAATTTTGTTGAAGGACTGTGTACGTGCATTGCACAATCAACGGAAATATATGTTGCATGTATTTATCAGAGAAAGTCAGAAGGGCACCACATGTGATTTGTTATTTATTGTTGAAGGATTGTGTACGAGCGTTGCACAATCAAAGGAAATATATGTATTTGTGAATTTGTCAGAGAGAGTCTGAAGGGCACCACATGTGATTTGTTTTTTTATTGTTGAAGGATTGTGTACATGCGTTGCACAATCAACACTCTCTAGTAACAATGCGACTCATAACCCCCATGTTAAATTGTCAAACAACATGTGGTATCAGCACATGTCAGAAAATAACTGCAGAGACCACGAATAAGTCATGCTTTGTGTGTTCCTTAATTCCCAATGCTTCTTGTTCAGATAGACTACATTCCATGAAGGAAGTACCCCCACACATAGCTCACTTCTTGTTATACTTGTACTTGAGTAGAATAAAGGCCCAAATGCAGTTGATGCATGTCACAGTAGTACACTTCCTTATCAATGCCGCAACTTACCAGAAGTATTATACATTCTCACACATAGACAAAATATCAGCGATGAAATAACAAGCATGAGAAAGACAGGACTCCCCACCACTGTAGATTGGACCCAGATGGTTGTGAATCTAGGTTTCCATGGAGTAACACACCCACCAACCGAATGTAACAACTATTTTGCAAACCCCTTACCCCCAGATTGTGTCCGTAGGCCAGGGTTCAGATTAAGAGGATCAGCCTTTGCTCATTGTCATCCCAATATGAATTTTTCTGTAGGGCTTTGTCTTTATGGATTGGCACTGACGATAGCCAGGATGTAATAAAGAAATGAACACCCATCTGGGAATAAAATATTCCACGCTATAGCTGGATAGATAAAACTGTAGGTCCTCAGACGGTCATGAAACTAACTTATGTCTCCTTATGTTTCAGGGCAAATTGGACCATTGACGTATGTCAGAATATTGGTTGCAAGGTCACAGTCTTCCACACCGACATGCAGGGGGGCTTCTCCAGCCTTATGGATTTCTTCTGGCAGTGGGAGAACCACTGTATGCCCAGTTACCACCTAACTGAGGAGGAATTTGTTCCATAGTAACTTTGCACGCTCCAGTTTTACTAATACCGGTAATAAACCTATCCGCTTTGGCATAGCACCCTATGACCTGTCCAATGACCTTGCTACATCACAGCCGAAGGAAGAGAGCTGCAGAACACTATGGCAAAAGCACCTGGAATAAAATCCTTCAAGAGTACCGCTTGTTCAATGACGCTGAACTTTTCTTTGGGAGCATCTTGCCATTGTCCAAGATAAGGCAACAGTTTGTTGGCTCCAGATCACAAGGTAGGAACTCCTCAAGGTTATTAACACTATAAATGAGGTCTTCAGTGCCATAAAGGAAGAAATGTGTGCCCTAAGGGTAATGGTGTTGCAACACAGTTATGCACTGGACCTTATGACAGCCATGCAAGGGGGTGTTTGTAAGAAGATAGGTCCCGCTTGCTGCACATTTATTCATGCAAATGATGCAGATAATGGAACTTTGTCGGAAGCAATATAGATACTGCATAATTTATAAACTAAAATGATAGATTAAGAAGGTACCCCAAATAGTTGGTTCAGTGGTTGGTTTCTATCACTGCCACACAGGATGTTGTGATTGTTGGGGACTATGTTACCAATGGCTGCTATCTTACTACTAATATATTATGTAATTCAGGCAGTACTAGCCTGTGTTAGGATAATAGGCACTAAGACAGAAGGATGTTTTCAATTAGGACACCAACACAGGTATTGGATTCCCAAGGCAAAATGTATCATTTGGTACCAAAGGCAGACCAAGATCCAGATAAGGTAGTTGAAATATCAACTAGAGGGGTGAATGTTGTAGGAAATATACAAAATAAGCTGATACATAAAAAATAAGCACACTTCCGTGAATATGAATTGCATATTCATTGCATGACATCAAGCACAAGTAGAAACTACACCACTGTTCACAATCAAAAAACAGTTTAGGCCTGACACCCACACTGACATGAGCAAGGTGAAAGGTTTATTCAAGGATGTAGTGGAATGAGGATCAAGAAAGGCGCATCTTTTAAGGGCCAACTCATGTCTAACGACCCTGCAAGTATTTACAACATCAGCACACAAGCCACCGGCACATTCTCTGTGCCTACAAACAGATTGCAGACTGATTAGACAATGTGTACATAATTGAATTAGCCGAAAGCACACAGGTGTACAACTTACAATGGGTGCAGGGAAGAAAGCAAATTCTAGCCACTCAGGAGTCATGGAAACACAATACTGTCAGAACACACTTCAAATAAATTACATTTACAAAAGAGCACGCATGTATTCATGAGTCAAAGAATGCTTGGTCATAAACCTTTGTTGAACGTATAATCAAGAGCAAGTATTGACTTAGCCTAGGAATTCAGGGTTATGAGGGTCACTTGTTTTCAAGTGTTTTCTATTTGAAAACTTACACGTTTTCTATTATTGATCATTTGTAATAAAGTATTGTACAGATGTGTATAAAAAGGCCTGTCTATGAACAGGCATTGGGGAGCAACTGAAGAGGCAGGTCATGCAGGGCTGAGGTTCATTCCACAGGGTTTTTCTCCCTGTAATGACAGTTAGTACATAATGTTGTTGGATTGCCAAGAAGAGTCTTCATGGTCATTTTCGAGTCTCAAGAGTGTTTTTGTTTATCCAGTAACATTACCATGCCTCATTTCTCTTGCCAGTATTTGCCAAAGGCAAGCATTTGCCTTTGTTCACCATGCCATGTGGCCGAGGGGTCAGTGTCCATAGACCATGTGGCCAGCGACAATTTTGTGTAGCCAGCCAGTGTGCTTTTGCCATAGGCCTGCATGTTTTTTTTGTTCTCCAATGCCTCGTTGCTTGCTGTTGCTGTTTGGCCATGTGGCCGGCAGCCATTTTGTGTACGCAGTCAATGTGCTTTTGCCAAAGGCCTTCATGTGTTCTTTGTTGTGGCCAAGCCTCCTTGCTTGTTGTTGTTTGACCATGTGGCCGGTGGCCATTTTGTGCAGCTAGTCAGTGTGATTTTGCGCTAGGCCTGCATGTGTTCTTTGTCATCCATGCTTCCTGCGTGTTGTTTGACCATATGGCCATTTTGTGAAGGCAGCCAGTGTGCTTTTTCCATAGGCCTGCATTTGTTCATTAGTGTCCATGCCCCCTTCCTTGTTGTTTGACCATGCGGTTGGCGACCACTTTGTGTTGCCAGCCAGTGTGCTTTTGCCATAGGTCTACATGGGTTCTTTGTTGTCCATGCCTCCTTTTTTGTTGTTTGACCATGTGGTTGGCAACTACTTTGTGTAGCCAGCCAGTGTGCTTTTGCCATAGGCCTGTATGTGCTCTTTGTTCTCCATTGGCTCCTTGCTTGCTGTTGTTGTTGTTTGACCATATGGCCAGCAGCCATTTTGTGCAGCCAGTCAGTGTGCTTTTGTCATAGGTATGCATGTGTTCTTCTTAGTTGCCCATGCTTCCTTGTTTGTTGTTTGACCATTTTGTGTAGGAAGTCAGTGTTCTTTGTTCCTCATGCCTCCTTACTTATTGTAGTTGGTTGTCCATTTGGCCAGCAGTAATTTTGTGTAGGTAGTCAGTATGCTATGGCCCTAGACCTGCACGTGTTTTTTGTTTTCCAATGACTCCTTGCTTGCTGTTGTTGTTGTTGACCATGTGGCCGGCAGCCATTTTGTGGAGACAGCCAGTGTGCTTTTGCCATAGGTCTTCATGTCTTCTGCTTTGTTTTCCATGCATCCTTGCTTGTTGTTTTATCATGTGGCTGGTGCATATTTTTTGTTGCTCGCCAGTGTGCTTTATCTATAGGCTTGCATGTGTTCTTTGTTGTCCATGCCTCCTTGATTGTTGTTGGTTGTGGCTGGTGGCCATTTTGTGTAGGCAGTCAGTGTGCTTTTGCCACAGGCCTCCATATATTCTTTGTTCTCCAATATCTCCTTGCTTGCTATTGTTTTTATGGTTTGACTATGTGGCTAACAGCCATTTTTTGTAGGCAGTCAATGTGCATTTGCCATTGGCCTGCATGTGTACTTTGTTGTGGCATTGCCTCCTTGCTTGTTGTTGTTGGTTTCCCATGTGGCGGGCCGTTTTGTGCAGCCTGGGTGTAAATCCTTTTTTATCAGTTTTCAGTGCCATTTTCCATGGAGATTAATTGGAGAGGGCTATGCCTTTTTACTTTTGTTAATTTTTTTCACCTTTCTCTGATACCACTTTAATGTGCTTGAGGATCACTGTACCATATGTATGAACAGTGTTTAATATATATGCATTTTAACAATTTTTCCCCTGCACCTCCTTACCTCCCAAAGGGTTTTTCGTATTCCCCTAGTATACCAGCAATTGTTTTATAATGTTTTTTCTTTATTTATTTTTTTTTTTTTTTTTTTTTTACATTTCCCTCAATCCACCTCCTGCTATAGGCACCTGAGATATAGCAGCGTTCAGTTTTTAAGGATTGTCAATAGTCATTTTTCCCTTGGACCCCCTGCCTGCCTAAGTGTACAGCCACACACACACTAGGATTCATTGTTTAAGTATTATTCCATTTTCTACTGGACCCACCGCCTGCCATAGGAGCACACCAGCATTTATTTTTTAAGGATTATTGCATTTTCCCCCGGACTTCCCTGTCTGCCACAGGTGTCTCCCCTTAGATACACACAAAGCAAACAGTTACATCTGTATCTTGTTATCCTGATTGAAAATGAAATATGTTATGGGGGTGTGGTTTGACTTTGACATGGATAAACTTTTGTTATTAATTATTTAGGATAATAAGTAACCACACTAAATTATATTGTCTGTACTATAAATGATTCAAAGGGCAAAATGCCACATTTGACTAATGCCTCCATCTCGACCGTCCTGGTGGGACTCCAAGTCCCAGGACTCCTTGGTGCTACCTGCTGCTTGGTGGCCGCATCAGCAACTCGGGCGCTATAAAGCGCACTGCGCACCCTAACAACTGCTCCCTCCATCTCGACCGTCCTGGTGTGACTCCAAGTCCCAGGACTCCTTGGTGCTACCTGCTGGTTGGGGGCCGCTTCAGCAGCGCGGGTGC
Organism: Pleurodeles waltl; assembly: GCF_031143425.1. Classification (NCBI taxonomy): domain Eukaryota; kingdom Metazoa; phylum Chordata; class Amphibia; order Caudata; family Salamandridae; genus Pleurodeles; species Pleurodeles waltl. The sequence continues at coordinate 601,819,033 of NC_090444.1, read as the reverse complement.
TATAAAGCGCGCCACGCACCACTAACAACTGCTTCCTCCATCTCGACTGTCCTGGTGTGACTCCAAGTCCCAGGACTCCTTGGTGCTACCTGCTGCTTGGGGGCCGCATCAGCAACGTGGGCGCTATAAAGCGAGCCACGCACGGCTAACAACTGCTCCCTCCATCTCGACTGTCCTGGTGGGACTCCAAGTCCCAGGACTCCTTGGTGCTACCTACTGGCTGGGGGCCGCTTCAGCAACGCGGGCGCTATAAAGCGCGCCACGCACCACTAACAACTGCTCCCTCCATCTCGACCGTCCTGGTGGGACTCCAAGTCCCAGGACTCCTTGGTGCTACCTGCTGCCCGGGGGCCGCTTCAGCAACGTGGGTGCGCACCGCCGCTGCGTGGTACGCGCCCGGGCAAAGCCCGGGCCAAGGGCGGGCCCGCCTGCGTCTGTCAGAGCCCGTTTGAGGCCGGGCTGGCCATCCCCTCTGAGCCCTAAAGTATGGCTCTTGGTCCATCTTGTGCCTGTGATTGTTAAAGCACCATCTTATAACTTGTTGTCAGAGTCACCAGATCCTCGGGGTCTGTGCACGTTCCCAACACTTCCACCACAAGACAGCTCCAATACTCTGATTAGATTTATCACAGAGTCTAAGAGAGTCCAAGTGGGGAAAAGGGGATTAGGACGGGAACAGCTGGGAAGGAGACCTGTAGGAAACAAAAGGTTAAAACACAACATCAAAATTACATCTCATGAATCAGTACCATGCTACAACTCTAAGCTTTGTCTTTTCCAAAAAACATGAACAATCCTAGAATAGTCCTAAAACTGACTAGGCTTTAGATGACCGAATACCTGAGGAGGAAACAGGAAAATTTAAATAGGACTTTCAGATTCGAGTACTTTGCATGAGAATCAGGAAACACTCTGAGCAATTTCTAAACAACCATATGAATCTCCTTTTAAGAATACATATCAGGAACACACAGCATTACATCTAGAATTCTGGTATTGTTGTGTTCATCTCAGAAAAAACATTGGGAAGTGAATTGCGCACATTGCAGATTTTTATATGAGTATTAAACACCATAAAGGATTGTGCACCATGAAATCACACAACGTAGATTCAAGGAATAAATCACGCAACGTGTCAACTTGAAATGCTACCAAGAAAATGTCTTAGAATAGTAGCGCACAGTAATTTACATTATTTTTACACGAGGAAAGAATTGCGCGTCTTGACGATTCAAATGCCACCATACAAATATCAAGAAATGGTAGCGCACAATGAACAACATGAAAAGCACTCAGGGAAAGAATCGCGCGTCTTGTCGATTCAAATGCCACCATGCAAATGCCAAGTAATGATAGCGCACAATGAATAACATGAAAAAACACTCAAGGAAAGAATCGCGCGTGTTGCCGATTCGAATGCCACCATGTAAATGCCAGAAAATGTTAGCGCGCAATGAACAACAAAGTTAAATGCTCATGAAACGAGTTCACGTCTTGCCAACTCGTAAAACATCATGTAAATGTCAAGAAATATCAGCGCGCAATGAACAACCATGTAATAACGAAGTCAGATCTTTATGGAATAAATTGCGCGTCGTCCCTATTTGCAAACCACCATACAAATGTCAAAAAATGGCAGCACACAAGTAATCTGTTATTCATTTAAGAAATAAAATCAAGAATACGAAAATTCTCAATTACGGTGTTGGGAAATGTCCAAACACCGTCTTACCTCCTGGAAACAGTGATCACCAATGAGAGATGAGTGCAGAAGACTGGAAAATCCAAATAGGTCGCCGGGACAGGAGCTCAGGAAGAAGCTGCTGCTCTGCACCGGGACCTCTGAATAGTGAGCACTGGGATTTGGGCTGACTCTCTTTTATAGAGTCTTGGCCCCGCCTAGAACCACGCCCAGGCATGTTGCAGGGAAAGTCTCTGAAAGGCCCTGGAAAGGGACCACACCCTGCCACACCCTAACTCACTCTAAATGTCTGCAGCAATACATTGCAAATGTACATTATTTATAAGCACCTGAAAAATTAATCTTTTGGATGGAATTCTGCAATGCAAAAGGTTAAACAATAACATATCATCACAATGCATAAATTACATTATCTTGCGAGTGTTGGGTTTTTGCATTCTAGATGCCCGTAGAGCGCGCACTGTCCTGGTGTTGACACTTGTGTCATGTATTCATATTCATAATGGGAAAACTTAAGGCGAGGGGCAGTCGTACTTTGGGCTCTGCCCAGCCGAAGATACCCAAACTTACCAAATCCACGCAACCCCTCTGAAACTGCGTAACCAAAGAGATTGATACTTTAATTGAAGAGGTGGAACTGATTTTAAACAAAAAAGAGAGAAGCATACGGAAAGGGCTGAGGACAGGCACTCTTATTCCATTCCTAACTGTCAGACCTCACAATAATAGTGGCGCACAACCCACTAGTGCCTTTCACAAGGTTCCGGCTCCACAAAGCTCTTCCACAAATACTAATTTCTCTACACCTCCTGCGACTTATTCTATACCCAAAGCTCCACAATCAGACGTGATTATTCATGAAATTCCTTGCTCCAACCGTTTCTTACTATTGGAGGCTCAAGATTCGGTCCGCGCCCAAACAAGCCCTACTTCATCACCGCCCCATGCTAGACTATCTCTATCTAAATCTGCGAGCGCTCCTCCTCAAGAGGACCTAAAATCCTTGGTGATCCTCTTGAAGAATGAAGTAGGAGAGCTGAGAATTCTAATGACAGAAATTCTCATCTCCCTCAGACTTATTGCTTCGATGAGAGATCTCCCTTGTCCCCATGGAACTAAGATGGCCCCTCCAAACACTGATTATCTTCCAACTATCTGACCTTTGCCAAGTTCCAACGATGCTTTGGGCATCAAAAAGCCAGTGTATCATCACAGAACTCCTGCGATTATCCCTGAAAGCACCACATGCTTTACAGAGGAACCTCACCCTTGTGCGGGACTGGAATAAGACACAACATCAGCACACGGCCAGAGTTCACATTCTAATAGTGGCCATCATATTTATATGTGTAATGTCCCTCCCCTTCCCTCGAAATTGCGGGAAGACAAATCCTTGCTCATCAACAAGGCTTTACATTGTTTACGTCATGTTAGAGGCTGTGGTTCAATTATCTATGCGGATATACTTTCAGCCGATCGTCTACGCAGTACATCTGGTGATTGGGATGCCATAAAACTTAGTCTTACCAGCTCTCAGTTGGTAAAGGGCTTGTTGCATATGGAAGCACGCAAATTGCACCGAAAGGGAACTGCTATCTTCCTCAGTGACAGTTGGCCTACTACTGGTACCGAAACCTTTGTCCACCTTGGCCCCTATGACGTTGAGCAAGGTCCTGGGACATCCTGCTTTTAATGGGACAATACCTGGCCCTGCCCCCATGAAGGACACGAGACCTGTTCCTAAAGCAAATAATGCACGTGAACTTGACTCCCAGGGGGCTACTTCTGACATTGACTGACTATATCCATCTGCGCTCTACAATACTAATAACAATCTCTCCCCAGTTGTTTTACCATCTTTTAATAAACCCTCAATTTTAGGAGCTGTTCCCTTATGGAGGCCGCAACCCAATCCCATTGATACTCCAACAACTATAATTTCTGCCGAGCACTCCATATAGTCTTTATTTTGCTGATATTCCTTATGCATCTAATTGTTCTACTGTTCTCTCAACAGTGAAGTTTTAGTCCTGGAATGTGGCTGGCATCAGCAGCAAACTAGCTGACATAGATTGGGGGGCGTACGTTGACAATTTCAACATTTGTATGTTTCAGGAAACTTGGGCCATTCATAGCATAGGCAGGGGTATTTTTGAAAAAAGCCAAACCTTCTTCTGCTGGCAGAGCAGCAGGGGGCCTTACCACTTGGGTAAAAATGACAGGGGTGAGTAGTGTAAAGGAATTATAAGTAGACTCCCCCGAAATTTTGGCTATAGTCATACAGCCAAATCTGGGTCCCCCTGTCCTGTGTATAAATATCTAAAACAGACCGGATTTTTCCAATCAACGGTCCCCCACCATAGACCTTCTGAATACTATTGTATTGAATCTCCATCCAACGCACCATATCATTATAGCCGGGGACTTTAACGCGTTAATCGAGCCCAACCCTGCCTTCGCTGAGGCTATGCAGATCGAAGATGCCATGTGGAATATCCCTTCTCACTCCTCTCAGACAAGTCCCCCTAAAGCTAGTACTAGGGCTCCGCAGATAATAGACCTTATGATACTCCATGGTCTTCGCCCTGGTAATGGACGTTTCCCTTCTGATAATCCTGCCAGACCAAACTTTTTTAGGGGGTCTTACAGTAGCACCTGGACCTTGTTCTTTTTGACTTAAGGGTCTTGCATCACATAAAAGACGTGAATATGGGCAATCAGTACACCAGTGACCATGCTCCTCTTCTAATAACATATGATAGTCAATTTTGTCTAGGCACTGTGTCTTCCCCTGATCCTGTATCTATCAGAGTTCTACAGGTGTCCAGCAACAAGCGCGTGGTGAGATGGGATTCCTTCCAGAACTCCAATAAATTATGGGGTAAACTACGCACCCTAGTTTCCACCCATCAGCTTTTTGTTGATTACTCATTACTTACTCCATTTGAGGTCATGTCGTTACATTTGGACCTCTTTTCTACTCTCAAAAATGTGTTCTTTTATCTTCCGATACTCAGATTAAGTTTATATGGGATGCATTCAAAGCTATGGCCAGAGGTTTTATTATAGATTGTGTTGCCACTAAAAAGAAGGAAAATTCTAAAATTTCCTCTCAATTACTTGCACAAATAAAGCGTCTAGAGCATGAATACTTCTCCTCTAACAAACCAGATACTCTGTCCAGGTTGATTGATGCTAAATTACAATACAATAAGCAATCTTTGGATAGTGCATGTGGTACTCTACTCAAAATAAATTCTAAATTTTATGGGGGGAAAAATAAAGCGGGTAAACTGTTGGCAAACTACTTAAAGATTAAAAAACAAATGTCTACAATTACTGTTATCACAGACACATTTGGAAACAGACACACTAATGACTAAAAAATTCTGGAATGTTTTACTGATTACTACACCACATTATATACTCCCGAAAATACTTGTAATATATCTGAGGTTGATGCTTTCTTCCACTCTATTCCTAAGACACATAAAGTAGACTTGTCTCTATTAGACTCTGAATTATTTGAGTTAGAAATTAAAAATGCCATCACCACACTTCCTAAAGATAAGGCCCCGGGTCCTGATGGCTTTCCAATTGAATTTTACTCAACATTTGCATCCATTTTAGTTCCAAAGTTATTAACACTTCTACAATATTTCTTATTGCAAGATCAAGCAAAGGGCACTTTTTCAGAAGCTATGTTGTGCTTGATTCCTAAAAAAGATAAAGATTGATCCAAATGTGGTAATTATAGACGTCTATCCCTTATCAATGTTGACTGTAATATTTTTGCAACAGTCCTTGCCTTACGTATTAATCATTTTATCCCAGATTTAATAGACATTCACCAGTCAGGTTTTGTTAAGGGGCAGTACATATCAGATAATTCTAGAACTTTTCTCAATATTCTCCATCTTGCTTCTAAGTCCAGGGACACTATAGCTGCTATAACTCTCGATGCTGAAAAAGCTTTTGATTGGGTTTGTTGGGATTTTATGTTTGGAACATTAAAATGGCATGGTTTTAGTCCTCATATTATTAAACTTATTAATAATATGTTATACTCCTCACCTTCTACATCTATTTTAGCCAATGGTAAACAATCCCATTACTTCCCCCTACACAGAGGTACTAGACAAGGTTGTCCTCTATCACTCCTTATTTATATTAGCCCTTGAACCCCTTCTAGAGAAAATACGTAGGTCATCTGATTTTACGGCTTTAAGCTCAAAGATATAGAGATTACATTTATAGCATATGCTGACGATATTCTGCTCTTTATCTCTAACCCTCAACAGACTATTCTGGAATTTTTTTGCTTATTACGAGAATACTCAAATATCTCAGGATATAAGCTTAATGTCGACAAATCAGAGGTTTTGCCATTAAATGCTTATTGTCTACCCGACATGTTTAAAGATATTGGTTTTACTTGGAATTCTAAGCATATCAAATGCCTGGGCATATCCTACTCCAATTCTATTAAAGACACCATTCGCATTAATCTCAAAGAAATCGAGTCAAAGATTTTAAAATTGCTTGACAGATGGTACCCTCTTTATTTAACTTGGTGGGGAAGATTGGCCATAATCAAAATGATGTTGTTGCCCATTTTAAATTTGTATCTATCTATGCTCCCAGTTAAACTCCCATCTGTTTTTCTTAAAACTATAAATACACTGTTTATGATATTTTTATGGAACAAGCGTAAATCTCGTATATCTTTAATCAAACTACAAGAACCTAGAGATAATGGAGGTGTAAAGTTTCCATGCTTCAAAAGATACCATTTTGCATTTGTTTTAAAACAAATTTAAATGTCCCTCTCTCCCACTTTTCACAATGGAACCTCTCTATGGAGTCAATTCACAATTCACTCACAAATTACACCATTTACTCTTAGAGATGCAATTCGGCTTTCAAAACCCCCTAAATCCCTTCAATCTCCGATAATCACTCATTCTATCTCTATTGCCAAGCCGTTACTTTTTGCCTCTCACTCCTCATCTGAGAACCTTAGGCAAACTCCCATATGGTACAACAAGGATATTAAAATTCCTAATAAAACTTTAGCCTGGAAGGAGTGGATACACAAAGGCATTATAACTCTGGATCACTTAATTTTAGATAATGCTGTACTTGCATTTCAAGATATTCAACAGACATTTCATATTTCCTCTCATTATGCCGTGCAGTACCAATCTCTCTCCGCTATCCTCTATAAATTGTTATCTCATACTTTGGATACTCCCTCTTCTACACAGCCTATTTCCCAGCCTTATAATTTCTCCTCACAAGTCCCAGCATCCTTTATATACAGAACTCTTACACATTCTAGTCGCATCAGACCAAAGTCTAAAATAGAATTGGCATGGGAACAAGATTTCAATCAAACTTTTCCTATATCTACATGGAAACAAATATGGTCAAAACTTCATACAACATCCCGTTCAGCATCTACAACCCAAACATTATTTTATTTTTTAATCAATTGTATTATACTCTTATGGATCTTTATAAATTTAAACTTGTTACAGACAATAAGTGCTGGTTGTGTTCCAAAGAAAATAGCTATTATATGCACATGTTTTTTTTAATGTCCTCCAGTCCATACTTTCTGGAAACAAGTTTGGGATAAAGTCAATCAAATTTTGTCCATCAATGTACCCTTCAGTATATTACATATTGTTTTGGGTAGTACCTCATCTATTTGGCATTCCCAATCCATGCTTGGCAAACTGGCTGATTTACTCATTGCTAGTGCACTGCAAATTATAACTTCTAATTGGAAAGATGCCACAAAAATATCTGTTTTGCAGCTTGGTGGAATCTGATTTGCTATAATCACAGAATGGATCGAGCAAATGCTTATACTACTCAACTGTTAATTAAAAGAGACAATCTATGGCTTTCTCTTACATCTTTTCTTTCACAACACAAGATCTTTCATACTACTGTTAATACTGTTTTTGAACCTCCTTGAATGTCTTTTATTTTGTTTGTGCTCTTTCTCATTTTTCTCTTTTTTCTTTTTATTTAGAATTAATGGTTGCTCTACTGAGAACAAGTGATCTTCATTTTGCATTGTTTTTACTTTTCTTTTCTTTTTATTTTCTCTATTCTCTTTCTTCTTTAATAAAATATGACAAAAATGCTATTATTTTATGGTACAATATTTTATTCTGATTGTGTATAAAATTGTTTTTATAGGTGCAATTATCCGTATGACTTTTTTTTGTTCCAATGTAGTTATCTGATTGTACTAATGTTTGTTAACTTATTCAATAAAGAATTATTAAACACACAAAAATAATGTTCTTTAAATCTGATAGGGTAACAGTCCATCTACCCTCCCACTCTAACAACAAGTGGTTTGACAAGAGATGCAGAGAGGCCAAGAGTTCCCTGACAGAAGCATTAAGAACAAAAGACAGAGATGCAATTGCTAATGCTAGTCGAAACTATGTTTCTATATGTAAGTCTTGCAAAAAAGACTGGGAAGAGGTGTTATAGCGAGAACTGGCTCAGGCCGCCAGGGCCCCTGATCCTAAACGTTTCTGGTCCTTGGTGGCCCGAAGTGATCGAAACCAAGTATCAAAGCCAGAGTGCTACATTCCCCCTGAAGTTTGGCTTAATCACTTCAGGGAACTGTATGGCTCTCCATCTGACCGTGACTCTGCAAGTCCTGGGGAGGCTTTCAGATCTGCCCTCGATCACCTTGACACTCTTCTCACTGCCATCACTGCTCAAAAACTACGGAAGGCTCCAGGGCCAGATGGCATCCCCTCGGACATGTACAAAACAGACTTGAACAACTGGTGCCCATATGTGAATAGGATCTCAAATGCTGTTTTGATGAATAGATCTTACCCTCGGTCATGGAAGGAAGCAACTATCGTACCTATACATAAAAAAGAGGAGAGGGAAGTCCCAGGGAACTACAGACCTATTAGCCTCTTACACAATTTACAAAAAATGTTTTGCTACCAATTACTAAATAGGCTAAAAAAATGGATAGCGGATAACCAAGTGCTCAGCCATCTCCAGGCGGGGTTTAGAGACAAAGTAAGCACAGTCGATAAGGCATTACTTTTTCTTTCCATTAAACGAAAAATAGTCGACGTGGACTTAGGTCATCTCTTTGTGGCATTTGTAGACCTGAAATCCACCTTCGATCTCATCCCACACCAAAAGCTATGGGAAGTTATGAGCAGTGTGGGGGTTCCTGGCCCTATGTTAAATATAATTAGAGATCTTTACACTGGAAATTGCGCTAGAATCCGGTGGGGTCCCAAAGGTGAGTTAACATCGGAGTTTCCCACAGACCGTGGTGTGAGGCAGGGCTGTGTGCTAGCTCCCACACTATTTCTTCTATTTATAAATGCATGCATCCCTTATCTCCTAGAATGCTCTAACGACGCACCTAGATTGGGAGGGCAAAAGATCCCATGCCTGTTATTCGCAGATGACACCCTGTTAATATCACAAACGGCCACTGGCCTTTCCAATTTGCTCACGACGTTTGTGGCCTTTTGCAAAGACCATGGCCTAGAAATTAATTCAACCAAAACCAAATACATGGTATTTGCGGACCCAAGGCATAAGATGAGGAGACCCATCTGCTTGGAGGGCGTCACATTGGAAAGAGAGGGTGGCTTTGACTACCTAGGATTAAAATTGGAAGAGTCACACAAATGGCATGCCCACCTCCAGAAATAAGCAATGTGCTAGAAACAGAGGGCGGGTGGCATTGTGAGATTCGCAGCTAGGTCCCCCAGATTTGCTATGACTCCTGCAATAGAAATATATAAATATCAATTCAATTTCAGCTTTATTTCGGTAAAACAATACCATAAAAGCATACCGACACAATTCATACATTTCTAAAAGAAAACAAAAGCGATTTGGTTAAAATAGTAAAACCAGACCCATCATAAGATTAAAAAAAATAAAATCCAGGACTCCCCCAAGGTCATACAGTACAGTTAGATAAAAGAAAAGAATAAGCAAATGATCGATTAAAACACTGTAGAAATACACAGTACATATCACTTTACAAAACACCAAGAATATTATAGAATAACCATAAATACAATCTGTGTGCACAAAACAAATGGGATTGATATCTGACTGTTAATAGCAATGGCTGTGTACTGGCAAGAAAGTTCACTTGGTCTCTAGAACTATAAGTAAGCACAAAAAATGACCATTGTAAAGATAGAATTTTCGTGCTTGTTTTGTAAGACATTTGTCCCTAGCATACCAAAGTGCCTCTAAGAATCTTGGCAATGTGCCTACCACCATCACATGTGGTCTTGATTTGCTAGTTTTTAATAGCTGAGTGAAAATCTCTAATGCCCAACGACTCCAACAACAATTAATATTCATTTAGCTACTAAAACCGACTGTCTGGATAGAAGCAAATATTAATCTTAAAAGCTATAAATAAGAATCAATTACAGTATTACATTTTTATAAAGCCCTTAGATTTTGCCTCCAGTGCCATCAGGCACTTATTTTGTTTTGGTAGGGGAGGACTATTTAAAATAAAATGAATAAATAACTGAATCCTAGAGCCTTAGGCCCGCCTTGTCTCTAATAAATGAAATTGCTAGTAAAAACCGGCTTAAACCAAAAACAACGTATGGTATCGTACTAGATCTCAAGAATCTTGCTGCTTCATTATAGTTCCTGATTCCAACGTTCCTGCAAATAGGTCGAAGCCATTTCCTCCTTGGTTTATCATAGGCATTGCAGTTTAAAAGGACATGGTCCGCCGTTTCAGGAGTCTCCATATTACACAGCCCACAAATCACCTCTTGTCTTCTCCCATTGGAGGGACCCCATTTAGAAGTAAAAGCCTTAACCTGGAGAGTCCCATATCGAAGCTTCATAAATAAAACTTTTGCTCGTCTAGGTTGGATAGTATCTATCCATTCCTCAGCATACGGTAATGGTTTGATATCCATGAAACTTAAAGTAAGTCTGCCTAGATCCTTGCTGTAGAGAGGGCTGTTAAGGGTAAAGTCCCAAAATACTTGTTTTAGTTGAATCTTAGATTGTTTTGTTAGTGTATGTGGTTCTTCCCAGTAAAATTTTAGGCCAAGAGTGTAAAAGCATTGTCTTATATAATGGAACCATGGGAGGGAAATTGCCTTGTCCAAGTCTATAATCTCAATTAGCGCTTGCCTATAATGGATTAATTCAGGGGTAGACCAGAGTCTGCACCAGTAAAGCAAGGGCCTCAAGGCTGCCAATTTACCTATTTGTTTCATGTTAATATCATAGGTTAAAGGAATCAGTGGAGTAGATGGAGGGAGACCCAGTACCCCCCTTATAAAATTATTTTCCTGGGTAACCAATGGGGTTAGATTTATGAATCCCCAGAGTTCGGCACCATATAGGGCAGCAACCTGTGCTTTGCACCTATAGATCTCAAATACTGGTGAAACAATACTAGACCTTGAACATTTATAATTTTTGCTAATTGCCATGGAGCTATGCGCTAAGGAAATAGCAGCTTTGTTAACATGCGGTGCCCATGACAATTTAGCATCAAGGAGTATCCCTAGATAGTTGAAATTTGTTACTCGTTCCAATGCCTGCCCTCTAATCCGAATGTTTCTCTTGAGTGCTTTATGAGGGTTAACAGTCAGGTATTTGGTCTTGTTCGTATTGATTTCTAATCCCTTCCGGCTGCAGTACTCGCTAAATTTATCTAATAAAGTTTGCAAGCCCATGGGAGTTTGAGATAATAGGATGGTATCATCTGCAAAGAGGAGGGCGGGGACAGAATCACCGTTCAATCTTGGTGAGTCATGGTTGCTTTGCTTCAGATAGTGAACCAGATCATTAATGTATAGTGAGAAGAGGGTTGGGGCAAGCACACAACCCTGTCTCACCCCCCTCTTAATAGGTATTGGGTCTGTCAACTCACCCTTTGGCCCCCACCGAACCTTTGCAAATGTATTTTCATGTAGTCTCTCTAGCTGGCTCAAGAGGTTCCCTGGCATACCCTGTTTCCCTAGTGCAGCCCATAAGGAGGCTCTTGGCACTAGATCAAAGGCTGCGCGCAGATCCACAAATGCGATATAGAGATGGCCTTTCGTTAGTCTAGTATATTTCCACATTATCGTCAATAGCCTAAAGGCCTGATCGACTGTGCTCGTCTGCTGTCTAAAGCCAGCTTGGTATATAGTCAGTATGCTGTTTCCATCTATCCAGCTGTTAATCCTATTCAGCAGCTGTCTAGCATATACTTTTTGCGTGACATCTAAGAGGCTAATAGGTCTATAGTTCCCTGGTTCATCCCTGGAACCTTTTTTGAAGACTGGGATTATTTCTGCCCCTTTCCATGTCTCGGGCACAAGACCTCCCCTTAATATAGCGTTACTTAAAAGATTTAGATAAGGTGCCCAAATTTCTAAACTATGTTTGAACAGGTCCCCCGGGATCTTGTCCAAACCGGGGGCTTTCCCCAGCTTGATTGCTTCAATGGCGTTCACCGTCTCCTCCAGGCTAAATTGTAACTCGGGTAAGATGCCCTGAGTGGCTAATGTTTTATGTCTTGAGGGATAGAAATCAAGGCTGGGGGGATCAGAATAAAGGTGTGTAAAATAGTTAACCCATGTATTGGGATCTATATGATGATCAGTAGACATTTTCCCCTCTTTGCTACCATGGGTAACTATTTTCCAGAAGATCCTAGCATCACTGGTTTTTGCTGCTTCCAGGAGATCTTGCCATTTTTGATCCTCCCAGTTACTTTGGGCAGTTGCCAGTGTTTTCTTATAACTGGCCCTTGCCTGCTGTATGGCCAATTGGTTCTTTTGCTTTAGAGCCTCTATCAGCTCCCTTTTCCTCTCCCTACATTTGGTAGTGTACCATGGGCTGCTTGGGGTGATCTGCACAATCTCCTTTTTGGGCTTGTACCGTGGCTGTTTGGTCAGGAAGGGTCTTAGTGCAATACTCATTGATTGGTGGATGGCCGTGATGGGGATATCAGTAAGTTCATTTTCAACATAAGGCTCTAGGAGATTAGAATATGTATGGTAAATATTTGTCATAGTCTCCAGATTGCCTATTATTGCAGGCCATTTTATATCCCGTCTGTTGTTACTGAGGAAGGGTTGTAACTCCACCTTATTATGTTCTACATATTCCAAATCCAAATCTAGGAGATGGGCGCTAAGTTCAATTATTAACGGGAAGTGATCGCTTTCCCTTCTTTTATCTATTTTAAAAGTCATTAATCTTCCCCATGTACTTATACTATGTAAAATATAATCTATTTTCGAGGTAGAGTTGCCTCTCTGGAAGGTATCCAAGTTAGGCCAAGTTTAAGGCCTCCTTCACCCACTCTACCATTACATGCCCTCAGTCCATGTTTTAATGTAAGGCCCATAAGTTGCAATGCAGCCACTGTGCCTGGGACAGTTTTTTCTATTGTTAGATAAGGAATTGCTCTGGCTCGATCTTCTTCTTCTGCTAAATGTTCAAATCCAGTTATGGGTTCATAATTGCAATTAAGGTCACCCCCTATCATAATTGTCTCTCCTCCTGGGATCTTTTTAAGCAGGTCGTCTAATAGAGTTATTTCAGGCGACTCCAAGTTTGTCCTTCTAGGTCTTATATATACATTGAACAAGTGGGATATTATCTTATTTTTTCCCCCCATTATCAACCATAAAATGTCATCTGACTCTGTGGCTTGCATACGTATCTCAACATTTAGTGAGATTTTCACCCAAACAACCAGTCCCCCCGACGGTCTCCCTCTAGCAGCTGAAATTGCACTAATAAAGTAGGTTTTATATCCTAGCTTATACAGCGGGTCTTTAAGCCAAGTCTCTTGGAAGAGACAGACATGGTATTGATCAATATAGTCCTGCCATTCCGGGTCTGTAAGCTTATTTTTTAAGCCTGCTACATTCCAGGAGATCATAGTGATAGGACCCCTCCCGTTTGGGGTTGTAACATTAGAAGTAGGGCTCAAATATGCTGTCGAGTCTTTCCTACGGGGCAAAGACTCCACTATATTCCCTGCCCCTGTAACATGAGGATCAGGCCCTAAATATAAATATCAAGCAAGTGGGGGCCCTATATGGAGCCGCATTATGGGGCTACTGCAATTTGGAGGATTTGGAAAAAGTGGAAAACTCCTTTTTAAAGATGTTGTTAAGGGTTCCATATAGCACACCATCTTTGCCAATTCTAATGGATTTAAATATTTTTTCAATCAACCAGATTGCCGCCCTAATGCCACTGTTGTATTGGATTCAGCTCTGGTCATCAGGCTCTCTCATCCCATATAGACTTGGGCTGAGCATTTTGGTGAACACCAGCTCTATTGCAAAAATTAAGTGGTGCATCTATGTAGAGCGTACCTTTTCCTCCCTTGGCCTGGGGAACTACTGGAGGGATCCTCTTTCCATTCTAAAAAAACGCAACCCAGATCCTGAAGGATGCATATTGGCTCAATGTTCAAACATCGCATCTGGCAGAAGCTTCTTTTTCCACATTGACCGGCAGCTTCTTACAAACCAAATGCTACTATGAGCTTGAGCATTATATGGACATTATACTCTCCCCATTTGCACTTTCTCTGTATACTAGATTTAGAATAGGGTCCCTTCCTTTGGCGAAGGTTAACTTACAAATGGCCCAGTTCAGCCAACAAGTCAAAGTTATGCCCAATGGGTTGTGAGAATGAAGAATCTATGATTCATCTCCTCTTCCAATGCCCTGCATATTCCAAACAGAGGGCCCACTGGATTATCCCTTTATGCAAACATATGGGCTTTTGGAATTGTCTACTGGCTTTTAGGTTATTCAAACTGGATCCATCTGTGCTTCTGGCGTGTTCTCTGGCAAAATTTCTTGAATCCATTTGCCACTTTCGACTTGGAGTTTCAAAAGATAAATCTTAGCTATAGATATTGATAGCAGGCAATGTAACTTTATAGCTGTGCAACATATTGCACGACTAGTAACACATTTTAGGTAATGTACCACTCATATTGTAAGCTATCTATCACATTTGTATATTTATCTAATCCTCCAGGCATTCTGCCTTGTTTTAAAATCTTATTATTTTTCAAAGTTTTATTTTAAAGTTAATTATTTTATGTTCTATCCTTTTTAAATATTTTGTACTGTGCTTTTATGGTATATTTCTACCAAAAAAAAGCGGATTATGATGATGATGACTAAATGTTTTTCTTGCTTGTTTGCTTTTGGGTGCACAAGAGACATCACCCACAGTACAGTACTGCCAGACAGAAGGTTGACACAAAGTGACATGATCACAACACATGGGTACTCCGGTCTCTTCTGCTTGTTCAGCTATGTTCCAATGACAGAGCTTGAAGATGATCCCAAAAAGATGTCCTGTCAAGAAAGTAGCCATCGAGGAGGGGAGAAGCAGATTTCAACCACTGGTGTGCCACCCCAAATCTTTTTCTGGAAATGTGTGCCTGCCTACCATCCTTCAGGCAGCTAGCTGGGAGCAGCACTCCTTCATCAATGCCACCACCCCAACCTATACCCAAGGCAATGTCTCTTAGTGAGACAGCCACTGCAGTCATGGCACCAAGCGGTGAGTCGAAATTGGATTTGTCTCAGCTGCAAAACTAGTACCCAATCTTTGCAGGAAACTGAGCAAAATGGCCAACAGGAGCTGCATCCAACAATATTAGATCTTCCTGGGATAGAATCAGAACAAGAGATTGTGCTTCCTACTGAGCAAGATGTACCCATTTTGAACCATTGGCTTCCCGATCTCCAGCAAGAAAATGAAAGGGTACTCAACCTTATTCTCCAAGCCTCCCTTCTGATGATCTGGACATGGATTGGACCCCAACTGAGTCCAAGACCCGCCACAAGAGACAAGGGAAAAGGAAAGTTCTTGAAAGCCTTACAATTATGGGAGGAGATGAGGAGGATGAGCGAGCCATTGTCATGGAAGCTGACTCAGAGAACCTGCTCCAAGGGATGTGGCACTGGTACCACCATCACAGCCAGATTATATATTTATAAGGCCCTCGCTGAGACCTGCATCCACTACTACCTCAGTCAAAGTCATCACTGAGAGAGGCAATCACCAACACACCCACCTACCTCCAGTTCTTCGAACATTGGCAGTGGCACCAGTGGCCCACTAAAAAAGTTCTCTTTCACATTTTGGACTTCTTTACAATTAGCAAGCAGGAGGATAACATTGCAACATGCTCCATTTGACACAGGAGTGTTCGTCAAGGTAAGCCTGGTTCACACTATGGTACTGGAGGCCAAACTGCCCATATAATCACACAATCTGATGGGAGGAGCACCTTAAAAAATTTATGCAAGTAGTGGTGGTGATGAGAGAGGAAAATCAGCTCCGATCGTAGTAGGAGGTGAAAGTAATGAGGAAGAAGAAAGTGACTGCTTTACGCAAAGCAGCTCTGTCCCCAGCAGTGCACCAGTATCATCTACCTCAGAAACCTCAAAATGGCACAAGGGTCAGATGGAGACACTAGAGGATACACTGACTGCCTCAAGACATTGAGTCTACCATCTCCTAGTTCTCCTCGGAAGTCTCCTCCATCAGTGGCACCAGAAAAGAGAAAATTCCAGCCTACTATTATGGGTGTTTTTAGGCAAGAGGGGCCCTATGAATGCAACCACCCACAGGCATGTTTGTACAACAGGAACCTGGCTAAAATGTTAGCACTGGTCTTCCTTCATTTTCTTTTGTGGAAGGAGTGGGAGTTTTAGAATCTGTGATGGCCATCTTCCTTTAATGGCCTGTTTTTCCATAATTGCTGTTCCAGTGCTCCAATATGAAGTGCTGCAATTAGTCAGACAAGCTTTGCAGCAAAGCGATGTTGACACTATCCACCTGACAACAGACATGCAGACCAGTTGTCAAGCAACTGATTACATGTGTATCACTTTACACTGGGTCTCTTTTGTGGGGATATGGTAACAGGTATCTACAGATCTCAGCACTGAGGAAACTGTTAAGGGCATTCGGCAGCATGCAATGGAAGCCATGTTCACAATGTTGAAATCCCATACAGCTGCAAACATCTTGGAAGACGTTAACAGCAAGGTGTTTGAAAGGCTGCAGCTCAGAAGCTTCAGAAATAGATTTGCTGCTGTGGACAATAGCAGTAATGTAGTTAAGAACATGGACGATGGTGGCTATCTTAGGCTCCTCTGTTTGGTGCATAGCAACAACAGTGAATGTGCAGGACTTTCTAAAAAAAGAAGACATATTCAGCAACATACTGACCATCTGCAGAAGAATCTGCATTCATTTCAGCCTTTCTTTTGAAACCCAGAAGCAGTTGAAGACCATTTAGCATGCTACTAGAGTACCAGTTAAAGCCCTCATACAGGAGGTGCCAACATGTTGGAACTCAACCTATTACATGTTGCAATTTCTGTTTGAGCAGTACAAACCTAACTATGACTATATCATTCAAAGAAGAGAGGATGCAAATTGGAAAAACATGACCATGGAGGTAGACAAAATGGAGACCTAATCAAATGCCTGACACAGATGCTATTTCCGTTTGAGGTTTTCACAAGTCAGCAAGAAGAACAGTATGATGAGCCAAGCTATCCCTTTGTTGCATCTTCCACAGGACCATTTAAAAAATGGGTCTCAAGGGTTGGCAGATGTGAACAAAGAAATGCATAAGTTGGTTGAGAGCTTATTCCTTCACTTGGCTTTCAATCCAAGGCCACAAAGAGACATAGGCCCTCATTATGACATCAGCGGTCTTTTTCCAATACCGCCGATGCCACGGGTGCCAACATACCGCCAGTGCTGGCGCTATGTTTGGCAACACACTATGACATTTCCGCTGGGCCAGCGGAAATGTCACCACAGCATTGAAGCTGGCTCATAATGGAGCCGGCGGCAATGTTGAGGTGTGCCGGGTGCCCGTAATTCAGGCAGTGGAATGCGCGATGGGGCTGTGCATGGAGGCCCTGCCCATGCCAAGTGCATGGGCACTGCAGGGGCCCAAGGGCCCCCCGAGTCTCCCATACCGCCAGGGCAGCACTGCCCTGAAGGATTACAACTGCCGGGACCATCAGGCTGCAGGCTGGCAGCAGCCTGGCTGTATTGGCAGTATTACCATCACGTCTCTGCCACGGTCATAATGTGGCGGTAGGTACAGCCAGCCTGTTGGCGGTACTACCACCACATTATCGCCTCCCGTCGGGATCGTAATGACCCCCATTGTGTCATTCACAGAGTCCCTTTGTGCAACAATACTTAATCCACGGTACAAAAAATACTGCACATTTTCATTCCTTTTTCAGAAGGGGATGTTTCACTATACAAGATGTTGATTGTTGATCAAGCAAGAGACCTGTAAGAAGAAGGGCTGGAAATTAGAGTCCCAGGCAGAAGTTCTAGCATACAACCTTCAACCTCCAGAGAGGGCAGTTCTGTTGTGTCACAGAAGCCAACACCAGCAATAAGAACACCAACAGCAACAAAATCAGCAAAAGAAGAATTGGACGCAACTTCTGTAATGGCTTGGTTTCAAGTGGCAGGGTTTAAGTCAAGTACACAGGCGAAGGCAGGAGCGGTCAAGTAAATTGCAGCACCAATGACGATTCAGGAGATGTTCCTGGACTATCTACCCAAAACAGGTCTTTGTGAATCAAAACTCATAGGTCTATTGGTATAGGAAGAAGCGCCAAAGGCCGAAGTTCAGCAAGCTGACAATAAAGAATCTAGCTTGTCCTGTAGCCAGGGTGTCTGCTGAGAGGGTGTTCAATGCAGCTGGCACAATTGTTACAGTCAGAAGGACCAGTCTCTCACCTCAAAACATGAAGAGATGGACCGTGATTAAAATGAACCAACATGTCACACCACACAATTACACTGCTCTTTTAAAACCACAGGAAAAGGAGGAGTGTGAGGGTAATGGGTCAGTATCAAGTGCATTAGCTGACCAACTTCTGGGTGAACCACCTGAGTTTGAAGAAGAACTCTACTTTCCTCACTGAGTAGGCCACCATGAAGAATTTTAATAATCATCAAACTGCTTTGCCAAAAAAAATAGATATACCTAGAGAAACATTATAGATTTTGTGTGTGTCTGCCTTACACATACCCATCATTTTAGGTGATGGTTGACCGGACTGGAGGTATACCAGTGTGCAGTGAAGAAGCCTACCGATTCCCTTCAAGGATATTGCCTGCCTCTGTTCCATGTCTATCCTTCTTTTTTTATCCACTAGCTGGGCTTGCCAGGTAATTTGATTTACAAGACTGCCAAATTGCCAAAGTGTTGCTTTTATCAAAAGAGGCGATACACTTGTGCACCACTGTGCTTGCATCGGAACTACTGCACCAGGGAGTGATATATTATTGAGTGATTGTGAGGGATAATTGGTGTTTCTTGTGATGGGAGAGAATGGAAGAGGGCGTAAACTAATTTGTAAACTTGATTTGGATGAAGTATAATGTTTGGGGCCTGATAGGTGATTTTGCCTGTACGTGATTGGCCCTTTCACACTTAGCTAGATTTACTTTCAGGGTCTATTCCTTGCTGTACATACTTTTCTGGTTCTTCAGAGACCAGACCAGTCAGTTTAGTTAACAAACACAAATCTGCACAAAATTTTCAAATTTGTTTTCTCTTCTTGTTCATCAACAGCTGTGCACCACAATTCCTTCTCTCTCTATCTCATTTGTCTTGGGCTGGAGTTGGACTGATTTGATACTCAGAGTCAGTTCTACATCAACAGCGAAAAAAGGAAGTTCATGACTTAAAAGAGATAACAACATGATGATAACCCTAAGAGGCCTACTTAGATCTGTGGACTGAAGAGAGGTTTGTTGATTTGGGAAATGCTGCTGAGTAGTGTGTGTGTGCTGGCTCAAATATGAAACTGCTCTATTATGTGGTTGTGGTCGGGGCTATTTTAACTGAAGACAGACATGTGATGTCATATAATCACGTGATGGACAGACCTGGCTAAATGTTATGATGACAGATGTGAGATTTGTCTACCTGGTACATGCATCTACTTGTCTGGGATTGGTTGTAAACTTGCTCTCACTTCTCAGTTAATTGTGCATGAGTCATAATGAAAGATTCCAGAAGCTGTGCTATACTCTTGCTCTGCCTCTTGGCACACTCCTCATGAAGCTTATCTTCTGTCTTTGCCTGGACTCTACAATATTGTTTCTGTTTTACAATACACAGGCCTTCTCTTCTCCTGCACGAAAGGTGAGAGCTCCATAACACTCCTGCTTACCTCACTGGACCTGTTCAGCCAAGCACCCAGGCAGACAGACATTCAGAGAAGAATGCAGATGCTTGCCCAATTTGTAATTTATACACAATATAATTTTGCTTTTATCAATTATATTTGTCAGAACTGGGTGGGTTCACACCTTCATAAATTTGTATTTTTTAGACCTTAAGTGACAGAACATTTAGATATACAATAACTTGGGTCTCTGGGGCTGAAGGACGGTTTGCAATGTATTTCATTGAACTATCATTCCTTCATTTCCTTCAACAACTGACTTGACGATGATGATGCTCTGATTATCTACCCAATAAATATTGTTATCTAGTGTTTGCTTGTGTCACATCTTACCCCAACTACCTGTTCCCATTCATTCATCAAACCCCTAACTGTCTTCACCCAGGCTGTGTGATATATATATATATATATATTGAGGTGTGACTTATGAAATTACACCATAAAATGATCACACACTTGGTGACGCCTATGTGGTGACTGTGACACCAGCTCACTGCAGGATCCTTTGTTACCAGAGCAATAGCCCACACCAGCCCCACTTATCCATTCAGGTATAAAAGGGATCCATAATTTACATATCTAATTTCATTTGTCAACATCATCATTCAGGCCTTGTGTAAATGCTTAACCTTGTCCTGAGTATACTTGTCATAGCTCAAGGACTTCATAAGTTTAGTTTTCATTGTATTACTAAACTAAATATTAACCCCCTCACTGATTAGAAGAAGTTACTACTAATAGTGTTTTTATAATGTCAGGTCTTTGTGTCATAGTGGTAATCTGGTCTCAGTCTCTAAAAAGCTATGATATAAATAAACAACCCAGTAACTCTGTGTTTTTTTCTAGTTGCCTTTGATGGAAAATTCTTCGGCATAATCCTACAGTTAAAGTTCACCTAGGTGGGAGTGGGATCTTGCTTGTGATGACTTCCCTGTTAGAATGCTAGCCTACTACTACTAACACCTCTTCTAAGAAGGCACCTTGGGAAAGCTTGCAATTATATTTTGGAAGATTGAGAGGGGTAGCAGCCATGGCTTCATCTATTCAGGTAAGAGAACTATGGAGTGAAGTGAACTAGTATTGTTAGTAACAAACGTCTACTGAAGATTAAGATTTTTAGAATAGGCTGTTGTATTCAATATAGGCATAGGCATGCACACTAGTGGCCAATATGATTTCAGAGGGTAGTAGGAAAAGGGTATACCAAACTGGCATATACTTTGATAAGTGGACTAAAAAAGCTGCACTAAAAGGAAGCAGTGTAAAGTAAACCACAAAGACATAATTCTGCCATAAACAGTTTCCCTTTAATTTTGTTAACAATAAAAAACACCTGTCTCTCCAAACAGAAACAGAAATCACTCCAACCAATGTCTAGAGAAAGAAGAAGAACCTAAATTCCAAAGTCCATTGCCCTTCCCAATACCCACTCTCTCCACCCAAAGCAAATGTCCCTCCCAAATAATGAAAAAAGGGCATTAGAGGACATCATTAATATGGGCATGAAGAGGTGCAACCTGTTGGTGAAGCAGCTCCAGCTAAGATAACAAATGGCAGTGGAAGCAATCTGGATATGGCGAGGAGTGGGGCAGCAGTGGTGGATCCCAGTTGTCAGTGGCATAGCCAATAGTGTGGCTTGGATGGAGGTGCTGGCAGCTGACTGGAGGTACTGGGGCAGGGGCAGATGCCTCCGCCTCTTCCTCCTCCTTCAGAGCCACCAGCTGGCGATATTTGACCCGGATGGCCTCCAACTGTTGCCGCTGCAGCTAGGCTTCTATCTCCTGCTGAGATGGTGTACCAACAGGAGTAATTAGATCAAGAAATTTTAAAAAAAGATCAATTGTAAATAATGCTCCGTGCAAACACTTGTTTATATAGTGGCACATTACCAGTACATTGGTGGTCCTCTTGGGCCATTGTCATTTTTAAAATGATTAGTCACAGGATCACGTTTTCCCCACACGTCTTTTAAAGGATTACCTAGCAAAACAAAAAACCTAAACAGACACTTTCTGTGTAAAAATAAAAATAAATGATCTCTCATTAATGAGAAAGGCATTATGATGCAAAATTAATAGTATTTTTGTTGTGCAATATTAATGGAGGTGCGGTACTGTTTGTCCACTCTCTGCAATCTGCAACTGGGGCAGCTGTAATGGACAATTTATTCTCTTACTTTAATTCCAATGGCCTACTCTTCTCCGACGACTTTTCTGTTCTACCCGAACTCCAAAGAGGCAGATGAGTAACAAAACATTTAAGTTACAAATGTCACAGTTTAGACCGTAGAAAAAAACAATGCACTGCAGTACAGGGAAAGGAACAGGATATAGATGTTACTTGGCACATTCATCACAGAGTATCTCATCCTCCAAACTCTAAATCAGGCACTTAGACATGCTTTACTCCCTGGCCTCGCCATCTCGTCCTCCTGCTTCAACACCCTTCACATGCTCCACAGAATCTACAGGTGCATCCCTACCGAAACCAGAAGGATGGTTACCCAGGCTCTCGTCAGCAATAGACTGGACTACGGCAATGCTCTCTATGCAGGAACCACAGCATCTCTCCGGAAAAGACTGCAACGCCTACAGAACACCTCCACACACCTCACGCTCAACATCCCACTCCACAGCCACATCACAGCCCACCTGAGAAATCTACACTGGCTTCCCATCAGTAAAAGGATCACATTCAAACTCCTAACCCACGTCCACAAAGCACTCCACAATGCCGGACCAGCATACCTCAATGATTGTCTCACCTTCTACACCCGAAACGTCAGCTCCGCTACGCCGAACATGCCCTCGCCACCACTCCACCCATCGACAGGACAACATCCGGTGGCAGATCCAACTCCTACCTCGCGGCCAATACCTGGAACACCCTCCCCATCCACCTACGGCAGACCAAGGTTCTACTGACCTTCAGCAGACTCCTCAAAACCTGGCTGTTCGAGGAGTAGCAGCTCCCCCCCTCCTCAAAGGGCCTTGAGACCCTCACGTGTGAGTAGCACGCTCTACAAATACACTGATTGATTGATTGATTGGCCCCGCTGTCTATCACAAAATATTTTAAACAAACGCCATTGCTTGGCAACAGGTAAAGTTACTCTACTGCAGGGTTAAGTAAGAAGAAGTAAGCTAGGTTGAGATTTTGCTATAGAATAGTGGGGTGTCATCATTTGCTAGGCTTAGTCACTTTATTTGACTAATAAAAAAAGGGAAAAATGTGGATAGGCATAAATCTGGTATGGAAATTATGAACTATATGTACATAAATCTCTTGGCCAGAAAAATATGGTACACCTCAAAAATAGATTTTCCAATGTTTTGGTAGGCTGGGATAGAACTTAGGAGAGAATAATGGAGAAAGTACTAGTAGGAGGTAACTGAGTGGGTACTGGGAAACAAAGCTTGTTCTGGGTTTGCAATGCATTGAAAACTTTGTAATGCTGCATTACCTAAAGCAGACATTGCACAGCCCACACTGCAGTGTCGAGTTAAACCATGCTGCAGTAAGGTCATGGATGGACAGGGAGGTGATGAATGATGATGGGTGAGATATCTACCGCACTTAACAAATATAGTATACTTAATTTGTCAATAAGCAAGCAATGTGATTTACCATAAAGCATTACTAAAGGGGCTGGTATTCCCCCTCCAACCACCTCCTGGGATGTACTGGTGCCGACCCTGGCATTGGTGATCTGTGTGGCTAGAATTTTGTTTTTACACATTTTAGATAGCAGATGTGTTTCCAAAGTAATTAATGTTCTTTTTTAACAAAGTTCAACTGAAAAACCTCACAATAGTTCAGTTAGCAGTATCTTCCATCGAAACTTTGGGAGGTTTGTTGGTTGACAATGTTAGAAAAAACAGGTAGTCAAGCCAACCAAAAACATTCTGTAATGGAGGGGTAGAGCTATGATGACCCTGAGCCATTGAAGAACCATGAAGGGGTGAAATAGTCAAGGAAGGACATATGGGCCCTTATTACAAACCTGGAAGTTGCAATAATGCCAGGTTTGTGGTGGCAGTTGGACCGCTGCCAATGCAGCGGCCCGAGTGCTGTATTACGACTGCGGCGGTCATGTTGCGGTCCGACCGCCAGGATTCGTTGTCTCTGCAATCTGGCCGTCATGGGGGTCCTAATCCTCCAGGGCAGTAAGACCCTGGGGTTTAAGACTTCATTCTCCACAGCAATTTCATGGCAGTAGCACCACCATGAAAATGCTGGCGGAGAACCTGGTGCAGGGGGCCCCTGCACTGCTCATGAACTTTGCATGGGCAGTGCAGGGGCATCCCCCGGCCTGCACCCTAAACAATGTTGCAGGCCATTTCCCGCTAGGCCAGCAGATGGAAACTGAGGTTCCACTCGCTGACCCAGCGGGAAACTCATAATGGGCCCGGTGGGAAGGCAGCCACAATGGTGGCAACCTCCCCATTGCAATTTTGACGGATGAGCTTTTCCGTCCGCTACAATGCTAATGAGGCCCACGGTCTTGGTTGGCAAATGCAGTGGGATCTCATACTTCCCTGCCATGCTGCACTGTCATTGAAGTTGCTGGTATACTGTGCAAATTAATTTATAACACAACATCAGGCGGTCCATGGCTATGGCCACTTTCATGTTTTGACTGTTTGAGCTTGGGCAAGAAAGCCTTCTAAACAAACATGCTTGGTGAATAATAGCTTACTTGGGCCCACAATCTTTACAGCACCAAAAATCTGTTCTTTTAGTCTTACAGTACCGCAAGATATGAAAGGGGATGGGGAAAGCTTACTAACAAAGCAAACGAAAGCTACAGTCTAGTACAGACAGGAGGAAGTCAGCTACAGAAACATGCAGTATAGAAAGAATTTATTAACACACATTAGATAGAGGAGTTGAAAGAAAGGAGACACATTAAAATAAACAAGGCAAAATTATTTTAATAGTGGGAAGAGGTGAGAGATAGGGAAATAATAATAATAATAATAATAATAATAATAATAATAATAATAACTGGACTTATTGGGACCAGCAGAACCATAAGCCGCAGCGCTGGTGGTGGTATTTCCATCAACGATGGGATTGGTGATGGCAGCCCCTTCACCCACCTGTGATACCCTCTTGCCCTTAGGTGCTGATGTAAGAAATAAAAAAAAAGATTAGAAAATGTATTAGTGACACCGTTAATCTCCCATAAAATATTTTAACAGAAGGATTCAGTAGTGTTGTACTTTTCTATCACCTAGGGTACTGGTACTGAGTTGACCTACTCCTAATTTCCTAAACCTAAGCTCTATTCCTAATTTCCTAAACCTAAACTACATTTTGAACTACTAATTCATTGTAACAAATGACCTTTGCTTCTCAACCCCATTTGTTGGACTAACTTAGTCTCCACTTCCCTGCTTAGATACTGCACATCACTGGGGGATTCCCACTGCATGAGCTTCATAAACATAGGCACAGACAAGAGAACGCTAATTCATTGATATACTACCACTATTTTAGTGACAAGACAGAGGAGTCTGCATGACTTCTTAAATATTCAGCCCAAGAGAACGCCAACGGTTACGAGTAGGTAGCGCTGAGCACCTGGCTAGCTCAAGCTGGATCAGGTATTATTTGTAACAAAAACTTGACTTCCCTCTGAGTGTGACCAGCATGCTATTTAAAAAAAATCACATTTTTAGAAAACAAAAAATATAATATTTCCTGTTCATGGTCCAGCAGGGCTGCCCTTTGGTGCAACAGGTACAGTGTCTTCTGCTGCACTCCAGTGCTATGGTGCACACACCAGTGCACTCTCCAGCACAGCAGCTGATGCTCCTGCAGGATGCACCCTCTCCCAGTACTGCTGCTTCCTGCCAGCATGGAGGAAAGGACAGCCTTACACAAAAATAAACAAGCACAGCCACCTCTGCCTCTGAAAAAATGGGGTGGGGCTGTACCTATTGGCGACAACGGCAACTGTAAGGTGCTTGGCTTGTTGCAGCCACACTGGCACCTCTACTTACTGCCTGTTCTGACATGGCGCTGGGGTGAAAAAAAGAAGTGAGAAAAAGACAAAAGCAGAACTAAAGAAATTAGAACATAGGGAAGAAAGGGAAAACAAGAAAAAGTACAACATATCACGGAAAAAGTAAACAAAAGACAAAAATTGTAAATATACACACAAAAAGACACAAACTGATAAAGAAGGTAAAGGAGGGGTGGATGAGTGGGATAGTGGAAGGATTGGAAAAGATTAACACTAGATTGAAAAAGAAGGCCCAGCGCCATGCACAGAACAGACAGCAGGTAAAACACAATGGCTGCACCCATGCGGACCAGGTGGTGCGACATGATCTGACATATTGATCTGACATATTTTAGGCCAAACTGTCCCAGTGGGGATATAGACTCACAATGGACACCAGGGAAAAGGTTCTGTATCTGAGGGTTGCTGGTTCCATTCTAGGGTACCAATTATCTTCCTTTGCTGTGTGCCCTCCTTGGGTATAGATTAGCCTTTTTTTATTCTAATTTGCCCCACAGAGGAGACTTCATGGTGTATTATAATGCTGTTTTATTTCTTATCATCTGCATTTGTGATGTTAATGTTTCTTTTCTTTTCATAATAGTGCAAAGTTTTTGCTTTTCTTTGTGGCGTGTCCTGCTTGCAGGTTTGGCATTGGTGGACTTACATTTTATGTGGTTTCATGTATTTGGTAAGGAAACTTTTTTTCTGTATCATTGCCTCATTTGACTGTTTCGTCTACTGTATAATATTTTAGTGTATTTTGATTATATGTTATTGTCTGTCAAATTTACAATTGAATTTGTGCAAGCTCCATAATGTACTCTTTTCTGTGAATTCTTTTTTTTCATTTCTAGTGGAATATCTTTGATGCTTGCTGTGTCTTTGCTGACTATCACAAGTAAAAGGCATCTATATATAATTTTGTATTAGAAAGGACATTGTTTGGGTTTGTATTGATAGCTTCTTTTCAGATTGTTATATTACAATAATTGCATTTATGGTTTCATACAGATCCAGTTTGTTGAGGTATAATTTTACACAGTGTTGTTTATAGTTGTCTGTTTTTTCGTCACAGTTTTATTAGGAAGCATTATGGCTGCTCACAAGCTGACCGGCCAGCAAGTTATTGTAAGGCTTTTTTAATCTGCCTCCAAACTTGGCTCTGAGATAGACTCTGCATCTCAGGCCCAAGTACTAGATTCTGCCAGTCAATTTTCTGTTCGAGAGGAATCATCTAATGATGAATTCACTCTCCACTGTGCCTGGAGAGCAGCAAGAGCAAGCTGGATTAGAGCCAGGGGCAGGAAGGCTTCCCATTAGAAGTGGTGAACCCTGTTTAACCCCTAGCATGGGTCAGCCTGTGTTGCCTGCCTTTAGTGGTGTTTCACTGTGTAGAGTTAATACAGAGAACATTTTGCTGCATCTTTTTCTTCCAGCTCTTCACTGATGATGTGTTTTTGGATGATATTGTTGAACAGATCAATATGTACTCATAACAGTATTTGAGAGACAACAGTGCCACACTTAAGACCCACTGTAGAGCAACCCGGTGGGCTCATATAAATCTCCATGAAGCAGCTCTGGGGTTAAATATTTTTCATAGGCTCACTAAAGAAGCCACTAGCCTACTAGTCCCTTGATGGCAACTGCTATGTTTCCAGCAACAATGAGTCAGGATAGGTATTTGCATCTTCAGCGGATGCTGTAGTTTTTGGCTAATACTACGGTGTTGCCACAAATTCACCCTGACTGGGATTGCCTCTTAACAATTCAGCCTGTCCTGGACCATTTAGTTGATCATTTCTCAGAGATCTATGTTCCAGGTCGAGATAGATCTGTGGACGAGTCAAAGGTCCTGTTCAAGACCTGTTTGGTTTTCAAGCAGGATATGTGCATAATTTCAGGGTATACACGGGTACAGATTTTCCAATTGACCCCCTGGATGTCCTTCCATTGTTGGAGTCAGTGGAAAATTTGTGTGGAACTTGTCAGAGCACTTTCTCATAAAGACCACCATTTATATGGGGATAATGTCTATACAGATTTGCAATGATTTAAAGAATTGTTCACTGTGGCATGTGGCACAATCTGCTTGAACCGTAAAGGTTACCCTAAAGAGATTGTGTGTGTGAAACTTCAGGGGGGACAGAGAAGTTCTTTGCTTAGAAATGACATACTTGAGTTGCCATTTTCAGACAGAAGAGATGTCCACATTCTCACAACTATTCATGATGAAAGCACTGCGCGTATGGCTGTTTGGGGTCAAGTTGCAGAAATGCGCAAACCAGTGTGCATTCTCTAGACTACAGCAAGCATAAGAGAAATGTTGATAGAATGGTTCAAAGGTTGGAACCTTACAATGCTGCTCGAAAGTTCAAAATCTGGTACAAGAAGTTGGCTGTTCATCTATTTCATTTAGCATCCTTTAATTCTCATGTTGTTTTCAAATATCTTTCTCCAGATTCCAAGATGAGTTTAATACAGTTTCAGCAGTTTATGATACTTAGCCTTGATGCAGCAGAGCAAGCAAGTGTTCCTAGAACTGAAGTGGTTGATAATCTGTCTATTTTGAAAAATCACCACTTTCCTGAATACATTCCTCCAACACCCAAAAAAGACTTTTCTTGTCGGAGATGTAGAGTATGTGTATGAAGAGGAATATAAAAAGAGAGTTGTATGGACTGCCCACAGTGTCTATTTAATCCTGACCTATGTGTGGCCACATTTTTTTAATTGTACCATGCACAACTCAAGTATTTGGGAACAACCATGAGAATAAAGGGGTCCTGACTGTGTGTGTTTTGTGAGATACCTGGTTGGCAGCAGTCTAATGTAGAGTTACATCTGTTGTGTACATAGTCATAGTTCGTATTTCATCTTCTGTCAATGTTTTTTTTTTTTATTTGAAAAAAATGTGCTGTTTTTTGTTGGGTATGATTTAATTGTTTCTGTCTCTGCTTTGTGTGTGTAACCTGTGCATCACTGGAGTGTTTTAGAAATGGAAGTGGTGGGGAGCTTTGTGATTTATGTCAGAGTGGCGTGTGTTTGACTAGCGTCTGGCTGGCAGAGTCTGTGGAATGGCGTTTGGTTATCAGTGTGTGTGTATTTACCAGCAGCAAGTCACTACACACACCAGCACCAAAATGCAAATCCACATATTCCACCAGCTGTCAGGCTGTATGTTTGCTATGTCTGAACTGGCATCTGATTAGCGGTTTGTGAGGCTAGTGTCTGGCTGGCGGTGTGTGTGAATGACGTCTAGGTTGGAGAGTGTGTCCTTTGGATAATTGTGTGTGTATGTAGTGACTTGTTACTGGTCACTACACAAACACTGGCAGCGAAAAGACCGTCCATACAGAATGCCAGCCAAATGCCAGTCCACACACTCTGCTAAATGCCTGGGGTTTGTGATTGCTGGGTCAGTCCTGTGGGTTTAAGAAAGTGATGGGCCTTTGCATGGTGCCATTTGTTGATGTGTGTGTTGTAATGTACTGGGCCTGTGGCTGGCAATGTGAATGTCTTTGTGTGTGTGATGCCTGGAAGGTGAGTGAAAAGGCTGCAAGAATATTGCTGCCTTGTGGTTTTATAGCTCAGGAACTGTGAGTCACTGATTCCATTTTACTAACTTTAAATTTCCTTATTAACATTGTTTTCAACATTTAAATTTTCATAAAATATTTTGTTAACTAAATTTACATTTTGAACTTTTTACTCACCCTTGTGCAATATCCAGCCAGTATGTGTGTGCACTTGGGTAGTAGATGGTGGTGCAGTAATATTTGTCTTTTATGTCTTTCTCTGCCAGTGTGTACATTGACTCTAGGGAAAATCTATCATCCCCAGATATTTTTAGAAACTAGACACCGGGGGGGACTCCAGAGTTGTGTGTCTTGTCTGGATCCCACAATGTATTCGTGGTCAGAAACCCTTGCAATTATCAGACATAGGCTAAAAACACATTGGCCCGCATTACAACCCTGGCGGTAAATCCCACTTACCACCGTGCAGAAGACCACCAACATACCGCTGCGGCCGCGGAATTCCACGACAGATATTACGACCCACAGTTCGGAATCCGCCACAATACAGACACCCACACAAGTCCATCACACCAAAGATCAGTGATACACTGTCGATACCAAAACCGACACAGTCACACCAACAAGAATATGCCGACACTATCACGACCCACGAATCAACGCTGCAGACTTTTAACCACGGTAAACCATTGGGGGTACACACCGCCGCGCTCAAAATATACACACATTTACAAAACACAACCACATAGGACAATTCAAAATACACACACCTGATACACACACACACACCACACCCACAACACTATAAAACACACACCCACATTACCCACAAACCCTTACTACCAGAAATTGTAAGCAGGCCAGAGAGATACACTACCTTAAACAACAGCAGCATCCACAGACACACAACACCATCACTTACACTACATCCACGCACCTCAAACAACACACACCAATACATCCCCTCACACATCACAAAAGACACCACCTCACACATCACCCACACCACATCACAGCACCTCAACGACACCCCAGGTTCTCTGAGGAGCTCAAGGTCATGGTGGAGGAAATCGTCCGGGTAGAGCCACAGCTATTTGGATCACAGGTGCAGCAGGCATCCATTGCAAGGAAGATGGAGCTATGGCGGAGAATTGTCGACAGGGTCAACGCAGTGGGACAGCATCCAAGCACACGGGATGACATCAGGAAGAGGTGGAACGACCTACGGGGAAGGTGCGTTCTGTGGTTGCAAGACACCAGATTGTAGTACAGAGGACTGGCGGTGCACCCCCACCTCCTCCCCCACATCTAACAACATGGAAGGAGCACGTCTTGGCAATTCTGCATCCTGAGGGCCTCGCAGGAGTAGGAGGAGGATTGGACTCTGGTAAGGCAAATCTTTAATACTTTATCCCCCCCACACCACCTGCATGCCATGACATACCCCACCCTTACCCTCACACCCATCACCCCAACAACACACAGATACCCCACCAACACAACCCACAATCCCAAAAAGAAGCCCTGCATGTAACACCAATGCATGGACCCCCATCACCAAAGCATATCCAGTACAGATACCCACACAGACCCCAAACCAACTATTACACAAGGACCAAGCCAAGAATGCAAGCACTGGAGTAGAGGGTCACCACCCATTGCACACAATGGCACACACAGATACAATAATTATGCTTTTACACCCCAACAGGACCTCTACCCAACGTCACTGGACAGGAGGTGCCAGACATATCCAGTCCCCCCACAGAAGAGACCCACAGTGATGACAGCAGCTCTGCAAGCCTGGATCAAGATGACCAGCCCGGCCCATCAGGGACCTCGGCACAGTCGGTTCCCCTGACACAGTCACAAGCCACCACAGAGCCTCATCCCCTCAGGAAACACAAGCACAGCACCCACCCAGTGGGCCTATCCCTCTGTCCACAGGACACGTCAATCAGCAGTGTGTCCACCACTACAGGGAACCCAGGCAAATCCACCAACCCAAGAAAATCAGGGACCTGGGGGCAGTGGCAGTGGGCACACGGTTCAGGGGACAGAGGCACAGGACAACAGGGAAGCTGGGAGGACTGCTGTGAGACAGGGTGAGGACAGGCCCAGGGAATCCACTCTCCATAAGGCACTCTCCAACATCATGGGAGCTTACCATCATTCCCAGGAGACGATGGCAACGGTGCTGGCCAATTTTCAGGAGACCCAGTGGCTGCAGGAGGAACACTACCTTGGGATCAGGGAGGACTTGAAGTCCATTAACCACACCCTGGTTACCACTGCAGGGGTACTGCAAGACCTTGTCAACACCAGGAGGGACACAGTGGCACAACAAGGGGCCCCTGACACTAGCCTGGATGATGAACAGCCCACCACCTCCGCCGGTGCTAGTGGACAGGAGGCACCGCCACAGGAACACAACACCAGCACCCCACCCCCTGCAGATGGAGAACCACCCCGCAAACGGTCCCTGAGATCCAGGAACAAGACAGAGAACATTGCCAAGTCCCCCGCCAGGAAATGAGACCCCACTGAATGTTACCCTTCTGTCCCACTTTGTCACCCTGTCTATCCTTAAACTGCCATTGCTCCACTTCCTATGCCCCTTTGGACAATGCACCTGTGATACAAATAGACTGGACTCTGCCATGGACATTCCTCCACTGTCCCCCCAGCCCATTTTACAACCCCCTCCACTTATTTGGACAGAAATAAACACACTTCAATCACAAAACAATCAGGAGTCAGTCTGTGCTTTCACAAATGTGTAATTGCAATAACCATGGAATATAGCAATGTCAATGTACTTGTGCACATACCAATATAACACAGCTGTAGGCCAGGAGGAAACATAGCACAGGGCACAAAGAGGGACCCAGATCTGTGAAATGGAAAGCCAAAGTGACAAGTCAAGGTCCATACCATGAGTTAAAATGACAGACTTATGCTAGCTCCAACAACTATATGAGATGTGGGAGGCAGTGACATCTTCTTACCTGTGTCTCACTGAAAGTATTGCATGATTATGTTGTTTCGGTTGTCGATATCCTCTTCTTCTGCCTCCTCTTCTTCACTGTCCACAGGCTCCACAGCTGCCACAAGACCACCATCTGGCTCATCCTCCTGCAGAAAAGGCACCTGGTGTCGCAAAGCCAGGTTGTGCAGCATACAGCAGGCCACGATTATCTGGCACACCTTCTTTGGTGAATAGTAGAGGGAACCACCTGCCAGATGGAGACACCGGAATCTGGCCTTCAGGAGGCCGAAGGTGCGTTCGATCACCCTCCTAGTTCGCCCATGTGCCTCATTGTAGCGTTCCTCTGCCCTGGGGTCAGTAGCCAAGACAGGTTAGGGTAACCAGAGTCACCTGCAAATATCGAGGGACAACTGTTAGACACACACTAACCCTTAGGGACACCATACCCAGACACCTATTCACACTGTATTGGGTCCTTGGCCTCACCTATTAGCCATACACGGTGCCTCCGGAGTTGCCCCATCACATAAGGGATGCTGCTATTCCTCAAAATGTAAGCGTCATGCACTGAGCCAGGAAACTTGGCATTCACATGGGAGATGTACTGGTCTGCAAAACACACCATCTGCACATTAATTGAATGATAGCTCTTCCGGTTTCTGTACACCTGTTCACTCCTGCGGGGGTACTAATGCCACATGTGTCCCATCAATGGCACCAATGATGTTGGGGATATGTCCCAGGGCATAGAAGTCACCTTTCACTGTGGGCAAATCCTCCACAAGAGGGAACACGATGTAGCTGCGCATGTGTTTCAGCAGGGCAGACAACACTCAGGACAACACGTTAGAGAACATTGGCTGGGACATCCCTAATGCAATGGCCACTGTTGTTTGAAAGGAACCACTTGCCAGGAAATGGAGTACTGACAGGACCTGCACTAGAGGGGGTATCCCTGTGGGATGGTGGATAGGTGACATCAGGTCTGGCTCCAACTGGGCACACAGTTCCTGGATTGTTGCACGATCAAGTCTGTATGTGATTATGATGTGTCTCTCTTCCATTGTCGACAGGTCCACCAGGGGTCTGTACACCGGAGGATGCCGCCATCTCATCACCTGCCCCAGCCCCAGCAGACGTGCCCTATGGAGGAGAACATTAATGCGATGTGGCCCCCTGAAATGGTGGCTGCCTGACCTGTAAGGTGGGACAAGGGGATGTGAGGTAACTGTGTTGGCGTTGTACACCGTCGCGGTGGGCGGTCGAAGACCACGACGCAATTCAGCATTAGTTAACATTGGGCCCTATGGGTCCTAGGAGCCAATGACGACGTACGCGGCAGTGACGGTACGCACCCCGTGGCTGTGACTGCCATTTTCTGTCTGTTCACTCACTTGATACCTGACCTTCAACAGGAGAGGACCTACACTTCAAGTGCTGCTGTGACCTGTGTCTGGTAGCGACGATGGCTCGATTGTCTGGGGAAAGGGGCCCTGCCTTTACTTTGGAGGGGTTGGAGAAACTAGTGGATGGGGTCCTCCCCCAGTACACACAACTGTACGGTCCTCCAGACAAACAGGTGTGTACACTGTGAGCATGCCGAATGGGCAATGCCTGCTTTGAGTGGTTTGGCTGGAAGAAACGTGGGGGGGGCTGAGGCCTACATGTGCGGATGCCTAGTGTATGTGCGTCATGGCATTGGTGGGAACTGGTGGGCAATGAGTATGACGGTCTGGCCGGGTGAGCAATGTCCTTTCCCCCTGTACCATTCCTTTAGGTCAGCACCCACCCGAAGAAGGCTATTTGGCGTGCCCTGGGGATCTACAACAGACGGAGCACCCACTGCCGTAAAAGATGGGAGGACCTGCACCGCTGGAGCAAGAAGATAGTGGAGGCCCAGCGGGGGATGGCCTCCCAACGTGGAAGGGGTGCCCGTCGCACCATGACCCCCCTGATGTTCCGGATCCTGACGGTGGCCTATCCGGAGTTGGATGGGCGCTTGAGGGCATCACAGCAGCCACAAGGGGGTGAGTACACTCTCATTCAGCTGACTGCACGCATTATGAGGTGTCTGGGCGGGGGTGGTGGGCAGTGGGTTCCCCTAGGCCAGGGGTGATCTTGGTAGGCAAGGTCCCTTGTGAGGCAGGCTATGTGGCACCCCAACCCCACTAATGGTAAGAGCCATCTACACCTAGTCAGGCTCCTGTGACTTCCAGGTGTGCAGCAATTGGGCTTAGGCCTCGTACCCCATAGTCATGTGCAGAATCTAGGAACTGTAAGAGCATGGCGTAGTGCAGAGGGCTGCTCACTGTCTGTTGTGTCTGCCAGCGGTAGTGATGTTGCTTGCACTGAACATGTCTTTCTTCTGTCTCCCCCCCCTTTGTGGTCTCCCTGTTCTTGTCTGCAATAGCATCATCAGGCGGAGGAGCATTGGCACCGGAGCAGGAGGAAGCGCATCCCACTTGGCCCTGGAGGGTGAAGCAACAGAGTCTGAAGCCACGAGTGGGACGGAGGGCGAGGGGAGCTCCACGACGGGGACAGGAGTACAGACCAGCGACAACATATCCTCCTCTGATGGGAGCTCCCTTGCAGTGGCGGGCACCTCTGTACCCACCGCATCAACAGGTATAGCCGCCACCCCCCCACTAGCACCACCCTCCTAGCAGCCCCTCAGTGTGTGTCCCGTGCCTGCTCACCCAGGAGGGTGGGCCTCTCCTTCGCCCAGGCACCTCAGGCCCTGCCCCAGTCAGCCCTGCTGCCCTCAGTGAGGAGGCTATTGACCTCCTGAGATCCCTCACTATTGGGCAGTCTACCATTGTGAATGCCATCCAGGGTGTTGGAAGTCATGTGCAACATACAAATGCATACCTGGAGGGCATTCATTCTGGCCAGGCAGCCCAACTGAGAGCATTTCAGGCTCTGGCCTCAGCACTGATGGCAGCTATTGTCCATGTGTCCAGCCTCCCCCCTCCAACCTCCTCCACCTAGACCCAATCCCCTGTACCTCTGCCTATCCCAAGCACACCATCAGACCAGCATGCACACACATCAACACACAAGAGTGGCTCAGGCAAACATAAGCTCCACACATCCCACAGGCACTCACACAAGCACCATACCCATGCACGCATACCAACATCCACTTCCTCCACTATGTCCCCCTCCTCCACGTCTCCCTACTCCCTCCCAGTCTTGTCTCCACTCACACCTGCATGCACCACATCCTCAGCCACTACCTCCTATCACCAGCACGCCCATCACCACACACCGCTCACGTGCAATCACCACCCCCACTACCATTCACACATCCCAAGTGTCCTCTCCCAGTGTGTCAGTGAGCCCTCCTCCCAAAGTACACAAACGCAGGCACACACCCACCCAACAGCCATCCACCTCACAACAGCCTCCAGCCCATGCACCTTCACCCAAATTCAGCAAACGTACACCTCCTACAACCACTACCTCTTCCTCCACTCCCAAACCCCCTCCATCTACCCATCCCAGTGTGTCTAAAAAACTTTTCCTGGCTAATATTGACCTCTTCCTTACACCTCCCCCCTGTCCTTCACCAGGGGCCAGGCTTTCCAGGTCCCAGCCCAGCACCTCAGCCACCACATCCCCAGGCACAGTGGTGCCAGCAACTGCGGGGTCATGGAGTGCGCCACCCATCAGGGTTGCCAGTGTGCCACGTAGCGAGGGCAAGGACATTCCGCCACCTGCCAAGGTGAAAAAGGGTGCCCACATCCCAGAGGGAGAAGCCGAAACTACCAGCTCAGTTAAAACAAAAGGGGATAGTGGCAAGACAACTGCAGCACCAACAAAGGTGGGGAAGGGCCAAAAACAGAAGGGCAGGTCAGGAGAGGGCACGGTGGCACTGACTGATGGACCAATGTCACACCTTCTGCCCACGTCCACGCCAACCTGTACGGCGGCAAACACCGCTAGCTGCACTGCCACCTGCACCGCCTCCGGGACATCTGCAGCTGCTGCGACAGTCCCCAGCCTCTTACCCGGTGGGCAGCCGTCCGAGGCTGCAGGAGACATCCTGCTTTCTCCCTGAGCAGGTGCTGACCAATGCACCGCCGCCAGCCCTGCCGCCACAGACCTCGCCGCCAGCACCGCCACCACAGACACCGCCGCAAGCACCTCCAGCGGCCCCGCGACGTCCTCGGACAGTGGCACCACCTCTGATATGCCTGCCATCCCCAGTGGTCAGTCGTCTGAGGTTGGAGGAGAGTTCCAGGACCCTGCGCAGCTTCCATGAAGCATTACTGTCATCACTGTTGGCACCTGCAGGTGGAAGGCGAAGCCGCAGCAGTGTGGGGTATGTCGCTGCCTCCATGGCGTATCATGCTACCTGTACCTCGCCAATGTCATGCCACGCACACCCAGGTGATTGAATTGTACCTGCCACACTGCACGTGAAGCACTCTGGGCACAAGGCCCCCTCCATAACCAGTGGAGAAATACATCCACTACCTCAGTCCTTGGCAGGATGAAGCACTCTGGGCACAAGGCCACCTCCAGAACCAGTGGAGACTGTTATCCACTTGAGAGACTGTGGCTTTGCACTCCCCAGGATAATGCAGTGGGCAACCCACCCACTGGAAAGACTTGAGAGACTGTGGCTTTGCACTCCCCACGATAATGCAGTGGGCAAACCACCCACTTGAGAGACTTATGAGACTGTGGCTTTGCACTCCCCAGGATAATGCAGGTGGCAACCCACCCACTTGAGAGACTTGAGAGACTGTGGCTTTACACTCCCCAGGATAAAGCAGTGGGCAACCCGCCCACTGGAGAGACTTGAGAGAATGTGGCTTTACACTCCCCAGGATACAGCAATGGGCATGGAGCCCCCTCCTGCAGCAGTGGCATCCTGCGTTCATCTGGCTGAGGTGCCCCCTCCCCCCCGAGGTGCCTGTTTCATTTCGATCTGATGCCCCTGCAGTGTTCCCTCCGTTTCCAGTCAGGCATCTAGTCTGGGCTTCGCCCATGCATTTTGGGCCCAGTGGTCCACGGACAATGATTGGTGCACTATCCAGACTTGTGTAGTTGGTGTACATAATTTTATACACTGGATTTTGAACTTTGATAATGAGATTTCACATGATTACATTTGTTCAAATCATTTCTTTTTGTCCTTGCAAGAACGCAAGGGTGGGTGGGGGGAGTGTATATGTAATGTTGCTGCATGTATTTGTGTGTATGGTGTTGTGGGTGGGGGTGGGGGTCGGGGTGTTGCGTTTTGCGTGTCACTCTCTTTTCCCTTCCCCGTCCCCTATGTTGTAGGTGCAGTACTCACCGTGGTCGTCATCGCCGCCGTCTTTGGTGCTCCTGATAGAAGAGAAGGAAGACCAGCATCAGCAGTATCTGCAATTCGGGCTCTATGTTCCTCGTGGGGTGTGGAGAGGTGAGTGTTTTCCCTTCTGTGTACTGTTTCTGCCGTCTTTTTGTTTGTGTTGGTTCCGCCCCGGAAAAGGTGGTGGATAGGTGTCTTGAAATACAGTTGGCGGTACTTTGTCTTCCGCCTGTCTGTTGGCGTTTACCGCTGCAGTGTTTGTTGCGACCGCCATGGCGGTCGGAGTGTTAAAGTGGCTGTCTATGTTGGCGGTTTCCGCTATGGTCGTGATTCCATTTTATTTTCTGCCGGACTGTTTGCAGTATTACCGCCGCTTTAACACCGACTGCCAGGGTTGTAATGAGGATCATTATCTCTTCATATTTCTATGACTCGGAGACCTGGAATCTGTGGGGAGCCACACATTGTGTACTACCCAGAGTACCCACATGTCTCTGGATAAAACTTGTACCTCGCTTGTGTGGGTGGACCTAGTGCCTGCAAAAGGGTGGCTCCAGGACTCAATGTGGCAACATCAACAAAAGGGGTAGCTGAACCTGTTAAACCCTGGCTCAGCAGCCACCCATGGAAACCTATCACCCCAGGTTTTTCTGAAAATCAGACACACAGGGAAGTACAAGGTGATGTGCCTCTCATAGATCACAACGTTGTCTTGCCCACAATGCCCTGACAACCTTAACATTTGCCTAAAATAACGCATTTACCTTGCGTTTCTGTGACGTACTCTTCCAGATTAAGAAGGGTTACACTAAAATCCTACCACCTAGCATTTCCCTACTTGTCCCAATAAAAATGCTGCAATGGATCATACTAAGGTCAATGGGCGTCCTTGCAAAGTGACACTCAGATCTCGGTTTTGGTATGTTCTTGAGGTGGGCACTAAGTCCAGACCCACAAGTGAAACAGTGTTTTTATTGTGATTAGTGGGGAATGCTGATTGGTAGACGTTTTGTGGATTTTTGCTGATTCTGAAACTTTAGGTCACAGAAATGCAAAGAAAATGCACAATATTATTCAATGTTCGAAGTTTGCAGGGCATTGTTGGTACAGAAAACATTGTGAGCCCATGTAAGGCATACATCCCTGGACTTCCCTAGGTGTCTAGCATTCAGAAATGTTCCTGGGCTTGGTAGGTTTCTCTGAATGGCCATCGATCCCCTGCCAAAAAAATGCTGCTGCCCTATTGCCAAATCAGATCATTTTTGTGACAAGGAAATAGTGATGCCTCTACAATGCATTTTGGGGTCTTTCCTGTTGCTAGCACTTGGCCTAGCACACAGATAAGATACCATTTTTATCAGGAGACTTGGGGGAATGGTAGGTGGTAGGGAATTTGTGTCTCTCTACAGATTCCAGAACATTCCATTAAAGACACTTGAAAAGATGTGTGTTTTTAGTTGAAGTTTGAGAAAACCTGGTAAGAGCATCAGAAGTCAACCGTCCTTGTAGTTCCCAGGGCATCTAGTTCTCAAACATGTGCAGTTTGGAATGTTTCCCCAGGTCCCCAATTCACAGCTAACCACATTGCAAAAAAAGGGTCAGCTTTCTGTAGAAAAACATGATGTGTCCATGTTGAATTTTGGGGCCTTTCCTGTTGCAGGCACTACCCCTACCCACACATGTGAGGTAGCATTTTTATTAGGCGCCTTGGAGAAACACTAAGTGGTAGAAAAGTTGTGGTCCCCCTCTGATTCTATCACATAAATGTAGGGAAAATGTGTTTTAGCCACAGTTTGAGATTTGCAATGGCTTCCTGGTAAGAAAAGCCAGTAAGTGCCACACAAGTCACCCCATCCTGGATTCACCCAGATGTCTAGTTGTAAAGAGTAGGTTGGTTTGCAAGGTTTCCCTGGATGCTAGGTGACTTAGGGCTCAAAATCCCCAGTTGCCCACAATGCAAAAAAAGGGTCAGTGTTCAGTAATACAAAATGTGATACATCAATGTTGCATTTTAGGCCCTTTCCTTTCGCAGGCACTAGGCCTTCCCACACAAGTGAGGTGCCATTTCTATCTCGAGACGTGGAAATACAGAATAGTAAAACATGTGTTATTACCAATTGTATTTCTCTGCATTTGCCCCTTCCAAATGTAAGCCAGTATAGATGAAAGAAGATATTTTGAAAAATATCCTCAGAATCACATGCCTGCATGGGTACCCTCAAATTCAGAGGTGGACAAATAACCGTTCCTCCTAAACTCCATATCTAGACTTCCCTGATACCCACTTCTAACTCTGTATATTTTACCATATGAATTACTCTATGCCTGGTACACAATAAAAAAACCATTGTAAGGTGCAGCTTGTTGGCTCAGGGTACCTCAAGTTCTCCAAAAACATGCAAACCTTATATATCCCTGCAACCAGAAGGGTCTTGTGGATGTGATGGTATATTGCTTTGTAAATCTGCCATCGTAACAAGAAGTTACAGAAGAAAATGTCACAAATAGACATTTCCCCTATTCATTTTCAATAACTTTTTTTATATTAACAGCTAGTTTATTTGGGAAAACCTTGAGGGATCTACACAAATGGCATCTTGATGAATTCACAATTTTGTTTATTTTTCAGAAATCTATTGTTTTCTGGGATCACCCATGTGTTTCACACCAGTTTCCACTACAAACCTGGAAGTAGATTGTAAGTGCTCAAATTAGGGAAAAATAGAATAACTGTGGCAAAGAAATAGGCTTTGGATTCAGCCCTACATGATCCTGAAAGCCAGTTAGATGGTGACTTTAAAACAGAAAACCTTTTGTTGACAAAAACAGCTACTTTTTTGTAGAGCACGTTTTCTTATTTTTTCCAAAAACAAATAAAATGTAGCTATATTTTGGCTATTTTCTCAGTCCCCTCCAAGGGAATCCATAAATCATGGATACCTTTAGAATCCCCAGGATATCGGAAAAAAGGAATAAAATTTGGCAAAGACACATTATGTGGAAAAAACATCCTGGAAGTGCGAACTACCCCAAATAGCCAAAAAGGTGCTTAGCATTCTAGGGGGAAAAGGCTTAGCAGCCAAGAGGTTAAAATATAACGAGACATTTTGGCATCTAATTGTCTGACTTTGATGTCAGAAAATGATGTCATTTAATATGTCAGGAGTGATATAATATGTGACGTGTCATAAGCAGTGCATGACAAGTGTACAAATTACAGTTAGTTAACTGATCAATAACTGCTGAATTTGAGCTTAGATTACAAATCAATTATTGCTTTATTCACACTGTTTTAGAGTTACAGCTCTTAGACAGTGTGAAGAAAATAATCATAGATTTTAATCATAGAATCATAGATTTTAAAAATCATACAGTTAATCAAAAAATTACTAGAGTGGCGAAAGACATCAGAAATTTCAACATAACAAGCACTTACCCGTACTTGAAGGAAGATTTTTATAAAAATAATAATCCAAGCACTTTGAATGTCCAATACCAGACAAGATTTAGAAGGAGATTCATTACATTTTCAGACGCATCTTCAGATTCCAAGCAAGAAAATCAAGGACCCTCCCTCCCTAATCCACAATACACCGGAGGTCAACGTTTGTTCGGCTGCCAGGGAAGAGGAGGAGGGACCCAAAGAGGTCAATATCAAGAACAAGCGATCTTCCAGACGTGGAGGCGGACATACAGGTGTTAAACCCAATAAATACCCCATCCCGATATATAATTTGTCTACATACTCCGCGACCATCTCAGAAATTCAAATTATAAGCAAAGGACTGTCTTTTGTACCGCTTAGAAATCAGGACCCGATGGGGAGTACGATAGAAGTTCTAAGATTTTTACGTAAACCTAGATTAAAAGTTTTTTTCTCTGATTCTCACACAGAGATGGAAGAGAATTTTAGCGGTCTGAGACCCAAATCTTCCTTCTGTCCAGAAAAGAATGATATGCCTAAGGAAATAATAGTTTTTGAAGCTGTAGTATTGAAAGAAAAAGATAATCTTAACACCAAAAAGGTCTATTTTAGACAAAATTTTACAAGGGCTGAAAAGGAGGCCATTTATAGTCTGGCAAATAATCAGGATATTATCATTAAGCCATTAAGAAGGGCGAATAGTCAACCTGAATAAAGAACAGTATGATCAGGAAGTGATGAAGCAGTTAAACAATGCAGACCACTACTAGGTCACCATGAAGATCTCTCCCGAGACTTGCAGCACAGAATTGAATTCATTACAAGAAAAGCCCAGGCTAATAAATGGATATGCAAAAAATAATTTGATTTTTTTAATCAAAGTGATGGGAGGATACCCTGTTTTTATATTTTACCAAAAATTCATAAACATTTGGAGAATCCCCCAGGGAGACCCATTGTCTCAGCATGTGACTCTATTTTAGAGCCACTGGCTGAATATGTGGATACCTTTTTTAAACCTTTTGTAGCCCAAGCTCAGGCTTATGTTTGCGACTCAATGGACATTATTAATAAAATTGAAGATCTACCATTTAATGAAGATAACCAGGTTTTGGTGACTTTTGATGTTGAAGCTCTTTATACAAACATTCCACAAGAAGAGGCCATTAAGTGATCAGACAGATATTAGAAACACAACCACCTCCAATTAATACTCCTACTGAATTTCTCATGGCCTTAGCTACTCTGTGTTTAAAAAAGAATTTATTTAGGTACAAAGAGACCATGTACTTACAAATAAAGGGTGTAGCTGATCAACATATTGGCTAATAGAGAATACCCGAAGAAATTAGTAAAGGCAG
The DNA here is from genome assembly GCF_031143425.1 of Pleurodeles waltl. Taxonomy (NCBI): domain Eukaryota; kingdom Metazoa; phylum Chordata; class Amphibia; order Caudata; family Salamandridae; genus Pleurodeles; species Pleurodeles waltl. Next base: position 601,776,415 of record NC_090444.1, on the reverse strand, counting down.
CATCCTAAAGAGCATGGTTCACCCCCAGAGAATCTCTATTGACTCTTAAAGAAAGAAAACAAGATACCCCTCTGACATGTGTAATCAGTTATAGTCCCAAAGCCGATAAAATAAGATCAATCATTGAAATAAATTGGAGAACGTTGAGTCGATTAGGAATTGAGAAACCTTTATTTTCTTTTTAAAAAGCACAGAACCTGCATGAACATTGGGTAAAAGCATCTTTCCCTGTATAAAAGAAGAAAGATTTAAGAATTATGCTCCAATTTCCTCCTTTACAGGGAAATTATAAATGTAAATACTGCATAGCATACCAATTTACGAGTGATACTAATGAGGTATGGTTAAATGGTTTGGTGCACCATCAAACATGTTTTTCTAATTGTAATACTAAGAATGTGATCTATTGTATTAAATGTCTGTGTGATTTGGTATATATAGGACAAATATCACAGCCAGTAAAAACCAGAATCTTGCAACATAGATCCAGAGTCAAATGTGCAATTAGAAGCGCACCATTAGTTGAACATTATCTTGAACTGAACCATAAACCAGATGAAATCTGGTGGACAGTACTATAGGTGGTACATTAAAAAAATGATGGATGATCGATTTCCACAAATTTGATCAGAATGGAGGCAAGATTAATGGAGAAATATGGAACAGCAAGACAAGGCCTGAATGATCTGGGTGAAATGTGGGCTCTGATTTAGAGGACTTTAAGGTTTTATCCCCTTTTTCAAAATGGCCAGGTTCCTACGATAATCAGCAGAATGCGCCCGAAATTGACAAGTGGTAGTTCAATAAGCACCCTTGTGAACGTTGCAGAAGTAGTGAGAACGTAGAGATAAGCAACAGATAACTGAGTACCTACAAGTCTTCTGGATTTACAATTGGTTACTAACGACTATTGTGTCAGGAAACAACAGCTTCATTTATGTAATTTCTTTTAAGGCAGGAGAGTTCAGACAACAAGCAGCGTTTGAGCCTATTTGTTAAGGTACAGAGGAGACTTTGTTTAATATGAGGATGGGAATTTGGCTGCTTTTAACATACACCTATAGCTGTATCTTATTATACACATGATACTATATATGAAGTGGGTTTCTTTAGTTTAGTTTCATCACAGAATATACATCATCTTAACCATTAAGACACCAAAGCGGTTGGGTACTGAAGACACCACGGCATGGGTGAAATATTTTTAATGATTTTCACGGTGAAGGGTGTTCAGGTTAGGTAAGGTCCGAGGTAATAATGTGTATTGTTTGTATTTATTAGGTACTTGCCTCTCCGTTAGTATGTGAAGAGGCCCATATGTGAAGGGGCCGAAACGCATTGACTTTATTATAATTGGAGAGGTTGCAAGGAAAATTGATTCAACCTATAAGGATTTCGGACATCTCTTTTTAAATAACGATGGAAAGCAAAAAAGACCAGATATGTGGATTTATGCTATTATTAATGTAGATAACCACATTGATTCAAAATATGGAGAGCTGTAAAGGACCTTGTAAATATGTATATATGAATATTTGTCTTGTGGTATATATGTTCATTTGATTGGTTTTTGACTGGCATTGATGTTGGAGAAGTAGAATGAAATAAGTTATTGTGCAATTAAATTGCAATCTCAATGAATGACTTATAGTTTCATTGGGTGCGAATCAGTAGTTGATTTTTTCCTACTATTTGACCAATTGTGTTCATACATCTTTACAAAGATGAAAGGCAGCCATCTTGTTTTATAGATACACTTTGGCAAAAATATTTAAAAGTGTTATTTTTTTTTATTTTTTATTACACAGTACTGTGGTAATACCACAAATGTTTTTAGAAAGAACAGAGGAACCTTAAAAACATTTCTGAAAAATAATAGACACATTTCTGAGTATAAGCTGTTTAAAGTTACAGTGGCTTTTAAAAGAGCCTTTGATTTAAATGGTTGAATTTCAATTTACATATGATTAGTTATCCATTCAAGGATATTTGTCAGGAACACATTATTGTTATGAGAGGTTAAATGTACACCATTGCCACAATATAGATAGGGTTTGGGAAAAAGCAATGTGTATGTAATAAAAGGAAGACATGGTATGATCACTCAGGAATGTAGAGACAGTCTTGCTGAATTATCTGTAGCTTTTCTCAGACTTTGAAGCATTTGTCATTGAATATTTAAATTTTTTTCCTTTGCAAGATATTTGAAAACACAAAATGTGCATTGGGAAATATACTCATTAAAGAATGAAAAGTTGCTTTCATCTCTAGCTCTATTCTTACACCAATGAGGTGACCAATGTAATTCCCTACACATTTAATGATCATAAACTGTGGATTCTCACAACCACTAAGTGAAGAAAGCAGAGGGAGGATGTTATTCCATGTCAGACCTCTTTGAACAATCCATGTAATTTCTACCTTTTCCAAACCTAAGCTAGTTTCAAAACAACTCTTTTTGACATACTGACTAGCCCAATAAATGAAACTGTGTCCAACTTTACAAACTCAAACAATCTTGCTCACACGCTATAAAAGATATTTCTCAAAAACATCACTGACTGAAAGTTGTATATCTAAGTACTGGGAAAGAACATTCACTAATTGCATACTTAATAACAGTTGATAATTTTAAAACAAACACTGAAAATGTTTATCTGGTATATTGGGCTACTAAGATACCCCATATTCTACTGAAGAAGCACACTGATTGATAAATAAGCTAGAATGCATACCTTCATAACATTACACCACATCCACACCTATCACACACTCATTAAAGGTGATGTGAAATTATAAACCAATACTGTAGCTTATTAGAAGGGAAAACTGCAATAACATGTTATTTAATTGGTCATTTGCTACTAATAGATCGGAAATGGAGACACACTTTAATCACATGATCATAGGCACAATTAGGATGCCACATCATTAAATTAATGGATCCTTAAAAAAACATTCAGATTGGATTACAATGCTTACTGAGATACAAAGGTAGCCCAATAGTACTAAATAGATGATTAGGCCATTTTTACTGAATAGCTCTACTGCTATTTAAGTTCATACGTACAGCTATATATAGCTAAACCACTCTCTAAATTTATTTCTACCTTTAGCATTTTCCACATATTTCAGGTAAGATTAACTATATGCTGGTGATATGAAATCAGACAAACATGAAAAATTGCACATATTCTGTGATTGTTTGGTTACAATACCAATTGCTAACAGAAATGTTTCCTTTTGTTTAATATTTACACTCAGGTGAATCTACATTTAGCAGTATGCATTCAAAATATTACCTGAACAAAAACAACATGAAACTAAGTCCAAGCACATGAGAGAAAAAATTAACACACCGACAAAAGGAGACAAGGAACGGAACAATCTAAACATTTGTAAGGTTACCATTAATTGTTTGCACTCTTATGACCAATGTTGTACTTGTGAAAAACATTGCAATTTTACAACTGTCTGCAAAACTCGCTAATATATATATATATATATATATATAGAACAAGGGGCTCATTATGAATTTGCCAGTCTCAACGTGGGACAGCCAAACTTGCAGGGAGGACGCCACAGCCCTATTACAAGGTTTCTGCTGGCCTGACCTGGCTGACCGTCAGAAACCTTCAAATAGAGCGTTCCTGCCGGTAAGACCAGTGGGAACAGTGCTACAAGATAGCACTCTGTTCCTATCTTGCATCACAGAAGGGGCTGACCAGCACCCTCGGAAAGCTCACTGTCTCACTGTTTGCATTTCAATGGTGCTGGGCAGGAGGGCCCCCACTTGTTTACCGCCAGCCTTTTCATGGTGGGGAAACTGCCATGAAAAGGCTGGCAGAGAACTAAGTTGTAACCCTTATGCTGTTGCAAAGTGAAACAGAATTTACTAACTTAAGAGCAAAATAATTTGCACACAAAGGGGAAACAATTGATGAAAACCTGGAATATAACTGGACAAACACAATGGCATGTCATTGAGTTACAAATGAATATCGGTTCAGAAGAAATGGAGTACTAAGATGTATGTTGAAAAAGTTAGGACCACCTACTTGGTTTCTGACTTTGAGTTGTGCTGAATACCTCCAGTTGGATCTATTCACCTTTTCAGAGACTCTAACCTGAAATCTTGACCCAGCGTGAGAGATACACATTGACTGTCCTTCCATGCCCCTCATTGCTTCACAAACTGCATTAACTACCAGCCCAAGGTACATAAAAGGCAATGGGGCAATGGGACAAAACTGTAATAGGTTTGATCTGTCACCACATGATGCCACCCTCATCATAGTTGCACCTCCAACTTCACTCCCTGAATTGTGTTTCTGGGGATTCAACAGGTGCTGCAGGGGAACAGAATATCAACATCTTAAACACTATTATCTGTTAGTGGTCTTATTACTTCTCTCATACACTCATACAACACTACTCACTCTTGTATCTCTACTATAGTAACCAATTCCTTGTTGTACGCAGCCAGAGGATTAAGCTTGGTGATTAAGCAGCTAGTCCTTGACTCTAAATTTGGAGGCCGATAGCCAAGTCTCTTTCTTGCATCACTTGGGAAGCACCTCAAGAACTCTGGCCCTCATTATGATCCTGGCAGATGGCAGTATTTTGGAGAAACGTAAGGCCAACAGGCTGGCGATACTCTCCCCCAAAATATGACATTGGCGGTTTGGCTCAAGCCAATCCGCCAATGCACCACTCACTCCGCCAGGGCGGTAACAGCTGCTGGGCTGGAGACTTCAGTTTCCAGCCAGGCAGCCGTCACTGTCCCTCCCGCGGGATTATGATCCTGCCTACCGCCATGGCTTTGGTGGATTCCTTACCACCAAGAAAACCATGGCGGTAGGCGATAGGGGTTTCCCCTGACCCCCTCCCCCTCCTCCTTCCCAGAGTCTTCCCCTAGCCTCCCCCTCCCACTCATGACCCCCCTATGACATACATGCACATTCACGCACTAAAATACACATGCATACACACACTCATACCCACGTTCATCCACGCATGCAGACATCCATTCAGACTCACATCCACACCCACTGACATACATACAAGCACACACACATTCAGACAACACAACATACATGCACACTCACACCCATTCATGCACACACGCATTCCACACGCCACACACCTGCATCCATGCACACAGAAACATACACCCCCCCCACACACACACACACAACACCTCCCAACCCTGTCGGAGCACCTGACTTACCTGCTTGCAGGGGGTCCTCCGGCAGGAAATGGGACGTGGTGCTGCTGCCAGCAGCAGCATCCGCCAACAGAACACCACCAGGCCGTATCATGGGTCATGATACGGTCTGCGGCAGACTACTAGCGTGGCGCTGCTGCTGGCAGCAGCACCACCTTACCGCCGTCCACCACCATGGCCGCAGCCAGAATTCCGCCAGAAATTCCGGCTACGGTCATAATATGGCGGATAGTAGGTAGCCGTGGTGACAGTGTTTTGGTGGCCATCGCCGTGGCGGTAGGCGATTATTACCGCCATTGACATAATGACTGCCTCTGTGCTCAAGTGTTTAAAACCAGTGCCTGCATTGGTTGGAAGCAAGTTGCCTTTGTCCTATTAAGTGCACACTGGTCTGTGCAAGTTGTTTGTGTCATTCACATTGTGTCCCAGGGTTGAACGTCGTTTTTAGTTCTTGGGGAGAGCGGACCGTGTGTGTGCTTCAAGCTATCTCATGGCTTGCTTTCGTTTTACAAGGCTCCAAATGTCCTTGAGTAGCCCTCTGAGGAGGCGGAGTGCAATCCAAAGAATCATAGGTGTACCTACCGGACACGGGGACCCGGTTCACGAGAGTGTTCTTGTGTCTTAATGTCATGATTGCCTAGCAACAGGGTGTGGTGCAGGCGTGGCTTCTATAGCCAGATTCCAAAATGGCACCAAGATGCCTCACATGCCCATCTCTCATTGTGTCCAGAGCCTACAGGTGAGTTGCTTGCATGCTCACATTGTTCCATATCTAGAATACTCACATGCCAATATTACACCTACTTCTGCCAACGGCTTTACAGCTTGTTTGGCACCTACGCCTCCCCTTAGTCACACCATTCCCTAAGACATACCATGCTAGTTAACTGTTAAATCTTACATCTCCAAGCACACATGGAGTCTGTCCAGGAATGGATGTGGGAGGATTGTGTGCCGCATGTTGTTTCTTCAGGAGAGCAAGGGGGTTCATGCTCTTGGCATGCATGCTCATGACAATACCTACTGCACTTTTATACTTGAAGCAAACGATGATCTTCCAGATGTTGACTTCAAAACAACAGGGGAGTTATGTTCTTTAGACCCTGCAAATGTGTGCTGGTTTTTAAAAACAAATTCAAACTATGTTGAAACACTTAACAATAAAATAATCCCCTTTGAGAGATAGTTGATTACTTTTGGAGAAGAAAGTACCAAACCGGAGGAGCACCTCATATTCATATATATTTGTGAATTAAAGATGCCTGAAAATGTAACTATTTCTCCAATGAAACTATGCTACATTTCATTGAACACAATGTCACTTGTGACATCACCAATCAAGAAAAAAATCCAAAACTGTTTGAACAAGTTTTGAAGTTTTCAGTCATACATGTGGAAATTACTGCTTACCTAAATGTTAAGCAAATCAAAACGCTATAGCAATTGTAGTTTTGATTTTCCTAGACCTATTCTACATAAAAGTATTGCAACAGATCAATAGCTACAATGCTTTAATACTACATATGTGGAATGCTAATATCGATATTCAATTTTTTGCTGATAATTCTACATCTGTTGTTTTTCATGTCACTTCATAAATTACTAAGGGCTAAAAAAACAGATATGAAGGCAGCATGGGAAGAGGTATCTTGTGAGCAATCTTTAGCAAAAAATTATTTATTTAGCCTTCAAGAGGTCAGTAACTTTGAGGCATGTGAACGTTCATGTTGATCAAGTTTATATTCTAAATCTATATCCATTACATGGCTTAGCTTACAATCAACATGACGATGAGTTCTTAAACATTTGCCTGAAATTGAATATTCTGTTCATTTTGAACCAGAAAAGAAAGGCATTGTTAAAAGGAATATGTCTGACACTTTATTTATCACTTTATGAAGTTGTTCAATTCTACACTTGCATAAATCATTTTGTAGATGGTATATTTAAACTAATAGGAACAAATTGCTGCTTAGTGCATCATTCCAAGCCTACTGAAAACCACAGAAAACGTACTTGCGAACATAATGATAAAACAAAAAAAAATCAAATTTGTTGCACCTCCTCAGCTTTTTACACCATGGTGAAAACATGAAGAATTAATTGAGACATCTACAGTCCATGTTTACAAAAATAACATCACTATTCCAGAATTTCAAAATTACCTATAAATGTTGAAGCAAGAAATTCTAGAAGAAAATAGAATTAAATCTGAAATACTATGCAATAGTGCTACAAGTTTATCAAATTTATACTCTAAATCAGGGGCCTACAAACTAAGGCCCGTATGCCACATCAGGACCTCTACAAAATGTTATCTGTCCCCCTGTTGTTATCCAAAACCGTAGATTCTGATGATCAAAGGGAAATATTGGACCAGCAATGTCATGTATGCCAGATCTTTGAAAAACGCAAGTTCCTAGTGCTAATAATCCACGCTGCAAAAAACTCCAATCACCAGATTTGTGTAGGAAGGTGCAGACTGAATTTATTTTTCTGTTCAACCTTTAATAATGGCTCAAGTTCATTATGAAATTCTTTGCTTTGTTTTACTGAAGTTCTTTTTTAGGGTGTGTTTGACTTTCTTATTGTGTCCTACAGAATTGGACATATTTTAATTTCTTATAAATTTGTACATTTTCAGCATTTAAAATTACTTAAAAATGAATAGCCAACTTTCCTTACCTACAGCTAAGTAATTGATTATTATGTCAGAGCATTTGCTAATGCTTGACATTTTTTCTCATTGTATATCTTTTATCAGTTTAAGCTCAGAATTGTTTCTTTGCAATTACAAAAAAGATCTAACTAAACCATGTTTATTCATTTAAATTGTATTAATTTGTTTGTGTTTTTTTTCAGCTTACAAATATTTGTAAAACATACTCGCCCCTCATTTTGACTTCAGCGGTCCTTTTGGAAGACTACCGAAGCTGCTGCAGCCAACAGACTGCCAGTGCTGGCGGTCTACTGACCGCCATATTAGGAGTCTTTGGAAGACTTCCACCCATTTCTGGGCAGAAGTCTGACTCTGAAGAGGCGGTTGCATCGCCAGCAATGACACTGCAGCAAGACTCTGCCCGCTTTATCACGTAATACGGCTTGGGGGAGTCTTGATGGCGAGGTGGTACTGGTGATGTGAGACCGCAAGGACCCATCCCCTCTCAGATGACCTCCGTAACAGAGAAGGTAAGTTATTGTCTGAAAGGGGGTGGGGGTGAGGGGTATTGGGTGCATGTGTGTGGTGTGTGCATGTAGGTGTGCGAATGGGGGTGTATGAGTGTGTGTCTGTGAGCGAGTGAATGGGGTTTCTGTGTACAACTGTGCGGATGTGGGGGCAGCGTATATGTGAGTGCATGGGGTGTCTTCATGTGTGAGTGCTTGAGTGTGAGTATGCAGAGGGGTGTAGCTTAAGTGCAAGTATGTAGAGGGGGTGGTGAATGTGTGTGTATGTGATTGAATGTGAATGTTTGCGTGCATGTATATGCACATTAATGGGGGTGCTTCTGCATGACTCGGGTGTGTGTCTGCATGTATGTGAGTGAGTGGGGGGGTGTGTCTGCATGTATGCGAGTTTGTGGGGGTGTCTGTGTGAATGTATGCGTATGCCGAGGGGTGTGAATGTACATGCATGCGTCCATGAAGGGGTGGGTGGGTGATTGTAAGTGTGTGGAGGGGTCGGGGTGTGCATGTGTGTGGACATGTTGGGGTGCGTATGCCTGCAACAGGAATGGGGATTCCTGTTGCCGGGTGCGTGAAAGCCAGGTTTTTCATTGAGGGATGACCACCACGGAAAGCCTGGCAGTCTGCAGTCTGCAGCCTTGTAATCTGGCCAGCAGGCTGAGGCCTGCCACCTGTTTGGAGATGCTCACCGCCGGCCACGGTACATCTGATGGGCCTAATTCAGAACTCGACAGATGGGTTACTCTGTCACAATGTTGACGAATATCCCATCTGCTGAAATCTAAATTCCATAGAATGTAGTGAGATTTAGATTTTGACAGACAGGATATTCATCACCATTATGATGAGTAACCCGTTCACCGAGTTCTAAATCAGGCCCCTTATTTGAAGGGGAACAAGTCATTGTTTTTGGAGATCTTCTGCAACTTACTCCTGTAAAAGACGAGCCAGTTTTTAAGACTGTTTGACAACTGAAACTCACAATTACCTAGGAAGTACAAGGAATATTAACATTTGGTTGCATTTTAGCTACAGCTCACATAAAACATGAGATAAGCCAGTGATGAAGAATTTGCAAAAACATTGCAAGATATTAGGTTAGGAATCCTCAAAAAAGAGGGAAAGAATATGCTTCTATGAAGAATTATCTCTTCTTTACTTCAAACCTGTAAATCTCTTGCAGACATTACTCTTGCATCATCTTTTACAGACATTACCAGTTGTATGTTTGATGCTCTGACTTAAATATGGAAATGCTACATTTGGAAAAGGAAGAATTATACATATACCTTGTAAAGATAATGTGGAAAGTCATGGAGAAAACATTCATATTAGTAAACTGTTATCAACAAAATTATCAAACATGAAGAAATCTGTGTCACGTACTGGAGGATTGGAAAAAATACTTATATCTAAGTTTAAAACTTTTCTTCTTAAGAAATGTCATCTGATCCTTAGCAACCCTTAAATCTTTAATAATGAAGGACATTTTATGTATGTATCTGTTATGACTTTTGTGGCCAATAGGCGGAATAAAGTATTATTTTAATGACTGACTTCCGTCTATGTAAAACTTTTCGCATCATTTGGATGTGAAAATTTACTTGTAAATGGAGCTATGGGACACGTACTACATTTTGTTTGCTATGAAGGTCTTAATGAGATAGAATTAATTACTGTTAAATTCGACCTTATAAAAGAACCTACAAAAATGAGCCGAGGAACAGCAGGGATTTTACATATTCAATTATTAAAGATTTATATATTTGCAGACAACAGTTGACTATTTATTTATCTTATGCAGTGACAATCCACAAATCTCAAGGACAAAGCTTGGATGACACATTAATGAATACTGGAGATACTGTTTTCAGAAAGGGTATGGCATACATTGCTTTGTCTTGTGTGAAGAAATTAACAGAACTATTAATAGACTTTGATCAGACAAAAATTAATGTAGTCACATGCTTGTGTGTGTGAATACAATTGTTTGAAAAGAACATATGCTCCTTTGCTTGGGGAATATCCAGTTGTGTCAAAACCTAAAATATATATGAAAATAAAATAAATGTTTTTATATTAATGAACTGGAGTTCAATAAACAACCGTCTAAGAAAAAAACAAATAAACAACTTAGAAATAACTGGAGATCAGTTTAGTAATGATAATGCCATTAACTGATATAGCAATGTGATTATAAATCTACATCTCTCCTTACATCAGTAAGAGATCTACTCCTACAACATAGTCATACCTTTTTTTTAAATGCTTAAATAATCTGTATTTTCTACTTCATCATATAAACATTTTGTCACTCTACAAGTGCTGTTAGAGATATAGTAAATGTATGTACAGATATTATTCAATTTTCTATTAACAAGAAGTTTGTATGGCTGTTCTACAATAATTTGCTGATTTTACAGTGCAAACTAAATATATTTTTGGTAAATGGTACTTTTGGGAACATGAATGTTTAAATTGCGTGAATTAAGTTTAAGCAAACACAGACTTTGAAAGATTTGTTTACATTCCAATTCTGCATCGTAAATCAATTTAATTGAAAAACTTAAGATGTAAAGCTGTTCATTTTAACTTCTGTTCCAACTATTAATCAGAGGATGTTTCCACAGTTTTTTTTACCTATGGTGAATATGTATATAATCTAAATGACCATAGAAGCACTCTGAATAGTTTAATAGCTTATTTACAGATTTCACTGCCTCACAGATTTCAATATCTGGCTAAATTTAAACTTGTATTGCCATTATTTTCCATTGTGGAGAAAAAGCAGTTTCAGGACACTATATAATACATTTGAGGAACAAAAAAGGATAGACAGAATGTAATGACAATGTATGTCATGTAATGTAATATGTGATGCCATAAGCAGTGTATTACAGGCGCACAAGTTATAGTTAGCTTAGGTAACTATAACTGCTGATGTCTCTGGTTTTGTCGAAGTAAATTCAGGACCCAACTTTATTGTCCCTATAACCTTTGGTTGTTTCAGTGAATATATATTTGTATATTTACTGAAACTGCTTCCACAACACACACACTACACAATAGGGATGTCCCCACAAAAGAACCCCAGTTTCACTGATGAGGAGTTGCAAGTGATGGTGGAAGAAATCGTCAGGGTAGAGCCACAGCTGTTTGGTGCACAAGTCCAGCAGATTTCCATTGCCCGGAAGAATAGCCTATAGGGAAGGTGCGTGCAATGACCTCCAGGTACCAGGTTGCCACAATGAAGACTGGCAGTGGACCCCCACCTCCCCACCCACAGTTGACAGCATGGGAGGAGAATGACTTTGCTATCCTGCATCCAGCGGGCCTCACTGAAATCACTGGAGGTCTGGACACTGGTAAGTCACCATGACCACCTCATTACCACTGATACCTGCACGGCATGTCACCCCCTCAGCCTGACTCGCTTCATCCCAATCTATCCCATACCGAGAACCACTCCCAAGCACACCCCTCCCAGCTCTGCATACACACACAACAGTAATGCATGGGCAGCATGTAGCACTACAAAACCCACAATCGATCGCAATACACTAACCATAGGTGGAAGGACAACACCTATTCCATAGGGAAAGCCAGAAATGCTGAATATGTAACTGACAATGACTGTAACAAATCTTATACATGTCCACAGGTACCCCAGCCAATGTCAGCAGCGAACATGTGCCACGGCAACCCTGCCCTCCACCAGAAGAATCCCTCAGTGATGACAGCAACTCTGAATGTCTCGATCTGAGTGATCTCCCAGGCCCATCTGGGTCCACTGGTCAGTCAGACACCACAGTCAACACCGAGTCCACCACAGGGCCCTCCCCATTGGACACCAATACCACAGCAGCCACCCTACGTCCCCAAACCTCTGTCCCCAGGACACGACAATCAACAGTGTGTCCACCTGTACAGGGACCCTAGTCAACACCACACAGGCAAGACGATTAAGGTCCTGGTGTTAGTGGGAGTGGGCACACAGTGCATGGGACACAGGCACAGGGGGCCAGGGCCAGTTGGAGGTTAGCTGTATGCCAAGGAGAATCCCAACTCAGCGAACTGACTGCCCTGGAGGCAGTCACACATGTCCTGAGAGCCTACCAGAAATCCCAGGACAGGATGGGCCAGGTGAGAACCATCTTGCAGGAGAACCAGTGGCTGCAGGGGGGCATCACCAGGAGGCCACGCAGCAGTTTCAGGGCTTAAATGCCAACATGGACTCCATTTCAGGGGTGCTGTGTGACATGGTGAACATCATGCGTCAGTATACAACACACCAGTGGGCCCCTTCCAGTAGCCAGTGTACTCACCAGCCTCCCACATCTGCTGCACCTAGTGTACTAGAGGACCTACCACAAGACTCACAGGCCACCAGCACCCCTCCTGCTGTAGCAGAAGATCCACCCTGCAAATGTTCCCTACAACCCAGACGGACACCAGAGACTTCAGCTAAGACCCAAACCACCATCAGGAAATGAGCCCCTCCTGAATGTCTCCCTTGTGTGTCACTGAGACACATTTTTCACCTTGGACTACCATTGCTCCTTTTCCTATGGCCCCATGGATACTGGACCTGTGCTACAAACCTTCTGGGCCACTACACAGACGTTTTCATCCACCATCACCCCACTCTATTGCACTCTCTCTTCCTTTTTGTCACTTCAATAAATACAGTAGAATACAACAGTATGCAATGTCATCACCTGTATTATGCTGTGCACATGTCATGTAAAGTGTGAATCCATCTAATGGACAGTCATTTGGGGGTACATATAACCAGTGTGAGAGCATACCACAAGTCCCCATTCACCAAATGGTGTGAAAGCAGTCTGTAGTCATCACATTAGTTCACAGTTGAGACCACACCAACATCTGCCAAAAGGGAAACCATTAGTAACAGTCAATTGAGAAGTACAGGAAGTAGAGCAACATGAGCCCCTGTAACGGCCTACATTCAGCTGGTCACTTCTACTTAGTAATTTGCACAGCAATTGACTCGTAACACCATAAGTGAGGAGACACACCTCATTTCCGGCCCTCACACAAGATACCACAGTATTAGCTATGCCATGTTGTCAGCATGCCAATCCCTCCTCTGGCTCACCTAGTCTGGCCACACTGTCAGGGAAATTGAAGTCACAGATCGGTATAGTAAGCACATTGTAAGTCACATGACATTCCTAGCAACATATGTTATGTACTGTATGGGATGAGGACACAGTTTACAGTGGGCATGTATTTGATAAAGCTAAACTACTGACACATTGCATGGGCTGAATAAGCATTACCAGAACACTGGCACGACTGACCACAGATGGAACAGTGTCAGGTCACAAAATGCAGACATTTGTGCTTGGCACAACACAGTCTTACCTGAGTGTCATTGGAAGTACTGCTGTAGCAGATGTGTCCTGTTGTCCACATCCTCCTCCTCCCCATCCTCTTCACTGTCTTCATTGTCATCTGCTGCTACAGGTGCATTGTCTTCCTCATCCCCTGCAAGAATGGCACCTTGGTATCTGAGGTCAAAATTGTGCGGCATGCAGCAGGCCACCACTATCTGGCAGACCTTCCCAGGGGCGATCCACCTGATACATGGATTCACCGGAACCTGGCTTTCAGTAGCCCAAAAGTATTTCCAATTACCCTTCTGGTACAACCATGTGCTTCATTGTACCGATCTGCTGGCCCTGTCCTCGGATTCCTCACTGGTGTCAACAGCCAGGATAGGTTTGGTTAGCCGATGTCACCTGGAATTAATGAGAGACACACATTACTCATGTATAATAGCACAGAGTACAACTTCAGGTGGTATACAGTGACATTCATTAGGTGAAACCTCAAGCTCACCCATGAGCCACACTCTCTCTCTCTTTGTAGTCATGCCATCACCTGCAGGATGCTGCTATTCCTCAATACATAGGCATCATGCACAGATCCAGGAAACTTAGGAGCAACGTGGGAGATATATTGATCTCCAAGACACACCATCTGGACGTTTATTGAATGGTAACTCTTCCTATTTAAGTAGACCTGCTCATTTGTCCTGGGAAGGACCAAGGCAACAAGGGCCCCATTAATGGCCCACTCACATTTTGTATGTGTCCCATGGTGTAGAATGCAGCCTTCACAGTGGGCAAATCATCACTGTGGGGGAATGAGATATAGCTGCTAATGTGTTTCAGCAAGGCAGCCAAATCTCTACTCATTGAAAACATTGGCTGTGACATTCCTGCAGCCAAGCCCACAGTCACCTGGAAAGAACCACTGGCCAGGAAATGGAGCACTGACAGTACCTGTACTGCAGGGGTGTGCCAGGGCACCGAAGAGGGGAAACACAGGGGCGATCCATGAATCTCCACAGGGGACTCATGGAAGCGAGCATCCATCAAGCATGACAGAGCGTGATGACGTAGTGAGGGAAGAAGGAGGAGGGGGAGAGATGGGAGATGGAACAAGGAACCAGGAGAAGGAGCAATGAGGGACCGCAGAGGAGGAACGCGGAATCACCGACAAACAGGAGCAGGAGGAGAGCAGGAAGAGGACTAGTATATCACACGATGGAAGAGGGAAGAACCAAGACCCACCAGGAGAGCAGGGAGTGACCAGAAGATCCAGCCACGTCCCCGGAGGGATGTGGTTTTTGCAGGTACAGTACCGTGTATACAGTTCATGTTATAACTTGCTGGAGTTTTCAGAGGAACAGCGGGGAGGTGGTAAGCACATGGCAGAGGGCTAGGACCTCTACACAACAAAACACAATTTCTTAGGGGAGCATTGATCCTTTAATTAATTATCTAGACCACTACTGTGATCGATTGTCTGCCAGGTCAATGGTTCCACATAAGCAGGATATAAGACCATGAAAACCGAACGCTAACCTGCGTGCATGATGTGACACACCTATCATAGAAGAGCACTGTTATTCTTTTTACATTTCTTTTTCTTCATAAGGACATCAGATAAGGGTCTCAGCTGACAAGCATTCTTTATTAATCCCCCCTCACTAAAGAAATAGCACTCCCTCCTTAAAGTGCACAATATCAAATAAAAGAAATAATAATAAAACATGACCAGAAGAGAATACTAAAATACGTGCCTGATAGAGACTTTTTTCATCTCTCCCTCTCTCTCTGGCGATGTGGGAGCTGAGAAGCAGTGAAACTGGTAAAGGAATAGAAAGAAAAAAAGGTTATTTGGGGACAGAAGACCAAGACCTATATTAAACCAAAGCGGAACTTTTACTAAACGATAGTAATACAACACACCCGCAAACCATCTAAAATATCTGGTCGGAAATAAAAATTACTCAGTTTATTTCACTATTACAGTGTAACATATATGTGTATACCTCAAGAACATTACCGAATCTCCCAGGGACAGGTAACGTCCTATTACAAGGGGGTATTGCTGTAGTGACACAGTTCAGTAATTGTGGCCATGTCCAGGCGATGAGTCATAATAATTTGCCATTCCTCCGGTGTAGCCAAGTCGACTAGGGGTCTGTACATGGGTGCTTGCCTCCTCCTTCTCCTCCGTTGTGGTTGGTATCTAAGTAAACCAAACATCAGAAGTGTGTAACTACAGGAAGGATGGACACACATTATCACAGTACACAGAGCAGTCACATCCAATTTACGCAAACAATGATTTGCACTGGTGTCCTCTACATGCAAAGGGACTTCCTCAAACATACCAAAGCTTTTCATTAGCCATTGTGTCTCACAGAAGTAGTCAGAGTCATGTGTCGTGATTAGTAGCATCCCATTTGAAATGTTCTGTCAACTACTCATCTGCAAGCAGTTCACTAGTATGAGATCTAATTTGAGTTCCAGAGTGTACAACCAAACCAAAGTATGTGGCTTACTGGAAGTGCCTTGGTGTCTAAAATCGGTACCTATGACGCACATTAAATTTACTGCCATGAGTGCTATCATCAGGAAATGACGACCACCTGTCCAGTATGCAGGGATAGTTGGAAGTGACCTCACTCCATCAGCGTTTGCCATCATGGTGGTAGGCGGTCTGCACCGCTGTGCAAATCCTCATTGGTTAACATGGAAGCCTATAGGGCACAGGAACCAATGATGATCATCACCTGTGGTGACGGTGTTCACTGGTGAGGATGCGACTGCCATTTTCTCTATCCCACTTTACTTGATTCTTGACTCTCAAAACATCAACACGTCCACTGCATGTGCTGCTGTGTCCTGTGTCTGGAACCTGCGATAGCCCGTGCTATAGGGGATAAGGCCCCAGCCTTCACATCTGAGGAGCTCCAGAGGCTTGTGGATGGGTTCCTACCCTTGTATGGACTGTTGTATGGGCCTCCAGACCAACAGGTGAGCCCTTTTTGGGTACTTTGGATGTAATATGGCTGTTTGTAGATGTATGTGTGTGCTGGCAGTGTGTCATTTGGGGAGTGTATTGTTGCTGCACGCAATGTGTAAGCAGAGGTACGAGTAATGTGTGAGGTTGATGTGGGATCTATGCAGTATGTAAGCCATTGCTGTAACAGAATGTAGTGTGGATTTCATGGTGTCCTTTCATCTGTGTTCCCTATTCAGGTCAGCACCCATCAGAAGAAAGGATTATGGCGTTCCATCCCCTAGGACGTGTAGACTCTGGGGGGACATATCCAGCAGAGCACCCACTGCAGAAAGAGATGGAAGGACCTGCGACGCTGGGCCTGGAAGACCGCAGAGGCCCAGCTGGGGACGTCCTCCCAATGAGAGAGGGGTGTCTGTCGGACTCTGACCCCCTAATGGCCCGCATACTGGCTGTGGCCAATCCAGAGTTGGAGGGGCGCTTGAGGGCAGCACAGCAGCCATGAGGGGGTGAGTTCCCATTGTGTGGAATTCTTTCATGATGCCTGCCATGTTGTATGGGTGCAAGGTTCTAGTCAGTATATGGCCCAATATGCCCATTTAGCTAATCTTGTAGAGTCCTGCTCAGTAATGTAGAGTGGAATGTGCATTTGGTATTGGCAAGTAGCTGGCATACCATGGCAGACATGGCTTAGAGAGTCCCAATAGGTGTGCAAGTGGTACGGTTTGAGTTAATTTCTAATGTTGTTCCCAGGCAATGGTTTGGTATTGTGATTCACACTGCACAGTGTTAGTCCCACTGAGTCATTGTGATGTGTATGCCATATGGTCTGTTGTTGCTGAAATTGACCCTTTGCTCTCTTTCTTTCTCCACCACACTATCTCCTTTTCTCACACTGTCCTTGTGTGCATCAGCATCATATGGTGAAGGAGTAGGGGTACCGGCGAGTGGGGAGCTGCAGCCCATGGTTCCCAGGTGGCAGAGTCCACCAACACCAAAGGGACCAGTGGGTTGGAGGGCGAGGGGAGTACCACAGGGGAGACAGGAGCTGATACTACTGACTCTGATTCCTCCTCCAATGGAAGCTTCCTGGTCGTGGTGGACTGCACTGGGACCACCACTGCTACATAATCTTCCACCACCCCCATACCAGCATTGCCCTCCCAGTAGGCCCCCCACCCAGTTGCCCGTGCCCGCTCACCCAGCAGGGTGGGTGTCTCCTTCTCCCCAGACACCTCAGGCCCTGCCCCACTCAGCTCTGCTGCCCTCACTGAGGAGGATATTGACCTCCTGGGATCCATCTCCATAGGTCTGTCAGTCATGGTGAATGCTATCCAGGGACTGGCATCCCAGATGCAGCAATGCAATGCCTACATATAGAGCATTCACATTGGCTTGGCTGCCCCTGCCCTACAGAGATTGTTTCAGGCTCTGGCCTCCTCTTTGACGGCAGCCTGTGTCCCTGCATCTTCCGTCCCCCCTCCAACTACCTGTTCCCAGTCTCAAAGCCATCCCAAGTACACAATCAGACCAGCATGCACCCAAGACAAGAGACAGAACTCGCAAAGACAAGCACAGGCACCACAGATCACACCATATGCATACACACAGCCAACACCCAGAAGCACACACAACAGCCACTGCCTGCACTGACTCCCCCTCCTCCCTCACAGTCACATCAGCACTCACACCTTCAAGCACCGCATCCTCAGTCCCAGATCATGCCACCTGTACAGCCTTGCCCACAGACACCACAACAGCAGACACACAGACTAGCACCCCATTCACCACATGTGCAGTCACCACCACCACCATCACAATCACATGTAGCACACCCACCTCACTTTCAGACACCACCACAACATACATGCACATGACCTGTTTGTCCTCTCCAACCCTGTCTGCCCCCTCCAAAAACACATAAACGCTCCCACTCAGACACTCAACAGCCATCCACCTCACACATGCACACTCTACATGCATGTGAAACCCAGTCCAGCACACCTACTCTTATAACCACTCCCTCTACCTCCACTCCCAAACCTGCTACCATAGCCCACCCCATTGTACCTAATAAATGTTTCCTTGCCCACCTTGACCTCTTCCCTCCTCCTCCCCACCCCGTCTTGTCTGTAAGAGGAAGGTCCCGCTCCCCCAGCCCAGTACCTCCAGCTCTCAGATCTCTCATGGCCCCCCTGGTGTTTCCCATGTCCCTCCACTGCAGCAAAAACTCCCACTAAGGGACACAACACTGCCACTCTGACCCCCTACTCCAAGCCCACTCCCATGCCCCCTAAACAGAAGAGCAAATGCCTGCTCCCTCCTAAACCCAAACCCAAGGACCCCCATCCCAAGAAAACCCATCCACCAACCCCCCCACACCCCTGCACCCTGAGGTGCTGGCCTTGCATTATGATGTCCCTGCCCAGCGGAGTTACTTGGACTGTCAGGAGTCGAGTTGGGCCATGTTCGTTGTCCTGTGGGTTGTATCTGACATTGGACTGGCCAAAGTCCCATTGTACATGGTTGCCTCATTTGTTGTGGGCGCTATTCCCACCCGAATACTGTGGTTGGACCAAAGGTATTTGTCCTGGTTTTCTTTATTTCTGGCTTATGTTGCTTTTGGATTTATCAACAGATTGTTCTCGGTGTGTGATAGGTGTGGATGGTGTGTGTTGTATGTGTGAGTATGTCAAACTCCCCTCCCTCACTCCCTTTTGTGGTAGGCGGCTGTACTCACTATCGTCATCGGCGTCGCTGCTCCTGCATTGGCAGGGCTTCCAGTTCCGGTTCCGGTTCCACGACAACCGCAGACTCCTCTTTGTTCCTGGAGGACCACCATCGTCAGCTGACCGCCAATGTCATAATGAGGGCCACAGATGGGAAAATTGGTTTTACAATTGAATTACCGGTTTATTTTCTTTCTTGTTTTAGAGAGTGGCAACTCATGCTCCTTTTTATTTATGCCATGCTGTCATGCTTTGCACTTTCCATATTTTTTTAAACCAGTGATACCACCAAACCAGTTATCATTCTATTGGCATTCTGGTAAATTCTTCACTAAGTCATTCTTCATCGCTCTAGCCCTTCTAAAAGTCAGACCTGGTCTTCTTGGCCATCCTACCCTATTGCTGGACTGTTCTTAATTAGATGCCAATATTTCTGCACTATTTTGCAGATCAAACTCTCCTGTGTGGTGAAGGTGGCTATTATAAATGAGACAGTCCTGTTTGTGACAGTTACTTTTTTCTCCTTTCAAATATTAACTCCTCTGGTTTTCAGTTTTGCTTTATATATCACTTCATCAAATATGTCTGAGTGTATCCTCTCGCCTGAAAACTTTGGGTCATATCTCCTAGAGCCTTTCCTTCTTCATGAGCTTCACTACAGTTTCTTCTGACTCAAGGCTTTCACCATATGGGATACTTCTTACCAAACGTTGAAGCTGGAAACTAGTTGTGTGTAGCAATCTGTTGCCTGCTGTAGGTTTCCTACAGAGTTTTGTCTCAAGCTTTACCCTTTTGACAAATACCATTAGATCTAAAAAGTTGACTTCTTCCTTACTCACTGCACTTGTGAAATGGAGAGTCAATGAGCTCTAATTTATCTTTTCCACAAAGGATTTGGCATCCTCTATTGTTCCTCTCCATATTTCAGAAACATCATCTAGAAACCTACATCAGAATCCTACACTTTGAGACAACTCAGCTTGAAGATCTATTTAGAGTACCTGCTCCTCCCACCAGTCCATATGCAAATTAGCATAGACAGAGGCAAAGCAGGTAGCCATTGTGGTACCTCTAATTTGATGGAACAATTCCTTATTGAACAGGAAGTAATTATTTTCTGAACATCTCAGTATCATGGTCAGAAGCATCCTAGCATGGTTCCATAATCTCAATAGTCTAGTACTCAGGAAGTATTTAATACCCCCAGCCTATCCTCATGTCTGAAACTAGTATATAATATAGTTACATCAATAGTCATTAATATAAATTCCTCCTCTCCAGGAATATCAACACATTTAAAAAGAAAATCCCCAGTATCTTTTATGAATGAAGGCAAATTCATCACAAAATCCATATAAAAAACGATTTTTGTATTTAGATGTTTTCTCAAATGCACTATCAATTCCCAAAATTATAGAATGATCTGGTGGGTTTTCCCTGTCATCCTGGATTTTGAATATAAGGTACAAAACTTTAATTTTAGTATGTTCAGTGAGTAAACAATGACTCTATTCACTGCTTAGTAGCCCCTGATCACATCATCCTGATAACGCAGCAGGATACTACATTTTGACATCTTTTAATATGCTACTAGAAACTCTTACATAGGATTTGCTTATATGCTTCTGTTAAATATTTGTCCATAAGCCACAGGACCAGGTTAGCCCCTTTATCTTAATTTCTGATCACTGAGCCATTATGTTTTGAGAGTTTATTCATCAAGTTCTGATATTCTTTTTGTTGGAAGTTTTTCCCTTTGTGTTTTCTCTTTGTATCACTGTACAAGTTTTTCAAATCCTGTGTGACTAGATCACTAAAGATATCAAGTGAGTTATTGGGTAAGGCTGGTACAAACTTCGATTTTTCTTTGACGTCAGTGGGGCAATCACCTCACATATCCAACTCTTTATGGGCAAATTCTGTCTTCTTCCATTATTACATCATAGATCCTGAGAGTTTCATTTTCCAGTTCTTGCAAATCTTTCATGAACTGCAGACCTACTACCTTTACATTTTATTGATTATACTTTCTAATTATTCTCCTTACATATATTCTTTTTTGTCTGGCTGCATTAAAAAAACACTTTTTAATGTCATGGGCCTGAGAAATCTGAAAAAGTCTTTCCTAGTTTGCACATAATTCATATCCTGTTCCTACACCTGAAAGAAGGTCAAAACACCATCTGTAAAATATATAATTCATCCAACACTGTAGGAATTTCACGTTTTTGACGACCACTTGCTCCATCTTCAAAATCTGTGTCCACTTTTGAGCTAGGTTCCCTGCTGTCTACCTCATGGCTTACTTGATTTACTTCTGACATTTTTTACATCCACAAATAATGACATTTCTTTGTGAAGGTATAAATCTGCCCTTGAATACAAGGAAAAGCAAATGAGCTACAACCAATGTTCACTTTTATCCAACATAGAAAGAAACAGCTAAACTGTAACGAAATTTCAAAACAAGGAAGATTTATTACAAATGCATGTCAAACAGAAGCACATATCAATATTCGAATATACAATTAAATAAAGGTAAACATGGAAAGTCACAAAAAATATTTCTATAAATATTTACACCTATACACAAATTAATAGACAAAGACGAACTGACACATCAGACAAGGCAATGAAAATAATCCAACCATGACATAACACAAACATAGACAAGATTTTTTTTACAGTGCAATGAAATACAAACAGAGAATATACACTTTCTTTTTCTGGAGCTGAAATGATATTCACATAAGTATCATATTATTATTCAATTCCTGATTGTGTCTCCATCTTGCTTGGTAGATAGACCATAGATCCAAGGTCCATATAAACAACAAACAATAGTAGGAACAAAGCCTACGCGCGTTTCAGCGGTAACCACCAAATTCGAAAAGCCGCCTTCTTCAGGGCCATTCCTTTCCCATCCTTACTGCATAATATCGCAGATTGAGTGGGTTCTCATCTTTCCCATTAATATGAGTCCCGCCGATGGTGTTGCTGAGTTTCCTCGATTATAATGCAAGCAAGGTTCAGTTTTGTAATTTCTACTTCCATTCGCAAGTGAATCCCGAATGGTCGTTAAAGTAGGACATTTCTCTGGGGGTGCCTCAAAATGATTCGCACACCTCCTCTAGCTAAACCTTCGCCGATTCTTGTAGACGGCGCTAATCTCGAGCCCTTTACCATAATCAATTTTATCAAGCTTGAATTGTTTTGTCTTTCACTTTTTTATGGACTCTTCAAGCTTTTTCAGTCTATCATTTCACCCATGAATTTGTTCATGACTTCTGATGCCAATTCTTGATGCAATTCACTTTGTAGTTTACCAATTTCCTCTGTTTTTCTTTTTATGGTCCTTCTCTGCATATTCAATTAAGTCCCCAACATGCGCTTTGAGGAGTCACGGTTATTCTCAGATCATTCACATAACATCTCAGGATCTGGGTTTTCGTAACTCAGGGCAATTAACATTCTTAGCCCTCTTGGCACTCGGCCTGTATCCAAATAGCATCAAAAGATTTACTTTCCCAACACTTTGAAAGTTCACTTTTTTGGTAATTTTTCCAAGTGTCTTAATTTGGTGAGCATGTCACCACCTTGCACTGTTAGATTCCCTTCCATACGCGCATCTTCTAATTGTAAAACATGTTTCTCAAACAGTTTTTCTCCCGCTTCCTCTCCTCCCCCTTACTTGGTAGCTGACACTGGCCCTCATTTTGACTTTGACGGCCTTTTTACAAGACCGCCAAAGCCACAGGTGCCAAAAGACCACCAGTGCTGGTGGTCTTAAGACAGCCGCATTACGACTGGTGTCAGATTTCTGCCCGAAATAGGGCAGAAATCTGACAGCAGTTGTGCTGGCGGTCGGCAGGGAAGAGGCAGTTTCACCGCCGACACCACCATGCCAAAAGGATGCCGCACGCTGTATTACAACCCGTAATACGGCATGGCGGTGTCTTGACGGCAGGGCGCTGCAAGTGGTGGAAGTGCGGGGACCCATCCCCTCCCGGATGACCTCCTCGACGGACAAGGTAAGTGATTGTCCGACAGGGGAGGGAAGTTGGCGGATGTGAGTGCATGTGTGAGTGCATGTGTGAGTGGTGTGTATGCGGAAGGAGGTGGATGTGTGTATGTTGATGAGGGCAGATGGATGGGGTGAGTGCATGTGTGCGGTGTGGAAGGGGGGAGTGAATGGGTCTATGCGGTGGGCAGGGGGCGTGAATGGATGCATGCGGGTGATGGGGTGGGGGTGTGAATGTGGGTATACCCTGGAAGGGGAGGAGAAAGGGGAGAGTTAATGCATGCGTGTCAATGGTGTTTGTGTATGTATGTGAGTGTGAATAGGTGTGGGTGAGTGGGGTGTGTTTTTTTGTGTGTAGAAGCGTGTGAGTGCATGCGTGCAGGTATATGGAAGTGTGTGTGAGTGTATCCAGGTGACAGGAATGGTTATTCCTGTCACCAGGATGCAAGACCACCAGCTTTTTCTGGCAGCGCGAAAAAATGCTGGCGGTCTCCCATATCGTAATACAGCCAGCGGTATTACGCCATCTGCTGTGCTGGAGGTGCTCACCTCAAGCCCATCGGACCACGGAAAAGCGGCGGGATGGGTGGAATATCGTAATTTGGGTGTCCTCACCGCTGACCAGTCAGCGAAGAGACCTCCACAGCGACCCTAGCTGTCTTCGGTCCGCCAGGGTTGTAATGAGGGCCATTATCTCTTGCCACACTACAATCTTGGCACTGCTGTTATACACTGCTGGCTTCAATGCCTTCACTCAAATTAGCACTCTCTTCTCCCGCTTGCTCATCAGCTTAATCTCATGAACATTAATGCAGACTTACATGGAGATTTCCTCTAGGTATCCGGAGGTCCTCAGACTCACAGGATTCCAGGTTCCTTTTTCCACACTGCTCTGAGCACTTCTCTGCTTGTGAAGGGGCTCAGGGACAAAAAACGTTCAAATCCTTAATGTTTGCTGGCTGCTGCCGTGCACCATATTGAAGGGCATATCGGTCACAGGGAAGTCTGCAATCTCTGACAAAGTTCAGCTATACCTTCTTGCGAATCCTGCAGGCAAGAAGACCAACACTTTACTGGGTGGGTTTACTTTGGCTTTTATTAAAGTGCTTTCATGCTCATGCTCGTGTTACCAGTTCCAACACGTTTTGGTTGCCCTGAATCCTTGCTCACACAACAAAGGAACCATTTTAAATCCACATTTTGTGTGTAAACATCATCATAAACATAGAGAACATGCTCATTTTATTTACATTATTCATTTATACATTATTATATTGCACTATGTTGAAGTGCATTAAAAATGTTCAGGAAATGTAATAATAAGTCAGTGGGGGTTGGGTCATTGAGTGTGGGGATGGGATCAAAGGCATAGCTAAAAAACAAACTATTCTGTAACTATTCTGTTGGTCTTTCACCTTTAAGTAACTGTATATAAAATAACACACTCCTAAAATGGAAAAGAAATGTAAGTTAAACTAATCAGGAAAAGATGCACCATTTTATGTTGTGAAATCCATGTTCTGTTATGTGAACACTGCTGACAACTGTGTGTATAACTGGAGAGCTGCAGAATTGAATTTGGTGTAGTTTGGACCAGTTCCAAGTATGTTTCCTGTTATGAAGTATGGTATGAAAGAAAGCACTTTGAATATGCAGAATGCAGCACACTTAGAAAGAGGAATCAACAAGAAGAAATAAAGATAATTTTCCTTGTTGCGCCTATGTTGGGAAGGCGTGCAGTTCTGAAATTTTCCCAGGTCTCCAGTACTGGTAAGTCTGGGAATGCCTCAGAATACATGGGTGGACACGTGGGAACACCCATGCTAACTCCCCCACCACATAGGGTAATGCACGACGACAACTTGCACTGCCTTGCATAATTTCAGATTTACCAAGTCTTGCAGGGCTACGCAAGCTGGCCTTTCCTGGCTCGATGAATCTCATCTAGGTTTTGCGTCACCCTGATGTTGCCTTGTGTGACGCAAGGGCAAACCAAAGCCTTGACAAATATGGGCCTAGGTACATAGTGGAAACTGTATAAATTTTTTTGGGGGGGAGTGTGTGTGTGTGTGTGTGTGTTTCACTTAAAACAACCAAAACTGGGGTGCAGTTAAAAAAAACTTGTACAACAACCGTGCAAATTGTAATACAATGTTCATACGACATGTTGCAGTGCATTTCATACAGTTACAGATAGCTAAAGACTGCACCATAGCATTTTTGCATTCGAAAAACGAATATATATATATATATATGTCTGCGATGGCTTCAGAGAATCACAAGCATGCAATTCGTCATTTTAGCTTTTGATAGGTTCTTTCGCGCCTCAGCCTGTACTCATTAATTGGAAAGATGCTGCAGCAGATGTTACTTTAAAGGTGCTTAGTAATTACTACATCTTGCTCAGATTCCTCGCATGAAAACACGAGTTTGCCATGTTTGTAGCTAGCCAATTACTGTCTGTGCTGCCTCAACACATAAATGATGTGGCACACGATTAGTCACCAGTGGGGAATTGTAATGAACCCCTCTGAGGATTTTGACACTGCAAGACTCTCATTTTCTGCTTCATGATGTAGGGAAGAAAAGTACATTACACTAGAAATAATTTAATGTTAGACTAATGGGCCATCATATCTGTCCCAATATCATTTTTGTAGCTAAGAAGGCTCACCAAAGATAGTAATCTCATTTGTATAGAAAGCTCTGCTCTTATTCTTTGTTCCATATGTATTTTTTCTAATCATGTACAGGAAGCAGGCAGCAATCCTTTGCCATCAGCATTTACAGTCATAGACATTAATTTTCCAAAAATGTAAACTATACTTAATGGAAAGCAAACATTTTAAGGTGGTGTCATTACCCAACATCAATTAAAACTAAAATCGTTGTTTTCAAAGCAACAAAAGGTAAGAAGAACAATGGCTGGAGAAAAAAAAAATGAGGGACACATTTATCAAAATTTCAAGTGGCGAAGCAGGTCACCTTGCTGCATGAAAGGGAAAGAGTAGGAATGTGCTGTACTTAATATGGCACATTCTTATCCTTTCCTTGTGCTGGCACCCTTTTGGCTGCCTAGCGCCAATGCAGGCACCCTCACCGTGGTGCAAGTGTGCATGTGTTACAGTCAGGATTGTGACCCTTCCTGCACAAAAACAATCTTCTGAGGCATTTTCCTCGTTCTAGATGTGCTGATGAATGCAGCACACATAGAAAGAAGAAAAAACTTGAGAAATAACAGTATTACACCTGACCTGGGGAGGCGTAGAATTTTGACACATTCCCAGGTCTATCAATAATGGTAAATCAGGGAATATGCCAAAATACAAGGGTGGATGAATGGAAACTCCCACACTCCACCCATGGAATATCTCTCTGGGGCAGAGTAAGGCAACGCAACGATTTGCGCTGTGTTGTATTATTCTAGATTTATCAAGCTATGCAGTGTCAGGCAAGGTTAACATGAATAAGCTATGTATGCCAGGTGAGAAATCTAAAGGCATGATCTGATTACAGCAGGCCATGGAAAATGATCTGATTCTATCCACAGATGACGAAGAGTATCCCAGAAGCATGATCGAGACAAGCAGTGTATAGAAATACTCTTTATGGGCTACTGAGGGGAAAACCCTCTGGAGTGCTAGTTAGAAGCGACCAGGATGAGTGCTCTAAACGATTGACACAGGCGCCTCAGAGGAGCAAGTTAAAGAAGTGCCCTGGTTGCAGTCAGTAAGAGTAACTGGTCCTTAGGGTCCTCTTACAGGTGGTACGAGAATGACCCATTGGCAGTCAGTGGACACAGTCAGCCATTGCAAATGATGTAGAGTCTGACCAGGAACATGGAGGATAATCACCAGGCATGCAGCCATACTGGATACCTTTTTACAGTCTAGTCTGCAGTGACAGTCAGTTATGCAGTGTCATGCAGGCCAACCAAGAATCTACACAAACAAAACAAACAAATGTGGCAATGTACACAGCAATGCGGCTATAGCCTATTGAGCAATTTGTATGCATAACATTAACCCCTTGTTGAACCTATCATGGAGCACTGCAATACATAATGGAAAGCAATAAGTAACAGAGCCCACCTAGATGTGGAGAAAGGATGACACAAGGATTATGATACGCACCCCAGTGACTACTCAACAGGCTCCACCCAGTGATGGTGAAAGAAATTCCCCTCACACTTTAGTAGAGTGTCTTTAGTACTCCACCCAGACACAGTGAATTCTCAAATCAAGGAAGTAACACACAATTCATAAGAGGGATAAGTTGTGCCTCCTAAGATGGGGGAGATGAAACACAAGAATGTCTGCATGGGGGGTGTGGCCAATCATCAAACATGATGGCCACTCACTGAAGTGGCTCTGCCACCCATACTGCTAAATCCCTCACCATATATGCATGAATCCAATACCCCCACCCACTCAATGCCTGCCTTTGATGAGGGAAAAGAGGGATAGACCATTCAGGAAGCTGGAGGCTCCAGAAGACAAACTGGCAGAGAGGCTGTGGGTGGGGCCTGTTCTGGTGAGGAAGGCTTCAGACCACAGAAACTTAGTGCAGCACCCAGGGCGGAGTCTGATTGGAATGCTCTTCACCCAGTATGGGCCTGTAATCATATCACCACTGGAGACATCCCCATCGGAGATGTCTGGAGCCCCAGGAGCCATCAGGCCCCACAAACAGCAGCAGCACAAAGTACCATATAATGGCTCCTGGATGAAGAGGAGAATGTGAGGAGCCCTCTTCACTGATGGAGTCAGCCTAGGTGAGGGTGTGGGGAGCCAGATGCAGCAGGCTTGGCCCAAAACCAGCGTGGACCCATCACGCGCCTCAGCAGAGGTGCAGCCTTTAGAATCAGGCCAGGGACAGTAGACAGAGGAACCACCCCACTCTTTCACTGAGAGAGGTGGCGAATCACCCATCAGAAAACTTGATTAAACATTGTATCAAAAGACTTTGGACCCCATCGTAGGGAGTAACAGAGAGGTTGACCAACTTGATATTTGGACCCTCTTCTTTGCTACTCTGTGAGTAATTGCATACAGTATCCTGGATCTGGGACGTGGGAACTTTCGGTGGGCTCATCTTGGCCTCAAGGTCATATGGGGTGCTGCAAGGGGTGGGGGTGTCAGAAGCTCTCACCACTCCCTCACTAAGTGGTAGGAAACCTGAGAGGCTATGAAAACTTTCAGGGGCATCCTTGGCAGGTGGTGACTACCACCATACACCTGAGTGTAACCCTTCAGAGATCAGGGGACCACAAAGAACGGTGGTAAGAGGGCCAAGGCCTCACAATGAATGAAACGTGAAAAATACTCCCTCCCCAAGGAGATGGCTGGGGCAGTGAGGGAACAGGAGAACCCAGAGGAGGCACCTCCTAAAACATTGAGGACCTCACATTGAAGTACATTATGGAAGCAATACAGGGGCTCCAGGGCTCCATTGATACAAAGATTTACTCTTTCACATCAGAAGTTACGCTTATCAGGGGTGTCCTCCGGAAAATTGACGGCCATTCTAGAAGAAATAACATTAAAGTGGTTGGGGTCCCGGAGACGGTGGAGGGCCAAAGTGCTGATCTCTTCCTTGAGGGCCTTATCCTAAACAGCCTGTAGCTGAAAGGTCTCTCTAAATTCTTCTCAAATTAATATGCACACAGGGTCCATGGTCCTCCACGAGGTCAGATGTGCATTCGTGTCCCATCATTGCCTGCATCTTTAATCACAGAGACCATCAACACATCTATCAGTTTCTTCCTGGACTTTACTTTCTAGGTAAAGAAGCTTCCCTGCAGTTTTAGTGAGGTGAAAAAGATATTGTGACAACGCAACCCTAAATATTCAATGATGTTTCCGGCGAAGCTGAGAGTGGTGGAGGAGGGAAAAACTTATCACCTTGGATCCCCAGAGACGGCTTTGAACTAGCTCGAAGGATGGAGGCCTTCTTGGAGTGGAGAGTCACCCCCAGCAGCAATGCAATGGAGTGATTGAGACAGGCCAGATTGACATCGATTAGGCCAGGAAGGCGGTGCAGTGATTGACATTGTGGAAGGACTTACAGGACTCTCTTCCAGGCTCGACCAGGGTGGTCCTAGTCTGCTATCCCTGGCTGAAGCCCTGATTTGTCAGCATTTGCCTAAAACACACACTGGTGGTGGATGCTCTGAGATCCTGGAAAGACAAGAATACTGCAGGGTTCATGGTGGACTTGCCTGACAATTTGTTGTTAGAGAGAACCATTTTACAGTAAGACAATGGGGAGTGGTGGTGGGGAGATTGATGGCTGGTTGGACCACTTTAACCTGGTGTTATATGTTACTGTTTGGACGACAGGTGCTCTGTAATGTTGGGGGAGTGGGCAGTTCTAAGTTGTCCATGCAAGGATGCAGTGAGGGGGGATTAGTTGGGGTGCTTTGCTTGCGGATGTGATTGCTTATTGTTTGTTTTCAACCACTGTTGACTTACACTAGAGATAGATGGTGTCTAGGCCTTCCTGCAAAAGCTCTGAGACCTGGGATGCTGGTTGATGGCACCACATGGCCCAAGAGCGCTGA
The DNA here is from genome assembly GCF_031143425.1 of Pleurodeles waltl. Lineage (NCBI taxonomy): Eukaryota > Metazoa > Chordata > Amphibia > Caudata > Salamandridae > Pleurodeles > Pleurodeles waltl. The sequence continues at coordinate 601,746,350 of NC_090444.1, read as the reverse complement.
TGCCACAGATCCACAATGGTTGGGGAACCTCCTTGAAGATAAAGTCCTGGAATGTCAGAGGGCTCAGGGACAGAATTAAGAGGGGAGGGGTACTGCAATATCTTAATTGCCATGCTCCATTCATTGTTCTGTTACAGGAAACACACATGATGGGTAACATAGACCAAACTCTTGAAAGACAGCTCTATAAAATGACGGCACATGCAGGTTATACATCTGGATCTAGAGAAATAGGGTTCTTAAGGAAGTGGGTGCTTCCTTTTATGGTGCAACACACATGGCCCAACCCGCACTGGATATGTGTGGCACTGACAAGGTAATGGGAGGGGAGGGGATGCCAATCAATGTCTTCTCAGTACATGTGCAACCATGTTCAACCATGTTCATACACTTCCATGCTCCCTGACCTATAGTGGATCCTGTTCAGTTTTATTGGTTACCAGGAGATTGTTTAGCCTTTTGGCTTGCAGGCCTGTGGCCCTGTCACCTAGTGACTTTTAGCCTACTTAGCCTGCTCTGTTTTAGCACATTTATTTAATTATTTCTTCCAAGATGGCTGCTATGTTTATAGTTAGGAATATGTTTTTATTTCATGTTATCAGTGCCACTCTGTGAAGATGTCACTATCAATGTCAAAGACAAGTGATATATGTAGGTATTCACATCATGTTCCTTTCCCACTCAAGTGTGACAGGAACATGATGTACTTTTGAGGGTATTGTTTATGTAATTGCCGCCCCAAGCATGCCTTCTTATCTATTGTTTTGGAACATACCTGTGTCAGGGGTCTTACCGATCTGGATAAATACATCTCAAGCAAACAAGGTTATCAGAGGGATTCCCACCAGATGGCATCAACGCTATCTATGCTACATGTCGCCTTGATGCAGACCCAGCCTTCGTGTCCCCAGCGAGTCTGATCTAGAGACCTAATTCTAAGGTAAAGAGGGTTGGGGGGCATTTCTCATGCTATTGGCAGATTAGATGTAACACACCTAGGGCCAGAAGTAGAAAGCATTTTGCACGTCGCAAACTGTGAAAAACGCAGTTTGCGACGTGCAAAAGACCAAACACGATGCACAACCTCAAATTGTGAGTCGGTACCGACTCGCAATTTGAGGCTGCGACTCGCAAATAGGAAGGGGTGTTCCCTTCTTATTTGCGACCGCATCGCCATGCTGAGTTGCTTTGTGACCGCGAATGCGGTCGCAAACCAACTCGCAGTTACCACCCACTTGAAGTGGGTGGTAACTCATTCGCAAAAGGGAAGGGGTCCCCATGGGACCCCTTCCCCTTTGTGAATGACGAAAAAAAAAAAAATTCAGAGCAGGCAGTGGTCTTATGGACCAATGCCTACTCTGAAAAAACCGAAACCAAATGGTTTCGGAAGTTTTTCTTTTTGCAACTCGTTTTACTTTAAGGAAAAAGGGCTGCAAAAAGAAAAAAATAAACTGCTTTATTAAAAAAGCAGTCACAGACATGGAGGTCTGCTGTCTCCAGCAGGCCACCATCCCCGTGAGTGCAGGGACTCGCTATGGGGTCACAAAATGCGACCCACCTCATTAATATTCATGAGGTGGGTCTTTGCGACCCCATAGCGAGTCGCAGAAGGTGTCTGAGACACCTTTCTGCATGCACTTTTGTGAGTTGCAATTTGCGAGTCGGTATGACTCGCAAATTGCAAGTCGCAAATTTTTACTTACCTACATCTGGCCCCTAGCTCTCATTAGGGTAGAGTTTAGGTTCTCCATGCTAGGTTACAGAACAGAACAACAACAACAGCTTTATTCGGTCAATTGTCCATGAAAGCAACAAAATACAATAGGTAATCATATTTAAATACCGTTGTCAATAAACTGATCTAAAACATTTAATACATTAAATAAAGTCTTGTCTAGGTCAGTTGCATGGATCCTTGTTTTTTTAAAAGACAGCAACAAATATGCCATGCTGCCACTAAAAACTTGCTTACTGCAAGAATTGAGTCAATGGAATTATGACTTTTTAGAACCCTTATAGACGGGGAAATTTTTTTTTATCCCATGACCCTGCAGATTATGCGGATCCATTTTGACCGTGCAATCGAGTATGCTGGGCAGAAGAACATAAAATTTTCGATAGTTTCTGAGGTACCACCACAAACGGGACATATATCGGGAAGAGTGGTCTGCCCCCAGCTGTGGGTCAATGACATCAGAGGTAGAGATCCAAACCAAAATCTTGCATATAAGCTTTTGCCCTGCAAATCCGGTATGATATCCAAATAAGGTTCAAACTGTGGGAACCATTTAAAATCAATAAAATAATTAATTAAACAACCATGTGATTTGCATATTACATAGTTATCCTTGACATAAGACCAATAAATTGACTTTAAAACATTTTTGTGACGTCTCTCTAGATTGTGGGGATTTTCCCAATAATCGCCCAGACCCAACAAACGAAACCAGTGGGATACATGTCTGATCCAAGGGAGTGTGGTAGCATTTTGGCATTTTTGTAAATCGAAACCTTATATATATCTAATTCAGGAGGGGTCCATATCCTGATCCAATATAAAAGAGGTCTTAAAATGAGTAGGTCAGCTACTCGATTTAAACCCAAGTCAAAAAATAATGGGGACAAGGGTGTGCTGCGAGGACACGCAATCAAGGCCCTTGCGAAATTATTTTCACCCACTGATATCTTGTTACAGTTAGAAAATCCCCATACTTCCGCTCTATACAGAGCTGCTCCTTGCGCCTTGGCTATCTAAATTTTGATTGCTTGGGATACAACTTTTGTTAAAGAGCTTTGATAGAAACGCAATATGGATGAAGCTCTATGTTGTAACAACCCCGCACTCTTCATGATCTGATGTTCCCATGATAATTTACTGGTTAGCCTAACACCCAGATAATCTATGGAGCTAACTTTCTTCAAGGGGACTCCGTCAATATTGATGGTGCATCTTTTGCTAGGACCTTTACAAAGCACCATAAATTTTGTTTTATTAATGTTAACCTCCAACCCATGTTCTCTACAGAATACATTAAATCTATCAACAAGGGTTTGCCACCCCATTGGTGTCTTTGAAATGAGGAGTGAGTCATCTGCAAAAAGGAGAATGGGAATTTTTTGTGCATTCAGGGAGGGGGCATCATTCTGACAAGTAGTCATAGCCTTCGCCACCTCATTAATAAATAGGGTAAATAGTAAGAGGGCTAACACGCAACCTTGGCGAACTACCCTTTTAATTGGAATATTTTCAGTCAGCTCACCTTGATTGTCCCACCTCACTTGCGCATAAGTGTTTTTGTGTAATCGTTTTAACAGAAGTAGTATGTCCCCTGGAACTCCCAGTCTGCCCAGCACTTCCCACAGTTTAGCTCTTGGGACCAGGTCAAAGGCAGATCGCAGATCTATAAATACAACATGTAGGCGCTGCTTGGCGATAATTACATATTTCCAGAACAGAATAGCTAACCTGAAGACCTGGTCTACTGTGCTGGTTTTCGCACGGAATCCTGCCTGAAGTGAAGAGAGAATTTGATGATCCTAAACCCAGCTGGTTAGCCTCTGTAAAATTTGTTTAGCAAAGATCTTTTGTAAGTTATCTATAAGGCTAATTGGCTTATAATTGGCTGGAAGATTTGCATTGCCTTTTTTATAAATTGGTATAATTTCGGCCCCCTTCCATGTGTCTGGGATTTGTCCCCATGCAGCACTGCTGTTCGAAATAGCATTGATGTACCAGGACCAAATATTTGGTTCAGATCTATAAAGATCTCCAGGGAGCTTATCCGGCCCGGGTGATTTGCCAGGTTTTGAACTATTTATGGCCTCAAAAGTTTCTTCTATGGAAAAAATAGTACATCCCTCGAAGGCACAATGATCCCCCTCTAGAGGGGGCAAACTAGGGCTCAAATACGGTGGCATTGAGGGAGGATAAGCTACATTGGTAACCGTTGGACCCACTGGTAAGGCGTAAAGGCTGGAAAAATGCTCTACCCAACTTTAGGGTTGTATGTGATAATTAGGGCAATTCCTGCCTCCGTTTTCTCTTTTCCACAAAAGTTCCCAGAAATGCTTGTTGTTCTTCATTCTAGAGGCATCTAGTAGTTCCTGCCACAGGAAATCCTCCCACCGCCTTTTCGCATGGGTTAAGGTTCCTTTATATATACACCTAGCTTGTTTAATCTCCACCTGGGAACCTGACATTACTGCTGCTTTTAGCCCAGACTTTGCCCTGGAACAGGTCTCATTGAACCATCCCTTACGGACCCCTTTCTCTTCACTAGGCCTTGGCCGACCCACTTTATAGAAAAAGCTCTGTAACTGAATGGCCAGGCTGTCATGTATTTTGAGAATCAAAATATTCCCAACAGCCTGGTTTTCATACTCATCCAAGTTATCTAAAAAAATTTGATAAATTGCTCTGATCAGATGGGGGTTGGACATCACTTTCTGGCCAAGTAACCTTAGTGATGTTATTGTTCCAGCATGGTGATGGAACCACTGTGGCGAGATTATTTAGTGTTCTTCTAAATATTTTCCCAGACAGAGTGAGAAGCAGAGGGAAGTGATCACTATCACATCTCACTTCTACTCTCATATCTTCCAAGTGTGGCCACAGCCTGACATCCACCAGGAAGTAATCAATAGTACTAATGGACATACCCCTTTTGAATGTTGGTGTAATGTTCAAATCAGATGATGTTCTACCATTGCAAGCCCGAAGGCTATGTTTTAAACATAATGTGGCTAGCGTGTACAAAGCAGAGTGGTGGTTAACTGTGGAATCCCCCACAGCTCATCTTCTTCATCGGTTAGGCCACTAAGCAGGGTAGAGGGTTCGAACGTACAATTTAAATCACCAGCAATGATTAAAATGGTCGAAGGATGCAGGCTTTCTACAAATTAATATAGTATAACCAGAGTATGATAGGTTATTAGGGCCTATTTTGCATCCCATGTTATTGCAAGATGGTGAAGGTCTTAATGTTTATGACTCTTGTTTTTACAATTCTGCTTCTTGCATTGTTAATTATCCTAATTATTGCAGCTCATACATTTTACAGTAGATTGCAGTCTTGTTAATAAAAACATATTGAAAACTTTACTGCATCTCCTTCATTGCCTGTGTATGACTGAGACTTGCTGCTCATGTGAGAAAAGGATAATCTCCGTTTAACCACGACTCCCCTGAGATGTCGCACTCTTGAGTCCATGCGTAAAGGCTGCCAGAAATCACCTTTTACTATTTGGATTTTGGTGATGTACTGCTTGTGAGTCAGGAGGTTGGACCCACAGTTGTGACTTGTAGGATTGGCCTAGTTGCCTACAAACAAAAGTGCTGTCATCCTTAAAACAGCAGTCTTGCCTAGAGCAAGAGTCCAACTACGACAGACCTGGGCTCCCTGCTACTGCAGCCACCAGACAGAATGCTACTTGTGGGGGGTGACTTTAATCTGGTGCTCAGAAAGCAGTGTGATCGCTGGCCCTAAAGACACACAGGGATGGCCCAGAATCTGCTCTTAGATTTTCTGACCTCCTTGGGGATGATTGATACATGACATGCTTATAACCCTGGGGGACAACACTACACCTTTCACTCAGATGCACATGGGAGCATCTCCTCCATTGACTGACTCCTCATGCAAGACCAACAGGCCCATCAGTATTTAGAGGTCTCACATTTACCAAGGGTGATCTCTGAACACTCCCCGGTGTCAGCGGTGTTCGCCTCAAAGACTGATGCCAGTAGAATGACCTGACCAATAAACCTCTGGTACTCGAAGCAGTGAGTTATACAGGAGGACCTTATCAAAAGTACAGACCACTACTTTAAAGGGAGCCTAACCTCAGTTGACTCAGTGCAAACTCTCTGTGAAGCATTTGAAACTGTGGTTAGGGATCAGGCGATATCAATTATTTCAAGTTTCAAGAGAGACCAGAGGGCCAAACTTGATAAACTTGATGGGGTTACAGAACATTTTGGACAGGTTTAATAGTTCCTCTGAGATGAGGGGCTTAGAAATGTATGCATCAAAATGCTTAATCCCATCCAACAACTAGAACCAACCCCATACTGATGGGGATCCCCTTGAGAGGGTTCATACTACCGAATATCTTGAGATCACCCTTACAGAACTTTTGGGATGGGCCTCTCATATTTCAAAGTGCAGACTAAAATTAGATCACTATCTTAGAGGGCTACTAAAAGCTCAATGGGACTCTTACTCAAGACCAGTCTCCCCAATGATACAAGTTTAGAACTATCAATCCCGGTGGACTGCCTTGTATAGTCCTCTAAGACCATAAGGACATGAAAGCTCTTGAGGTCGCAGAAAATTAATTTCTGCGACAATTGCTGAGCAGCCCTGTTAGTACCCCTCTGTTGCCTCTTAGGTTGGGTTCTGGGATCCGATCAATCATCAATGGGGTGGGTATCAGTCCGATTTTATATTGAAGGAGGATCTGGGCACCCCAGAATTAGAGTCCTAGCAACTAGGGTTGGAGGAAATACTCAAGCGACCTGCATGAAGAAACCTACCCTGGATCAAGTACATAGGTGAAACCCTGAGGGTGATTGGTAATGACAGCCTATGGGACACCCCTTGGGAGGTTTCTGTATCTATCCAAAAACAGCCCATAAAGGAAACTATTCACAGAACAAACTGAGCACCTTGTTATCTAGGACTACTCACGGTCCTCTGACTGATGTTTTTCTCCAATGAAAGGTTGTCTACAAAACAGAGGACTATCTTGATGAAATCCAGACCGCAAAGGCAAGAAAGCTGTTTATACAGTTTCAGTCTGGGACTCTGCCGCTATATTTATTTGCTGCTGGGCGGGCTGGTACCATAAGAAACATTCAGCTGACTTGCGTAACATCACCAGAGACAGTGGTCCATTTTCTTTTCTTTTACTCTGCATATAAGTTGGTGAGGGACAAATGGTTGATCTCCATATGCCAACTATCTAATCCAATTGAGCAGTAAGTGATATGTCACCAGAATTGTCCTCCTTTTTGTCCTCCTAACGCCCTGATTAACATTGTGCTGTGTTTTTACTTACTGGGAATTATACCAATGCTTGGTATTTTTAGATATCCTATAATTTGACTTTCTAGTGTTGTTTTTTAGTATCTTACAATCAATTGTATTAGTGAAGTGTTTATGTATTTATTGTATTACTACGTTTTACTGAGATTGGTTATTTTAAACTATCCTTTTATGGCTGATTAATCGAAATAAAGATTACGATGATGATGATAAACTTTAAGGGGACAAACTGACGCAGGAGAAACTCTTCATGACATAGAGGGGATTGGAGGTGAGCCACACTAGCCCTAAAACAAAGGGAATATAATGACTTGGCCACTGAAGCTACTCGAGCGATTCATTGCGCCACAAACCACTGCCTATAAGATGTGGAGAATAAAACAGGCAAGCTTTTGGCTTGGCTTGATAATAAAGATCAGTCTCCAAACTGGGTTCTAGATGTCAAAACAGGGGGGGGCGAAACTAATCAGGGAGAGTGATCGTACAGCAGAGGCTTTAGCAGAATATTATGCCCAACTATACTCTCAGGCTGTAACTACGACGCCCAGTGATGTCTGTGCCTTCCTCCAGGACATTCACCTTCTGAGTTTTGTGGAGGTGGACCGGGATTTCTTAGAGGTCAGCCTTGCAGATGGGGAGTTGGTGGCAGCAGTAAGGGAGCTTAACTCCTGGAAGGCCAGTGGGCACAGAATGGATCTCAATTAACTGTACAAAATGTTGGCAACTAAACTTGCCTCCCACCTCTTAAAGATGTATAAGGAGAGTAGACAGTGGGGTTCTCTACAATCAAGATCAAAACTTGTCACCATAGTGGTCATACATAAAGAAGGGAAAACGTCAGAGGACTGTGCTTCCTATAGACCGATCTTGTTCTTAAATGCTGAATCAATAGTGATGGTTACACAACTCAATAAAGTGATCTGGTCCATGGTCCCCCTGGAACAGTCAAGATTAATGCCCCACTGGAGCACCATGCTTAATCTCTGATGTCTCAACGAGGTACTGGGTCAGAGCGCTAACTTACAGGTGAGGGCTCTGGTGCTCTCAGTGGATGACAACATGGCCTTTGACACAGTGGAATGGGAGCAAAGGACTGATTTAGATTTTGGCGAGAGGGTTACTCCATCACAAGGGTGATGGATAGCCTGTCTGCTGAAATATAAATCCCATAGGATATAATGGGATTTATATTTCGGTGGATGGTCTATCATTCATTATTGTGGCAGAGTAACCTGTCTGCCAAAATCTAAATCAGGCCCTATATCTTTGCGGTATTGGCCAAACTAGGCTTCTCCCCCTTGCCACACTTCCCCCACCCACTTCCTGCAATGGGTCTTCCTGCTCTATACTAGCCAGATGACAAAGGCTAAGGTTATTGGTGGTCACTCCCAGGGATTTAAACTCTGGAGGGGTACCGGGCAGGGTTGGCACCCGTCTCTGCTCATTATTGCCCTGGCCCTGGAACCCTGGGCGGCAGGATCCTCTGGCCAGGTTGCTGCAGTAAGGGGGAAAATGTGAAGACAACATATTGCTCTATACAGATGACATGCTCCTCTACGTTACTGATCCACGGATAATGCTGGTGGGGTTAATGCAGATTATTACAAATGTTGCCAAATATTCTGGTTACACTATCAACTGGAATAATTCCCTGATATACAAGCTCATGGGTCAGGTTCCATCACTGCCTCTGGATTGTACAGCTATGGTGGTATTGACAGGCTTCAGCTACCTTGGGATCTACTTAACAAATGGCACTGTAATCTTTTTCAAGGAAAATCTGGCCCCATTGCGGGGTAGGTTTTGGCGGGATGTAGGGCACTGGTGGTCAATGTGCTCTCTCAAATGGGGAGACAAGAGGTATTTACAATAATGTATTTACCACACTTCTTGTATGCACTGGAAAACACTCCATACAAGGGCCCCAAATCTTGCTTCAAGTGATTGAGATGGAGATCTGGTCATTGCTGTGGGATGGGGGCCCAGTGGGAATTGCACTATTCAAGCTTACAAGGGGCTGGTATGGTAGAGGCATAGCTCTGCCTGATATTCAGAAATACTATTGCTGGTGCAACTAACCACGGTTAACAACTGGGTGTTCCTGCCACAGACGGTGCTCTCGGTGGACAGGTGTGTCCTGGCACCATGGAGATACTCGAAAGCCCTGTATGGCGGTGGGAGGGTGACTGATTTGCCTGATCTCTCCAGGATGATAGTGAAACTCTTGAAGGAGATCACGGCCTACCTGGTGTGGAAAAACACTGCAACAGAGGCAGCGTTAGGATGCTGAGCTTCTAGTTAGGCTATGGAGGCAACCGGTGGTTGACAACTGGACCTTACTGGACTCTCCATGGTGGGTAGCGTATGGACCCAGGAAGACATTACTCCCCTGCCCAACTTACAGTTAGAATATCACTCAGCACCTTCTCAGACGTACAGATATATGTAACTCAACCATGTGCTCAGAGAAGTTCTGTCAAAGAGAACTGAACAGGTGGAATCCTCCCTGGTGGAAGCTAGATTGTTGGAAGATCCAATGCCCCGAAAAGCCATATCATTGACCTATAAAAAGTAGTAAACAACATACCTGATGCTTTGCAACACTTAGTGGGTCAATGGGACTGGGAGCTGGTTGGTCTTGCAGAAGGGGAGTGGGAAGAGGCCTTTGCATCCCAAGGGATGTGGTCACATGGTCAGGCGCCCGACTGGTGCAGTTACGGATCCTCCACCGCTCCAACTATGCATGGACAGCTATGGTAGATGAGAATGACTACAGATGCACATTGCTTACAGGAATGGGGGAAGACTGGATCTTTCTTCCACATCCTATGTGGATGCCCAGTGATAAAGGATTTCTGGTCCGATGTAGTGGACTATGTAATGGAGGCATCTGTAAGATATAGGGCATTCTTGTCCTCTTTTACAGCACTGGCCCACAATTGGCTGTCATGTCCAAAGCAGACACCATTGCACCATGGTAGAAGAGTGTCTGCTTTGTAGGTATGATTGCCTTTGTGCAGGAATTAGCACATATCTGCAGAAAAACAATCAATGGGGGTAATTTCCCTGTTATGTGTTCTGCTTTCTGCAGCATACATACAAAGATGAAAACATGAGGAGAAATAATGTTATTTCTCCTTGTTGTGCCTCCTTTATGCCTCCACTGGGGAGGGAGAGGCTTTTGACACATTCCCAGGTTAAAAGCATGTTATAAATCTGTAATGTGTCCAATCCCTTGGGTGTTACGTGGGAAGTCCCACTGTAACATGGGAAGACCCACTGTAACACCCATGGCACACCTCCCTATTGCAGTGTGAAGCAATGCAGCAACTTGTGCTGCATTCGCTCACTCTACATCTACAAGGGCATTTACGTTAAGGGTTTGTGGGGATCTGTGCTCCACTTGCGAGGTAACAGAGTTTTTGGAACTATGAGCTCCACTTGGAGTGCGGAGTTATCCAAAAAAATCTGCAAGTACCGCCAGCGTAGAGGAGCTCACCTGGTGCACACTGCAGCCCAGTGTGGGCTGCACAGCGCAAACGCAGACGCTCTGCGCTTCTGCTGTGCAGCCCATGACTGGGCTGCAGTGCACAACAGAGCAGACCAGAGGGATGCAGCTGCGGTGAGGCTCATCGCCGTTGGACGAAACTCTGGCTTAGCCAAATTCTACAGAGGTTTTTTTCAACTCCGCCGAATTCTGCGAGGATGAACTCTGCCCGGGCCTACTTTACATGGCCTGTAGACTACATCACTCTACAGTGTGCGCTGCTGTAATGTCATTATGAGTGACATTCTGGCAGCGCACATGGCTTGTAAATAAGCCCAAAGCATGCAAGAACAAGCAATAATTTCAACAAAATCCCAGGCACTAAACACAGTGCACCTATGTGAATGTAAGCACAAGACCTCATGATACCTGATTAGAGGTTGCTGAAGAGGAATCATGGTTTCAAAAGAAGAACCTATGAACTTAGCAGGGAGTTTGTTATTTCCAACATAGTGAGTGGATGTTTTGCTTGGTGAAATACTTTAAGAACTTCCAGAAATTCCTTGATCACTGGTATTTTGAATCATGAGTTTTATGAGAAAATTATGCCATAACGTTTGATTGAAGTCATATGTGGACTTTGAAATAAGAAACCTGTAAGCCAGACCTTGCCAATTGGTATAGACAAGGAGGAATTGTTTCTTCCCAGTCCTTTGGTGGATTCATGGATCTTCTGAACCACTGTAGCCCAAAAGTGTTCTACATAAAAATACATTGTAACCTAGAGAATGGCTTTTTGTTTCCCTGTAAGGGTTCCTGTAATCTCCAGGAGATTCATAATCTATATAGTATGAACTCATGAGCTAGGCTACCAGGTTCACTGAAATCAGGCTGTGGTGCAATGTCCTGTGCCACTGAGAGTAGAGTCTGACAAGCTGCACACCAGCATTTTATTATCACTTATGTAAAGTATTAATTCCACCTAATTTGACCAGGACCAATGTTTGATATCAGTTAAGTATGAGACTATCCTACCTTGTATGTAAGTTTGGGTGTAGTGTAGGTTTATTTATACAATAAACAAATCATCTGCAGCATATGGAGTGGTAATTGGAATTGTGATAATTCTAAATATAGAGAGATTTAGCTTTATTAATCAGACTGGCTTCTCTGGAATGAACACTCAGTAGATGAAAGTGCCTATTATTGTTAACTGGTATAACAAGGCATTCACTTTTACCATAGAAACAGACCATTAAAAGGGAGTTGACCATTAGCTTGTGGCCCATGTCTGGAGGGGATGATCAATAGTATCTACTTAGAGGGGTCACAGATTAGCGTTTATATCAAGAATCACAACATCCGATCTTAGTTTGCAATGGTTGAACCTACTGGATTGAACACATTGTTTTAGGCACTGACAGCACTGGCAAAATTAGCCATCACAAAATCATTAAGAGGATACCTACTAAGTGTTTGATACTCTTCATCATTGGATCTGGATATACAAACCCTGCGTGTATCATTCAGAAAGAAAATTCAAAGCTCTCTTTTCTTAAAATAAAAGGTAGAAAAAGAATGAACTACCTTGCCTTCACTGGCTAGTTCCTCTAAAACTGCCAATGAAAAGTTTTTTCACACCACCCACCTCATGTACTTTCCGCTAACTCCTTACCTTCTTGACTCCTGCTCCTCACTCCTTTCCCTCTCTTGTTAAAGTGTTGGAAATATCCTCTTGCCAGGAAGTGTAGGGCATGTTAAGTTACATATATGGGTGTGAGAAATTGGATTGTAGTTTGAGGGAGGTGAAACCCTTCTCAGGCAACAACCAAAATCCTTGTCAGGGTCAAACACCAAAAAGATACTAATTTAGCTTGTGCTTAGCCCTCCTGTAGCTTGGCACAAAAGCAGTCAGGCTTAACTTAGAGGCAATATAAAGTATTTCTTTAGCACATAAAAAGGAATTAAATGTGAACATATCACTGGAAAAATCCTACATCAATTTAGATAAATAGAGTAAGCTTTATTAAATAATTTGACCCCAAAATGACAAAAATCCAATCAGTAGCACCAGAGATATGTAATTTCAAAGATTTAGGATAAGTATAGTGCCCAAAAGGACAAAGCGTCACTCACTGTTATCTGGTTGAGAGAGACCTGGTGAAAGTCAAAAGCTCAGGCTGACCACAATGGAGGGTGGGCTAGATACAGGGGCCAGGTTAGTCCTGCTGAAAGCGTTACCTTCTAAAGTCTAGTGCAAAGACACCAGTTTGTGGTGGAGGAGGCCATCAGGAGCAGAGTGAGTGTCACAGATTGTCATCTCTGTTGCATGAAGAGCATGCTGGGCATCATGGACTCTAGTCGCTGTACCCTGAAGATCCTGTTGCAGACAATTGTTGCTGGTGATTCACGCTTGGGGTCACTGCGGCAGATCTGGCAATTGGGGTGGTGTGAAGAGTCAGGTTCACTGAAGCTTCATGTTGGCAGTCAGCAAGATTGGTAAAAACTGGCCTGTTCGTGGTCACAAAGAGCCCAAATCTTCAGGATTTCTTCCTTTATTCAAGGAGGAGCTGAATTGATGCCACACCAAGGGCACAGGGATGAGGAGCACCTCTTGAGGATCAAGAACTCACTCCAGAAGATTCCAGCAGGGCTCAGGCAGCTCCATTTGCCGGCCCAGTTGCAGATCCAGGCACAGGGAGGTTTCTGAAGCTTGTTATGTCCCTATAATTCAGAACACGCGGTCAGCCAGCGGACCCTTAGAGTCATACAGCCTCAAATAAAAGGAGCCGGTCCACTCTTCCTTCTTATCAGTCAGGGTGGGCCTCAAACAGCAGAGCAGCAGGGCGTCCTTCTTCTATAGCATCCACAAGTCCAGGAGTATACTAGAAAGTGAGCCTGATGGGCCCCTTTTTTATCCTTGGTGCCAACTCTGAAGTGGGAAAAGGCTCTGGGGTTTCCCCTTATAGAGGAGTCTGGAATTTCATGCCTCCCTGCCCTGGTGCCAGCCTGCCTGTGGGCACAACTGGCTAGCATGAAGTCCTTTTTGCTTGTGCTGAGGCAGCCCCATTGATTTGCAAGTGTTGTAGGTGACAGCTCTGCCCCTCATCCTGCCAGAGATGGCCCATCTTGCCAACATCTATTCCCTCTTTGTCTCATGGTCTGGTCTGGGAGCAATACACAAAGGCCAACTGTCAGCTACACCTGGTCATGTGACCCAGGAACAGGCTGCAGGCATCAAATGTTTCGGACAAGAAAATGCTAACATTCTAAAAGTGGCATTTTCCGCATTGTGACTTTTAATTTGACTGTACCATTTACAAGGGTTTTAAATTACAATTCCTCAGACACCAAACATGAGTTTCCTACCTGCTCCCAATAACAACTTAGCATTTATTAACTGTTATAAGATAACCCAATGTTATTCTATGGGAGAGGCAGACCTTGTAGCAGTGAAAAGCAAATTTAGGAATTTATCGTTACCAGGACACATAAAACTTAAAAGTACATGCTCAACTTTCTAGTGAGAACATACTCTGCACTAGGGGCTGTTTAGGGCCCACCCTAGGGGTGATATATTTTAAAAAAGGAAAGTTTAGACCTCAAAAAAAGGTTTATTTTGCTGTGTCGAAATGGTACTTTAAAACGACACACACGCTGCAATGGCAGGTCTGGCATGTATTTCAAAATGCTACTTAAGTAAACGGCACAATCAGTGCTAAAGGTCCACTAGTCGCATTTAATTTACATGCCCTGGATACATATAGTGCCACTTTACAAGGGACATATAAGTAAATTAAATGTGACAAAAGTATACCATGTTGAAAGGAGAGAACACAAGCATGTCAGCGCTGGTGAGCAGTGGTAAAGTGCTAAAGCCTTAAAAACGGGTTCAGAGGACAAGAAGGTTGAAGGCAAAAAGTTTGGGGGTGATCTTGCTGAGAAGCAGACAAATACAGACTGCCAGAGATTGAGGTTGTCTTAGAAGAAGCACAGTTGTCCAAGAAGATTTTAATCACCTGACAGAAATTTCAGATATTAAATTGGCAATAAATGCCATGGGTACAGACAATATGCCTGTCAAATACTATCAGGAATATGTAGATATTTTGGCTCCCCCAAAATAAGATATGTTTAAGGAAGCACTGGTCAGAGGGACAGTCCCAACAAACTCAGGAAAGGACAAACAATAGTCTTGCCAAAACCCTGTAAGGATAGTCTGGAATATGAATCATATAGGCCACTTTCAATGATATATGTGGATGCTGAAATTTTGGAGAAAATACTAGTCAAGAGTTTGGGTAAGGCTGCCAAAATCTTAGTCTATACTGATCAGGCAGGAGTTTTGGGAGGATGCACAACCACTTCTAATATACAGAAAGTGTTGGCAATCATGGAGCATGAAAAACAAACTGAGGAGTCTTGAACAATGACCAGCTTAGACGCACATAAAGAGTTCAATACCATAAAACGGATAGATTTGCTCTGGGTGATAGATGCACATAAAGAGTTCAACACCGTAGAATGAATAGATTTGCTCTGAGTGATAGATTCATGAAGTGGACCTTCCTCTCACACAGGTAGCATGGCACCTGTGCACATAGGTCAAAGGGTGCCAGCTATATGGAAGATTCAAGGAGGACTAGGCAGAATGCTCACTATCCTCAGTGTTCTTTGCCCTAATCATGGAACTACTGACACAAAAGCTCTGAATAAGACACAAGAGGGACACTATACTACTTTGATTTAGGAAGGATGATGAGATTCTATTCATGATGTGAGACCCAAAGGAAAGATGTTAATGTAGAACAGACAATGAAGGCTGTGGGTTGCCAGTCAGGTTTACGCTTAACTTACACAAACCACTATTATACCCTATGAATTTTGTGCATTTAGGAGAGGATATTGCAATTGAACTACGAATACAGACATCACTCTTCAGGAATCTGAGAATTGTCTTGAGTGATAATTGGGACAAGGTATATGGCTACAATCTGGATATCCTATTGCAGAATCTGGACAATCTCCATGCTGCTTATGGAATGCATTGCCTTAAGTAAGATGATCATTATACCCAGACTATTATATATGCTGCATCGTATGCCTATGCTGATCCCAAAGAAGTGTTTCCGTAGTCTTACTCATGACTTACTGAGGAAACTATACTGGAGGAATGGGAAAGTCAGGGTAGCATTAGATGTCTGACAGCTTCCCTGGGAAGAAGGAGGTATGGTTGCATCGAGTTTCCGAGCATATTACAGGTCAACAAAGCTGCAGTCTGTGGTCCCTTGGTTTAGTGAAGCACAATCAGACCCTGTGTGTGGCACACTTGAGCTGGTGATGCGACTGTTAATGAATGAAATACAGGGGCATAGACACTGCCTTCATACTAGAGATGTACATAGCTGGGCATCGTGTTAGTTTTCTCCAGAACAAATGGTGGGCCAGATCTTTGCATTTTCCAAGGTAGCTATGTTGTGGGTGAGGCCGGGAGTCCCATTTATAGCTACAACCATGAAAACACACCGAAAAGGGTGCTATGTCCTACCTACTGGAATACTAGACAGACTCAGGTTGGTGCTGGGCAGCACCTACGTTCTAAATACTAGGCAGACTACCTTTCATTTTGCGCTATCACTAAAACTGATGCAGGATGGGCTGGTCCCGCTGATACTGGGAGGAGACTGCAATTGCGCGGCGGGCCCTATGTCTCAAGTGCAAAATAGAGACAGGTACCTACATTCATACCTGGTGGGAATTACCGGGTATAACCAGGTTCTACATATCAGTAGTACAACATTTCTTTAGCCGCCATAATGTTACAAATCAACATACACATGCGCTTGTTGGTTCTGGTACCTATAAATAAATTAATTACACAGTTGCCTACAGTGGTACAAGTGGGGTCTGTAGGAGGTAAGAAATGTGTTGCAGTCCGGAGGATTCTGATTCTGCAGTAATGGGTCACTGAACTGATTAAATGGGTAAAGGCAGAATGTGGAGAATAAAGAAAATTACAATGTTGCCATGGGTACCAGGCGGAAGTAGAGCTGGAGCATCGGGAATTGGGGACAACTCTGGGTCAATGATACTATTGGAAATGGCCTCTCTTTTGGGTCACTCCCAAACCTTTTGCCTTCCTCCTCTTCTTTTTCTAATCTCGTTTTTGCTGGCTTTAGGACTAAGGACACTTTACCCCAGCTAACCAGTGCTAAAGTGCATGTGCTCTCTCCCTAAAATATGATAACATTGGCTCATACCCAGTTGGCATATATGATTTACTTATAAGTCCCTAGTAAAGTGCACTGCATGTGCCCAGGGCCTGTAGATTAAATGCTACTAGTATGCCTGCAGCACTGGTTGTGCCACCTACATATGTAGCCCCTTAACCATGTCTCAGGCCTGCCATGGCAAGGCCTGTGTGTGCAGTTTCACTGCCACTTCAACTTGTCATTTAAAAGTACTTGCCAAGCCTTTAATTCCCCCTTTTCTATACTAAGTCACCCCTAAGGTAGGCCCTAGGTAATCCACAGGGCAGGGTGCTATGTAAGTAAAAGGCAGGACATGTACATGTGCTTTATATGTCCTGGTAGTGGAAAACATCTAAACTCATCTTCCACTACTGCGAGGCCTGCTCCTTTCGTAGGATAGCATTAGGGCTACCCTCATATACTCTTGAAGTGGTAGACTCTGATCAGAAAGGAGTAACCAGGTCATATTTAGTATGGCCAGAATGGTAATGAAAACCCCTGCTTATTGGTGAGGTTGGATTTTTTATTACTATTTTAGAACAGCCACTTTTAGAACGTGAGCATTTCTCTGCACTTAAAATCCATCTGTTCTTACAGCCTGTCTCCAATCAACATCTGGGCTGGGCTGTATTGGTTGACAGCTTCCTTGTGCATTTCACCCAGACAACCACAAACATAGGATACTCAGTCACACCTGCACTCATCTGCATACTGCATGGGTCTTCCTTGGCTGTAAGGGTGGGGGGCCTGACACTTACATTTAAAAGGCTAGTGGCCTGTCGTCACACAATGGACTGCCAAACCCCCTACTGAGACCCTGGCAGACAGACCTGTACTGAAAGGGGACCTTGTGTACTTCAAAACCACTCTTTGAAGTCTCCCCCACTTTAACCCCTTCGCTGTAAGGCCTTTTCCCCCTCCTGTGCCAGGCCTTTTTTTGCCTATTTGGGGCAGTTTGCGCTTAGGCCCTCATAACTTTCTGTCCACATAAGCTAACCAAGCCAAATTTGCGTCCTTTTTTTCCAACATCCTAGGGATTCTAGAGGTACCCAGACTTTGTGGGTTCCCCTGAAGGAGGCCAAGAAATTGGCCAAAATACAGTGAAAATTTTGTTTTTTTCAAACAAATTGGAGAAAGTGGCTGCAGAAGAAGGCTTGTGGTTTTTCCCCTGAAAATGGCATCAACAAAGGGTTTGCTGTGCTAAACTCAGCAGCTTCCCAGCTTTCAGGAACAGGCAGACTTGAATCAGAAAACCCAATTTTTCAACACAATCTTGGCATTTTACTGGGGCATACCACATTTTTGCAATTTTTTGTGCTATCAGCCTCCTTCCAGTCAGTGACAGAAATGGGCATGAAACCAATGCTGGATCCCAGACACCTAAACATTTCTGAAAAGTAGACAAAATTCTGAATTCAGCAAGGGGTCATTTGTGTAGATCCTACAAGGGTTTCCTACAGAAAATAACAGCTGAAAAAGAAAAATATTGAAATTGAGGTGAAAAAAACATAAATTTTTCTCTACGTTTTACTCTGTAACTTTTCCCTGCAATGTCAGATTATCGAAAGCAATATACCGTTACGTCTGCTGGACTCCTCTGGTTGCGGGGATATATAGGGCTTGTAGGTTCATCAAGAACCCGAGGAACCCAGAGCCAATAAATGAGCTGCACCCTGCAGTGCGTTTTCATTCTATACCGGGTATACAGCAATTCATTTGCTGAAATATAAAGAGTAAAAAATTGCTATCAAGAAAACCTTTGTATTTCCAAAAAGGGCACAAGATAAGGTGTTGAGGAGCAGTGGTTATTTGCACATCTCTGAATTCCGGGGTGACCATACTAGCATGTGAATTACAGGGCATTTCTCAAATAGATGTCTTTTTTACACACTCTCCTATATTTGGAAGGAAAAAATGTAGAGAAAGACAAAGGGGAATAGCACTTGTTTTGCTAATCTATGTTCCCTCAAGTCTCCCGATAAAAATTATACCTCACTTGTGTGGGTAGGCCTAGCGCCCGCAACAGGAAACACCCCAAAGCGCAACATCGACACATCTAAATTTTTGAAAGAAAACAGAGGTGTTTTTTGCGAAGTGCCTACCTGTAGATTTTGGCCTCTAGCTCAGCCGGCACCTAGGGAAACCTAACAAACCTGTGCATTTCTGAAAACTAGAGACCTAGGGGAATCCAAGGAGGGTTGACTTGCGGGGCTCGGACCAGGTTCTGTTACCCAGAATCCTTTGCGAACCTCAAAATTTGGCTAAAAAAACACATGTTCCTCACATTTCTGTGGCAGAAAGTTCTGGAATCTGACAGGAGCCACAAATTTCCTTCCACCCAGCGTTCCCCCAAGTCTCCCGATAAAAATGATACCTCACTTGTGTGGGTAGTCCTAGCGCCCGCGACAGGAAACGCCCCAAAGCGCAACGTGGACACATCTAAATTTTTGAAAGAAAACAGAGGTGTTTTTTGCGAAGTGCCTACCTGTAGATTTTGGCCTCTAGCTCAGCCGGCACCTAGGGAAACCTACCAAACCTGTGCATTTTTGAAAACTAGAGACCTAGGGGAATCCAAGGAGGGTTGACTTGCGGGGCTCGGACCAGGTTCTGTTACCCAGAATCCTTTGCGAACCTCAAAATTTGGCTAAAAAAACACATGTTCCTCACATTTCTGTGGCAGAAAGTTCTGGAATCTGAGAGGAGCCACAAATTTCCTTGCACCCAGCGTTCCCCCAAGTCTCCCGATAAAAATGATACCTCACTTGTGTGGGTAGGCCTAGCGCCCGCGACAGAAAACGCCCCAAAGCGCAACGTGGACACATCTAAATTTTTGAAAGAAAACAGAGGTATTTTTTGCGAAGTGCCTACCTGTAGATTTTGGCCTCTAGCTCAGCCGGCACCTAGGGAAACCTAACAAACCTGTGCATTTCTGAAAACTAGAGACCTAGGGGAATCCAAGGAGGGTTGACTTGCGGGGCTCGGACCAGGTTGTGTTACCCAGAATCCTTTGCGAACCTCAAAATTTGGCTAAAAAAACACATGTTCCTCACATTTCTGTGGCAGAAAGTTCTGGAATCTGAGAGGAGCCACAAATTTCCTTCCACCCAGCGTTCCCCCATGTCTCCCGATAAAAATTATACCTCACTTGTGTGGGTAGGCCTAGCGCCCGCAACAGGAAACACCCCAAAGCGCAACATCGACACATCTAAATTTTTTAAAGAAAACAGAGGTGTTTTTTGCGAAGTGCCTACCTGTAGATTTTGGCCTCTAGCTCAGCCGGCACCTAGGGAAACCTACCAAACCTGTGCTTTTCTGAAAACTAGAGACCTAGGGGAATCCAAGGAGGGTTGACTTGCGCGGCTCGGACCAGGTTCTGTTACCCAGAATCCTTTGCGAACCTCAAAATTTGGCTAAAAAAACACATGTCCCTCACATTTCTGTGGCAGAAAGTTCTGGAATCTGACAGGAGCCACAAATTTCCTTCCACCCAGCGCTCCCCCAAGTCTCCCGATAAAAATGATACCTCACTTGTGTGGGTAGGCCTAGCGCCCGCGACAGGAAACGCTCCAAAGCGCAACGTGGACACATCCCATTTTTTGAAAGAAAACAGTGCCTACCTGTGGATTTTGGCCTGTAGCTCAGCCGGCACCTAGGGAAACCTACCAACCCTGTGCATTTTTTAAAACTAAAGACCTTGGGGAATCCAAGATGGAGTGACTTGTGGGGTTCGGACCAGTTTCTGTTACCCAGAATCCTTTGCAAACCTCAAAATTTGGCTAAAAAAAACACCCTTTCCTCCCATTTCGGTGACAGAAAGTTCTGGAATCTGAGAGGAGCTACAAATTTCCTTCCACCCAGCATTCCCCCAAGTCTCCCGATAAAAATGATACCTCACTTGTGTGGGTGGGCCAGCTGCCTGCAACAGAATAAGGCCCAAAACTTGAAGAGATAGAAGGGATAGCACAGCGAGTTTATAAGGGCATATTCTTTTATACATCTTTAGACGGACTCTGCTTTGGGGACCCACATAAGTGAGGTGTCATTTTACTTGGGAGACTGAGGGGAAAACTGGGGAGTAGGAATTTTGTGCTGGAGCGGTGATCCTACTAAGAAAAGTCAGGAAAATATGCTTGTTTATGCAAATTTTGAGGTTTACAGAGGAGTCTGGGTAAGAAAATGTTGGGGGAGCCACGCAAGCCACACCTCCCTGGACTACTTGGGGTGTCTAGTTTTAAAAAGTTTCTGGGTTTTGTAGGTTTCCCTAGATGAAGGCCGCACCCAGGACCAAAAACATAGGTGGGCCCTCCCCCCCAAACACAGGTATTTTTGTAATATATCATTTTGATGTGCGCACATACGTCCGTGATGTGCCAAACACTAAAATTGTGAAAAGAAACACACTTAGGTTATGTGAAGAAGACCCCTCACCCACCAACCAAGTTGGTGGCATGCTTCATCATCGGGGTCCCACCCGAGGCACCTAGCGTGTCACAGGTGTGCTGCGACGCATGATTACAGCGGAGCAGGTTTTGTCATTTTTTAGCACACATACTGCTTGGATTTGGCACGAGGGTGAGTGATGGTTCAGTGGATCAAATTTTATTAACAAGAGATTTCACAAAAATGAAATACACTGCTAATAACTGAAAGGCAAAAAAGTGAACCAATGACTCACAGCTCGTGAGCTGTAAAGCCGCAACAAGGCACCAACCGCTTTACAGTCCATTCACACACCTTTCATACATGACACGCACAAGACCATTCACACCGCCAGCCACGGGCCCAGCACATTACAACAGTCACATCGACAGACCGCGCCACTCAAGGGCCCATCACTTACATATGCCCACATGCCTGATACAAGAATCACACCAGCTGATGGGAATGTGGACTGCCGTTTGGATGGCACCGCCAGCCAAGCCCCACCCCATGCACACCGCCAGCCAAGCGCCACCCCAAGCACACCGTCAGCCAAGCACCACCCCACGCACACCGCCAGCCAAGCGCCACCCCACGCACACCGCCAGCCAAGCGCAACGCCACGCACACCGCCAGCCAAGCGCCACCCCACGCACACCGCAATCACTTTTTTTTATTTATAAACAACAAAGAAACCACTAATTATAAAATAAGCACAAAACTACAAACACAAAAGCTCTAACTAAATACACGACAGAGATGCCAACCGTGAAACATATGAAAATATAAAACAGACAGCTTACGCTCACGGTATTTCCCAAAAGTTTTTCCTTGTGTGGTAACTTCTAAAACAGCTGGGCACACACAGCCCAGGCTTTGAAGGGCATTCGGGGCAGTACATCCGGCTCTCCCTCCGGATTGATCTCCGGGCACATACTCTACATTTCTTTGTGGGCATGTCTTTTTTGGGAGTGGGAGGAATGTGATCTAGAAAGTGCCGATCTTTCAATCTAGCCACATCCTCCACCACTTCTACTCTAGGAACTCTTGCTGGTTACACAATAAGGCTTTCTATCACCGACTCCTGAAATTTAACAAATGTCATCCTTGACTCAGGTGAACAATCCTTGTATACAATAAAGGCATTAAAAGTTGCCAAATGAAATAAATGTAGGGCCAACTTTTTATACCACACATAAGACTTACGAAGAGCAGTGTAAGGTTCCAACCTCTGATCTACTCTATCAACACCACCCATGTGCCTATTGTAGTCCAAAATGCACGCAGGTTTGCGCACTTCCGCAACCTGACCCCAAAGAGCCACAGGGGAAGTACTCTCATCATGGATGGTCGATAGCATGTACACATCCCTCCTGTCTGAAAACTTCAGAGCTAGCAGCTCATTATTCCGCAAGGCACTGCACTGTCCCCTCTCAAGTTTTTTACAGACAAGCTCCCTTGGATAGCCTTTCCGGTTAGAACGGATTGTGCCACAAGCAACAGTGTCCACCCTAAACAACTCCTTGAACAACTGCACTCCAGTGTAGAAATTATCTACGTACAAATGGTGACCTTTGTTAAACAGCCGTCTAGCAAGTTCCCACACAACCAGGAGGGTCAATACTGGAATCCCTACCAGTGTAGACCCGGAAATTATGCACATATCCTGTACTGCTTTCTGACAGCAGATATAATTTAATCCCATACCGTGCCCTCTTACTAGGAATGTACTGCTTAAAAACTAAACGCCACTTGAAAAGGACCAAAGACTCGTCCACACTTATCTCTTTGCCTGGATCATAGACCTCTGAAAACCGATCCACAAAATGATCAAGGACAGGCCTAATCTTATAAAGGCGGTCACAATCAGGGTGATCTCGTGGCAAGGCTAAAGCATTGTCTACAAAATGCAGCATACAAAGAAGAAGCAAATACCGATTACGTGTCATAGTTGCAGGAAATATAGCAGTTGCCATCAAGGGACTAGTAGACCAATAAGAAGCCAGTGACTACTTCCTGATCAACCCCATCAAAAAAGACAAACCTAAAAACCTTTTAATCTCTTCCAGATATGTGGGAACCCAATGAGTAGCTCTAGACTGAGGCTTAAGTCTGGCAGCGTTGTCCCGCAAATATTGCTCTGCATACACATTTGTCTGCTCCACAATCTCTTCCAAAAATACATCGTCCATAAACAAGTGAAAGAAATGGACAGGCAAAATGTTTTCCGTATTAACTCTACACCCTGGGAGACCAGTAAATGCAGGTAACTGTGGCTGCTCCATGTTTGGGGCAATCCAGGTGTCAGGTCTTCTAATGGGAAACCCTTCAGCCCCAGGCTGCTGCACTCTTGGCACATCAATGTCCTCCTCTAACACAGGCCCTTCATCTGCACTGAGAGTAGCTTCCTCATCAGAAGAATACTCTCGGACAGAAAACTCACTTCCAGAATCTCCTAATTCCTCCTCTGCCTCAAATGCAGAGTCAGTGTCGTAATCATGGTCTGAAGACGACTCAAAGAGCATGCGAACAACCTGCTGAGCGGTCACTTTGCGGCTAGCCATGATCCTAACAACAAATGGATTGCCAACAACAACTAGCACTAAAATAAGTAATAAACAAAGTGTAGCTTTATCACAAAGAGTTATGTACTACAAAAAACTATACCACTCAGTTGCCTGAAATAGCTACTCACCAAGCAACTACTCTGCACAGACACAGCAATCACCAATGATATCCCACTAAAAAGAAAAAAGAAAAAAGCAAATTAGACATATGACAACACAAACATCACTGTGCTCAAATCTAAGGACAATGTAAAACACACAATACTGCATTTAGTACACCACCTACAAACATGTCATTCATGCATGTCAACAATACTCCTTTGGAGTAAATTGCTTTCACTTACCTAAAACATGCAACTATGCAAACCGCAAGACAACTACTGCCAAAACCGCAAAGATCCACAGCAAAGGAAGCAAAAGCGTTGAACTAGAAGAAAAAGAAGAAATAAATTGTTATAATCACAAATACAAATACTTTGCCAGTTGACAAACACCCCACCACCAAGACACCACCAAGAACTTAGAAGTTGTCCCTGGTACCTAAGTGGATCCTGCCCCCCTCGGGGGTAGATGGGCGTAAAAAAATTGGCCAATCTGCCCCCAAGGGGGGCAGAAATGGGCAAAACCTCTGTGCCCCCTTTTAGGGGGCGACCCTTCCCAAAGGGGGCACCCCCAGCACAACACAAAACAAAACAAAAAAATCCCTGCCGTATTGGTGGTTTCTTCCCTCCTTGGGGGCAGATGGGCCTACAAAATTAGGGTCAGAGATGGCCAATACTAATTTTCCCCACCTTAGGGGGGCGACCGTTGCCCAAGGGGTGCCCCCAAATACACACCACACACACACACACCACACAATCCCTGGCGCCTAGTGTGCTTCCACCCCCCCGGGGCCTGATCGTCCAAAAAATGGCTGGTCTGCCATCGGGGGGGCCGAAACAGAGAAAAAAAATAGCTCCCCAGGGGAGCGACCCTTGCCCAAGGGGTTGCCCCCAAAATAAACAATAAAAACAAAATCCCTGGTGTCTAGTGGATTCCCCCCCCTTGGCGGCAGATCAGCCCAAAAATTGGCAATCTGCCCCCGGGGGGGGGGCGAAATACAAAAAAAATAGCCCCCCAGTGGGGCGCCCCTTGCCCAAGGGGTCGCCCCCCAAAAAAACTTTACAATAAAAATAAATCCCTGGTGTCTAGTGGTTTTCGCCCCCCCCTGGGGGCAGATCCGCCGAAAAATCGGCGGATCTGCCCCCAGGGGAGGGCGATATACAAAAAAAAATTGCCCCGGGGGGGGCGACCCTTGCCCAAGGGGTCGCCCCCAAAATACACACCAGGTCTTCCCCTCCCATCCCCGCCTTGGGGGGGGGTGGGGGGTGCACAGGGGGGAGCGCTAGCGCTCCCCCAAGTTCCCCTGTGCCTTGGACGAGATGATCTCATCCAAGGCACAGGGGAACTGTAGCCTTGGACGAGATCATCTCGTCCAAGGCATAGAAGCGGTTAAAGGTATTTGTGGGTAGATAAACTGGGTCCCTGACCTCACCAACTTAGACACTTCTGGACCTGAACCTGCAACCTGTCTAGAGGAATTGCCTGGCTGCCCAAAGGACTCATCTGGACTGCTTTGCTGAGAAGGACTGCTGCCCTGCTTTACTCTGATGCCCTGCGGCCCTCTTACTTTGCTGAGAAGTGCTCTCCAAGGGCTTGGATTAAGCTTGCCTCCTGTTTTCGGAAGTCTCAGGGCCATGAAGACTTCATCTGTTCAGGAAATTCTTTGTGTGCCAAAAATCGATGCACAGGCTGCTGGAAATGACGCACAGCCACTTTACAACTGAGAAATCGCCGTACAGCCGAGCCGGAATGATGCAGCCTGACTTCCTGAGTAAAGAATCGATGCAGCACCTGTCTTGCAGCAGGAAATTCGACACACAGCCTACCGGATTGACACATAGCTGAAACAGACTGATGCAGCCCGACTTCCTGAGTGAAGTATCGATGCACCTCCTGCCATGCAACAGAAAAGTAGAGGCATCGCCTACCGGATCGATGCAACGCCTGCAACTTTTTCCCACATGCCCAGGATTTCCCCGCATCGTCCCTGGGCGTCAGAAAGGTCCCTGCATCACAATGAGGAAACAAGACTACGCCCTGGAAATTGACGCAAAAGCCCTTGCAGCATGGAAAGAAATGACATATCGACTGTGCTGAGTCCGAAAATCCGACGCACACCTTATTTTTCCACACATCTCCTCCTCTTCTGTCTCCGTGAATGTTATTTTTGATGCAAACCAGGTACTTTGTGTAAACAAGAGACAACTGTTGATTTCTAAGAATTAAGGCCCTCATTACAACATTGGTGGCAAAAGCTGCTTACCACCGTGCAGAAGACCGCCAAGACACCGCCACGGCCGTGGAATTACGCCACGGTCATTATGACCCACAGCTCGGAATCCGTCAAAAATCCAGACACCAACACAAGTCCGCCACACCAAAGGTCAGTGATAAACTGGCGATAAAAAAACCTCCACCGTCACGTCAACAGGAAGACGCCCACACTATCACGACACACGAATCCATGCGGCAGTCTTTCAACCGCGGTATTCCATTGGTGGTACCCACTGCTGCCCTCAAAATACACATTCATTTACAAAACACTACCACATTGGACAATTCCAAATACACACACCTGATACACATACACACACCACTCCCACACATCCAATACAATATAAAACACACACCCACATCACCCACAAACCCTTACGATCACAATTGCGACAGAAGGCCAGGGAAAGACACCGCCAGAAAGAACAATAGCATCCACAGGCACCCTACACCATCACTCACACAACATCCAAGCACCTCACACAGCACACCCCTAAATATCACCCCACACATCACAACACACACCACCCCACACATCACCCACACCACCCCATGGCACCGCAAAGATATCCCAGGTTCTCTGAGGAGGAGCTCAGGGTCATGGTGGAGGAAATCATCCGGGTAGAGCCACAGCTATTCGGATCACAGGTGCAGCACACCACCATAGCTAGGAAGCTGGAGCTATGGCGAAGAATCATGGACAGGGTCAACGCAGTGGGACAGCACCCAAGAACTAGGGATGACATCAGGAAGAGGTGGAACGACCTACGGGGGAAGGTGCGTTCAGTGGTCTCAAGACACCACCTTGCGGTTCAGAGGACTGGCGGCGGACCCCGACCATTGTAGGGGTGCCGAAGGAACTCGTCAACACCAGGAGGGACACTGTGGCACAACAAGGGGCCCCTGACACTAACCTGGACGATGAACTGCCCACCACCTCCGCCGGCACTAGTGGACAGGAGGCACCACCACAGGACCACGACACAAGCACCCCACCCCCAGCAGATGGAGAACCACCCCGCAAGCAGTCCCTGAGATCCAGGACAAAGACAGAGAACAATGCCAGGACCCCCGCCAAGAAATGAGACCACCCTGATTTGTCACCCTGTCCCACTTTGTCACCCTGTCCATATTTAAACTGCCCCAGCTCCACTTCCAAAGCCCCTTTGGACAATGCACCTGTGAGACTAATAGATTGGACTCTGCCATGGACATTCCTCCACCATCACCCCTGACTATTTAACAACCCTCTCCACTATTTAGCACTTAAATAAACACACTTATATCACAAAACAATCTGGAGTCATTCTGTGCTTTCACAATTGTGTTTTTGCAATAACTGAGGGAAATAGCAATGTCCATTGTATTGTCAACATACCTATGTAACACAGCTCTAGTCCATGTGGAAACAAAGCAGATGTCACACAGTGGGACCCACATCTGTGAAATCGTAAGGGAAAGTGACAACTCAGTGACCATACACTGGGTGAAAATGACAGACAGATGTCAGGCAGTAGAATTAAATCAGATCTAGCAGGCAGTGTTGTCTTCTTACCTGTGTCTCACTGGAAGTTTTGGTGGATCACTGTGTTCCTGTTGTCTATGTACTCTTCTTCTGCTTCCTCATCTTCACTGTCCACAGGCTCCACAGCTGCCACAACACCTCCATCTGGACCATCCTCCTGCAGAAAAGGCACCTGTCGTCGCAAAGCCAAGTTGTGAAGCATACAGCAGGCCACGATGATCTGGCAAACCTTCTTTGGTGAGTAGAAGAGGGAACCACCTGTCATATGGAGGCACCGGAACCTGGCCTTCAGGAGGCCGAAGGTCCTCTCTATAATCCTCCTAGTTCGCCCATGGGCCTCATTGTAGCGTTCCTCTGCCCTTGTCCTGGGATTCCTCACTGGGGTCAGTAGCCATGACAGGTTGGGGTAACCAGAGTCACCTGCAAATGGCGAGGGACAACTGTTAGACACACACTAACTCATAGGGACATCCCCAGACCCAGACACCTATTCACACTGTATAGCGTCCATGTCCTCACCTAATAGCCACACACGGTGCCTCTGGAGTTGCCCCATCACATAGGGGATGCTGCTATTCCTCAGAATGTAAGCGTCATGCACTGAGCCAGGAAATTTGGCATTCAAATGGGAGATGTACTGGTCGGCCAAACACTCCATCTGCACATTCATCGAATGGTAACTCTTCTGATTTCTGTACACCTGTTCACTCCTGCGTGGGGGGACCGAGGCCACAAGTGTCCCATCAATGGCACCTATGATGTTGGGGATATGTCCCAGGGCATAGAAGTCACCTTTCACCGTAGGCAAATCCTCCACCTGAGGGAAAACGATGTAGCTCCGCATGTGTTTCAGCAGGGCAGACAACACTCTGGACAACACGTTGGAAAATATAGCCTGGGCCATCCCTGATGTTATGGCCACTGTTGTTTGAAAAGACCCACTTGCTAGGAAATGGAGTACTGACAGCACCTCCACTAGAGGGGGGATTCCTGTGGGATGGCGGATAGCTGAAATCAGGTCTGGCGTCCAACTGGGCACACAGTTCCAGGATTGTGGTATGATCAAGTCTGTAGGTGATGATCACATGTCGCTCCTCAATTGTCGTCAGGTCCACCAGCGGTCTGTACACCATCTCCTCACCTGCCCCAGTGGACTTTGCCTATGGAGGAGAACAGCGAGCAGACAGTCAACCAACTCTGAGGTACGTAAACACAACTTAATTGGAAAATGTTTGCAAATCGACATATGGCTGTATTAGTGTATAAGCAAGGCCTAGATATGTGTAGCGTTCCTACCGGTACGCACCGCTGTGGACGTGACCGTCATTTTCTCTCTGTTCAATCACTTGATACCTGATCTTCGACAGGGGAGGACCTACACTGCAAGTGCTGCTGTGACCTCAGTCTGGAAGAGACAATGGCTCGTGTGTCTGGGGAAATGGCCCCTGCCTTCAGCACAGAGGAGTTGGAGAAACTAGTGGATGGGGTCCTCCCCCAGTACACGCTACTCTACGGTCCTCCAGACAAACAGGTGAGTACACTGTGAGCATGCTGTATGGGCAACGGCTGTTTGGAGTGGTGTGGATGAAAGATAGGGGGGGAGAATGAGGCATGCATGAAACGACTGTGAATGCATGTGCGTCATGGCAAGGGTAGGGATGTGGGCCAATGACTGTGACGGTGAGGACGGATATATCTTCTCCTTTTCCCCTGTACTATTCCTGTAGGTCAGCGCCCACCAGAAGAAGGATATTTGGCGTGCCATCGCCAAGGAAGTCCGGACCCAGAGGGTCTACCACAGATGGAGCACCCACTGCCGGAAAAGATGGGAGGACATTCGCTGCTGGAGCAAGAAGACAGCGAAGGCCCAGCTGGGGATGGCCTCCCAACGTGGGAGGGGTGCCCATTGCACCATGACCCCCCTGATGTTCCAGATCCTGGTGGTGGCGTACCCGGAGTTGGATGGGCGCTTGAGGGCATCACAGCAGCCACAAGGGGGTGAGTACACTTTTGTTCAGCTGACTCAGCACACATTGTAGGTGTCTGGGTGGGGGAGGTGGGCTGTGGGTTCCCCTAGGCCAGGGCAAGTTTAGTAGGCAAGGTCCCTTCTGAAGGCAGGCCCTGTGGCACCCCACCCCACCTGTGTACAGAGCCAACTACACCTAGTCAGGCTCCTGTGACTTGCATGTGTGCAGCAATCGGGCATAGGCCTTGTACCCCATTTCCCTGTGATCAATTAGGGAACTCAAAGTGCATGGCGTAGTGCAGAGGGCTGCTGTGTCTGTAGTGTCCGCCAACGGTAGCGGTATTGCATGCACTCAACATGTCTTTCTTCTGTCTTCCCCCCCCTTTTTGTGGTCTCCCTGTTCTTGTGTGCATTAGCATTATCAGGCGGAGGAGCAGTGGCACCGGAGCAGGAGGGAGCTGCATCCCAAATGGCCTTGGAGGGTGACACAACGGAGTCAGAAGCCACCAGTGGGACGGAGGGCGAGTGGAGCTCCACGGCGGGGACAGGAGCTGAGACCAGTGATACGGACTCCTCCTCTGATGGGAGCTCCCTTGCGGTGGCGGTCCCATCTGTGCCCCCCGCATCTACAGGTACAGCCGCCAACCCCCTACCAGCACCACCCTCCCAGCAGCCCCTCAGCGTTTGCCCCGTGGCCGCTCACCTAGGAGGGTGGGCATCTCCTTTGCCCCAGGCACCTCAGCCCCTGCCACCCCTGCTGCCCTCAGTGAGGAGGCCATTGACCTCCTCATGTCCCTCACTGTTGGGCAGTCCACCATTTTGAATGCCATCCAGGGTGTAGAGAGGCAGTTGCAACAAGCCAATGCATACTTGGAGGGCATTCATTCTGGCCAGGCAGCCCAACAGCGAGCTTTTCAGACTCGGGCCTCAGCACTGATGGCAGCCATTGTCCCTGTTTCTAGCCTCCCCCCTCCAACTTCCTCCACCCAGACCCAATCGCCAGTACCTCAGCCTATCCCAAGCACACCATCATACCAGTATGCACACCCGTCAACACACAAGGGAAGCTCAGACAAACATAAGCACCACACATCCCACAAGCACTCACACAAGCATCATACACATGCAGACATACCAACATCCACTGCCTCCACTGTGTCCCCCTCCTCCTCGTCTCCCTCCTCCCTCCCTGTCTCATCTCCACTCACACCTGCATGCACTACATCATCAGCCACTACCTACATCACCAGCACACCCACCACCACACCCCGCTCATGTGCACTCACTACCCCCACTACCATTCATACATCTCCTGTGTCCTCTCCCAGTGTGTCTGTGAGCCCACCTCCCAAAGTACACAAACGCAGCCATACACACACCCAACAGCCATCCACCTCACAACAGCCTCCAGCCCATGCACCTTCACCCAAAGTCAGCAAACGTACACCTCCTACAACCACTACCTCTTCCTCCACTCCCAAACCCCCTCCACCTACCCATCCCAGTGTGCCCAAAAAACCTTTCCTGTCCAACCTTGTCCTCTTTCCCTCACCTCCCCCACCCCTTCAGTCTCCTAGGGCCCGCCTCTCCAGGTCCCAACCCAGCACCTCAGCCACAACATCTGCGGGAACAGTGGTGCCAGTAGTAACCGGCTTCTGGAGTGCGCCAGGTAACAGGGCAGCCAGTGTGACAAGGAGCCACAGCACGGACAATCCCCCACCTCAAAAGCAGAAAAAGTTGGCCAGTGTCAGGCGGGAGAGAGGAAAAAAATCTGCCACTAAAGCCGCTCCCAGGGGTACAGTTGAGAGTGTGGAGACAGCTGCGCCACCATCCAAGGTGGGGAAGGGGCACAGTAAAACCGGCAAGTCTGGGAAAACCTGCACGGCGGACAAGACCGCAACAAGCACCGCTGCCAAGGACACCACCGCCACCAGCACTGCTGAACATGACACCGCCGCCACCAGCACAGCTGAACAGGATACCGCCGCCACCAGCACTGCTGCCAAGGACACCGCCGCCACCAGCACCGCTGCCAAGGACATCGCCGCCACCAGCACCGCTGAACGGGACACCACCGCCACCAGCACCGCTGCCAAGGACACCACCACCACCAGCACAGCTGAACAGGACACCGCCACCACCAGCAACGCTGAACAGGACACCGCCGCCACCAACACCGTTGCCAAGGACACCGCCGCCAACAGCACCACTGCCAAGGACACCGCCGCCACCAGCACCGCTGAACAGGACACCGCCGCCACCAGCACTGCTGCCAAGGACACCGCCGCAACCAGCACCGCTGAACAGGACACCGCCGCCACCAGCACTGCTGCCAAGGACACAGCCGCCACCAGCACCGCTGAACAGGACACCGCCGCCACCAGCACTGCTGCCAAGGACACCGCCGCCACCAGCAACGCTGAACAGGACACCGCCGCAACAAGCACCGCAGGCCAGTGAGCGCCAAAGATTCCGACTCTACTGAGGCCGCCATGAGCAGGATGAAGCACTCTGGACCCAAAGCCCCCTCCAGAACCAGTGGAGAGATCAATCCACTACCTCAGTCCTTGGCAGAATGTAGCACTCTGGGCACAAAGCCCCCTCCAGAACCAGTGGAGAGATCGATCCACTACCTCAGTCCTTGGCAGGATGAATCACTCTGGGCACAAAGCCCCCTCCAGAACCAGTGGAGATTGACATCCACTACCTCAGTCCTTGGCAGGATGAGACATTCTGGTCACAAAGCCCCCTCTAGAACCTGTGGAGACTGTTATCCACTTGAGAGACTGTGGCTTTGCACTCCCCAGGATAAAGCAGTGGGCAACCCACCCACTGGAGAGACTTGAGAGACTGTGGTTTTGCACCCCCCAGGATAAAGCAGTGGGCAACCCACCCACTGGAGAGACTTGAGAGACTGTGGCTTTGCACTCCCCAGGATAAAGCAGTGGGAAAACCACCCACTGGAGTGACTTGAGAGACTGTGGCTTTGCACTCCCCAGGATACATCAATGGGCATGGAGCCCCCTCGTGGATCTGGGGTCATGCACTCATCTGGCTGAGGTGCCCCCCCTTCCCTTCCCCCTGAGGTGCCTGTTTTATTTCTATCTGATGCCCCAGCAGTGTTCTCTCCGTGTGGGCCTCGCCCATGCATTTTGGGCCTAGTGGTCCACGAACTATGATGGTGGAATCCCTTGGACTTGCATTCTTGGTGTATATATTTGTTTATAGTGTGAATATCTTTATATATGTATATATTTTTGATTCATGTATTTGAATATATTGCAATCATTCGACTCATTTCCTTTTGTCCTTGCATTCTTCCAGAGGGGGTTGGGGGGGAGTAACTGTAATGTATCATGATGTATTAGTGTGTGTGTTGTCATGGGTGAGGGTGGGGGTCGGGGTGTTGCGTCTGTGTGTCACTTTCTTTTCCCTCCCCCCTCCCCTGTGTCGTAGGTGCAGTACTCACCGTGGTCTTCGCCGCCATCTTTGTTGTTCCTGGTAGGGAAGCAGGAAGATAAAGACTGGCAGTATGTGGAGCTCGGGTTCCATGGCGTCCTGATTCCTCGTGGGGTGTGCAGAGGTGAGCGCTTTCCCTTTCAAGTCCTGTTTCCGGCGTGTTTTTGTTTGCGGTGAATCCGCCCCGGAAAAGGTGGCGGATTGGACTGTTGTAATTCTGTGAGCGGTACTTTGTACTCCGCCTGTCTGTTGGCGGTTACCGCCGCAGTGTTTGTTTGTACCGCCTTGGCGGTCGGAGTGTTAAAGTGGCTGTCTATGTTGGCGGTTTCCACCACGGTCGTGATTCCAATTTTTTCCCGCCGGCCTGTTGCTGGTTTTACCGCCGCTTTAACACCGACTGCCAGGGTTGTAATGACCCCTTAAGACTCTTTTTAGTCTTGAAAAAGTGATATCTCAACTTGTGCTTATTGAATCTTTATCGTTTTGACCTTAATTTAACCAGATAAATATCTTATATTTTTCTAAACCTGTGTAGTGCTTTTGTGGTGTTTTCACTGTGTTACTGTATGATTTATTGCATAAATACTTTACACATTGCCTTCTAAGTTAAGCCTGACTGCTCAGTGCCAAGCTACCAGAGGGTGGACACAGGATAATTTGGATTGTGTGTGACTTACCCTGACTAGGATTGTGGTCCCTTTCCTGCCAACTAGAGACCCCATTTCTAACAGTTACTTGATATGATGTAGAGCTATAGAACTACTGCCTGTGTAAACAATTTACTGCAAATGGTTATTCAGATAATGAGTGTGATTTACAATGTGCATCACAGGACTACTAGATTAAGCTTCCCATGTCATGGGAAAAAGAGGGGTTGGGGGTTGCAGACCTGTACTTGTGTTTAATACTGTTACTTCAAGTTAAAACCAATTAAACATCCTAAATAAATAAATAAAACAACAGCTTAGTGCCCCGTGTGACTACATGCACAATCTTTCATATGCTCCTGACCGGCACAAAAATGTAAAATAATTAAAAAGGTGTGATTTTCTGCCTACCTTCACTTTAGTTATTTTGTTGAACCTGCTTTGAATGAATTATACCTCCTTCAGAGCCACTAATGTCAAGGTGGTAACAAGGGAAGCCACTGGAGGGTTACTATGTAGTATGACAGTGGCCCCTCAAAAGCTACAGTTCACAAACCAAACTTACTGGAAGTTCTCTTAAGGCACTCCTTTCTGTCCGTCTGTCTACACTATGCTCATGTATGACAATGGCAACTCCCTTGATCCCAGTTTGACATTCTTCTGGTGTTTGTGTTGGGGGAGGGAGTTGCTTGCCTCCTGGGGTTATGCCCTGGCAGCTTCCAGCTTGTGGTTTTTGGGGGCGTCTGATAGCCAAGCAAGATGGAGCTCCCACACGACACTGAGAGCGGCACATGCTGGGGTTTCAGGTGACTGCGTTTGACTCTGGCTTGATCCTTTCCTGTTGCAGACAATAGGACCAGCCTTAACGGTATGCTTGTATTTTTATTGGTACAAGTGGAAGGCCATTGGGCGGTGGGATATTTTATGGATCCCTGACAATTCTGGATGTTTATGTCACAGATATGCATGTAAAATGCACATTTTTAGACAAAGTTAGAGGCCAGCAGTCATTTTAGGTAAGCTTCCATAGGTTACTATTTTCAGAAATGTAAGGGTTTGTGGGCTTCCCAGGGCGGCAACCGAGCTTTGCCCCAGTTATAGCAGCTACCCCTTTTGCTGTTTTCTCAGTGTTGTTTTTGGGACATTCTGTGTTGTGGAGCTAGGCCCACCCATAAAAGTGGGTTAGTAGTTTCATTGGGCTAAGAGGAAGAACACTGGGTGGTAGGAATTTTGTGGATCTCTGTGCATTCCAGAAGTTTACATCACAGGAATACAACAAAAATGGGCAATTTTAAGCACCGTTTGAGGTTTTTAGGGCATTGTGGACAGGAAAACATTGAGGAAGCCACATAAGAAACACTACCCTGGACTACCCTCAGTGTTTAGTTTTCAGAAATGTCTGGGCTTGGTAGGTTTCATAAGATGGCAGTCACCCAGAACCTGAAAATTGCAGCCATTCAGCATCTAAGGCAGGACAATGTTGGAATTTAGACTCTATGCTGGCACATGTGTAAAAACAATACCCAAAATAATCCAAATTTCCTCTCTCTTACTATACAGTTGAGGATTCATTAGACTCCAGGATAGCAGAAAGACTGAAGGGCTGATTTAAGAGCCTGTAGCGTCTCCTTTTGCCACATTAGCGTTATTTTTTATGAAGCTAATGTGGCCCAACCAGGCCAAATTTGTTGTGCCAGATTTGCAAACTGGTGCATGACCTGGAGACAGAAAAGTTCAGGTTTATAATTAAAGAAATCGGCATGGCCTCAAGTGGGTTTACTGCCAAACTGAAGACAGATTGGAGGTAACCCTCCTATCGGTCCCCTGAGGTGGTAGGGCAGAAAGACTTTTGTGGCCAGAGGGAGGAGGTAGCACTAATACATTGCCAGGGGGACTACTCTCCCCTCAAAAAAGTAATCCTAAGTGGATAGTGCACAGCCTGACCTCAAAAATAAAAAGGAAACCCTCTGGTGTGAGCACCAGGATGTCCTTTAAAGACCTCTTGGCATCAGTCAATGGCCGACTGAGTCACTTGGGTGGGAGTGTGGGCATCAGCCAGTTTCTGACGCCCGCACTTAAAAGGTTAAGGCCAATGGCTATTGGGCTACAAAAAAATGAAAAAGCATTAAAGAGGCAGAGTAGCAGGGAAATTGGTAATAGACCACTTTACAAATAAATGCCTGCATTCTTTTGAGCAAAGTGAAAGATTAGGCATACAGTGTACTCTCAATTGTTTGTGACTGTAGCACCCCTAACAAGCATTGACAAACCAATAGGTCTCACCTGAACGAAAGCTATTGATTTTGTCAATGTTTGTTTAGACCTGTGACATAGCAGCAATAGCTGCTGTGCAGCATGTCTTAAAGTTTAACAAAAAACACTGACATGGTCACCAGTAAACTTTAATGTGGTCAATGCTGGCCAGGCTATATCAGTTTATCAGTTCCTTTTTTAAACTTTACAACATGCTGCATAGCAGCTAGTGCTGCTGTGTGAAATGTCTAAAAAACATCTGGAATTTCAAAGGGCAGTAAAAACATGGCTGTTTAGGATACATTAGGAACGTCTGGGAAAGAGCTGCTTCTTTGTGCTGATGGCTTATTCACAGACCAACCGCTTAGATACCAGTTGGTTTTTATGCGCTTTAAAAATGCAAATGCAAATACAAACACATTGACAACACCAATAGATTTCATAGAGGAGAGACCTATGGCTTTGCCAATACTTGTTTTGCATTGTTTCACATTAAAATGTATGGTCAACATTATCTCTTATGGCACATAGATTCGTGTGGATGTTCGCCATGATATCCAGGACCTTGTTCTGCCAACGCAAAAGCCTGCAGCCTTCAACTCTCCCAGGGAAACATGCCACCTCCATTTTAGAAGGCACCGCCATTGTAAACATCGCCAGTGTCTTATTGACAGTGCAAGAAGCACCAGGCAAGCCATGCCTGGGGTTTACTAAGCACTCAAAGGCTTGATACTGTGAGTAGGAGAGATTATTATAGCACTGCCCCTTTATTTATTTTATTTTTTGTTTTTTATTTTTATATTATTTTATTGTAGATACTGCAAAAATGATACAAAATCCAAACGGGATCGAAGTCCCAGCATTTACAAACAATGCTACAGAAAAAAAAGAACAAGAAATATAAGCAACGGGTGAGACATTGAAACTTTGTCAGTTGTTCTTCGAAAACGTGTCCCAATAATCGCAGTAGTATCATTAATAAAAAATAGAGGTCAGAAAGAACAAGAAAGGGAACCAAAGAATGAGAAAAAGAAAAAAAAGGGAGACAGAAATCGGGGATGGGGGTTGAGTGGAGCATAGTGCTATAGGACATCTTTGTACAGGGGAGCAGAGGGGAACATGAGGGGTAGATGGTTTAATTTAGCATAGTAGGGAGGGATGGGAGTAAGGATAGTGTTTCATCATCAAGTCCCTTGGAAGTAAGAAGTTCACTCCTCACTGCATCGATGTCCGGGTTGTGAGCAAGTTGTAATGTTTGTAGATGGTGTGCTATCGATTTGAGGTCGGGTGTCCTTGTGTTGGAGGGCAGGATAACAGTGAGGTAGTATACGCCTAGGCGACGAGTTGTCGGGGTAGCGGGTCAGTCTGGGTATCGGAGCCTGAGTTCTTTAGCTTCACTCGGCACAGTCCATGTTTGATACTTAGGGGGTCATTCTGACCTCCGCGGGAGGCGGAAGCCGCCCGCCTGGCGGGAACCGCCAGAAGACCGTACCGCGGTCGAAAGACCGCGGCGGTCATTCTGAGTTTCCCGCTGGGCTGGCGGGCGACCGCCAGAAGGCCGCCCGCCAGCCCAGCGGGAAACCCCCTTCCATTAGGATGCCGGCTCCGAATGGAGCCGGCGGAGTGGAAGGGGTGCGACGGGTGCAGTTGCACCCGTCGCGATTTTCAGTGTCTGCTTGGCAGACACTGAAAATCTTGGTGGCGCCCTGTTAGGGGGCCCCACGACACCCGTTACCGCCAGCCAGGTTCTGGCGGTCAAAACCGCCAGAGCCAGGCTAGCGGTAAGGGGGTCGGAATCCCCATGGCGGCGCTGCCTGCAGCGCCGCCATGGAGGATTCCCTTGGGCAGCGGGAAACCGGCGGGACACTGCCGGTTTCCCATTTCTGACCGCGGCTGTACCGCCGCGGTCAGAATGCCCATGGGAGCACCGCCAGCCTGTTGGCGGTGCTCCCGTGGTCGTTGGCCCTGGCGGTCCATGACCGCCAGGGTCAGAATGACCCCCTTAGTGTTCTTATGCTGCCTCGGATGTGTGGGTCTAAGACTGACGTTTGCTAATGAGAGTAGAAGAGACCTAGGTCATGCCCCTGGTGGAATTGAGCGGGAAGTGAGAGGAAAGAGGGATAGAGAGAGAAGAGAGGGTAAAGGAAAGAAAGAGAAGAGAAAGAGGAGAGAAAGGGGAAAGAGAGAAAAGGAACTAAGAAACTTATAAGGGGAGGGAAGGGAGTATAATCCATCAAGGGGCAAAAAAGGGGGGCAGGTGATTTCAGGCGGCCTGCTGGCGTCCCCCAGTGAGGAAGGGGGCCCATACTTGGTTGAACAATTGGGCTTGGTCTTGTAGGTTATAAATGATTCTTTCGTGCATGGCGATATGGGTCATAGCCACGATCCACTCCTCCGGGGTTGGTGAGGTAACCGATCTCCAATGACGTAGGATGCAAATTTTTGCAGTGGCTAGCGCTGTGTGCAGTAACCTCTTATGTGGTCTGGTTAAGTCTGAAAGAGATGTCATGTCATGCAGAAGTATAAGAGAAAGAGGGAGAGGTGCCGGGAGTCTCATGGATTCAGCCAGGGTGGAGCCCACCGTGTCCCATAGCGGTTTAACCGTTGGGCAATCGGCTAGAATATGTTTGAGGTCGCAGTATGTCTCTGAACATCGCTAGCATTTCACGTGCAGGAGAAGTCCCGTCCTGTTTAGCTTTGCTGGTAACCAGTGCCAGTCGTGTAGGACCTTAAAGAGGCAGAATCTTAGACGTGCCTCTCGGGTGCCTCTGTCCAGAGCCTCTAGGATGTCTTCCCAGTCCTCTGGGTCTAGTGTCTGCTGTAGTCGGGTTTGCCATTTTAAGCGCAGCTTATCCGAGAGGGGTTGGGAGTAGAGCTGCCGGATGATTAGGTCGTATAGGCCCGCCATGACTCCCCTATGTTGTCCCCACTGTTGCAAGTAGGCCACTACGGGTGAAGACCGGGATCCCCATCGAATGGTCTCGGTCCCCTGGTAGATGCAGTGTTTAAGTTGCAAGTATCTCCACTCTTGGCTCGGTTGAAGATTGAATTCTTCCTGCAGCCTGAGGAAGGACTTGAGTGTGTCGTTTTCCAGGATCTGGGAAACCGTATAGATGCCAGCCCTCCTCCATTGCGGCCAGGCAAGCACTTCACCGCCTATCCGGAGTCCAATGTTACGCCACAGAGGTGCTTGGGCGTGGAGAAGAGGGTGGATCCCAAGTAGGCGGTGGGCCCTTCGCCAGGCCGCTCGTGTCACCTTCAAGATGGGGTTCACCGAGCCAACGGATGGGA
The DNA here is from genome assembly GCF_031143425.1 of Pleurodeles waltl. NCBI lineage: Eukaryota > Metazoa > Chordata > Amphibia > Caudata > Salamandridae > Pleurodeles > Pleurodeles waltl. Next base: position 601,707,063 of record NC_090444.1, on the reverse strand, counting down.
GGTCGTCTCGATAAGGCCCTCCGAGTCCCTCCTTCATGGATAGCAGTTGCTTCTCCAAGGCGATCCACTGGGGCGGGTCCGGCACTGTGGACAAGGTATGTGACAGCTGGGACAAATGCAGTGCGATTGAATAATGCTCTACTGATCGAAGTCCCATGTCCCCGTGGGAGCGGCGGGCTAAGAGTTTGGCGGACGATAAGCGTGGTCGCATTGAGCCCCATGCAAATGATCTGATGAGTGCATCTATGTTTTGTGGCGTATGGAGAGGCACCTGTAGGGGGAGGAGTCCCAGCGCATAGGTGAAGCGAGGCACCATGACCATCCCTACCGCTTGTACTCAACCCCACATGGATAGACCTAATTGGCTCCATTTTGCGAAGTCAAGAGTGCTGCTCTTGTAGTCATCCGCGAAAGGGGAAGCGCCTCACTCTTATCCCAGTTGATACCGGAGAGGATTGCAAATTCGTCGATAACCTCCAGCAAGGCTAGTATGGATCTTTCCAGGTCTGGAAGAGTTAATAAAACGTCGTCTGCATATAGATAGATTTTTGAAATACCTACCGGCAGTGTGAGACCCGTGATAGAGGGAGAGGAGCGGATAGCCGCAGCGAGGGGCTCCATTGCTAGTAGGAACAGAAGTGGTGAAAGGGGGCAGCCCTGCCGTGTACCTCTGCGGATAGGGAAGGGGTCTGAGAGGAAGCCTCCACAGTAGTCTCTTGCCGCGGGCTGGTTGTAAAGCAGCCGCACCATTGAGATAAAGCTGTCTCCCAGGCCAAACCTCTCTAGCGTCGTGAACAGGTATGACCACTCTATGCGGTCGAATGCCTTAACCGCGTCCAAGGACAGAGCCAGCACCTCCTCTTGTAGGTTCCTAGCGGCCCATAGGGTATGGCATAGGGTGCGCAGGTGATTCCTTGAGGTGCGACCTGGTACAAACCCCACCTGCGTGTGGTGGATCAGAGACGGTATAACTTTGCGCAGTCTATTGGCCAGGATACTTGCTAGGATTTTGATGTCACTGTTTAAGAGGGAGAAAGGCCAATAACTACCACACAGCAGGGGATGATGACTATCATGGCATTATTGGACATAGCCCCCAGGGACTGTGTTGATCAGGCTTCGTTCAAAGCCGCATGTTTTATGTCAATTGCCTCCCTCCCTGTCCATTTATAGAATTTGCCGGGAATCCATCTTCCCCTGGTGACTTGTGGTAGGGGAGGTCGGAGATAACTCTCTCTATTTTCTGTCTGCTTATTTCCCCTTTTAGGAGGTTGCGTCCCTCCTCTGACAGGGAGGGTAGGTCAAGGCCCGCCAGGAAAGCTGTGCACTGTGCTGGGCTAGATATAGGGCCTGATTCTAACTTTGGAGGACGGTGTTAAACCGTCCCAAAAGTGGCGGATATACCACCTACCGTATTACGAGTTCCATAGGATATAATGGACTCGTAATACGGTAGGTGGTATATCCGCCACTTTTGGGACGGTTTAACACCGTCCTCCAAAGTTAGAATCAGGCCCATAGTCTCTGATGTGTAGAGGTGTCTGTAAAAGGACGCAAATTCGTTGGCGATAGCTTCCCGGTGCGTTAATAATTCTCCGGAAGACACGTTCCAGTGTCGCCTGTTTCTCTTTTCTGTCTCTGTTCGCCAGTGCCGCGTCCCGCATAAGTTGTCCCCGCACCGAGGCCTTGGCCGCGGCCCACATAATTCGACTAGAGCTCACAGAACCTAGGTTGTTTTGAGCAAAGGTGGCAGCATGGTCCTGTAGCTGTGACTTACCCTGGGGGGAGCGGTAGTGGTGGGCCGCAAATCTCCAAGGCTTACGGCCCGGGGATACAAGGTTCAAGTGGATAGCTATGCTAATCGGAGAGTGGTCCGAGAGACCGCCCTCCAGTATGCGATCATCATGGGTACGGGCCACGAGGTTGTGGGAGAGGAGAAAGTAGTCAACCGGGATTGGGTGCCATGCACCGGTGAGAGAAAGGTGTATTCTCGTTCCATAGGATGGGTCAGTCTCCAGTGGTCCACTAGGCCATTGTCCGATAGAATGTCAGTCTGCAGGGCTCTGTCTGCGTTGTTACTGACGTCCAAGGGGCCCGTTCTGTCAAGTACTGCGTCTCTGACTATGTTCCAGTCCCCTCCTATTACATAGCGAGATGTCCCAATCTCAGTGAAGAGTCGGTTGATTTGTAAGAAAAAGAGGCGTTTCGGGCCCGTTGGTGCATAGACCGAGCCCACACACAGTGTGGAATCGGCCATCTTTAATTTAACGAATACGTAACGGCCCTCAGGGTCAATCCATGATTTAAGAACAGTATGGGGGAGGGTTTTACGCAGCATTAGCGCCACACCGCATTTTCTTGGGGTAGTCTCTGTGCTGGGGGAGGGGGGGTTGCAGCTAAACAGGACGGTGCCCACCCAGTTGCGTCGCAGTTTATCAGATTCCGGACCATCTAGATGTGTCTCTTGTAAAAGGGCAATGTCCGCCTGTTTGGAATTGAGATAGGATAGAACTTTTTTCCGCTTTATGAAGTGGGTGAGGCCATTTACATTCCAGGATATAATCCGCAGAGGTGCTGTTGGTACTCTGCTCGGATCGGACATCCCTGCGCCAGCACTGCCCCTTTAAATAAAGCACAAGTGGGAGGAGCGTTGTGGTGATAAAACACGGCGATATCTGGTCAGATTTATTGAGCGGCTCTGCTCAGTGCTTTTCTGGCTGCGCATCTGCTACAACTGACTAGATCTGAATCTTTTCTCAGTTCCAATTTGCACAAAAACAAGAGAAACAGGCTGCCACAAAGCAAAGTCCTTGACCTATAGCCCTGCCTGCTTTGCATTACCTTGACATGTCTTTCTCCCTGCTGAGAATGTTCTAGCAGGCAGCCTTTTCTGACATAGTGCTTGTTCATGAATACAAAAAAGTACCTGATGAGTGAAGTAGCCAGGGGAAGGCCACTGGCCAGTGCCAATGACAGGTGACTAGAATGTGTACTTCCTCCTACCTCCAAGCAACGCCAAAAGCAGGAGAAAGCAGGAGGAAGTGAAGTGAAGTGAAAGATGACTCTCTGGCCAGTGAGACGCATGGAAAGCACAGCGACATTGGAATAGACCACTGTTAAGTTCAGGTAAGGGAGAGGTGGGTTCTAAACTCCTTTTAAAATTATTTTCATTTTACAAAAAACTTCACAAGTACAGCACGCAAGCTGAAACCTGAAAATGAAGCATGCTTTAGTAATCTGTCGTGTTTCCAAACCTAAGAGGGAATAGGGAGACACAATTCAACCTGCACCAGAATCAGTGGGATCTGTTTGATAAGCAAACCAATACACCACAAAGGTCAATTTTTTTTTTGTGCGAGATGAAAATTGAAAAAAAAAACACTTCAAAATAATGCATCAGCTGCTTAAAAGATGGCACGATAAATTGCTTTTTAGAAACACAGCTCTATAGAAAAACAACACACAAAATGAGATTTGCAAGATGCCAAAATTCTCATGGACAACTCATTTAAAAACACAAAACATTAGTCTGCATGAATGAGCAGCGTAGAGAGATCATAATCTGTCATCTGTTCTTTGACTCACTCCCATTACTTTTCAGTCATGAGAATCAAACAATGAAGGCGGCTTGTCAACCTTTATCATTATTATTCCGATTTTGCGTAAAGGGAGGATAAAATTGCTCATTTGGAGGACTGCTGTTTACAATTGGACTGACAAAGAAATTTTCTTGCTCATCTGGCTTTGTTGATACTGGGCTTGGCAGGTTTACAGGAAGGGGCAAAATGGTGCACAGTGTTCTAGAAGCTACCAAAGACCAGGCCAATTGAAGTGTTATAAGCTTTATGAACAAAACAAAAACATCTTGGCAAACCACTGAGCTGGGAGGTGCCAGCAGTCAATAAAAGTTACTAAGCAAATACCATACACAAATACTTAGGGGCTTATTTACAAAAAATGACACAATGTTGTTGCAGCGCAGCGTTGCGTAAATTTTTTAACTCCGTGTAACAACAGATCCTAAAGCCATGTTTGCACCATATTTACAAAACGGCACTACGTGGCATTAGGATCTGGGCAGCGTAAAAAAATGATGCTAGCCTGTGCACTGCATCATAAACCAAATTGATGTTAGTGCTGCAAAAGTGACGTTAGCCTGATTAGCAGCATGTAATCTGAGGCAAGCCAGCATAGCATCACTTTGCACCCACATGTGTTAAAAACAGATTCAAAACACTGGTTTGGAAAAAAACTCCCTGCAGAAGCAGAAATGTAGACCCCTGAGGACCAGAGACCCCAGGACAACCCACACAACCCCAGTACCAGCTAGGATATCAAGGCAGACTTCCAGGAGAAGGTGAAGAGGAAGTGCAGGCTCATTAAGGAGAATAACATCTTGATGAGTGAGGTGACCCAGCATCAACAACAGCTATTCATCACCTCAAAATTGCTGTTAAGGAAGAAAGAGTCCATAGTGTGTGGCAGAGATGAAGTGGACAGTCATTGACTGTAAGAAGTGCTGGCACAATTGCAAGTGCAGGGCAAAGGAGAAATTGGCCAGCAACCACAAGGCAGCATTGCAGACCAGAGGTAGAAGTCCAGCACTCCAGGAGAAGCTAGATGACTTGGAGGAGATGGTGGCAGCCACCATCTCTGATGGTGGCAGGAGTCTCAGGACAGAGCAGTGCAGCATATGATGAACTACAACAACCACAGGCTAAGTTGCAGGGGGGGCAATGTAGTCACTATACAGTGTCAAAAGAGGGAGGCAGCCATGTCCCAGTGCCAAAATGCACTTTCTGCAGGCTATAGTGTAGTATGCTGGCCCACTTACGGTTAAACAGCAGAGAGATGTAACGTGCAGTGACCTCACACAATTAGCACATCCCAGGCCAGAGCCATCACCTCACTTTCTTCATTGTGTGAAGTTCTGCATGATTGCACATTTACCTCACTTTGGGCCTCACTTACGAGGCCTTAGTGGCACACTACACCACAAGAGTGTCAATTTTTATTGACGCTCCCGTGGCACAGTGTGCAAGCCCCATTTTACAAGGCCAGGCAAAGCCACCTTACATTGCTTTTCATAGCCTTGTAAATATGGACACCTTTCACAGCATACTACTAAGTGAAAGGGGCATCCAACGGGTGATGGTTTGAGTATTCCCATGCAACACCCAGGGAACCCAAAAGAATCTGATGCATTCTCAGATGTACAACTCTGGGAAAGTGTCACAATCCTATACCACTCCAGGGGGGGCATAAGAATGATGCAACGGGAAGAAATTTCTTCATTTCTTCCCATTTATTCCTCCTTCTATGCGTGCTGCAGAATGCTGTGCTGCACTGTGTCATGTAGAAAGTGCAGGGATGCATGGTATGCACTGAAATTCAAGGCATTCTTGTACTCTCCTCAGCGATGGCGCACAAGCTGCTGCCTAGCTCCAGTGGAGATATCCTTGCACCATGTAGCTACTCGGTCTCACTTCGGTCCATGCACACTCATCTAGGATGTAAATTCTCTGAATGGAATGGTTGTGTCACAGGACAAACAACTCATCTGAGAGGGGCAGGAGTGTGCCATGGGAGGCATACACACATATGGACATAGCAAGAGATATGTCTATTGTACCCTGCATGAAAATTAATTGTGCCTAGGTGACATGGCAGTCAGGGGAGTACACACAGGTGTCAGCTGCCATAGAAGGGACCACAGGAACTCATCACAAATTAGAAATTGGAGGATGGGTGATGTAAAAATATACAAAACTGGACCATATGTGTACAAACTAATGATTATGTGTGGGCCTGTTGGGACACTGCTACTGCTCTGCATAGTAGGTGCTAACTCCTCATGGTAAACTTACTTTTGATTTGAACGGGGAATCCGTACATACCAGGGAGGCAGAAATGGACATGTGTACTCCATGGTACCTACGCATCTAAACATGCACCAGTGGGTCTGACTGGGCATGCATGTGGTGCACCTGGGAAGGGATTTCAGATAAAAACCCATTGGGGGACCACAACCTACATGTCAATGTGGAATGCTGGGAGCATGTGGCACATGCCGGGAAGGTGCATGATACTACAATGTCTTATGGTGCCACATATACAATTTTAAGGATGTCAAACAGGGATTTGACAAAGGGGTGCCAAGAAACATCTAACCACCACAAATCACGGGCCGCATGGAGGAACTTAGGGACTTGCCACCAATCACAACACTACTACCATGTGGGATGAGTCCCCAACAATTGCTGTCTCTAATAACAGAACATGTAGTCCCACTGAATGTGGGCATGCCATGCATGATCGACCTGTCACAGGCATGTGAGAATGAATATATGATTTGGGAAGGATCACTGTGTGCCACTTACCTGTGTACCATGACTCAAAAGTGGGTAATCTGTGGAGGTCTGAACACATACAATGATGTGGGCTTGAGTCATATGATGTGTGACACTCTGCAGATGAACAAGTCACATCAGGATGATATGGGAGGAATGTAAGTGAGCTAAATTACACAGCAGGACAGAGCTCATCCCCTCAGAGCAAACATGCAGTGCCTGTGAGAACAATCCATTTGCAATGTAAGTCTTGGGAGACTGTGTATCAATACCCATGCCCAACAGATGACCAACACATCATTGTCCAACTCAGGCCCCCATGTATGAGGAAATGTTGCAATGTGGTGCTGCAAGCCAGCTTGCTCTGCTGCGCTGCATCATTTTGAAAAAGCAGGGATGCATTATATTTACCAAAATGCAACACATACCTGTACTCTCTTCAGTGATGGTGTACTCATTGCTTCCTAGTGGCAAGACATGCACCCTTGTACTATGATGTACGGTTTGCTCATGCGCTGAAAGAGACACATTCTTGAACCTGAACAATTATGAATGGCATCTTCCACAGTCTATGTTTGCGACAGAATGCAGCAAACTTTTAAATAGGAAAAATTGGGACTAAAATATAAATTCTTTCCATTGCACAATTTCGATGCCACCCCTGAGGTTGTGTAAGAATCTAACATATTTCCAGATCTCTAAATCTGGGAATGTGTTAAATTCCTTTGGATTGCATGGGTGTTGCGGGGGAAAACCCACAGCAACACCCAGGGAACACAGCTTGTATGTGTGTAATGCGTGAAAGAGGTACACATTTACAGGGCCATGACAACCTACACAAGTTGGCAAGGTGTGGTCTTGTAAATTAGGGGCCTGCACACTGTGCCACAGAAGCATCAAATTTAATGACATTCCAGTTGTGCAGTGTGCTGCAAGGGCCTTTGAAATTAGGTCTTTAAAGTGTCCCCTTGGAAATCTTAATTGTAAATCTGATCATTCATGTCAACATCTAGCAGAGTTCAAAATTAACTTACCTCCATTTCATTGCAGAGGATAACACCATACCTCCTGTACTGGACTTCTCCGATGATAAGAATGACTAGCTGCAAACCATTAATAAGGATACCCTCCAGCAAATCCTGGGTGCCATACAGACACCATCTCCGGTTGCATTGAGGCTAGACAGCACTGCAGGGTGTCTGGATGTTCCACCCAACAGCCAACATACACCACTTGCCAGCTCAACAGCAGTCCTGGACTCCAAGGACCCAGCACTTACATTCTAAAAAACTGTGGCAGGAGTCCAGCGGGATCTGGCAGGCATGGTGCGGGTGTGGATGGAGAAAATGTCAGGTAACCTAGAGGCAGTCCTGAGGTGTCTCAGTCCAAATAAGAACAACTCATCTTCCATACGAGGCACCTACTCTTCGCTTCATGCCTCCAGCAGTCCCTGGCTGACATCACTGGTGTCATGAGGCTGAGGCACGAGCAAATGTGCAGCCCAAGTGTCAGTAGCGAGGTTGCCAACAAGCTGAGGTGAATATAAAATGTCTTGGAGTTCATGGAGCAGACAAAGGACTCCTTCAATGCCACCATGGGTGCCCTTCACTGTGACAATGCTGCAGTGTTGTAAACCCTACAGGTGTTGAGACGGGGCCACTCACCTGAAAAGCAGGATGTCTGCAGGGGTGATGGTATGCCCCCGACCTCCTGGAACACATCTCGGTGCTTCCTGGTGGACACAGAAACCCCGGCAGGTGTTCCAAGAGGAAAGAGGGAGTGGAAGAGAAAGAGACAAAAAATTGCCACGTCTTGCTGGTCCAGCCAGGCACCCTGTACTTTGGGAGGGGCAGGTTGTTGTTGAAAGAGTGATAGAAGAGTTAGTGCACTCAACTTCCTTGAAACTGAATCTCTCTTTCTGATATGGGCGCAGGAGCGGTAGAAGAACACCGGGATGCTCCAGGACTTTTCTTGGATAATAATAACTGTTGGCACAATTACTAACACTGCATTACCAAAAACCCAAACTGAGTACCATAACAATAAGTACTGCAACACTAGGGCTGACTTCACAAAGAGTCACTGTTGCACACTACAATTAGAACTGTGGTTGCACTTATCATGCACAAGAAAGACAAACAAGGGCATTAATTATATCACATATAACTTTCCTGCATGCATAGGGTTAAACTAAAAGGAACAAAAACAATCCAAGAAATACAAATGTCCACACTGGGTTTAAACAGTTAGGGTGGCACAGTTTGCTTTGGTTTCACTGTGTGTGTGAAAAACCCTTCAAAAGCAAATTCCTCAAACCTGAAACACAGGCATGAATGACACAACTTAAATCAGAGAGTTATGCTATTGGAGAAAAAAAAGTCACGTAAATGCTCTTTTAAAATTGCACTGTCACTTTTTTTAGTACTTGATCTCAAGCAGATTTCCTGATGCACATTTAGGCAAGTAACTACAATAATAATGTACAATGTTCAGAAATGCATTTGTCTCTTCAAGATAAGCACTCTGCCAAAATAGGAGGTCTGAAATACACCAGCTGTTCTAGGAAAGGGCAGCACTCAAAGAACAAACTCCCTGGAGAATACTAGTCACTTATCTGCAGTCTTTTCCGGAGTGCCTGAGGAATGCCTGGTGTCAGCTGGTACAGGAACAAAGAAAGTCCTGAATATGAGGATGACAGCAGGGGCTGGACTGCCAAATCAGATGCTGAGATCAGGAAGCAAAACAAAGCCAAGCAGGGAGGCATGCTTCACTCTGCTATTTATAGCCAATCAGGAAAGCAGTTGAGTTTCCACATGTGGATGAGTCACCACACCCAATTAGAAGCACATGTCTACACCACACCTAATTAGAAGCACATGTCAACACATGCTCACATTAGCAAACAAGCATTGGTAAAACAAGCATTGATAAAAACCAATTGTGTAACACAGCACATTATGTTTACTTAGAAACATGAAGGTTTAACCAATAACAGAGATATGATGTAACCCAATCTCTGGGGATGCTTACAAATAATGCAGGAGGCACCTTGAGGATTCCTGACAGTCCTCCCTTTCAAGGACCCTCTCAAAGGGCGGGGCTTGGAAGGGTGCAGGAGATGGAAAGTAAGACGTGAGTATGAACTGTGGACGCGGGTTCCCAGGAATTACAGTCAGGCCCATAGCCTTTCCAATCCAATAAATAGTGTAGAACACTACGGACGCGCCTGGAGTCAAGAATTTTGGCAACTTCAAATTCCCATTGCCTGTGTACTTTTACGGGGGAGGTGGTGGGGCATCGCAGGTTTCAGGGGAATAGGGACGGAGTAACGACACATGAAACACGGGGTGTACCTTGAAATCATCTGGCAATGTCAGTTCTACTACCACAGGATTGATGGTTTTAGCAATAGGAAAGGGGCCTAGAAATCAGGGGTTTAATTTTCTGGATCCTGCAAGATGGAGATTTTTTTATGAGAGCCACACCTGATCTCCTATCTGATACGTGGGAGCAGGTCTCCTTCTTTTGTCTGCTTGTTTTTTTTTTACTTGAGCTTCGTAGAGTTTTAAATGGTGTTGTACTTGTTTTTTAATCTCCTGTAACTTGTTATGGTATTTCTGTACTGATGGGAATCTTGTGAATGTTTGGGACCCAGTTATAGGAAGCATTCTTGGGTGCAGATCAAACAAACAGTAAAATGGGGATACTCCTGTAGCCATGTGGACACTGTTGTTATATACAAAATCAACAAGAGGTAAAGCCTTATCCCACTCAGTAGACCATGTGTCAATGTAACATCTCAGGATTTGCTCCAGCGAATGGTTGGCACGTTCTGTCAGCCCATCCGTTTGTGGATGATATGCAGAGGACAAGCAGACGTCTATACCGACAGAGGAACAGAAGCTTCGCCAAAACCATGATATAAATTGGGGGTCACGATCGGAAACAATTGTGGTGGGCAACCCATGAAGCCATACAATGTGTTGGACAAACAAATCAGAGAGCTCTGAAGCCGTAGGGAGGCATTTTACTGGAACAAAATGAGCCATTTTAGTTACGTAATCTACAACCAGCCATATGACAGTGTGTCCATTGGAAGCTGAGAGATCAGAAATAAAATCCATACTTATGGTATGCCATGGGGCAACCAGAATTGGCATGGGAAGTAACAATCCTGTGGCTGGAGTATGTGGGGTTTTCGCCGTTTCACAGGTGGAACAAGTCTGGGCGTAACTTCTGACATCCTGCACAAGTGTGGGCCACCAAAACCGTCTTTGACAGAGATCTAACATCTTTTTCTCACCCGGGTGACCTGCGAGGACAGAATCATGTCCCCAATGAAACACTGTATCCCGTAATTCTTTCGTAGGGACATACAACTGATCAGCATGGTATAGTAAACCTTCTTTTTCATACACATCAGTTGGACAGGCAACCTTGTGTTGGACTACCCATATTTTCTCAAGGATCTCTTGGGAAGTACACACAGCCACAATGTTTCCTGGGGGTGTAATGCTTCTGACCTGTTCTAGTGCAACATCAGAGGAGAAACCCATCCTAGACAATGTGTCTGCCTTTTGTTGTGTAGTACCAGGCCTATAGGTGATTACGAAGTCAAACTCGTTAAAGAATAGAAGCCAGCGTCATTGACAAGGTGTCAGGGCCTTGGTCGCTTGAAAAAACTGTAAATTACGGTGATCTGTGTAAATAGTTACGGAGTGTCAAGCTCCTACTAGGTGGTGATGCCATTCCTGGATGGCAAGCTTGATGGCCAGAAGTTCCTGCTCCGCCACGGTGTAATTTTGCTCTGCGGGTAGCAATTTCTTTGAGAAGTAAGCTACTAGATGGAAATGCCCTGACTTAGGATCTTGTTGGGACAAGACACCACCCACTGCCATTTGGGAAGCGTCTGCTTCCACAAAAAATGGCTGAGCTGGGTCGGGATGATGGAGAATGTGTGCTTCAGTGAATGTGTTTTAAGATGTTGGAAGGCTTTCTCAGCTTCTGCATCCCAGAGGAACTTAACTCCCTTTCATAGGAGACGAGTTATGGGAGATACCATGGTAGGAAAGTGGGGTATAAATCTCCAATAAAAATTTGCAAAGCCCAAAAACTGTTGCACTTCCTTGATGGATCTTGGGGCTACCCAATCCAGGATGGCCTGAACCTTGGACCTGTCCATGGAAATTCCATCGGGAGTGATCACCTATCCCAGGAATTCTACAGTTGTAGCGTGAAAAAACACATTTTTCCATCTTGGCGAAGATATGATGCTCACGAAGCCGTTGGAAAACTGCTTTTACATGCCCTATATATTCCTCAGTGGAAGACATACAGATCAAAATGTCGTCTATGTATACCACTACATAGATATCCAGAAACTCCTGCAGCACTTCATTGATGGAAAATTGAAACGCTGCAGGAGGGTTACACAACCTGAAGGGCATCACTGTGTACTCCAAGAGTCCTAATTTAGTTCGGAACGCAGTCTTCCACTCATCTCCCTTGATCACTCGGATCAAGTGGTAGGTGCCCCGGAGGTCAAGTTTAGTATAAATGGTCGACTGACTACCTGATCTAAAAGTACTGGGATCAATGGAAGTGGATACCGATTTTTTATGGTCACTTTGTTCACTGCGCGATAATCTATACAGAGGCACAGCTCGCAATTCTTCTTGGGCACGAAGAACAAAGACGGCAATACTGGTGACGTTGAATTATGAATGAGACCCTTAGCCAATAGATCATCCAGGTAGTCTTGCAGGTATCGATTCTCAAGCTCAGAAAGAGCATACACCCTACTACATGGTAGCGTTGCCCCTGGAATCAAGTCTATGTGACAATCGGATGACCTCTGGGGCGGCAGCTGGGTGGACTTCTGTTCACTAAAGACATCATGGAAGTCTTTATACAGTGCAGGAATGGCCAGTGTGTTGTCCGGCTTGATAGCCGTACTATGTGTGGACCCACAATGCAAGGGTGTCACTAGTAATGGGTTGTCTTGGTAACAGGAGTGGCAGCAATGTTTAGAGTCTAATGTCATTGTCTTTGCTGCCCAGTCAATTTTGGGAATGTGTAACTGAAGCCAGGGTATCCCCAAAATGGCTCCAAATACTGGGGTATCGATTAGGTCAAACTGAATTTGTTCTATATGGTTGTTTGAACAAAGCTTGGACAAGGGTGTTGTTTGGTGAACGATAAGCCCGGAGGACAATTCTGAGCCATCCACGGCTCTGACTGGTTCAGGGACGTCTTTTCTGACAGTCGTAATATTTAGGGTTTTAGCCAAACCCAAGTCTAAAAAGTTTCCAGTAGCCCCAGAGTCAAGCAATATGGGAATGATCTTACGAACCTGAGGGGACAACACTAACATCACAATAAGAGTTAGATGTCGAGGTACTGGACTGGTGGTATTAGCCAGAATATGTGAGACCATATTGAAAGAAGCTCTCGATGAAATGGTCTCAGAAGCTATTGAGCCAGTTAGTTTTCCGCCTGGTCAAGAAGAGAGAATTCAGGCTCCGCTCCGATGGCTTTCTTTGAAGCAGTAGGCTTGTTAGGACATTCCCGAGCAAAATGCCCTGCCTAACCGCAGTATAAACACAGTTTCAATTTTTTCCTACGTTCTTTCTCTTCCTTAGATAGTGGGCTCCGCACACTGCCAATCTGCATGGGCTCAGGTGTTTCATGAGTGGGAATGGTGGACTCTTTTTTTCTCAGTTTTTAGTACCACTAAGTGTGTTCCACCCTGGAATTTTTCTCCCTTACGTTCACTCAAGTGGTGATCCAATCATACCACCAGGTCAAGGAACTTGGAACACTCCGTAGGAGGTTCCACAACTTGGGCTAGAACATCCTTGAGATCGTCCGAAGGCCACGATAGAAGAGGGAGGTCCTCTTCTCCTCGGGCCACTAAGTCTCTGCCACCAACCAATTGAAAGAGGTGGTATAGGACAGTAGGTCCTTGTTTCCCTGGTGCAAATTCAGCAACTCATTGTCACTGGCTTGCACGAAGAGATGTTTGGCGAACAGTTTCCGCAAGGCTTCCTTGAACCGGTTGAAATAATACAGTATAGAGTCATTGCGCTCCACCTGTGGAATAGACCAGTTAGCTGCATTGCCTCCCAAATAAGTGATAATAAAAGCTACCTTTGCAGCATCATTGGGGAATGCAGCTGCCTAACACAAACACTGTAGCTGGCACTGGTTAAGAAAAATGTTGAACTTGGCACTATGTCCAAAAAACCTTTCTGGAGGAGCTATGGGCACAGGGGTTGTGACCATTACCTACATGTGTTGTGTGGTGGAAGTCGTTGGGCCTGAATCGGGTCTAGGAACATGATTAGACGGGTCAAACCAAGGGGCCTGTAGTACTGGAGATCTTTGTTTTAGTTTGACTCCTCCCCAGGGGGTGTCTTGTGGTTTATACCGTTGTAGTTCAGTGTGCAACTCTGGGTTCTCTTTCTTTAAAGAAAGAACTTCCTTCTGTAATCCCGCTAGTGCCCTAGTTAAATCTAATAAAGATGGAGCATCCTAATCAGCTGGTAAAGCCTGTGCTAAATCTTTGAAAGTACCCATTGAGGAATCCATCACCCAGGCAGCCCTGTATGTTGTGGGTTGGCTTTATGTCAAGACGGGGCCACTCACCTGAAAAGCAGGATGTCTGCAGGGGCGAGGGTATGCCCCGACCTCCTGGAACACCTATCGGCACTTCCTGGTGGACACAGAAACCCCAGAAGGTCTTCCAAAAGGAAAGGGGGAGTGGAAGAGAAAGAGACAAAACACTGCCACGTCTTGCTGGTCCAGCCAGGCACCCTGTATCTTCGAGGGGCAGGTTGTTGTTTACAGAGTGATAGTAGAGTTAGTGCACTCAATTTCCTTGAAACTGAATCTCTCTTTCTGATATGGGCACGGGAGTGGTAGAAGAACACCAGTGTGCTCCAGCACCTTTCTTGGATAATAATAACTGTTGGCACAATTACTAACACTGCATTACCAAAAATTCTAACTGAGTACCATAACAATAAGTACTGTGACACTAGGGCTGGCCTCACAGAGATTCACTATTGCACACTGCAATTAGAACTGTTGTTGCACTTATCATGCACAGGAAAGACAAACAAGGGCATTAATTATATCACATATAACTTTCCTGCATGCATAGGGTTAAACTAAAAGGAACACAACAATCCAAGAAATACAAATGTCCACTCTTGGTTAAAACAGTTAGGGTGGCACAGTTTGCTTTGGTTTCACTGTGTGTGTGAAAAACTCTTCAAAAGCAAATTCCTCAAACCTGAAACACAGGCATGAATGACACAATTTAAATCTAAGAGGTATGCTTTTAGAGAAAGAAAAGTCATGTAAATGCTCTTTTAAAATTGCACTGTCACTTTTTGTAGTACTTGAGCTCAAGCAGATTTCCTGATGCACATTTAGGCAAGTAACTACAATAATAAAGTAGAATGTTCAGAAATGCATTTGTCTCTTCAAGATAAGCACTCTGCCAAAATACGAGGTCTGAAATACACCAGCTGTTCTAAGAAAGCGCGGCGCTCAAAGAACAAACTCCCTGGAGAATACTAGTCACTTATCTGCAGTCTTTTCTGGAGTGCTGGAGGAATGCCTGGTGTCAGCTGGTACAGGAACGAAGAAAAGAATTGCCTCAAAAGTTCTGAATACGAGGATGACAACAGTGGCTGGACTGCCAAATCAGATGCTGAGATCAGGAAGCAAAACAAAGCCAAGCAGGGAGGCATGCTTCAGTTTGCTATTTATAGCCTATCAGGAAAGCACTTGAGTTTCCACATGTGGATGAGTCACCACACCCAATTAGAAGCACATGTCTACACCACACCCAATTAGAAGCACATGTCTACACCTGCTCACATTAGCAAACAAGTATTGGTAAAACAAGCTTTGATAAAAACCAATTGTGTAACACAGCACATTATGTTTACTTAGAAACATCAAGGTTTAACCAATAACAGAGATATGATTCAAGCCTAATCCCTGCGGATGACAGATAATGCAGGAGGCACCTTGGGAATTCCTGACAGCAGGTCGTCCTTGCTGCTATGCTGCCTCATGTGTTCCCACAGATGAGAGCTGCTGTGGACACATCATCCACATCTTAAGCCCCTGCTGTGTGTATGCATCCCTCCACTTCAGCACCTACAACACCCCTGTCATGGGAGGCACCAAATACACCAGCAGATGAAGATGTGGAAGGAACATCTTTCGCTAGGAAAACTTCCTGGTAGCTTTTCTCTGTGGCACATGGCCCCTTTCTCCTTTGCTCTGTGCTAAAGAGCATGCCAGTGCCAAAACACCTGGCACCATTCTCAATTGGTATCCCTACTGTTGATCTCTCACATATGTGGACTGTCGTTGTGTCCGATCTTCTCTAATGGCAATGTGGTCCTCATCCTCACTACATCACTCCTCCCTTACACATGTCCCATGTCATGTTTCCCCCATGGACTCTGTCTGGAATTGTGAGGGCTAAATACATCTATTGGGGTTGTTGTCTCATGGAATGTACATCAGTACTGCACGTAAAGTAACACATGTAAATAAAATCACTTACTACAACCTTGGTTTTGTATGTGTGTCTGAAGCAGGAAAAATAATGAACATGTTTCGTTGTATGAAGCAAACACACTGACTGCTTACCAAAGGGATATGTGTGGATTGCAGTCCGAGACAAAGCTAACATACTTGATTAATACGCTTTGTACGTTGATGAAAAAATAGTTTTTGAGGCTCCTAAGCATGTAATGAAACAGGTATCATGCAGTCATTGTAACAGTTTATGTAACTCACACCACATGTGGCTGGTCTGAGCCAGGGCAGTAGCGACAAGCTCACATTGATGTGACACCAAATTATGCTAGTTTAAGTCTGTGAGCGCCAGGTATAAGTTTGTGAGTAACAAATCAATGATTTAGGGTTAGTGCAATGACAACAACATTCCACAAATGCATGTCCCATGACTTACCAACACAGAGCAAATGCACATGAATACCTGTTATGGAATGTGTATCCATTCACATCCAGATTGTCACTCACCGTGCTAAATGATGTTTGTAGATAGCTGATGGGATCCCATTGCCAACCTGACATATACCTGCTGATGAGGTATACACCTTGTAACACGTTTCCAAATACTGCTTGCCAAGTCAAATGCATGTACCAAGCATAACCTTCGCATAAATGCTAAATACTAGGCAGTATATCATGATGGAGACCATCATGTATGAAACAATAGAAGTTTTATAAAACTATTCATTTTACACTAAAATCTACCTAAACTACTTAACCTAACTATACCTATCCTACTCCACCTTAAAAGAACATCATCTCCCTCAACCCCCTTTAAAACACATCTGTAGACAAGGACAACAATAACTAAACTATACATAAACTAACTAAACATCTAGGCCTAAAAAATATTGTTTTTGTATTTTTTTAATTATTTTTATTTATTTTTAAAAACACCCAGACCTAAAACATCACCCCCTGATAACACCCAATAAGAAGAAACCCGAAATGAGGTATCCACCCCTAATAATAACTACTACCTACTAAAGCTACCCTACACTAAACTAACTTACCTTACACTAACTATTTAAAACCTCAACTATAAAGAATTGTATACAAAGGGAAGGGAGGTAAGTGTTTGTTTGGGCCATCCTGTTCCTCATTTCTTGATCATAGTGACTTTGATCTCATGGGAGCAAGATGAGCACCTGGTCATACTTGTGCTCCATGTTTGACAGGCGTAGCTTCATGCCCACAATTTCAGCTCTAATGTCCTGCTTAAATTCAGCCCAAAGCACTTGTAGTGGGGCCTTTGGTGGGGATGGGGCAGTTTTGGTGGCAGTAGAGGTGGATGGATCTGCCCCTGCAGGTTCTCCCCTGTGTGTAGCCCGAGACTTGCCCTTTATATAGTGGGTGGAGGTGGCTGGTTCCATGGCTGGAGGCCCTTAGGGAAAGGTACTCAGGGACCTCAATGCTCTTTCCCGGTCATAAGTCTTCTTGAATGCCCTTCGCACATGGTGGATGTGGCGATAGCTGTCTGCTCTTTTTTCTAAATTCCTCTTCTGGAATGGGGTCATGTTGCTTGAGTGAACAGGAGGAATACAATTCATATAAAGGTTCATTGTGCAATTGAACATCAAGCATTCCATGTAAACTCCAACTGCTGAGTGTAATTCTCCGCCCACCCATAGTCATCACATGTACATACTATACAACATGCAACAGCAGTTAGACATCCTTGTTCCCTCATATAACAGACATCATTAGATGTCATAGTCAAATACAACAAACATACATGCTTTCTACATCTCCACCCCAACCCACTACATTTTCATTTTAGGTACAAATGTGTGTGACATTATCAGGTGTATGACAATCAACATGTTACGACTATGTTCATAGTCACATACATCATGTCTCAACTACGTTAGACACGATACACTGAAGTGTTTCAAATTTGGATCTCCAATGCTAAGGGGCATCTCCCAAGGTGGCACATGTTGACCTGTGCCCTGGCATCAGGCCAAATATAGGAAATGTTCACATTTCCTCAGGCTGCCCACAGCATATCTGGTGACATGTGCATCGTGGTGCTAACAGGAAAGTGTCTGACATATATGCTAAGGACACTGCTCAGTGTGGGGGTTGACAGCCCATTTTTTTTAAACGTTTGTATAATGCTTTATCTCTGAAATGACTTTATTGGGGTGTGATGGCATTTGAGCCCTGACATATATCAACCACTGATAGAATTGGCCACAGTTACATGCGCAAGTTTCAGCCTGTACCACCAGAGCAACATGTCTGGTGAGTTAATGTGGTACAGTGTGCCTGGCCATTGGCACAAGGCTGGTAATTCATCAGAGTCATACATCATCTCAGGAGGAGCATCACAGTGGCCCCATGGGAATGGAATACATTATTTTTCCATGTTTTCATGCTTCCAACGTGGGTCGCTATCTACAGCACACATAGACAAAAAACATCACTAGTGATGATTGTAAATGGGCAGAACACTTGTCCCTGTCAACCATGTACCCTTGCAACATGACAAAAGGGCGCCTGCATTGGTACTCATCATCAATTTGTGGGTTAGCACAGGACACAAGTACAGGAATGTTCTATATGTCATATTTACAGCACATTGCTGCACTTATGAGGGATATTGTCTGGAGCACCAACATGACTTGCAGCCCTGCCCTCTGTCCAAACTTAGTAAAGGAGGCCCTATGAGGAGCAGACAGATACTTACAAATGAGATACAGGAATCACTCACATATATTGTGGACTTACCAACAGTTACTCCAACCTCTATACCGAGGTAATCCAGGAGGTCACGTTCCCTTGAGATGATGTCTGCCTGTTGGACTTGCCCTTTTTTGCAGGGTCATCCCCCATCTTTTTGCCTCCTTCCTCCTATTTTTCTCTGACCTGTTTTTGTTGGCTTTACGACTCTGGGCACTTTACCACTGCTAAACAGTGCTAAAGTGCATATGCTGTCTGTGTAAATTGTGTTGGTGATTGGTTTATCCCTGATTGGCCTATTTGATTTTCTAGTAAGTCCCTAGTGAAGTGCACTAGATGTGCCTAGACCCTGCAAATCAAATGCTACTAGTGGACCTGCAGCACTGGTTCTGCCACCCACATGAGTAGCCCTGTAAACATGTCTCAGACCTGCCACTGTAGTCTCTGTGTGTGCAGTCTTGCACTGCCAATTCGACCTGACAAATGTACCCACTTGACAGGCTTAAACCTTCCCTTTTTCTACATATAAGGTACCCCTAATATAGGCCCTAGGTAGCCCCATGGTCAGGGTGCAGTGCATGTTAAAGGTGGGACATGTACTGATGTATTTTACATGTCCTAACGGTGAAATACTGCTAAATGCAGTTTTCACTGTTGCAAGACCTATCTCTCTCATAGGTTAACATGGGGGATACCTTTAAATATTATTAAAGTGTAGATTCCCTTTGAGAGCAGAAAGAAATATGGAGTTTAGGGTCTCTGAACTCACAATTTAAAAATACAAATTTTAGTGAAGCTGGTTTTTAGATTGTGTGTTTGAAAATGGCACTTTTAGAAAGTAGGCATTTTTTTGCTTAAACCATTCTGTGATTCTGCCTGTTTGTGGATTCCCTTTCTGAGTCAGTTTGACAGTTGGGCTGTTTGCACCTCTGCTGTAGACAGAGACACAGGGGAGCTGGAGTGTAGCCTGCATATCCTGATGGGCCATCTGTGCTAGAGTGAAGGGGAGAAGTGGTCACTTATACCTGAATGGGCTGTGCCTGCCCACACACAATGCAGTCTCCAACCCTCTGGTGTATGTCTGGGGCCTTGCCTAGGCAAAGCAAGATCTTAAAACAATAGAGCCTTTCCTTTGAAGCTTTGTGGCTAAAATTGACGCCCCACCTGAATTGCGGCTAGGAGATCGACGCATCACGCCTGACGAAATAACACGCAACACCCGCTTACGGAGGCTGATCACAACACAAACCCCACGCATCGCGGTTTTCTGCTACTGTGCAACTGGATTTTCCACGCATTGTCACTGGGCGTCAAAGTCAACCCGACTCTGCGCGGATCCTGGTGTGGTGTCCATTTTGTAGTGTTTTCACTGTATTACTGTGTGTGTTGGTAACAATACTTTACACATTGCTTCTGAAGTTAAGCCTGCCTGCTCGTGTCAAGAGGGTGAACGGAGGTTACCTGAGTGTGATTCTCCTTTACCCTTTACCTTGACTAGAGTGAGGGTCCTTGCTAGGACAGGGGGTAACCTGACTGCCAACCACAGACCCCATTTCTAGCACTGCCCATCAATGCTTCAGTTGGGGGCTATCTGCTCCACCTCAAAGATCCACTGCATGTGGAAGCAGACCTTTCCCCATTGTGGCTTCTGTTCCTCCGTCCCATAGCCCAGGATCACATGCCTGCCCATGGCTACCGTATTTGGGAGATAGTGTGCATCCAGCCATATAAATTCCCCCAACTCCTCCTCACTCATGCCACAGGCCCTTCCTTCCCCAACCCAAACCCACAGTTAACCAAATAAAATAAGAAAAACCCAAACTACTCTCAACTACCCAAACAGACTATTGTATCTCAAGGACAAACATCCAACAATACACAGTCACGCACAACACAAAATACAAATAGAAAGAACAAAACAGATGTCAGAGACACAACAGGAACAGCAGGCAGCACAGAAGACTCAATCAATCAATCAATCAAACGATCAGTATTTGTAAAGCATGGCTACTCACCAGTGAGGCTCTCAAGGCGCTGGTAGACTCAATAAACAGCACTCCTAGCTCCACCAACAGCACCATCCACAACCTCTCCCAAGCACAGACACAAAGACTGTGAGTGTAAGAGAAAGTAAAAGTAACTTTACAGTTCCTGGTTTGCAGCATGACTGAACAATTACATCACTTCCTGTGCTGATGCGTCATGTTTTGAGCCAATGTGTCAGTTTTTTTTATGCTACACGCCAATGCTTAGAGTTTTTAGGACGTGGGATGAAGCACCATAAGGAAGTTGGGACTTGTCTCATGGTGTGCATCATTTTTGGCTTGCACAATCGGAAAATGCGTCGATATTTTGGACGCAATGTCTGAAAGTGTGTATATATATATATGGTGTCATGTGGGATTCATTTTTATAGTCATATGGATTGCTGTGTTGCCTGTGAATAGCTGTGTTTACCACCCTCCTCTCTTTCCATGTATCCAATATATGTTTTGTAAGCTGAGAGATCAGAAATAAAATCCATACTTATGGTATACCATGGGGCCACCGGAATTGGCATGGGAAGTAACAATCCTGTGGCTGGAGTATGTGGGGTTTTAGCCCGATCACAGGTGGAACAAGTCTGGACGTAGCTTCTGACATCCTGCACAAGTGTGGGCCACCAAAACCATCTATGACAGAGATCTAACATCTTTTTCTCACCCGGGTGACCTGCGAGGACAGAATCATGTCCCCAATGAAACACTGTATCCCGTAATTCTTTCGTAGGGACGTACAACTGATCAGCATGGTATAGTAAACCCTCTTTTTCATACACATCAGTTGAACAGGGAACCTTGTGTTGGGCTACCCATATTTTCTCAAGGAACTCTTGGGAAGTGCACACAGCCACAATTTTTCCTGGGGATATAATGCTTCCGACCTGTTCTAGAGCAACATCAGAGGAGAAACCCATCCTAGACAACGTGTCTGCCTTTTGTTGTGTAGTACTGGGCTTATAGGTGATCACGAAGTCAAACTCATTAAAGAATAGAAGTCAGCGTAATTGACGAGGTGTCAGGACCTTGGTCGCTTGAAAAAACTGTAAATTACGGTGATCTGTGTAAATAGTTACGGTGTGTCAAGCTCCTACTAGGTGGTGATGCCATTCCTGGATGGCAAGCTTGATTGCCAGAAGTTCCTGCTCCGCCACGGTGTAATTTTGCTCTGCGGGTAGCAATTTCTTTGAGAAGTAAGCTACTAGATGGAAATGCCCTGACTTAGGATCTTGTTGGGACAAGACACCACCCACTGCCATTTGGGAAGCGTCTGCTTCCACAAAAAATGGCTGAGCTGGGTCGGGATGATGGAGAATGTGTGCTTCAGTGAATGTGTTTTTAAGATGTTGGAAGGCATTCTCAGCTTCTGCACCCCAGAGGAACTTAACCCCCATTCGTAGGAGACGAGTTATGGGAGAGACCACAGTAGGAATGTGGGGTATAAATCTCCAATAAAAATTAGCAAAGCCCAAAAACTGTTGCACTTCCTTGATGGATCTTGGGGCTACCCAATCCAGGATGGCCTGAACTTTGGACCTGTCCATGGAAATTCCATTGGGAGTGATCACATATCCCAGGAATTCTACAGTTGTAGCGTGAAAAACAAATTTTTCCATCTTGGCGAAGATATGATGCTCACGAAGCCGTTGTAAAACTGCTCTTACATGCCCTATATATCCTTCAGTGGAAGACATACAGATCAAAATGTCGTCTATGTATACCACTACATAGATATCCAGAAACTCCTGCAGCACTTCATTGATGAAAAATTGAAATGCTGCAGGAGGGTTACACAACCCGAAGGGCATCACTGTGTACTCCAAGAGTCCTAATTTAGTTCGGAACGCAGTCTTCCACTCATCTCCCTTGATCACTCTGATCAAGTGGTAGGTGCCCCGGTGGTCAAGTTTAGTATAAATGGTCGACTGACTACCTGATCTAAAAGTACTGGGATCAATGGAAGTGGATACCGATTTTTTATGGTCACTTTGTTCACTGCGCGATAATCTATACAGAGGCACAGCTCGCAATTCTTCTTGGGCACGAAGAACAAAGACGACAATACTGGTGACGTTGAATGATGAATGAGACCCTTAGCCAATAGATCACCCAGGTAGTCTCGCAGGTATCGATTCTCAAGCTCAGAAAGAGCATACACCCTACTACATGGTAGCGCTGCCCCTGGAATCAAGTCTATATGACAATTGGATGACCTCTGGGGCGGCAGCTGGGTGGACTTCTGTTCACTAAAGACATTGTGGAAGTCTTTCTACGGTGCAGGAATGGCCAGTGTGTCGTCCGGCTTGATAGCCTTACTATGTGTGGACCCACAATGCAAGGGTGTCACTAGTAATGGTTTGTCTTGGTACCAGGAGTGCCAGCAATGTTTAGAGTCTAATGCCATTGTCCTTGCTACCCAGTCAATTTTGGGAGTGTGTAACTGAAGCCAGGGTATCCCCAAAATGGCTCCAAATACTGGGGTATCGATGAGGTCAAACTGAATTTGTTCTATATGGTTGTTTGCACAAAGCATGGACAAGGGTGTTGTTTGGTGAACGATAAGCCCGGAGGACAATTCTGAGCCATCCACGGCTCTGACTGGTTCAGGGACGTCTTTTCTGACAGTCGTAATATTTAGGGTTTTAGCCAAACCCAAGTCTAAAAAGTTTCCAGTAGCCCCAGAGTCAAGCAATATGGGAATGATCTTAAGAACCTGAGGGGACAACACTAATATCACAATAAGAGTTAGATGTCGAGGTACTGGACTGGTGGTAGTAGCCAGAATATGTGAGACCATATTGAAAGAAGCTCTTGATAAAATGGTCTCAGAAGCTATTGAGCCAGTTAGTTTTCCGCCTGATCAGGAAGAGAGAATTCAGGCTCTGCTCCGATGGCTTTATTTGAAGCAGTAGGCTTGTTAGGACATTCCCGAGCAAAATGCCCTGCCTTACCGCAGTATAAACACAGTTTCAATTTTTTCCTATGTTCTTTCTCTTCCTTAGATAGTGGGCTCCGCACTCTGCCAATCTGCATGGGCTCAGGTTTTTCATGAGTGGGAATGGTGGACTCTTTTTTCTCAGTTTTGAGCACCACTAAGCGTGAGCCACCCTGGAATTTTTCTCCCTTACGTTCACTCAAGTGGTGATCCAATCATACCACCAGGTCAATGAACTTGGAACACTCCATAGGAGGTTCCACAACTTGGGCTAGAACATCCTTGAGATCGTCCGAAGGCCACGATAGAAGAGGGAGGTCCTCTTCTCCTCGGGCCACTCAGTCTCTGCCACCAACCGATTGAAAGAGGTGGTATAGGACAGTAGGTCCTTGTTTCCCTGGTGCAAATTCAGCAACTCATTGTCACTGGCTTGCATGAAGAGATGTTTGGCGAACAGTTGTCGCAAGGCTTACTTGAACCGGTTGAAATCATACAGTATAGGGTCATTGCGCTCCACCAGATGAATAAACCAATTAGCTGCATTGCCTCCCAAATAAGTGATAATAAAAGCTATCTTTGCAGCATCATTGGGGAATGCAGCTGCCCAACACAAACACTGTAGCTGGCACTGGTTAGGAAAAATGTTGAACTTGGCACTATGTCCAAAAAACCTTTCTGGAGGAGCTATGGGCACAGGGGTTGTGACCATTACCTGCATGTGTTGTGTGGTGGAAGTCGTTGGGCCTGAATCGGGTCTCGGAACATGATTAGATGGGTCAAACCAAGGGGCCTGTAGTACTGGAGATCTTTGTTTTAGTTTGACTCCTCCCCAGGGGGTGTCTTGTGGTTTATACCGCTGTAGTTAAGTGTGCAACTCTGGGTTCTCTTGCTTTAAAGAAAGAACTTCCTTCTGTAATCCCGCTAGGGCCTTAGTTAAATCTAATAAAGATGGAGCATCCTGATCAGCTGGTAAAGCCTGTGCTAAACCTTTGAAAGTACCCATTGAGGATTCCATCACCCAGGCAGCCCTGTATGTTGTGGGTTGGCTTTATGTCGAGACGGGCCACTCACCTGAAAAACAGGGTGTCTGCAGGGGCGAGGGTATGCCCCCGGACCTCCTGGAACACCTCTCGGCACTTCCTGGTGGACACAGAAACCCCAGCAGGTGTTCCAAAAGGAAAGGGGAGTGGAAGAGAAAGAGACAAAACACTGCCACGTCTTGCTTGTCCAGCCAGGCACCCTGTATCTTCGGGGGGCAGGTCGTTGTTTACAAAGTGATAGTGGAGTTAGTGCACTCAACTTCCTTGAAACTGAATCTCTCTTTCTGATATGGGCACGGGAGTGGTAGAAGAACACCAGGATGCTCCAGCACTTTTCTTGTATAATAATAACTGTTGGCACAATTACCAACACTGAATTACCAAAAATCAAAACTGAGTACCATAACAATAAGTACTGCAACACTAGGGCTGGCCTCACAGAGATTCACTGTTGCACACTGCAGTTAGAACTGTGGTTGCACTTATCAAACACACAGGAAAGACAAACAAGGGCATTAATTATATCACATATAACTTTCCTGCATGCATAGGGTTAAACTAAAAGGAACAAAACAATCCAAGAAATACAAATGTCCACTCTGGGTTTAAACAGTTAGGGTGGCACAGTTTGCTTTGGTTTCACTGTGTGTGTGAAAAACCCTTCAAAAGCAAATTCCTCAAACCTGAAACACTGGCATGAATGACACAATTTAAATCCAAGAGTTATGCCATTGGAGAAAGAAAAGTCATGTAAATGCTCTTTTAAAATTGCACTGTCACTTTTTGTAGTTCTTGAGCTCAAGCAGATTTCCTGAAGCACATTTAGGCAAGTAACTACAATAATAAAGTAGAATGTTCAGAAATGCATTTGTCTCTTCAAGATAAGCACTCTGCCAAAATACAAGGTCTGAAATACACCAGCTGTTCTAAGAAAGCGCGGCGCTCAAAGAACAAATTCCCTGGAGAATAGTAGTCACTTATCTGCAGTCTTTTCTGGAGTGCTGGAGGAATGCCTGGTGTCAGATGGTACAGGAACAAAGAAAATAATTGCCTCAAAAGTCCTGAATACGAGGATGACAACAGTGGCTGGACTGCCAAATCAGATGCTAAGATCAGGAAGCAAAACAAAGCCAAGCAGGGAGGCATGCTTCAGTTTGCTATTTATAGCCTATCAGGAAAGCACTTGAGTTTCCACATGTGGATGAGTCACCACACCCAATTAGAAGCACATGTCTACACCACACCCAATTAGAAGCACATGTTTACACCTGCTCATATTAGCAAACAAGCATTGGTAAAACAAGCATTGATAAAAAACAATTGTGTAACACAGCACATTATGTTTACTTAGAAACATGAAGGTTTAACCAATAACATAGATATGATTTAACCCTAATCCCTGGGGATGACAGATAATGCAGGAGGCACCTTGGGGATTCCTGACAGCAGGTCGTCCTTGCTGCTATGCTGCCTCATGTGTTCCCACAGATGAGAGCTGCTGTGGACACATCATCCACATCTTCAGCCCCTGCTGTGTGTATGCATCCCTCCACTTCAGCACCTACAACACCCCTGTCATGGGAGGCACCAAATACACCAGCAGATGAAGATGTGGAAGGAACATCTTTCACTAGGAAAACTTCCTGGTAGCTTTTCTCTGTGGCACATGGCCCCTTTCTCCTTTGCTCTGTGCTAATGAGCATGCCAGTGCCAAAACACCTGGCACCATTCTCAATTGGTTGTTGATCTCTCACATATGTGGACTGTCGTTGTGGCCGATCTTCTCTAATGGCAATGTGGTCCTCATCCTCACTACATCACTCCTCCCTTACACATGTCCCATGTCATGTTTCCCCCATGGACTCTGTCTGGAATTGTGATGGCTAAATACATCTATTGGGGTTGTTGTTTCATGGAATGTACATCAGTACTGCACGTAAAGTAACACATGTAAATAAAATCACTTACTACAACCTTGGTTTTGTATGTGTGTCTGAAGCAGGAAAAATAATGAACATGTTTCGTTGTATGAAGCAAACACACTGACTGCTTACCAAAGGGATATGTGTGGATTGCAGTCCGAGACAAAGCTAACATACTTGATTAATACGCTTTGTACGTTGATGAAAAAATAGTTTTTGAGGCTCCTAAGCATGTAATGAAACAGTTATCATGCAGTCATTGTAACAGTTGATGTAACTCACACCACATGTGGCTGGTCTAAGCAAGGGCAGTAGCTACAAGCTCACATTGATGTGACACCAAATGATGCTAGTTTAAGTCTGTGAGGGCCAGGTATAAGTGTGTGAGTAACAAATCAATGATTTAGGGTTAGTGCAATGACAACAACATTCCACAAATGCATGTCCCATGACTTGCCAACACAGAGCAAATGCACATGAATACCTGTTATGGAATGTGTATCCATTCACATCCAGATTGTCACTAACCTTGCTAATTGATGTTTGTAGATAGCTGATGGGATCCCATTGCCAACCTGACATATACCTGTTCATGAGGTGTACACCTTGTAACACGTTTCCAAATACTGCTTGCCAAGTCAAATACATGTACCAAGCATAACCTTTGCAGAAATGCTAAATACTAGGCAGTATATCATGATGGAGACCATCATGTATGAAACAATAGAAGTTTTATAAAACTATTGATTTTACACTAAAATCTACCTAAACCACTTAACCTAACTATACCTATCCTACACCACCTTAAAAAACTTTATAGCTACAGTTAACTTACCTTATCTTAACTTATCATACGTTTAATGCCACGTGATAAACATCATCTCCCTCACCCCCCTTTAAAACACATCTGTAGACAAGGACAACAGTAACTAAACTATACATAAACTAACTAAACATCTAGGCCTAAAAAATATTGTTTTTGTATTTTTTTAATTATTTTTATTTATTTTTAAAAACACACAGACCTAAAACATCACCCCCTGATAACACTCAATAATAAGAAACCCCAAATAAGGTATCCACCCCTAATAATAACTACTACCTACTAAAGCTACCCTACACTAAACTAACTTACCTTACACTAACTATCTAAAACTCAACCATAAAGAATTGTATACAAAGGGAAGGGAGGTAAGTGTTTGTGTAGGCCATCCTGCTCCTCATTTCTTGATCATAGTGGCTTTGATCTCATGGGAGCAAGATGAGCACCTGGTCACACTTGTGCTCCATGTTTGACAGGCGTAGATTCATGCCCGCAATTTCAGCTCTAATGTCCTTAAATTCAGCCCAAAGCACTTGTAGTGGGGCCTTTGGTGGGGATGGGGCAGTTTTGGTGGCAGTAGAGGTGGATGGATCTGCCCCTGCAGGTCCACCCCTGTATGTAGCCCGAGACTTGCCCTTTCTATAGTGGGTGGAGGTGGCTGGTTCCATGGCCGGAGGCCCTTAAGGAAAGGTACTCAGGGACTTCAATGCTCTTTCCCGGTCATAAGTCTTCACCATCTTCTTGAATGCCCTTCGCACATGGTGGATGTAGCGATAGCTGTCTGCTCTTTTTTCTAAATTCCTCTTCTGGGATGGGGTCATGTCGCCTGAGTGAACAGGAGGAATACAATTCATATAAAGGTTCATTGTGCAATTGAACATCAAGCATTCTATGTAAACTCCAACGGTGGAGTGGAATTCTTCGCCCACCACTAATCATCACATGTACATACTATGCAACATGCAACAGTAGTTAGACATCCTTGTTCCCTCATATAACAGACATCATTATATGTCATGGTCAAATACAACAAACATACATGCTTTCTACATCCCCACCCCAACCCACTACATTTTCATTTTAGGTACAAATGTGTGTGACATTATCAGGTGTATGACAATCAACATGTTACGACTATGTTCATAGTCACATACTTCATGTCTCAACTACGTGAGACATGATCCACTGAAGTGTTTCAAATTTGGATCTCTAATCTTAAGGGGCATCTCCCAAGGTGGCACATGTTGACCTGTGCCCTGGCATCGGGCCAAATATAGGAAATGTTCACATTTCCTCAGGCTGCCCACAGCATATCTGGTGACATGTGCATCGTGGTGCTAACAGGAAAGTGTCTGACATATATGCTAAGGACACTGCTCAGTGTGGGGGTTGACAGCCCATTTTTTGTAAGCGTTTGTATAATGCTTTATCTCTGAAATGACTTTATTGGGGTGTGATGGCATTTGAGCCCTGACATATATCAACCACTGATAGATGTGGCCATAGTTACATGCGCAAGTTTCAGCCTGCACCACCAGAGCAACATGTCTGGTGAGTTAATGTGGTACAGTGTGCCTGGCCATGGGCACAAGGCTGGTAAGTCAACAGAGTCATACATCATCTCAGGAAGAGCATCACAGTGGCCCCATGGGAATGGAATACATTATTTATCCATGTTATCATGCTTCCAACGTGTGTCGCTATCTACAGCACACATAGACAATGAACATCACTAGTGATGATTGTGAATGGACAGAACACTTGTCCCTGTCAACCATGTACCCTTGCAACATGACAAAAGGGTGCCTGCATTGGTACTCATCATCAATTTGTGGGTTAGCAAAGGACACAAGTACAGGAATGTTCTATATGTCATATTTAAAGCACATTGCTGCACTTCTCAGGGATATTGTTTGGAGCACCAACATGACTTGCAGTCCTGCCCTCTGTCCAAACTTAGTAAAGGAGGCCCTATGAGCAGCAGACAGATACTTACAAATGAGATACAGGAATCACTCACAGATATTGTGAACTTACTAACAGTTACCACAACCTCTATACCGAGGTAATCCAGGAGGTCACGTTCCCTTGAGATGATGTCTGCCTGTTGGACTTGGCCTTTTTTGCAGGGTCATCCCCCATCTTTTTCCCTCCTTTCTCCTATTTTTTCTGACCTGTTTTTGTTGGCTTGACGACTCTGGGCACTTTACCACTGCTAGCCAGTGCTAAAGTGTATATGCTGTCTGTGTAAATTGTATTGGTGATTGGTTTATCCCTGATTGGCCTATTTGATTTTCCAGTAAGTCCCTAGTAAAGTGCACTAGATGTGCCTAGACCCTGCAAATCAAATGCTACTAGTGGACCTGCAGCACTGGTTCTGCCACCCACATGAGTAGCCCTGTAAACATGTCTCAGACCTGCCACTGCAGTCTCTGTGTGTGCAGTCTTGCACTGCCAATTCGACCTGGCAAATGTACCCACTTGGCAGGCCTAAACCTTCCCTTTTTCTACATATAAGGTACCCCTAATATAGGCCCTAGGTAGCCCTATGGTCAGGGTGCAGTGTATGTTAAAGGTGGGACATGTACTGATGTGTTTTACATGTCCTAACGGTGAAATACTGCTAAATTCAGTTTTCACTGTTGCAAGACCTATCTCTCTCATAGGTTAACATGGGGGATACCTTTAAATATTATTAAAGTGTAGATTCCCTTTGAGAGCAGAAAGAAATATGGAGTTTAGGGTCTCTGAACTCACAATTTAAAAATACAAATTTTAGTGAAGCTGGTTTTTAGATTGTGTGTTTGAAAATGCCACTTTTAGAAAGTAGACCTTTTCTTGCTTAAACCATTCTGTGATTCTGCCTGTTTGTGGATTCCCTGTCTGAGTCAGTATGACAGTTGGGCTGTTTGCACCTCTGCTGTAGACAGAGACACAAGGGGAGCTGGGGTGTAGCCTGCATATCCTGATGAGCCATCCGTGCTAAAGTGAAGGGGAGAAGTGGTCACTTATACCTGATTGGGCTGTGCCTGCCCACACACCATCCAGTCTCCAACCCTCTAGTGTATGTCTGGGGCCTTGTTTAGGCAACGCAAGATCTTACAAACAATAGAGCCTTTCCTTTGAAGCTTTGTGGCTAAAATTGACGCCCCACCTGCATTGCGGGTAGGAGATCGACACATCACACCTGAGGAAATGACACGCACACCCGCTTATGGAGGCTGATCACGACACAAACCCCACGCATCGCGGTTTTCTGCTACTGTGCAACTGGATTTTCCACGCATTGTCGCTGGGCGACAAAGTCAACCCGACGCTGCGCGGATCCTGGTGTGGTGTCCATTTTGTAGTGTTTTCACTGTATTACTGTGTGTTTGGTAACAATACTTTACACATTGCTTCTGAAGTTAAGCCTGCCTGCTCGTGTCAAGAGGGTGAGCGGAGGTTACCTGAGTGTGATTCTCCTTTACCCTTTACCCTGACTAGAGTGAGGGTCCTTGCTATAACAAGGGGTAACGTGACTGCCAACCACAGACCCCATTTCTAGCACTGTCCATCAATGCTTTAGTTGGTGGGCTATCTGCTCCACCTCAAAGATCCACTGCATGTGGAAGCAGACCTTTCCCCATTGTGGCTTCTGTTCCTCCATCCCACAGCCCAGGATCACATGCCTGCCCATGGCTACCGTATTTGGGAGATAGTGGGCGTCCAGCCATATAAATTCCCCCAACTCCTCCTCCCTCATGCCACAGGCCCTTCCTTCCCCAACCCAAACCCACAGTTAACCAAATAAAAAAAGAAAAACCCAAACTACTCTCAACTACCCAAACAGACTATTGTATCTCAAGGACAAACACCCAACAATACACAGTCATGCACAACACAAAATACAAATAGAAAGAACAAAACAGATGTCAGAGACACAACAAGAACAGCAGGCAGCACAGAAGACTCAATCAATCAATCAAACAATCAGTATTTGTAAAGCATAGCTATTCACCAGTGAGGCTCTCAAGGCGCTGGTAGACTCAATAAACAGCACTCCTAGCTCCACCAACAGCACCATCCACAACCTCTCCCAAGCACAGACACAAAGACTGTGAGTGTAAGAGAAAGTAAAAGTAACTTTACAGTTCCTGGTTTGCAGCATGACTGAACAATTACATCACTTCCTGTGCTGATGCTTCATGTTTTGAGCCAATGTGTCAGTTTTTTTTATGCAACACGCCAATGCTTAGAGTTTTTAGGACGTGTGACGAAGCACCATAAGGAAGTTGGGACTTGTCTTATGGTGTGCGTCATTTTTGGCTTGCACAATCGGAAAACGCGTCGATATTTTGGACACAATGTCTGAAAGTGTGTATATATATATATATATATATATATATATATGGTGTCATGTGGGATTCATTTTTTTAGTCATATGGATTGCTGTGTTGCCTGTGAATAGTTGTGTTTACCATCCTCCTCTCTTTCCATGTATCCAATATATGTTTTGTAAGTGTGCATGAGTAAAAATACATGCATTGCAGGGAGCAGAACGTGCAAAGGGCACATCTCCTATGTTTTGTTGACACTACACCTTTGCAGGGTTGTCCCATGTGCCACCTATGTGTTGCCACCTGATTCCATTACTTAGTTTACCCCTAGGGATGCCATGGACTTGCCGTGGGATGTGGTCAGCACACCCAGATCTAGGACAGCGCAGACATCTGCCAATATGTGCTGTGTCCCACAGTGTAGACAGAAGGTTGTCAGGCAACGGGGGGCAGGGTTACAGCCTCCAGTGTAAGCAAGTGTTGTGATAGCATGTACACACATATGAAGGGATATGTTAATAGTGCAATTTGCTCATGTTCCCCCATCTAGTGCCCTGGCATCAGGGGACACATTGCCAGTTTGCCTCCAGAAATTGGCTCTGCATCACATATTACATACAGCGCACAGACAAAACTGCCCTGCCCTGTTATCTGCTACGGACCTATGGGTATTTTGATGACCCCTTACCCTATTATCTACTAGGAACTTATAGGTAGTTTGATTCCCCCTTGCCCTATTATATAATAGGGACTTATGTGTAGTTTGATTCCCCCTAGCCCTATCATATAATAGGGACTTATGTGTAGTTTGATTCCACCTTTCCCTATTATCTACTAGGGACATAGAGGTAGTTTGATTCCCCTTTGCCCTGTTATCTACTAGGGACTTACAGAAGTCTGTCATTGGCAGTTGTATTTGTACCACTTCTGCATATGCATTGTATTTAAAGTAGTGGCCCTAGACTGGTTAACAGACCCAGGGTACAGGCAGGGTCAGTTACCATAATTTTCAGTAAGTCAGATTTGGTTGTATATGCAATCAGGATGACTTTCTCACACTGTGACTAGGCAGGTAGTTTGGCTACATAGGGGTTGTGCTGATATGTGTTATTTTACATAGTAAAACCTTTTCTTGTAATCACACACTTCTGACAACGTGTGAGTCATTCACACAGGTACCACACACATGACTAGATTATGGTACGTCAGCAATGTTGCTGCTATTAATGTTACATCTTGTGCTTGCACCTTATCATCACCATACTCATCGTCCCATTCTTCATGCTCCTCATTGTCATTGAGCCATGGGAGATTAAGCCCTGCACATGTGTTCTACACTCTGCATTACACTAGCATTGGTTTAGTTGTTCTTGGTGGTGAGTAGGCCAATTGGCCCCTAAACATATCCTGACTACCGAAGTAATACTTGTGTACTTTGGAAGTCCCCTACTCATTGTAGAATGTCCTGTTTGGGACATGATAACAACTCTGCTGATTTTACATATGGGTGTGCTTGTCAGAAGTACTCACCCACAGCTGCAGTCTATATCCTTTGACAGCTGCACAGTGAGTAGGGGTGGAGTGGGTGAATGGTACTTACAGCTAATGGTCCCACATACATTTACAAGTCATTCTATGTCCTGATGTGCTCAGACAAATTGGCAACAGTATGGGGGTCATTCCGACCCCGGCGGGCGGTGGACACCGCCCGCCGGGCGGAGACCGCCAAAAGACCGTACCGCGGTCAAATGACCGCGGCGGTCATTTTGACTTTCCCGCTGGGCAGGCGGGCGACCGCCAAAAGGCCGCCCGCCCGCCCAGCGGGAAAGCCCCAGCAACGATGAAGCCGGCTCCGAATGGAGCCGGCGGAGTTGCTGGTGTGCGACGGGTGCAGTGGCACCCGTCGCGATTTTCAGTGTCTGCTTTGCAGACACTGAAAATATTAATGGGGCCCCCAGGGGCCCCACGACACCTGTTCCCGCCAGCCTCTTCCTGGCGGTGTAAACCGCAAGGAACAGGCTGGCGGGAAGGGGGTCGGAATCGCCATGGCGGCGCTGCTTGCAGCGCCGCTGTGGAGGATTCCCTGGGGCAGGGGAAAACCGGCGGGAAACCGCCGTTTCCCTTTTCTGACCGCGGCTTTACCGCCATGGTCAGAATTGCCCCTGAAGCATCGCCAGCCTGTTGGCGGTGCTTCCTCCGTCCCCGGCCCTGGCGGTCCATGACCGCCAGGGTCGGAATGACCCCCTATGTGTTGTGTTATGCCATTGATTGGCACCCATGTAAAATTATCACAGATTTGTCAAACACTGTGCTACACATGTAGGTGTACTGTCATCTGTGATACAGTTACAATTTCTCATACAGGTGAGTGCAAAGATGTGGATGTTGTGAGTTGTCACCAGTGTTATGGTTATTTCACCCATTGAGTTCTCACACTGATCCGCTGTTGCAGATTATGGGGGTCATTACAACATTGGCGGTAAAAGCCGCTTACCGCCGTGCAGAAGACCGGCAATACACCGCCGTGGAAATCCGCCACAGCTATTATGACCCACATCTCGTAATCCGTCGAAATTCAGACACCCACACAAGTCCGCCACACCAAAGGTCAGTGATAAACTGGCAAAAACAAATCCTCCACCGTCACGCCAACAGAAACACACCCATGCTATCATGACCCACGAATCCACGCGGCGGTCTTTCAACCGCGGTATTCCATTGGCGGTACACACCGCCGTGCTCAAAATACACAAACTCTTACAAAACACAGCCATATTGGACAATTCCAAATACACACACCTGATACACATACACACACCACTCCCACACACCCACATAACCCACAAACCCCTACAACAAAAATTATTGACGAAGGCCAGAGAGACTGCACAGGATAGACAACCCCACCACACAGAGGCACACAACACCATCACCCACACAACATCCACGCACAAAACACCACACACCAGTACACATCACCACACTCATCACCACATACACCACCCCACACATCACCTACACCACCCCATGGCACAGCCAAGACACCCCAGGTTCTCCGAGGAGGAGCTCAGGGTCATGGTGGAGGAAATCGTATGGGTAGAGCCACAGCTATTTGGTTCACAGGTGCAGCACACCTCCATAGCTAGGAAGATGGAGCTATGGCGAAGAATAGTCGACAGGGTCAACGCAGTGGGACAGCACCCAAGAAATCGGGACGACATCAGGAAGAGGTGGAACGACCTAAGGGGGAAGGTGCGTTCCGTGGTCTCCAGACACAACATCGCGGTACAGCGGACTGGCGGCGGACCCCCACCTCCTCCCCCACAACTAACAACATGGGAGGAGCAGGTCTTGACCATTATGCATCCTGAGGGCCTCGGAGTAGTCGATGGAGGAATGGACTCTGGTAAGTCAAATCTTAACTATCATATCCCCCACCCTACCTACTGATGACAGTAGCTCTGGCCAACTGGATCCGGATGACCAGCCCGGACCATCGTGGGCCTCGGGACAGTCGGTTCCCCTCACTCATGCACAGCCCAACACAGACCTTCCACCCTCTGGTAACACTAGCACAGCACCCACCCAGCGGGCCCATACCTCCGTCCCCAGGACACGTCAATCAGCTGTGTGCCCACCACTACAGGGAACCCAGGATAACCCACCACCCCAACAACAACAGGGACCTGGGGGCAATGGTAGTGGGCACACGCTCCAGGGGACGGAGGCTCAGGAACATAGGGGAACTGGGAGGGCTGCTGTGCGACAGGGGGCGGACAGGCCAAGGGAACCCACTCTCCACGAGGCCCTCTCCTCCATCATGGGAGCATACCACCACTCCCAGGAGACTATGGCTACGGTCCCGGCCAAGCTTCAGGAGACCCAGCGCATGCAGGAGGAACAGTATTTGGGCTTCAGGGAGGAACTCAGAACCATCAGCTCCGCCCTGGGCACCATCGTAAGGGTGCTGAAGGACATACTGAACACCATGAGGGACACCGTGGCACTCCAAGGGGCCCCTGACACTAGCATGGACAATGAACTGCCCACCACCTCCGCCGGCGCTATTGGACAGGACGCCCCGCCACAGGACCACCACACCAGCACCCCACCCCCTGCAGACGGAGAACCACCCCGCAAGCGGTCCCTGAGATCCAGGAACAGGACAGAGCACGATGGCAAGACCCCCGCCAAGAAATGAGAACACCCTGATTGTCATCCCACTGTCCCACTTTGTATCCCTGTCCATATTGGAACTGCCCCAGCTCCACTTCCTATGCCCATATGGGCAGTGCACCTGTGAGACTAATAGACTGGACTCTGCCATGGACATTCCTCCACCATTACCCCTCACCATTTTACCACCCCTTCCAATATTTAGCACTACAATAAACACCCTTGAAGCACAAAACAATCTGGAGTCAGTCTGTGATTTTGAAAATGTGTATTACCTATCACAGTGACAAAATCCGTTCTCAAATGTCATGTCAACATACCTATGTCACACATCACAAGTCCAATAAAATGTAAGCAGATGACACACGTTGGTAACCACATCTGTGAAACCGTAATGGAAATGTACAACTCAGTTACCAAATACTGCTTGAAATTGACAGACAGGATAGAGGTAGAAGTGTGAAAGTACTTGTAGTAGGCAAGAATGTGTTCTCACCTGTGTGTCACAGGAAATATTGCTGGATGACTGAGTCCCTGTTGTCAATGTCTTCTTCCTCTGCTTCCTCCTCATCACTGTCCACAGGCTCCACAGCTGCCACACTGTCATCTGGACCATCCTCCTGCAGAAAAGGCACCTGGCGTCGCAAAGCAAGATTGTGAAGCAAACAGCAGGCGATGATGATCTGGCACACCTTCCTTGGTGAGTAGAATAGGGAACCACCTGTCATATGGAGGCACCTAAACCTGGCCTTCAGGAGGCCGAAGGTGCGTTCTCTCACCCTCCCTAGTCCGCCCATGGGCCTCATTGTAGCGTTCCTCTGCCCTGGTCCTGGGGTCGTGGGATTCCTCAGTAGCCATGACAGGTTGGGGTAACCAGAGTCCTCTAATAGCCACACCCGGTGCCTCTGGAGTTGACCCATCACATAAGGGATGCTGCTATTCCGCAGGATGTAGGCGTCATGCACAGAGCCAGGGAACATAGCATTTACCTCGGAGATGTACTGGTCTGCCAAACATACCATCTGTACATTCATGGAATGATAACTCTTCCGGTTCCTGTACACCTGTTCACTCCTGTGGGGGGGGACCAAAGCCACATGGGTCCCGTCAATGGCACCTATGATGTTGGGTATTGTGTCCCATGGCATAGAAGTCACCTTTAACAGTAGCCAAATCCTCCACCTGAGGGAAAACGATGTAGCTCCTCATGTGTTTCAGCAGGGCAGACAACACTCTGGAAAACACATTGGAAAACATAGGCTGGGACATCCCTGATGCCATGGCCACTGTTGTTTGAAAAGACCCACTTGCAAGGAAATGGAGCACTGATAGAACCTGCACTTGAGGGGGGATCCCTGTGGGATGGCGGATAGCTGACATCAGGTTTGGCTCCAACTGGGTACACAGTTCCTGGATTGTGGCACGGTCAAACCTGTAGGTGATGATTAAATGTCGCTCCTCCATTGTCAACAGGTCCGCCAGCGGTGAGTACACCGGAGGATTCCGCTATCTCCTCACATGTCCCAGCTGACGGTGCCTAGGAAGGACAACAGCGACCACAGAGTCAAGCAACTCAGAGGTATGTACCCACAGCTACATAGAACACGAAACATAATCCAAAAAGTTTTCTGTATGTGTGTTGAGTCCAGGCCTAGGTATGTGTGATGCAGTTGAAAATGAAGCCATGTGGGCCCCTGAAATGGCGGCTGCCTGACCTCTAAACTGGGACAATGGGATGTGAGGTAACTGCGCTGGCATTGTACACCGTCGCGGTAGGCGGTCGAAGACCGCTGCGCAATGCCGCATTGGTTAACATTGGACCCTATGGGTCCCAGGAGCCAATGACGAAGTGCGCCGGCGGTGATGATACACACCGCCGCGGGCATCACTGCCATTTTCTATCTGTTCAATCACTCGATGCCTGATCTTCGACAGGAGAGGACCTATACTGCAAGTGCTGCTGTGACCTCGGTCTGGAAGAGACAATGGCTCGTGCGTCTGGGGAAAGGGCCCCTGCCTTCACTGCACAGGAGTTGGAGAAGATCGTGGACGGGGTCCTCCCCCAGTACACGCTACTCTACGGTCCTCCAGTCCAACAGGTGAGTACACAGGGAGCAAGTTGTATGGGCTATGCCTGGGTGGAGAGGGCTGGTTGTAAGAAGGAAGGGGGCAGAGTTCTGCAAGCATGAAGGACTGTGAATGCATGTGCCACATGGCAAGTGTAGGGATGGGGGGCAATCACTTTAACGGTGCAGTTGGTAATAGGTTTCTCTTCCCCCTGTACAACTCATGTAGGTCAGCGCCCACCAGAAAAAATATATTTGGCGTGCCATCGCCAAGGATGTCCGGACCCTGGGGTTCCACCAGAGAGGGAGCACCCTCTGCCGTAAAAGATGGGAGGACATTCGCCGCTGGAGCAAGAAGACGGCGGAGGTTCAGCTGGGGATGACCCCCTGATGTTCCGGATCCTGGCGGTGGCCTACCCTGAGTTGGATGGGCGCTTGAGGGCATCACAGCAGACACAAGGGGGTGAGTACACTCTCATTCAGCGGACTTTGCGCGCAGTGAAGGTGTCTGGGTGGGGGAGGAGGACTGTGGGTTTCCCTAGGCCAGGGTGAGTTCCGTAGGCTAGGCCCCTCCGTAATGCAGGCCATGTGGCACTCCACCCCACCTCTGTAGAGTGCCAAGTACAGGTATACATGCCCCTGTGTCATCTATGTGTGCTGATGTCCACCATAGCCATGTAGGCCATATCCCAGGAAATGCATCTGTAGAGCCCAACAGCGCGGCGTAGTGCAGGGGGCTGCTGTGTCTGTATTGTCCGCCAACGGTAGCGGTAAGCCATGCACTCAACCTGTCTTTCTTCTGTTCCCCCCCCCCTTTTTGTGCTCTCCCTGTTCTTGTGTGCATCAGCATCATCAGGCAGAGGTACACTGGCACCGGAGCACGAGGGAGCTGCATCCCACATGGCCATGGAGGGCCACACCATGGACTCTGATTACACCAGTGGGACGGAGGGCGAGGGGAGCTTCACGGCGGTCACAGGATCAGCAACCAGCGGCACGGACTCGTCCTCCGATGGGAGCTCCCTTGTGGTGGCGGCAAAATCTGTGTCCCCCACTTCTACAGGAACAGCCGCCACCCCCCTCCCAGCACCGCCCTCCCAGCAGCCCCTCAGCCTTTGCCCCGTGCCCGCTCACCCAGGAGGGTGGGCATCACCTTCGCCCCAGGCACCTCAGCCCTTGCCCCTGTCACCTCTGCTGCCCTCAGTGAAGAGGCCATTGACCTCCTCAGGTCACTCACTGTTGGGCAGTCTACCATTTTGAATGCCATCCAGGGTGTAGAAAGGGAGTTGCAACACACTATTGCATTCCTGGAGGGCATTCATTCTGATAATATAATATAATACACTGTTCCAAAACTAGCGGGAGGACAAGAGAAGGAGTCCTAAAAATCAGGAGCAAAAGTCCTCACACACCACATTCGGTGTCATGCTTCATCATCGGACAGCTCCTCGTCAGGCCGGCCCTGCAATGCCTGACGGGCACCCCCCGAAGGGGGGCTCTTTGCCGGAGATCTTTTTGTTAACGATGATGCCGCGGAACCAAGTATGGGTCCGAGAAAGAGGAAGGAAAAAACAAGAATACAAAGTAAAATTGGCTCAAAACCCTCACTAAATAATTTATTACTTGCTGTTGGGAAATGGTCAAGATTAAAAAAAATAACAAGGGAGTGAAACAAGAGATAATGCTCAGACACTCACACAAAAATCAGGATAGAGGAAGACGGTGATTATCCGAAATCCCTCAATATGTGGTCAATATGCGGTCGACATGTTTTGCGTCTCTTATGGTCCAACAGGATCCCCTGACGCTTCTTCAGGACCTACTTAATCATTGGACTTCTCCAATTGAAAACAAAGGCAAAAAAATTGTGGCAAAAAAATTATCAGCTCCTGCGATCTAGCGCTCACAGTCAAGACGTCATCAGTCACTTACTAGAGGTAAACCGGACTGGCTTTCCTTTCCTATCAGTCACCCATCTCCATTAGAGAAAGGGCTTCATGGGATCACGCAGGCCTGTTGCCCGGTTCACAATGAATTTATGTGATTGCCGGCGTTCGATGCAGCACCTACCCCTGCGGCTGCGTTCCCGAATGTCATTCTGGTCAGGCTGCCCTTCATCGAACCCTGCAATCTCTGGCCTCAGCACTGATGGCAGCCATTGTCCCTGTCTCTAGCCTCCCCCCTCCAAATTCCTCCACCCAGACCCAATCCCCTGTACCCCAGCCTATCCCAAGCACACCATCAGACCAGCCTGCACACACGTCAACACACAAGGGAAGCTCAGGCAAACATAAGCACCACACATCCCACAGGCACTCACTCAAGCATCACACACATACAGACACAGCAACATCCACTGCCTCCACTGTGTCCCCCTCGTCGTCGTCTCCCTCCTCCCTCCCAGTGTCGTCTACACTCCCACCTGCATGCACTACCACTACAGCCACTAGGTCCCGCACCAGCACACACACCACCACACCCCTCTCACCTGCACTCACCACCCCCACTACCATTTACACGTCCCCTGTGTCATCTCCCAGCGTGTCTGTGATGCCCCCTCCCAAAGTACACAAACGCGGACACACACCCACCCAACATCCATCCACCTCACAACAGCCTCCAGCGCATGCACCTGCACCCAAATCAACAAAAGTTACACCTCCTACAACCACCTCCTCTTCCTCCACTCCCAGACCCCCTCCAGCTACCCGTCCCAGTGTTCGTAAGAAACTTTTCCTGAGCAACCTTGACCTCTTTCCCACCATCCCCCCCCTCCAATTCATAGGTCCCGTACTAGCACCTCAGCCAAAAAATCTCCGGTACCAGTGGTGCCTGTTAGAGGTATGTGGAGTGCACCGGGCACCAGGGCAGCCAGTGTGACAGAGAGCCACAGCACAGCCAGTTCCCCCCCCTGTGAAGCACCAGATGTTGGACAGTGCCCGACGGGAGAGGGGGAAGACTGCAGCCGGCAAAGCCGCTCACAAGGGTCCCGGGGGGACTGTCCACTCAGCTGTGACTCCTCCCAAGGTGGGGAAGGGGCAGAAGAAAGCGCCAAAGTCTGGGAAGAGCAGCACGGCGGAGAAGCCCGCCATCATCCCCGCTGCCCAGGAGGCCACTGCCAGCCCCATCGTCAGTGGCCAGGAAGCCCCGGCCAGAGTCAGTGCCCAGGAGGGCAGTCCCATCATCAGTGGCCAGGAGGCCACCGCCAGAGTCAGTGCCCAGGAGGGCAGCCCCATCGTCAGTGGCCCGGATGCCACCGCCAGAGTCAGTGGCCAGGAGGCCACCGCCAGAGTCAGTGCCCAGGAGGGCAGTCCC
Organism: Pleurodeles waltl; assembly: GCF_031143425.1. NCBI lineage: Eukaryota > Metazoa > Chordata > Amphibia > Caudata > Salamandridae > Pleurodeles > Pleurodeles waltl. Next base: position 601,665,790 of record NC_090444.1, on the reverse strand, counting down.
ATCGTCAGTGGCCAGGAGGCCACCGCCAGAGTCAGTGCCCCGGAGGGCAGCCCCATCGTCAGTGGCCAGGAGACCACCGCCAGAGTCAGTGCCCAGTAGGGCCCCGGCAGCCACAGCCCCGCTGGGCAATGAGGGACAGCCATGGCAAACACCGCTGCACAGGTCAGAGACAGCACAGTCAAGCACCGCTGAACAGGGCAAAGACCGCCATGGCAAGCACCGCTGAACAGGTCAGAGACAGCAAAGTCAAGCACCGCTGAACAGGGCAAGCACTGCTGAACAGGGCAAAGACCGCCATGGCCAGCACCGCTGAACAGGGCAAGCACCTCTGAACAGGGCAAAGACTGCCATGGCAAGCACCGCTGAACAGTGCAAAGACCGCCATGGCAAGCACCGCTGAACAGGTCAGAGACAGCAAAGTCAAGCACCGCTAGCCCATGTGCGGCAGAGGCAGTGACGGAACTGGGACCGTCACGGGGAGAGTGATGCACTCTGGGCACCAGTCCCCCTCCAGAACCAGTGGAGACATGCATCCACTACCTCAGTCCTTAACAGGATGAAGCACTCTGGGCGCCAGTCCCCCTCCAGAACCAGTGGAGACTGTTATCGACTTGAGAGACTGGCTTTGCACTCCCCAGGATTGAACAGTGGGCAACCCACCCACTGTAGAGACTTGAGAGACTGTGGCTTTGCACTCCCCATGATGGTACAGTGGGCAACCCACCCACTGTAGAGACTTGAGAGACTGTGGCTATGCACTCCCCAGGATGGTACAGTGGGCAACCCACCCACTGTAGAGACTTGAGAGACTGTGGCTTTGCACTCCCCAGGATTGAACAGTGGGCAACCCACCCACTGTAGAGACTTGAGAGACTGTGGCTTTGCACTCCCCAGGATTGAACAGTGGGCAACCCACCCACTGTAGAGACTTGAGAGACTGTGGCTTTGCAGTCCCCAAGATACATCAATGGGCATGGAGCCCCGTCGTGGATCTGGTGTGGTGTTGTCATCCGGCTGAGGTGCCCCCCCTTCCCTTCCCCCTGAGGTGCCTGTTGTATTTCTATCTGATGCCCCAGCAGTGTTCTCTCCGTTTTGCTCACGTATCGTGTGTGGGCCTCGCCCATGCATTTTGGGCCCAGTGGTCCACGGACATTGAATGGTGCATTACCTGCACTACTAATAGGGATGTATATTTTGTTGAATGTGAAATTATATCTGTATATATTTGGTTACTGTATTTTGATATATTACAATGGTTGCACTCATTTCCTTTTGTCTTTGCATTCTTCCGGGGGCTTTTGGGGTTGTTACTGTTATGTTTGGATATGCATTGGTGTGTGTGTTGTAGTGGGTGAGGGTCGGGGTGGGGGTGTTGCGTGTGTGTGTCCCTGACTTTTGCCTCCCCTATGTCGTAGGTGCAGTACTCACCGTTGTCTTCGGCGCTGGCGTTGATGATGATCGTACAGGAGCAGGAAGACTATCGCAGGGAGTATTTGGAGTTCCAGGTCCATGGTGTCCTCCTTCCTCGTAGAGTGTGTAGAGGTGAGTGTTTTCCCATTGAAATGGCTGTTTCCGCCGTGTTTATATCCACGGTGAATCCGCCCCGGAAAAGGTGGCAGATTGGCCTGTTGTGATACTGTGGGCGGTACTTTGTCTCCCGCCTGTCTGTTGGCGGTGACCGCCGTGCTGTTTGTCTGTACCGCCGTGGCAGTCGGAGTGTTAAAGTGGCTGTCTTTGTTGGCAGTTTCCGCCACGGTCATAATTCCCTTTTTTTTTTTCGCCGGCCTGTTTGCGGTCTTACCGCCGCTTTAACACCGTCCGCCAGGGTTGTAATGACCCCCTATATCTACTATTTGCATACCTTGCCATACAGTTTAGCCCTAATGCATTACTAGTGATTCATATATATCCAATTTCCTTTTGTACCAACAGTTCATTGTAGAATATGAGTTTTTTCAGTTCTACATGTATGTTCAACAGGCAATGCATACATTACACACCACACATCGATGGGCAGATATCATCTCAAGGGGACGTGACCACTTGGATTACCTCAGGAAAGAGGTTGGTGGAACTGTTGATAAGTTCAAAAACTATGTGAGTGATTCCTGTATTACATTTGCAAGTATGCGTCTGCTGCTCATAGTGCTTCATTTACTAAGTTTGGACAGAGGGCAAGGCTGCAAGTCGTGTTGGTGCACCAAACAACATCCCTGACAAGTGCAGCAATGTGTTATATATATATAATATGTTGTAAATATATCATATGGCATATTCCTGAACTTGTCCCCTTGTGCTAACCAACAAATTTATGATATGTACAATGCATTGTGCCTGGTACTTTAAGGATAATGACAGTGTTCACACTTGATTGACAACTGTTGTGGCCTACTTATGGTTACCTGGATGTGGGTGTGTTTTTCTAAGTGGGACTGTGACAGCCACTCAAAGACATGTTAGATTGACTCATGTATTGACATGTTTTACCGACATGCCTTCAGTCATGTGCTTAACTAAAGAAATTCTGCACAATGTCTGCACATCTCTGCGCACCTGCAGCAGTGTTCTGGAGTCCAGGTTGATGTGGTGGCTCATCCTGCTCCTCTTCCCTTGGTGCCTCCTGTTCTTTGTCCTGGGGGATGTTTGTCCTGACACAAATACTGTACAGTATTGGCCAGGCCAATATGATTTTGCAGATTAAGTGGGGGGATACAAGAGTCTCCCCCCAGAAACGTCCATGCTGCGAAACCGTCCCTTGAGTAGGCCAAAAGGCTGCTCAACTATGTTTCTCATATGGATGTGTGCCTGGTTGTAGGACTTTTCTGCCTGTTTGTGGGTTTCCAAACTGTGTCATCACCAGCTGCTGGATGCTATATCCTTAGTCAGCTGAAATATAAAAAAAATTGCAACATTGTCATTGTGTTGGATCACAGTATTAGCAAACGTCCTGCACATGTGTGTTATGTGTATTGGTATTGTCATGTAATTCTCCCATTTATGATCCCATGATATATCAATCATGCAAGTGTACTGTCATTTCCAGGGGCCAGTTCACTCACTGTGTTTGATGTCACATGCAGTGCATGAGCAGATATATCATACAATTCAACTTCCTGTCTGTCATATTTCTACAGCAGAGTTTAGTGGTGGCTGATTCCCATCGCTCTAGTCCACTCCTAGTTTGGTGTCAATTCTACGTGTGGTGATACAAATTGTGGATGAGAATCTTTTTTGGAGGTCCAGCCTAGATTGTAGGTAACATGCCAAATGTGACTGACACTAACACATGTGTGAGTTCCTGGTCATCCTTAGAAGTTGGAGTTGGCCTACATTACTTTTGCCCATGCCTTTGAATGTCCTACATTGTCCATGCCAGTTGACATGATGCCATCCACACAGTATGCACTCACACATCCCCAATAAGTGAAATGATGTGACAACTGCTATTTCCAAATCCATGGTTCCATGTCCGGGGGGAAGGGAGGACATTGTATACATGTGTGACAACATTGTGTCCAATTTATGTACACACCACATGTATCCTGCAAATTTGTGACTGGGCGTCTGCAGTCAACATACATGACTTACTGCACTCTACTACATCTCTGAGAAAGGAAATTGGTACACAATACTTAATGCCTCCTGCAATTTCGGGGTCCATACAACTTTACATACTCACAAGTTGCCTAGGAAGTAGAAATTAACACTTGCATCAGGGGCTGTAGGTGCTCGTCTTTGCTATCAGGATGGAATTTGTGTACGCAGGAGCAGCTTCCAGCCAAGGCTACTGCCTCGGAAGCATGGTGAGTGATGACTGTGTGTAGCATTACACTTCACACATGTGGTATGGGGGTTATTTTACATAACATTATACATTTGTACAATTACATCTCACCTGCCCATGGTCCATGGTTTGTCATCTTGCACCTAGGGCTTCAGCTACGGGGCCCATGGCACAGGGTGGCACAGCAAGTGCCTTGTTGCATTGCGTGCGCCACCAGGAAAGGAAAGAAATGCACCATATCTACAAGATGCAGTGCCTTTCTGTCCGCTCCCCCCACGCTGGCAGACAAAGTGCTGCCTAGCGCCTACACCAGCTGCCTTACACCATGGTGCTAGGGTACCTGCATTATGGGTATGACTGTTTTTGTACAGGACACATTCCTGCATATACAACCATCACAAGAGGTGTTTCTCTCTTTCTATGTGTGCTGCAGCATGTAGCACACACAGGAAGAGAATAAAACTGGGGGACTTGAATTTATTTCTCCCAGTTGCGTCACTCTTGCACTACCCCTAAGGTGGCACATGAATCATTAGCATCCCAGCCTTGTAATCTAGGAATGTGTCTGATTCCTTCAGCTTCCATAGGTACACCTCAAGCAGCACCCATAGAATGCCCCTTTCATGCAGCGTTATCCATAAAAGGGGTCCATACTTAAAAGACCATGAAAAGCTACGCAAGGTGGTTTTGCATGGCCTTGTAAATATAGAGCAGCACAATGTACCACCGGAGCATCAAGTAAATGTTGTTTCAATGGCACATATACTTGGTCCCTCGTCCCTGATGTGTGAGCCATGACACATCGGATGGCCTATGTATGTTGCATGCGCCCGCCCCTTGTGTACATGGTACACCTCCCTTGCACACAGAAATGTTGGGCAGGTTTCCTAGCTGCCATGCAGGGCTTTGTCTCTTTACATCATGCATTGTATGCAAAACCGGTTTGTGAAGGCCTCACCTGTATGTTAGGGTGTTTTGCATTACATTTGTGTACTGGAGCAGGGCGCATATATGTATCAGACGCCTCATCCTGCAGTCCCTAACAGTGCAGGCAAACAGTGAGCTGGGTATTTTGTCCCCCATATCTATTTATTATTGTGTCAGTTAGGTACTTGCTATTTGCTTACTGTCAAGCAGGCCATTTCCATAGTGTCCATCCTGGAATCTCTGGTTAACGATGGACTGCCGAAAGATGTAGGCATCATGTTCACTACCCTGGTTTTTGGCCACCACATTCAGGAGAAACCCACAATGGTCAATGATGACGGAGTGGGTATGTTTCCTGTTCCAGTACAAGTGTTCAGTTGCAGCAGGGGGAATGAGTTGCACATGTGTGCAGTCCATGGTACCCAGCACATGTGGAAATCCAACAATGGCGTATAATCTTTGTTTTATTTCCTGCTGAAGTTGCTGGGTGTCAGGGAAGAGGATGTGGGAGGGTGGGAGGCGGATGATGGCATCCAGGACAGAGGTGAGGAATGCTGAGAAGAATGGCTGTGACACTCCTCCCACTCGTGCTTCAGTAGTCTGGAGGAGTCTGAAGCAAGCATATGTAGCACAGCCAGGAGCTTGGTCAGTGGTAGTATGTTGGTGACACTGTCCACCGTAGCCTGCAGTATGGGTGCAATGATGTGGAGCAGTTGGATGATGGACTCCCTGCGTAGCCGGTAGAAGGTGATGACCTCTTCCTCCCTGAGGGCAATCAGGGATGTCCGCTGGCAGTAAGTGCACTACTTTCTCCTGCGCTGTCTCTGTGGTGCAGGTGGTGGTAATTGTGGTGGTGTTGGTAGATGTGGTGATGATTGTGGGAGTTGGGGTGGTCTTCTTGGTGCCCCAATCTGTAGTAGGAGTAAATCCATGTTGTCCTGCAGGTTGCTAGGGTGCCTTGGGTGTGTTCTCCTTATGTCCCTGTACCAAAGAGCCATTTTAACACTTGGTCTGATCAGGTGTTAAAATTTTGACACTTGTCAGACTCAGCACAACTTTTCCTAAGCGCGTCATTTTTCAAAAAGCTTGTAAATACCGCTGCGTGAAAGCAGCATCATGTATAACGGGGAACGCCCACCTTGCATATCATATTGGTATCTGACGCAGCCAGATCCAACGCTACTGGAGATTGATGCTAGGGTTGAAAAAGTGATGCTAGAGGCCTCTAGTGTTGCTTTCTATATATGGAGTTGTTTTAGCGCCATTGCTGCGTAAAAAATAAAAAAATGAAGCAGCATTGATGGAAACTCCTTGTAAATAGGCCTCTTAGGGCCTCATGGACAAGAAACTGGCACATCAGAATTCATGCACCAGTTTTCTTGTGCCAGCCGTGGACACCCTAATGAAGCCATGGTGGTGCCGTACTTATACAACACTTCATGGCACACATTTCCACAGATGTGCCAGAAATTCTGATGCATTTGTGGCACTAAACCTGCGCATTGTTGGACTAGCATCAAAAAATGAAGCGCCTCCAGGAATGCAAGGGGGATCCAGTGTAAAACAGCCCAGACTCACTGTAATGCCGGCTGTGAGCAGGCATTATAAATATTGACACTGTGAAGGCGCATAATGATGCAGTGAAATCTTGTAGATTTCACTGCACCAGTTCTGCGTGGCTTTTAATGGGGGAACGCCTACCTTGCATACATTATACCTGCAGGTATAATGTGGTGCAAGATGTTAAAAAAGGCGCAATGGTCCCATTGTGCCAGTTTATGAATGTGACACAGTGTAGGGGACTAATTGCGCCACCACAGTTAAAAAAAAAAATGGAGCTATTGTGGTGCAAGGGGCTTGTAAATGAGCCTCTTAGTATGTTACAAACAGGCTGTCAGTGTGAATCACATGTTTCTGGTAAAATCAAAGGGAATACATATGTGCCGGAGACTGAGATCATGAGAAAGAAAGGCGATGACCTTAAAATGATAGAAAAATGCAGACTTTTTAGGCTGGGAAAGTTAATTAAATCATTCTCATCTTGGGAGCTAGAATGTGAAAGAGTGACTCTGAATTTGCTTGGGCACAGTCAACAGGAGCAGGAAAACATGGCTACAGCAATTAAAAATACACTAATTCATTAGTTTACCTTAAGAACCACACAGTTTTGCACTATTTATTTGTTCAATTTAGGATGTCAATTATCATTAAACAATTCACTTTCATGTTCCAGTCATATTGAAAACATTCCAAGAAATCATAAGCAAATTTCTAATATTTGTAATCATTATTGTGAACTATTTCCAGTGGGTAAGATGAGAAGGCACTATCATAAGTAATGGGTAAATGGAGTCAATGCAAACTTGGACAATGATACAAACCAATCTAAGGACAATAATAACAATCAGTACAATTGGTCTCTCTTGCTTGAGTCACCCAACTCCTACGGACTCATTTTCACCGTTATGCTTTAGGCACTCTTTTCTTCATCAAAGCCACATTCCTGAGGTTCTGTGAGACCTTTAAAGAATACATGAGGGCCTCATTAACATGGGTTACAATAAATACCTTCAGAACTGGGACACAGGAGTTTTTTTTAGCAGCTTGGAGAGCTGCGGCATTTCCTCTTCATACTTTATCTCGTGCAGAATGATGATCAGCTCAAGAGTATCAAGTAAACCCTTTACATATGATCCTTTATTATTAGGGACTCCGACAGAAAGGAATCCCTATTGACTCTGTGGTAGGACTCTTACCATGGGGATAAGACTGCTTGGTTTAGGGCAGCAGCACCACCGCATGTGGGTGACTGAGTCAGTCCCACACCAATTGGAAGCTGTCCGCCTGACCATGTCGGCTAGCTAGCAGTACTTCACCCCAACCTAAAGAGTAAGGGTGATTTGTGGCAGCCTAGAAACATGACACTCTGACTACTCAGGGAAGTCATGGTGGAACAGATAATACATCTTTCTCTCAGTTACACAAAGTCACATACATGATAAGACAGACATGGAGATGCAGAACAAGTTTCAATATATTTAATGAAGGGATTGCATTCAATGATAAAAACCATGAGCTGTGACTATTAAGCAGATAAAACGTAATATAGTGATGATTGTGACCATTAGAGTAAAAACTATATAAACTGTCCCAATATCCTGACATAATCATGAATCTAGTGACTCCTACCTATACTCTAATGTCTAAACCTGAGAGCATAGAGGTGTTAGCCCTTCTGCCTGTCCTGGTCTATGAAAGGAACCCCATCCCCATACTTGAAAGAAGGCAATCATCTGCCTGTTGTTCTACTGGCAATCCTCCCAGTTGGCTGGGATGACAGGGCCAGGATCCGCAAAGCTGTCAATTAAATGGTGCACAGCATCCAGTGGCTACTGCTGGAATGTCCTCTGCCCTCCTATGTGGTGTTTATATAACAAAACATGTTGTCTAGTATTGGGGTAATGACAATAAGGCTTATTCCTTGAGCAGAACTCCAGGAAGTGATGAAAAACCTCCACCTTACTCATTAATGAATGCACAGTCTGTTTATTGCGGTTGTAGCCAAATGTGGTGCTGCTGGATCAGCCCTCACTGGGGAGGTATGTGAGGTCTGTATTACAAATTGTGTTAAGCATCTATATATACATATCTACTAAATTATTATATAAGCAGCATACGTCCGCTACTGGCACAATATGTACATTGGGGTGTGATGTATATGTGACTAAATCTGGCCCTGTTGGTCCGTCATTACTTAGGGGACCTCATCTATTGTTTTGTATAATGTGTGGGAGGGCGCCTTCAAAACAATTTTGGTGTTCTTGATAAGAAAGTAGTATTTCTAAATATGCATATGCTCTGCATTGTGCAGATGCATTTGCTATTGTGTACATTTGAAAATTGTGGGTGTTTCCAAATGCTACTGGAAATGTGACAGAGGAATAGAAATGTTTTGTTCTGTATTAATTGCGTGCCCCCACCACGTACGTAACTTCTCCACGTTCACCAGTGAGCCTATGAGCTAATAGATGTTGCGTAAGAGGTTGTCTCATATTTACTGGAATTGCTACCAGTTGAGGATCTGCCATATTTCACAATGGTAAGTTCAGAGATCGAAACCCCAACTTGGGGAATCCTTTTACAGTCCAAGCTTGAACAACCTACAGGCTAAGATAAGTGCTACTTATTTAGATGATGAGGATTTTCCCAAACACTATGGATGTCATTAACATGCGAGAGATAGGGATACTCAGGACTTCTCTTAGATCTGTGCCTGAGAAAATGTTGGTAGTGCCATGTCTTAAGACTCTTACCATTGGGATAAAACTGCTTGGTGTAGGGCAGGAGCACCACAGTGTGTGGGTGACTGAGTCAGTCCCACTCCGACTGGAAGCTGTTGGCCTGACCTCGTCTGCCTGCTAGCAGCACCTCACCCAAGCCTAAAAAGTAAAGATGAATTGTGGTGGCCTAGAAACATGCTACTCTGACTCCTCAGTGGTAGAACAGATCATACCCCTTTGTCTCAGCTACACAAAGTCTCACACATGATAAGACACACACTGAGATGAAGAATATTGTTTCAACATATTAATTGAAGAGATTTCATCTGATGATAAAAAGCATGAGCTGGGATTATTAGGCAGATGAAACATAATAACGTGATGAGTGTGACCATTAGAGTAAAACATATAAACAGTCCCAACATCCTGACATAATCATGAAAATCTAAATCTGAAAGCATAGCCGTATTAGCCCTTCTTCCCATCCAGGTTTATGGAAGGAGCCCCTACCCCATACCTGAAAGATGGCAAGCGTATTTCTGCTGTTCTATTGGCAATCGCCCCAGTTGGCTGGAAAGACAGGGCCAGTGTAGCAAGGTGGCAGTATTATGTGGTATGACTGGGGAGTCTTACCATGTAATACTAGTATGTTATCCAGAAGTGGACCTCGGGTTCACACTAGTAAACCTTAGCTCAGTCCTGGTAGAGCGGCAAATCGCAGTCAGGCTACTTAGAGGTATATGTATAAAGCATTTCACAACACTCAGATGGACAATAAGTAAATGAGATGACTTGGAAGAAATCCAACACTAATTTAGAAAAATAAAGCACACTCTTATCTTAATGTAGACACCAAAACGAACTTTGTATCTTACATACAATCAGAGTTGTGCATTTTTAAAGTGTTGAAAAATAGAGCACTTTTAATGGTCAAAGGACTACCATTAAAGTCAATGGTGAAAATCACGGTGTGCAATTGGTCACTTGTGGGGTTAATTCCTGGGAACCCACTTGGAGTTGAGGTCTTGTGGGTCCCTAGACCAAGCCTTAATAGTCAGTTTCTAGTTGCCTTGCCCAGGGAGTCCGAGTGCAGAGGTGCAGAGTGCAGAGGTGCTCCTGGCTGTCCTTGGTGCTGATGGGATCTGCAGGTGCTGTCAAAATCAAAGCACTTGACAAAAGCACACTTTGGGGAGGACTCACCCTCTACCCTTGGAGAGTAGGGGCCTTGGGTTCCCCATACCTGGATTCTACAACTGGAACTTCACCACCAAATCTGGTGGCTGTGGGTGCAGAGGTGGCCTTGCAGCTGTAATTCACAGCCAGATTTCAGTCAGGAAGAGCAAGTCCGGTGAGCAGTCATGTAGTAGATCCCAAATTTTGGTGACATGTTTGGTGAGGAAGAAAGGGTTAAGGAGTATCAGGACAGGGTAAGGTTTGGTTTAGTGGGGAGTCGAGCATGACGATATGTTTTGTTCATGTGAGATGCGTGGGTGGAGTGCGGGGAGTGCAGGAGGGTGCATGTGAAACGTCAGGAGGCAAAGAGAGGCAGCACCGTGCAGCAGCAGTATGACAGGGTAGTGCAGGCACCCTGGTACGCAATATGGATGGGTGAGGACTGGTGCTGATGGTGCTGCAGTCTCCATTAAGAAAACAGACTTTTGGTGGAAAACTAGTGATATTACTTCCAGTGAAGATGGATTGCAAGAAATCTAGTGATGTGATGTCACTTCCTGTGCGGATGGATGATGAGAAATCCAGTGAATTCCCTTCCTGTGCAGATAAATGATGGGAATTCTAGTGATGTCTCTTCCTGTGCAGATGGATGATGACAAATGAGTCCTCTATACCAATGAGATTTAATACTTGCATTGTTTCATGAAACAATCTAATTTTATGATATCTTTTGAAAAGGGATAGTCACCATTCTTAGCATCAATTCATCGACCAGTTCCTCTCACAGTGTATTCTCTCAATTTGTGGGGTAGGCAGACTCTAAGTAATACAGCATTCATCCTGTCTCAGACAACACCTATATGCATCAAGCCCTTGTTTATCTATAAAGTATCTTTAAAATGCTAGTACAGAGTTTGGCAGTCTTTGCTCAAAACTGTTATCTAGTTCAGGCAAGAGATTATATCCAGGCAAGAGATTATTACCTGTTCATAGACACCAGATTAAAGAATACTGAGGCACAGATTTAAGAGGGCCTAACGCCATTCCAACAACACATTGGCATAATTTTTTTTAAGCTAATGTGGCATTGGATGGCCAAAAACACCGCACAATATTTACAAAGTGGCACAAAGCATGCATTGCACTACTTTGTAACCCTTTGTGCCACATTATGCCTGCACTAGGCATAATGTATGCAAAGGGGCGTTCCCCCATTAGGCAGGGCTGAAAAAATGGTGCAAAGAAATCTAAGAGATTTCTTTGCATCTTTTCTTTTGCCACTTTTAATGCCTGCTCTGAGCTTATTTGAACTAAAACTTTATTTTGGCCTGACTCATCCCAGAGTCAAGATCCAGAGTTATCCAAAGCTGACAGCAGGAGACTGAAATTTCCTCCAAAAATTGATGGTGCAGGACAGTTTACCAAAGATAATTTTACTTCTGTAAAATGTAAGAGGTTTTTTTTCTGACACTGGGAATCATTGTATTCTCCATCCGTCAGGAAACAGATGTCTAAATTGGCTTGGCTGCTACTACAGCCAAGTGTGGAATTACGCCACTGGAATTTCGGGACTGTTGCTCGCAATACCCCGAAAAACCGGAAAACCCACTTGGAATCAGGTAGAGTGGTTTTTCATGAGGTAATTTAGCTACGTCTGACTCGTAGTGAGGGTCCATAAATCAAAAATAGTTCTGGTCAGAATTTCTAGAAAATTCTTTCATACTCTTTTTAAGCACCCGTGTCTTACTTAGCTAAAATTATGTCGAGGCCGCAATAATCGTATTTTTAACGAAGTGAGGACAGAGGTAATATGACACCCTTCCAATAGCAGTTTCATTCTGTCTCGTCAATTAACGTACCCTATAGGCAGTCAGTGCTTAAACAGCAGAACTTTTTTTAATGGGAACGCTGGGTAGGTTCTGTGCCAGATTACTGCCCCGGGTTGCAGTCGTCACAGATTATTGAGCATGCGCTGAAGGAACGCTAAGGGAGGAGGACAAATTTATGTCACCAAGATAAATTGAGGCCTCTGTATAACGCTACAGACATATTAAAGCCATTCTTCAAGAAGATCTCTAGATTCTACCTGGAATCCTTTAAATTTGCAGCAATTAGCAAGAAAATTAGTGAAACGAAGCAGAATACGATTATATTAAAGCACTCTGTCATGTTAGGCGCGCTGGGCAGCCAGCGCTGCTTTTGCCTCGAGTCAAGAGGAATAAAGGATTATCAGATTAACAAAATATATGTTTTGCAGTAAATAAAGTATGGCTCAAGTAAGGAGAGGAAATTGTTCTTGCAATATAGAATCCATATCCCATGGGTTTTATATATATATACATATATATATAGCAACTTGCTTTATAAAAGATGAATCTTCAATAAAAAGAGTTTTCAAGAAATTCAGTGGCATTACCACAGTCTGGTACTAATATTACCACATGGTATTAAGCAAGAGACAGATCTTAAGAGCAAACCTGTGTAATAAGTTATTTTAGCAATCATACTACACTTTCCACATTTATGAAGGTTTGGCTTCCACCTGGCTTGTTCTTGCTAAATTCATTCACTGAATTTCTGTGTTATGATACAGAAATCCTCTTTTACTTTTTGAGAATGACAAACAATACCATTAATTTCTACCTCTACCGCACATTTATACTCCCATCAACCTTGCAAAGGGCCCATTGGGACAGAAAAGACCATGACCTCAACCCCATGGGACAACTACTTACAGCCTGTGCAAAGAATGTGTAACTTGTGGCTAGCAGGTTCGGGGAAGGGGCAACGGGGAAGAGGGAAACTGTACCCCGGCAGGTACAACAAGCATTTGCAATGTAATGGGTCTCGCATTTGTTGAAGTTGAAGCTATTAGCGTTGTAAACTCCTAACCGGACTTTTCTTGCCACATAAACTGAAATTGAAAAGTAAAACAGTTTCACATAACTAACTGGACTTTTCTTGCCACTTAAACTGAAAATGAAAAGTAAAACAGTTTCACATAAGCGAGCTGACGGCCGCCATGAGCACAAAGCAGACACACATAAGGAAACAGAAGGTCACTTGCTGTGAAACGTAGTGGCAAAAGTGCAATTATACATGTATCCGGCAAAAGTGCAAATATCCATGTAACTGGCAAAAGTGCAAATATCCATGTAACAGGGTCGATGTCATGCAAAGCGCTCGACTAATGCCCAGTGAGATCCTGCTGCCTACAAAATAAAAAAGTAGCCCAGAAACCATATAGAAAACATGGAGCCACGTATGTTTTCAGTAGTTGGCCGGTGTGCTCGAGGTGGGCTAAACACCGGAAAAGGCATGACATATGCATGCCTTTCACTAATTAAATCAAGCAAATTTTAAAAGACAAGCCCACAAACCAATCAAACTGATGGGTGTGATATGGGTGTGGTTAAAAGCCCACAAAGATATTACACCAGGGACAGAGCGCTTTAGGATCAACCCTAAAAAGAGATCCGGCAACAAGGGGTTTGGGGGAAAAGTGCCCATGTTGTCTTGATTCTGAGCAGGGCCGTAGCCCCCGAGGAGGGGGCGAACGGGGCCCCGCTAGGACTTAATGTGCTCTGGCCCCCCAAATGAAAGGCCTGGATCTTTGAGTTTCTGTCATTTAAAAACATAGTTACGTTTGACAATGTTAAATCTGCCGCCTCCTGATTGTGAAAGCAAAAGAACCTTCAGTCGTCTCCAGAGCAAGAGAGTGAGGCCTAGACAAGGGGGCTGGGCTCAGGTTGCTGTGCACACCCCGGTGGGCACACAAAATTATACTAATATGTCTCATGCGTACGACTCATGCGCTGCCTGGAGTCGAAATCGATAGCTGCAAGATGGAGCCTCACTACCGCAAGCAGGGCACCGCAGCAAGATGACATGAAGTTTGAACATACTGCTTCTAGGCCTCTCGTCAAGCTGATCACTCAGGATAGAAGTATTGACTGCAGGACCATGGATGGTAGGTGAGTCAGGGACGTGTTAAGAAGGCATTGGCAAAATAGGCGCATGCCCAGAGCCCACGCCTTTTTCAGGCTACCTGATATCTGACTGAGACAGTCCAAATCAGCAGTTTTCCACTCGCTGTGCTTAAAAATCAAACATTGTGCCTTAAAATCAAAACATTTAAAACAAAATGTTGTCACTGATGCTCGCAGCTTGAGCCTTAGTTTGTTGCACAACTGCTGAATGGGTTAACAGGTTGAACCAGGTATGTGCACTGTGCTACTATTAGATTACTTATGACTGTGTTAGGATAAAAAAAGGTGAAGCAGGGCATCATGAGACAGCAGTAGCTTTCAGTAGGGCCCCTGTCAAGCTGGTGGGTAGGAGCCTGGGCGTCAGCTCAACATTCTATGCTAGCTTGACCAAGAGCCACACCTCTGAAATCTCTTAATTCTACCTCTTTCTCTGGCATGGAAACTCCATAAACATTTGAAGTGGAGTCTGTGGTTCGGTGATCATTTAAAGAATGATATGGACAGAGAAGATATCAGTCTGGGCCTTCTTTCTTGATTTTGTAATGCTTAATTCCGTAGTAACTGTAATCTCCCTGCATTCCCAACATATTCTGATTGTCTTTCTATGTTGCCTTTCCTGAAGCTTCGGCCACACAATTTTGTTGCAGTCTGGTGCCCTCTCACCCAGAATGAATTCAGGCCTGGGTGAAATCATGAGAAGAGAACGTACCATTAACAATGCTTTTCAAGTTATGTTTTTTTAAATGTATAAGAAAGGAGTGCCAAGACGAATACACCAATTGCACCTGTTCTTTTCCCATAATGTAACAAGCGCGACAAAGCCAAGATGCACAGCCTGTACAACATATGTACACAGTAGAACACAGCACATGGGAGCCCATACACAGAGTCTACAAAAATGTACACAGACAATTACATCTCTCGAGACACCAGGTAATAAAGGCAGTCACACACACACACAGAAAAACAGACATGGGCAACCATGCACACAGACAGAGACACCCATACAGACAGAACAACAAACAAAAAGTCCAACATGCAGTATATATAAACACCAATACCACCCGTGCACACAGACTAGCATATACAGGCACCAATGCACACCTGTTAACAGTGTGATCAATGGATGTCTGTGTGGCTGTATGTTGTGTGTTTCTGTTAGTAATCCCAAAACAAAGTCAATTGTCTCTGGAGCTGGAAGTGGTACTTTCAAACCTTTAATAATCATTGTAATGAAAGTATGTAGCCGTTGTTTTGAAAGAATAGCCTACTGGTCAAAGAGCATGTTGGTTTACAGTTAGAGGCCCCACTGTCCATCTACAGATTTAGATCTTACAAACAGCTAGAGCTGAATTCCCTTCTCTGTCAGAATCTAACAAATTGCATTGACATGGATCAGTGGGGGGGGGGAGCAGTCTTTGCTTTCAATTACAGGTGGTTATTATGCTTGCTGTTGATCAACAAACATACAGACACTCATGCACACAGGCGAAACAGATACACAGGCTTCCATGTGCACAGGACAATACTTATACATATGCTTGTGCTGCTGAGGGCTTTGACATCACAATGTGCTCGTCTACTAATGGACATCAAGAATGTGCACATCAGTCTATGCTCAATGCTGCACATCACACTATGTTCGCTAATGCACAAAATCAAGTATCCCACTGTATACCACTCTGTGCCCCTTGATATATATTGCCAGATGCACAACATTCAATGCTCCTGATGTACATCGGCCTGTAATTCCCTGAACTGAAGCGCATTATCCTAAACTTCCATCATGCCAGACAAAATGTAGTCACTTGCTGCATATCATCTTTAAGCCCTGTGTTGCATGCCACCATATGTCCCCTTGGGGCACATAACTTTTGCCCTTACCTGCCTGTCAACCACACTCTTGGGTGCACTCATGTTTCAAGTCATTGGATGAGAAATTGAACCAGTTCTGATCTTTCTTGTATTTCTGATCAGGAAAGCCAGTAGAACTGCCATAAAAACTATTTTCTTAAAAATCAGATTCCGTTTTATGTTATTTTGGCAAGTACGCTTGTTAGAAATGGGGTCTTTTGTTGGCAGTCAGGTTATCCCCTGTCCAAGCAAGGACCCTCACTCTAGTCAGGGTAAAAGAGAATCACCCTCAGCTAACCCCTGCTTACCCCCTTGGTAGCTTGGTACAAGCAGTAGGCTTAACTTCAGAGTGCTAGGTGTATTTGTACCAACACACACAGTAACTTATTGAAAACACTACAAAATGACACCACACAGGTTTAGAAAAATAGGAAATATTTATCTAAACAAAACAAGACCAAAATGACAAAAATCCACAATACACAAGTCAAGTTATCACTGAAAATGTAAAAGGAGTCTTCATGTAATTTTAAACACACACTAACACTGTTAGCGTGAAAATGTACTTTGGGCGCATCAAAAATAACCCCGCTTGGCCGAGTGTGCGTCAAAAGGGCTTGCAATGCGTCAATTTCACTCACGAGACCTTGCGTCGTTTCTCCTTTCGTCGGGGCAGGTGCATCGTTTCCTTTCTCCGCAGGAGAGCGATGCATCTATGCAGTCAGCACTCTCGAGTCCGGGCAAGCCTTGCGTCGTTTTTACACACCCAGCAGTGTTTGCGTCGGAAATCCAGCCGCACGATGATCCGAAAACCACGCAGCGTGGGATGCGATCTCACCAGCCTCCATCAGCGATGCTGTGCGTTGTTTCTCCAGGCCCTGGCGTCAATCTTTGTGTCGCGTTGCATTAGAGCATCTATTTTCGGCAACGAAGCCACCAGCACAATCAATTTTTTAGCTGCAGATCAGAGTCGCGTCGATCTTTCCGCCGCAGAAAGGAGTCACGTCGATCTTTTCCCCGCACAGCGTTTTGTGCGTGGATTTCTTCCTTTTAGGCTGCCAGCTTCTCCTTTCAGGATCCCAGGAACTGGATGGGCACCACTTGGCAGAGTAGGAGTCTCTCCAGAGACTCCAGGTGCTGGCAGAGAGAAGTCTTTGCTGTCCCTAAGACTTCAAACAACAGGAGGCAAGCTCTAAATCAAGCCTTTGGAGATCTTCAGAAGATGGAAGGCACACAAAGTCCAGTCTTTGCTCTCTTACTCTGGCAGAAGCAGCAACTGCAGGATAGCTCTACAAATCACAGTCACAGGCAGGGCCGCTCTTCTTCCTCAGCTCTTCTCCAGGCAGAGGTTCCTCTTGGTTTCCAGAAGTATTCTAAAGTCTGTGGTTTTGTCGACCCTTCTTATACCCCTTTTCTCCTTTGAAGTAGGCCTAGTTCAAAGCAAAGTCTCTCTTGAATGTGAAATCCTGCCTAGCCCAGGCCGGGCCCCAGACACACAACAGGGGGTTGGAGACTGCATTGTGTGAGGGCAGGCACAGCCCTTTCAGGTGTGAGTGACCACTCATCCCCTCCCTCCTAGGATAGATGGCTCATCAGGAAATGCAGACTACACCCCAGCTCCCTTTGTGTCACTGTCTAGTATGAGGAGCAACCAGCCCAATTGTCAAACTGACCCAGACAGGGAATCCACAAACAGGCAGTGTTACAGAGATGGTATAAGCAAGAAAATGCTCACTTTCTAAAAGTGGCATTTTCAAACACACAATCAACTTTACTAAAAGATGTATTCTTAAATTGTGAGCTCAGAGACCCCAAACTCCACATGTCCATCTGCTCTCAAAGGGAATCTACACTTTAGTCAGATTTAAAGGTAGCCCCCATGTTAACCTATGAGAGGGACAGGCCTTGCAACAATGAAAAACGAACTTAGCAATATTTCACTGTCCTACCTTAACCACAAACTGCACCCTGTCCTTGGGGCTACTTGAGGCCTACCTTAGGGGTGTCTTACATGTAAAAAAGGGAAGGTTTAGGCCTGGAAAGTGGGTACACTTACCAAGTCGAATTTACAGTTAAAACTGCACACGCAGACACTGCAGTGGCAGGTCTGAGACATGATTACAGAGCTTTTTATGTGGGTGGCACAACCAGTGCTGCAGTCCCACTAGTGGCATTTGATTTACAGGCCCTGGGCACCTCTAGTGCACTGTATAGGGACTTACTAGTAAATCAAATATGCCAATCATGAATAAGTCAATTACATACACATTTTGTAAAGGAGCACTTGCACTTTAGCACTGGTTAGCAGTGGTAAGGTACCCAGAGTAACAAAAACAGAAAAAACAGAGTCTAGCACACATCAACAACCTGGGAAACAGAGGCAAAAAGTTAAGGGAGCCCACGTCAAGGATGAAAAGTCTAACAACGCTTCACAGAATCTTAAGAGCTTATACCTACATACGCAACATTTACCCTTATGCTTTCAGGCTTTTTGCGGCAGTTAAAGAATCAACTTTCTGTCCCTTTCCATTGACACCTCGCATCTTTTGTCTCATTGCTCTCTCTTTACCTCTCTAGCAATCTCTATAACTTTATATACACATCACAGTTCTCACTCTATTTGAACTCGCCCCACTGCCTAGATTTACCCAACTTCACTATCAATAGGGCTCTCTCACCTCTGCATCTGTCTACCTCTCCATCATGATCTCACCTGTATCTCTCAACCAATCTCTATCCCTACCTCTTCATCTCTTCCTCCTTACCCCTCTATCTTACTCAACTTGTCTGTCTCAACCAGCTCGCTGCACGTACTGTTCTGTTTCTATCTTTCATCTCACATCGTGTCTCTCCTCCATTTACTTGAAGTCTCTCTCAAATGTATTTTTCTCTTTACGTTGCCTATGCCTCTCTGTCTCTCTCTCTCTCTGTCTCCATGTACAGAACAAACCTCTTTTGACCTCACTCTTAACCCTCTCACATTCTTACCCCTGTGATTCTACCTCATTTATCTCTATCTTTCATCTCTCTCGACATCTCATCTATCTCTATATAAATGGCCACGGTCTTTCGCTACCAAACCTCTCACCATATTTTAGCTACCCAACTTCTCCACCTCTCCTCTCTTCCTAGTTCTGTCCCCTCAATACTTTACCCTTTCTCGCAACCATTCCTTCTCCTATCTTTTTTCTCTATAATTACCTCCTCTCAGCACCATCTCTCTCTGCACCTCCCTTTTTCAGTTCATCCTCCATACATCACTTCACTCTTTTTGCCACCCTCTTTGTACATTTCTCTAACTCACATCTGTCTCTACCTGTTTCTTTATCACACACCACACACTATTTCTCACCCTCTTATTTCTGCCCCTCTCTCTCTCTCTCTCTGTCTCTCTCTCTGTCTCTCTTGCCGTATTTCCCTCACCTCTCTTTCTGTGCCTCACCCATGTCTCCCTACTGTATCTTTTTCATCTCAACACCTCATCTCAATTTCTACCCTTCACGCCATTCCTTTCTTCCATTCTCTCACTTTCTCACTTCTCTCTCTACCTGAGCTGTCTTTCCACATACCTCTTCTAATTGTGTCCCTCTTTCTCTCACCACTCCCTCTAGCTTGAATATTTCTATACATCTCTCTCTACCTTGTGTATTATTTGTCTAACTTTATCTGTCTGTGGGTCTGATTCACAAAGCTAAACTAAGACCAAAAGTTGAAGTTTAGACCAAAAGTCGAAGTTTAGACCTAAAGTCTAACTTTACTATGAGTAAAGCTAGACTTTTGGTCTAAGTTTAGATTTTTGGTGTAAGTTTAGACCAAAAGTCTAAACTCACACCAAAAGTCTTACTATACTACAAGTAAATTTAGACTTTTGGTGTAAGTTTAGACTTTTGGTCTAAACTAAGATAAAAAGTCCAACTTTACTGTGAGTAAAGTTAGACTTTAGGCCTAAACTTCGATTTTTGGTCTAAACTTAGACTTTTAGTCTACGTTTATCTTTGTGAATCGGGCCTTGGACCTTTATGTCTAACTCACCTTTTGTTTTTCCTTCAGGCACTCTCTATGTCACCCCTGGTGTAGCCCACCTCTTTCCTCTCCCTATTTTTTTCATTTCCCTTTCTCTATCTCCCGCTACCTCTCTCCCACACTGTAAGAACTTGCCTGTCGCTCTGACTCTCATTCTGTATATTCTGTACTCATTTTTTTCTACCTGTATGTATCTTTCTAGCTACCCAGCCTTTATCTTTAGACCTTATAATCTTCTCTCCCTAACATATTTCTCTAAGTCATCTATTTCTCTTTCTCCTTCTCCCTCTGCTTTAACTCTCTTGCTACACCATACTCTCTACCTTTTTTATATTTTTCCTTTCCCCCACGGCTTTCATTTCTCTTACTTTCCAGAGTCAGAGGTCACAGTCTAGCTAAAAATGTAACACAGAGCAAGAGGAGAGGAAGGGGAGAGAATGAAGGCACAAAATATCAGATTTCATTCAATGGACTAGGGAAAATACTTAGAGCGGTGCTCTGATATAATCTGTTCCAGCAAGAATGACAATTGAAGAGGCATATTTGTGATTATGAAAATATAGCACATAAGCTTGTGCACTAGTCCCTTAAATATCATTCACATCAGCATTTATTGTGTGTTCCCTACAGTGAGAGGAAGAGGTTGTTGTTTGATAGTGAATTTTATGTAAAATGTTGTTGCAAGACAACAAATCTAGACCCAAGTGCTAAAAGAAATGCCTTTAACATTACTTGTTAAAGTTTTCCTTTGATCAATGCTTGTTAAACCTTTGCTTTGGTTAACATGAAGTGCTACTGGTACCTTCAGTATTTGGCTGTGTTGGTAAACCTCCGTTTTTTAAAGTAAACTTATCAGTCAAAATGTTTTGCACCATCAGGCAGTGAGTTAAAATAAATAGGTAATATGGAGCTCCAAAATGTGCTAGCCTGGGGCACCAAATATCCTTAAGATGGCTCTGAGGTGAGTGGTGCAGCCTGTGATGTGGAGTGGAGGAGTATTCAGAATATTTTATGACTTACTTTAAGAACAACTTGCTTCTAGCCAATGCATTTCAAACACATTGTCGGATAGTTTCCCATTTAATCCCATTTATTAACGTAAGTTTAGTAGCCCTTTGAAAGAACTTTAAGTCCAAGCATTAGACTCCTTTGAATTCCCTGCTGAGCTATACATAATTAGAATCTGTATATCTTTCCAAAGTTGGTAGGTCTCCCCATGATTTAAGTCAGATTCAATCCCATCTTTCTGTTCAGTATTTGGTATTTCCTTTGCTTTTTGTTCTCTTTCAGCCCTCTCAAGCCTTAGTTCTAGTTTAGTATTCCCTTTCTTCCTTTCATTTACTTTAGGGTCCCTCTTTGCCTTCAACAAGTTTTATGGGTTCTTGCCTCCTTTCCTCTACAGAGCAGGGACTCTTATTAAGTAAAGCAGAAATACTTGGTCAGATAGGGCCAGCACTAAGATCACTTGCTACCGCTAATTCTAGTTGCATATTTATAAACTAGTGGAAGGGACTGTGAATTATGGTAAGTGATGTGAAAAGGGTAAACAGATGATAAAGAGCTTGAGAAGTTGTAGGAAGAATGTGACCATAAGGAAGAAGCTAATAAAATTAATGAGAGTGATTGAAAGGGGGAGGTAAGCGAAAGGGAGAAGGGTAGAGAGTGTGGTGCAAGAGATACTAATTAAATAGGCTATATTTGGGATGATAATTCCTGAAGCAGACATTCATGTGTCTTTATTGCCCTTTCTGTAAATCAGTATTTCTGGAGCACCTTAAGTGTTCCATCATCTTCAGGTCATAGGGCTAGATGTATCAAAAGATTTTGCATTTGCAAACAATGCGAATCAGTAAAATTCACCGTTTGCGGATCTAAAATCGCCTTTCCGATGTATGAAAGACATTCGCAGTGCAAATTTAAGGAATCACTAAAATAGCAATTCCTTAAACTTGCGAGTAGATAATGTGAATCGCACACTGTGATTCGCAATTACCAAATCACAATTCAAGGTATCAAGCATTCACAAATTGTGATTAGTTCCAAAATGGTTTTTTTCTTGTGCAATTTATCACAAATGGAAATCAGGGGGTAAACAGGTGCAACCTATATAAAGAGGCCCAGATTGCACCAGCCCTTTTCCACAATGGCTGCACTCTACATCATGCCGAGGAGGATGAGGATCCTGGCAGGTTTGAGAAGAGGGAGGAGGAGACAGGAGCGCATTTTTAGAGTGCGAATGACCCTATTTAAACAGGCAGAGGAGGAGATTTTTAATAAGTACAGGTTAAACTCAGCCATAATACTTGACTTGATAGCTGATTTACAACCCCTACTACAGCAAAAGATGCACAGAACCAATGCCATACCTACTCATGTGCAGGAATTATGCTCCCTGCACCTCTTAGCCTCAGGAAGCTGTGAAGTGGTCGTAGCAGCAGCTGGAGCTGTCTTTCAAAGTGTGCTTTCACGCTTCTTTAATGCATTCCTAGATGCCATGCTAACCAAAATCCATCTGCACATAAAATTCCCCAACACCCCCCCAGGATTTTCAGAACACAAAATTTGATTTCTACCAGGAAGCTCAATTTCCACATGTTTAGCTGCATTGATGGGACACATGTAGCTATCTGTCCACCATCTGACACAGAGTATGTTTATCGGAACAGAAAGTGTACACATTCCATGAACATACAAGTCATATGCAGTGCCTCCAACGTAATGACAGATCTTGTTGCCAGATACCCAGGTAGCACACATGATTCCTGCATCTTCACGCACAGTGGCATACACACAAGCATTCTTGCTGGGGAGTTTGGTGAAGGATACCTAATTGGTAGTACAACAGTTGACAATGTCGCATAACGCCTATGTGATGTCACAGAGAACAATAACTCTACTGCCATTCTAGGAGACTGCATTTGCAGTGCGGTCCTTCATCTTAACACCCTATCTAATCCTGCCACACCAAGTAAAAGGAGGTACAATGCAGCGCAGAGGAGGACACGTAGCGTGATAGAGAGGACCTTTGGCCTGCTGAAGAGTCGTTCCAGATGCCTGCACAAGAGTGGGGGTGCACTGCATACAGTCCGGAAAACAGCTGAGAAATCGTGGCCACATGTGCTATGTTGCACATCATCGCAATGATGAGAGGCATACCATTGGAACCCACAGAACCTGACTCCAATGAGGATGACGATCCATTGCAACCCCTTCAACCAGCAGACAGAACCAGTGCAGCAGAGGGCAGACAAAGACATGCTGAGATCATGCGTAACTATTTCTGATGTAAGTAATGACAACACCACGTCTACTTTCATTTACTGTTATAGGTAGCATATTTATTGCCTTAACTTCAGGTAATATATGTGTGAATAGGACATAGCTATACCGTATACTCAATCAGGTCCCAGTTACAGTGTGACACTATTAAACATCATAGTATCACTGCATTGCTACATGATATGCAAGCCCCCTGTACTTCTCCACATTACATTTTATGTCCACGCACTCAACTTGAACGCTCAGTGGTCTCAGTGGCACTTCTTGTTGCGGGTTCAGAGACAGTACTGTGTCTGGAACTGCGATGCCTAGGATCCATCACAGGGGTTGTGAGACTGCTGAGGCTAGAGAGTTCCTCACTATCTCCACCACCCAGTTTGCTGTTTGCTGTTTGTAGCACTCAGGGCTGTCTGCATTGTCTCCAATTCATTTGTGATTTGCACCAATCATCGTGCAATGTCCCGACTGCAATGTGCCATCCCCACTTGCATGCCCACAGCACATCGTGACACCAAAGCAGTTGTGGTTGTGAGCCGATTGACAGATCTGCTGAACCCATCCAACCTGCCCATTAATTGATGAAGGCGCCTACAGTGGGTGACATGCTCCTGCTGCATTACAGTGCAGAGTTCCTTAATCGGATTTGTCATCTCCCTTACATGTTCTGCTGCAGCTTGCTGTCCGTCATGCAGCTTGCACATGTTGTTTTTGAGAGACTCCAACTGGCTGTGCATTGATCTCATGTGTTTACATTGTAGGCAATGCACTTTCAGCATGGATGCCTTAAGGCCACCAAACAGTGATGGGCCCTCATCTTTCTCTGTGCACTGTCTGCCTTCTTCGCAACCCATCTTGAGGGGAGTGGACTGATGCTGGGACAGGGACTGCTGTCTGTCAGTGCATGGGCACTTCTTCTGGGAAGTCATCAGAGTCCAGGTTAAACTCAGGGAGGGGTAGCACTCTTGCCCTCCATCTAGTTGGTGCTTGTATGATGGACTCACTGGTGTTTTAATCGAACTGTGGCTGACTTTCCTCATTCCCCCCATCTCCACTTTCTGCTGCGTTAGGGCCCGGAATATATGCAACAACAATGTGCAGCACGTCATTCTTGGAAATGTACTCTCACAGTTACTTAAATTATAAAATTTACCCTGGAATAGTATCTCTAATTGTCTGTTGTGTTAGTTATCTGTTTGGTTTTACACTATCTTGCTATTTATGTAGTAGATGCACTTTAGGGGTATGTATTACCACTCCCATAAGGCATTGTTGTATTGTATGTAATATGTGGCATGGAGTACTTATCACTGTGCATAGTGCCACTGCTATTTTCTAAGGGGCATTTGTAAATTCACATATGGTGATTCAAATCATTACTGCCTTCACCTTTGCTGCTGCCGGGTGTGACGCAGGTGTCAATGTCAGTGACACCACTAACAGCTTCAGGCAGCAATGTTGACTCCACCATGTATTCCATAGGGTGGACGGTGTCTGGGTGGGTGGTCCTCCTCCAGGGCTCCTTGCCTCCTTCAGTCTGCTTGCTACCCTCTCTTTGACAAGTCGTACCAGCGCTTGCGTATCTCCTCGATGGAACGCTGCGCAACACCCACAGCGCATATTTTAGTCTGTATGTGAGTCCACATTTTTCTCTTCTCACTTTCTGGGACCTGTAGTGAGTGTTTTCCAAATAACTGGTCATGGTTCTTGACCACCTCTTCTGTGAGCACCTCAAATTCCTGCTCACTGAATTTTAGTTTGCACTTCCTCTCTCCTTTGTCCTTCCCATTCCCAGCAGTGGCCGTACTTTTTTCTGGTCCTAGCTGACTATCCTGAGTGCCTCCCTGGTGCTGTGCTGGGTCTCTCTGCCTGCTCCTGTGGCTTAGGCTTCTGGAAACAGCATGCACTGACTCAGTTCCTGGTTGTGATGTCATCAAGCAGCTCCAGAAAACAACATTTTCAATTAGAGATTTCCAAATACCAATTTGCTATTTTACCGAATCGCAAATTGGTACTCACTATTTGGGATTGCGAATTTTATGAAATTGCAAAAACTTTTGCAATGGTGTTGCTACATCGCATTTTGCGAATCCCAGTTAGCGATTTGCCAAATATCGCTATTTGGTATTCGCTAATGCGAACCTTGATACATCTAGCCCATAGTGTTCAATCCCTAACAGGGCCATTTCAACCTTTCAGCCTTCTGAGGTTGATATTTAGGTCCATATTTATACTTGTTGACGCAAACCAGCGCCTGCGCTGGTTTGCGCAAACATTTTTACCGCCGGCTAATGCCATTCCTACGCACCATGCAGGTGCCTTATTTAAGGAATGACATTAGCCGGCGCTGCGGACTGGTCAGAGTAAAAAAAAAAGACTCAAACCAGGCCGCGCCCGACGTAGGGGAAAATGGGGGTTGTGCATCAAAAAATGGTGCAAGTCAGTTTTCAGGCAAAAATCATGCCTCAAACCGGACTTGCGCCATTTCTTTGACGCACAACTCCCATTGAAATGACTCCTGTCTTAGCAAAGACAGGAGTCATGCCCCCTTGCCCAATGGCCATGCCCAAGGGACTTCAGTCCCCTGGGCATGGCCATTGGGCACAGTGGCATGTAGGGGGGCCCAAATTAGGCCCCCCTATGCTACTTAAAAAAAGAAAATACTTACCTCAACTTACCTGTACTTACCTGGGATGGGTTCCCCCCATTCATGGGTGTCCTCCAGGGGTGGGCGAGGGTGGCAGGTGGTGCCCCTGGGGGCAGGGAAGGGCACCTCTGGACTCCTTCCATGGTCAGAGACCATGGAAGTGAGCCCACAGGTCCCTTAACACCTGCCCTCACCCAGGCGTAAAAAAACGCTGTTTTTTTAAGGCCTGCCCCCTCCTGTGCATCAAAATAACGCAGGAGTATAAATAAGGCGCACAGGCCTTAAAGTCATTTTTTGGGCAGGAACGCCTGCCTTGATGTCATTAACGCAAGCAGTTTCCCGCATCCAAAAAATGACGCACACAGAGGAATTTTGACGTCCGCCGGCTCGGGCGTCAAAGTTTAAATATGGTGCACAGTTTGCGCCGAATGTGCACATTCGGCGCAAACAGAGTATAAATATGCCCCTTAGAGTATTATTAAGTGAGGTAATAGTAATACCTCTTTTTCACAATCCCTCTAAGCTGCAAACTGTAGTAAGAGACCCTTCCTAAAAAAATATTATCTTGGACTGGGTCCTAGGCTGGTAGTGCAGTAATGTAACTAGTTGTGTGGTCAAATTCTAGTGTGTCAGTATGCCTGTCTGAAATTTGCATAGTTTTCTTTGCCGATGTTGAACAAAATCATTCAAAATGCTGATGCAGAATTTTGGGCTATTCTTAGCATGAATAGGTCCTTAAATTAATTGTGAATGTGAGGGGCCATTTCTCACTAAAATAGTGAACAATTGCATGTGACTTAAAAACAGCCACTCATATTCCATTCGTTCCCATTGTTCCTGGGGACCTACAATCACATTTTTACATAAATGAAATCTGAATGACACAACACCATATAATACTGAATCTTAGGCATGTTGAGTAAAAAAATGTAATGCGAGATGCAGTAAAAAATGTGAGATTACACGGTCATAATCTAAATTTTGTCCTGGGCTAACCTTTATCTATCCCTAATCTATAAAATGAGCACCCCTAAGTTTATTGAAAGTACCCCTTGATGTCAGCATCAAGGGACATCATGGGGAGTGGTTGCACACTTTACAAGGCAGATATTTTCACACTTTCCTTGTTGAGATAGTCAAGCCACAAGTTGTAACACAGAGATGGCTCGATCCATGGGAGTTCATCCAGTGCATCATTAGAATTGTTCCCATGTTACTATATTGTCTAACTTGTCTACATTTGTGTAGATCTGCTTTAGCACCACAGCGCAAGACCCTACAAACTACCATATAGAACGCTCAGTCTATTGCACAAGTATTATTTGTTTTGTGTTGAATAAATCACTGGCACACTAGCACTCTGTTAGTGATCAGGGGCCGGAAAACCCAGCCTGCAGCTCTTGAGCAGAGCAGTGTATGCCGGCGATGGAAAACCAATTACAAACCCTGCATCATGTTTACAGTGTGATTACCAGAGTAAAGTGTGTTACACAACCATTCACCATGCAGTTCAAGCCACATGTATTTGGCTGGCTGTTTTATAGCCTGTGGCACTGTCAGTCACAGTCTATGTAATACAGGGTGTCCCACATTGCAGGAACCTGAACTAAGTGAGACCTGTGGACCATTCAGAACAGGAATCTTAACATGGTAAGCACACCCTTTCATGCAGAGAATGCCACAAAAACTATGTGAAAAAGGAAGCAGAAAACTCTGGGTACTTTCCAAGTTTTGATGGAGAGCAGCTCCCATAGAAAGCAGTTTACAACACCCCTGATACTCTGAATCTCCTCACCGCAAATGTCTGTTTTTCTAGCAAAGATTTAAGTATATGATTATTGCAGTGCCATCCACACCAAGCTCGAAACTCATATAGCCTATTGGCATTTTTACAGCAGAGTATTTAACCATAAGACTAGTAAGCGCCATCCACATAAAGCTGAAAAATAACAAAAGCCTTTTACATGTCAAGGCACAGAATTATTGCTTTGGACTGGTAAAATACCATCCAAGCCAAACTGGAGAGAATACAAGCAACCCCTGACATGTTTCACACTTGCTGGAGATCTTCAGCGAGGTGTACCTTTATCCAGACACACGGTAGCAGACAGTAACAAGGTAGTAAAACAATAACCTTTCAGGCTTAGAGTACCACATAAATTATGCAAAATAAAAACAGGGAACTTTGGCTAGTTCCCAAGTTTTGGTGGAGAGCAACTCCGATACAGAGAATCTTACAACACCACTGACACCCTGAATCTGCTCACATCAAAAGTCAATTTTTCTAGCAAAGCTTTTAAGCATGGGATTAGCACTGTGACATCTATGTCAAGCTAGAAAGTGACAAAGACTTTGCCAGTTTCACAGTAAAAACTTTAAGCATAAGATTAGCTAGTACTGTCCATGCCGAGCTGAGAAATGGCAAAAGGTTTACCTTCTCCAGACACAGCATTAAAAACTTGGTTTGAGTTAACCTGAAATGAATAAAAGCAACCCTTGACACATGTTTCGCTCTTATCAAGCGTGGTCCATGTCCAAAGCCTTCCTGGTTACGCCTGAGCCCAAGCGGCGGTGGTGCGCCGTACGGCGGAGACAGCCGTAATAGATTCCAAATCCTTGTAGTCACAAAACGCACACTCAGGCAAACTGTGAAGTTAAAAAAGTTTATTGCCCCCAATGACACGTTTGAACCATGAGGTTTTGTTCATCCCAGCAATACCAGCTGCACCTAAAGGAAGTGTACAAATCAGTAAAAAAAACATTAGAAAGGGAAGAAGGACAAGTTAGAAAATCTAAGTTTTTGCAAAGCGGAGAAATTCACTTAAAAAAAAAAAGGTTACACAGACGTTATAGTTAGGCTTACATTTTAAACATACAAAACCATACAAATTCACCTATTATAATTAGAGTTATCTCAAGTAACTATCCAGCCATGCACTGCTAATACCTTCACAAATTATGGCACTCATGACATCTTTGATAACATCATTGATAATATCAATGAATTTTTTGAAGTAAAATTTTTGATGAAAACTGCACATGGCGGGGGCAGAAGTTGTAGTTAATTTAGGCCAAGATTAAAGAGTTTTTTCAAACAGATATTGCAAATTGAAATCATTACTTCCTACCCGAATGACCTCTTGTCATTATGTGTAGCCATGCCACCCCAAACTTATACTTCTGGCTATGGGCCTGATTCTGGGTGAGGGACAGTGAGGGGGGAATCAAGAAGAGGGGGTAGACACTCAAATGGGTTCGGAGAGCTTTTCCAGAAGCATGTCCCATGCTGAAGCTATTGTATGGTGACAAAGACGCCTAACATCTTCTCTGCGCAAAGCCAGGACCAGAACATTCCATCACTGCTCGCTTCACGGGGGCACGGAAGCCTTCCTGTGCAGCTTCGTCCTGCTGGAGATTTTTTACTTACAAAATAGTGACAAAGCCTGAATGTAAAAATCTTCACCATGACTCCATCCAGGAGTTCCTTGATGCTGATGCCTCCTTGGACACCGCCGGTTGCCTTGTCTAGCTGAACAATACCTTCTTAGGAACTTTTCTTCAAACTGTCTAAAGGTAAGCCGAGACGCATTCCACCAGCATTAACGTTTAACTTTGCTACAGTCTTGCACAACCAGATATTTGTAGTTGGCACTCCAATCTTTTAGATGCAATTTACATTGAAAACTTGAAAAATTCATAACTCCGGTCCTGCTGATTGGATTCAATATGTGTGGGTGGCATTCTATCTATTAAATATTTCTCTATTTTTTTAATAAACAAAATTAATTGAGTATTTACAAGCGCCGGTACATGGCACAACCAAAGTGGAAAGAGGAAAAGCAAGAAATTAAAAAAAGGAAAGAAAGAAAATAAGAAATAAAGAGGGAAGGCACATTTTAAGCCCTGCATGATAGACAAATTGTGAGTATTGCACAACCCATGGAAAAAGGATTGCTGATGCATCAGTACAGTACTAGTATGTTGTAGTAGTCCCACCATCTCCCCCAAATTATACGATATTTGTGTGAGCACCCAATAGCTGTGTATATAGATTCCACCAGTTTTGCACACCAGTCCATCATTGCTCTCCAGTCTGCTAGTAGGTGGGGGCGAAAGTCAATTTACAGTGTTGTGTGATCTCCCTCTTGACAACCGTTATCCCCACTCACACCAAGGTGCACTCTCCCTTGTGGCCCACCACGTCCTCCAAGATCACCAATAGAGCAACTCCAGAGGAACATTCAACTGATCATTCCTTGATCCGAGAAATGGTAGAGAAAATCGCAGTCCAGTACAGATGAAAACCTGGCACCCCCGAACCCAAAGTCAGTGTGTGCATATCTGAGGTATGTCGCAGTAGGAATTGTACCCATTGATTCCAGCTGTTTAAGGTGAGTTGGGCCGAGTGGAGGTAGTGATGAAGCGTAGTTGGGGCGAGATGTCCAGCTCTCTCAGAGCCATCCAACCCTTGTGCCAATCTCTCTCATTCATGGGGTCCGCCCATTCCTCCCACCGTTTTCTCAATGATGTAAAGTAAATCTGTATATTGCCAACCAGAGAATTATATATCTTCAAAATTGTGCCCCTTCCCAGTGGGCCCATGGTGAACTTTGGTTCCAGAGGATTATAGTAAAGTGCTCAGGTAGGTCGGTCTGCATGTGGGCATAGATCACCAGGGCTCACCGTAGCTGTAAGTATTTGTAAAATTGTGACTTGTGTAGGGAAATTCAGACAGTAGCTCCTCGAAGTAGTGCATATGTGAGCCATGCCAGACATCACCCAGCTTGTAGATGCCAATGGCATTCCAGCATGCAAACTCCACCAGCCGGCCCACCTGGAGAAGCCACATATCCTGCCATAGTGGAGTCTCCTGTGTGGGTCTCAGATCCCATCGGATCCCCCAGAGAGACACCCTCCTGCATGAGATAGGTATGCGTGTGACCTTAAGCAGCAACCTAGGGATGGGGTCTCTATATTTTAGGCCTTTAATATGATTTCTGCCTATAAGGGACACTTCAAGTTGGAAGGCGGGATTCTTGTGACCCCGAAAAGTCAATAATTGACCACTAGGATCTGAGAAGTTCTATAATACAGTTTCAGGTTGGGTATCACCATGCTACCTTTGCACATGGATTGGATGCATTTTTGGAAAGCAATCTTTGTTTTTTTTTGTTGCCATATGAAGGCTCAGATACACACTGCTAACTTTGTCTTGTTGTGTGCATGACTCTAGGGGTTGGAGATTCAGGCTCCAGGTCTAGTCTGACCCATGGGAAACATAGGCCCTTATTATGACATTGCCAGTAAATTCCACTTACTGCTGCGGTGATGGACGCCAGCATACCGCCACAGTGGCGAATATTCGTTCACCATATTATGACACACACACACAAAACCAACAGAATACTGACACATTCACAAATCCGCCAGCCCAAAGGTCAGTGGTAAAGTGTTGGTATGAACACACAACAACAAAACAACGCCCCCATATTATGACCTACGAATCACCACAGCGGACATTCAATGGCAGTTAACCACTGGCGGTACACACCGGCGCACTCAGAATAGCCACCCCAATACAAAACAACACAACATTGGCCTAAATGAAAATCACACACCTGATACTGATACACACACCCACCCACCCATCCACCAATAGCACTATACACACACCCACATTACACACAACCCTTTACAGATACCAATAATCGCCACAAGACTAACAAGAAGACCACTGAGACAACAACACACACATACCACAAACACCCATCCATCTATCACGCACCCCACATCCCACACCGCACCACATCACTTAACACCCTCTGCACAACACACACCACGAATCACTTATGTCCCCACTAAGGCACCCCTGTTTCACTGATGAGGAGTTGCTGGGTCATATTGGAGGAAATAGTCAGGGTAGAGCCACAGCTGTTTGGAGCACAGGTACAGCAGATATCCATTACCAGGAAGATGGAGCTATGGCAGAGAATCAAGGACAGGGTGAACACCGTGGGACAGCATCCATGTACACCCATCACCATAGCATGCACAGCATGGAGAACCAACAATTCCACAATACATCACCATACACAAACAAAGGTGGCAGGGCAACAGCAACAATAGAGGGGAAGCTAGGGATGGACAATATGTCAGAGACATGCAGCATAATACATCACTTACATCCCCACAGGTGCCCCAGCCAATCTCAGCGGCGAGGAGGTGCCACGACTATCCAGTCTCCCAACAGAAGATGTCCCCAGTTATGACTGTAACTCTGGACTTCAGGATCTGGATGTCTGGTCAGTCAGCCACCCCAGCCCACTCACAGTCCACCACAGAGCCTCCCCAATCAGTAACCAACACCACAGCACCCACCCAATGTCCCTACACCTCTGTCCCAGTGGGAGGACAGGCCTAGGGAACCGACTCTCCAGGAAGCACTCACTAATGTCCCAGGGGCTTACCATCAGTCCCAGGACAAGATGGGCCAGATTCTTACCAACATGCAGAACAAGCAGCTGCAGGAGGAACACCATCAGAAGATCAGGGAGGATTTGCAGGCCCTCAACAGCCCCATGGTCTCCATAGCAGGGCTGCTGGCAGATATGGCCAATATCATGAGGGAATGGACAGAACACCAGCGGGCCCCTACCACTAGCCAGTCTACTGACCAGCCCACCACTTTCGCTGCAGCTAGTGGGCAAGAGGCCCTGCCACAGGACCCACAGGCTACCAGCACCCCTCCCCCTGCAGAAGGTGAACCACCCCACAAATGTTCCCTGCGACCCAGACAGAAGCAAGAAACACTTGCCAAGACCAAGACCACCACCAGGAAATGAGACCCTCCTGAATGACCCCCTTGTTTCCCACCCTATCACCTTGTCCACTTTGAACTGACTTTGCTCCCCTTCCTATGACCCCTTGGACACTGGACCTGTGCTACAAACAGACTGGAACAATACCTTGGACTTTCCTTAACCATCACCCCATTCCATTTCACCTTTCTATTAATTATTTGTACTACAATAAACACCCTTGAACACAACTTGAGTGAAAGTGTTTATGTGATTAAAAATGTGAATTTATGGAAACTGTCACATCATGTGCAAATGATCTGAACACTGTGATAGCATACATTTAATGACCTGTAGCTGTCTGTAGTCATCACATCAGTACACAGTTGTTATATCACCAACATCTGCAAAATGAGAAGCCATAGGTGACAGTAAGTAGAGATGCCAAGGAAGTGAATGCCATCCTGCTAAAGCCACACAGAAAACATCACTACTCAGAGGAATGGTCAGTTCCACTGTATTACCTGTGTGTCATTGGAAGTACTGACGTATAACTGATGTTCTGTTGTCCACATCCTCATCCTTTGCCTCCTTTTCCTCATTGTCCTCAGGGTCCGCTGCTGCCAGATGGGCATTTCCAGTCTCCTCCTCCTGCAGATACGGCACATTCTGCCTGAGGGCCAGGTTGTGCAACATGCAGCATGCCACTACTATCTGGCAGACCTTTTCGGGTGAGTAGCACAGGGATCCACCTGTTAGATGTAGGCATCTGAACCTGCCCTTCAGGAGGCCGAAGGTCCCTTCAATTATTCTCCTGGTTCACCCATGTGCATCATTATAACAAGTCTGGCATTCCTCATAGAGGTCAGGAGCCATGATAGGTTTGGGTAACCAGAGTCACCTGCAAGTATTAATGGACAAACATTAGCCTTACACAATGGTATGGGGTTAACATCAGAAGGCATACACTGACATACATTGGGTAGGGAGTCAGGCTCACCAATTAGCCACACCCTGTGCCTCTGTAGTTGTGCCATCACATTTGGGATGCTGCTATTCCTCAGGATGAAGGCATCATGCACCAATCTAGTATACGTGGCAGTAACGTGGGAGATGTACTGGTCCGCCAGGCACAGCATTTGCACATTGAGTGAGTGGAAACGTTTCCATTTCCTGAACACCTATTCATTCTGGCGGGGTGGACAAATGCAACATGTGTACCATCAATCGGCCCAATAATATTGGGTGTATGTCCCATTACATAGAATCCTGCCTTCACAGTGCCCAAATTTTCCACCTGGGGGAAAGCAATGTAGCTGCACATGTGTTTCACCAAGGCAGACAAAACCCTTGCCAGCACGATTGAGAACATTGTCTGTGACAGTCTTGCTGCCAAGCCCACTGTCACTTGGAAAGAACCAGTTGCCAGGAAATG
The DNA here is from genome assembly GCF_031143425.1 of Pleurodeles waltl. Lineage (NCBI taxonomy): Eukaryota > Metazoa > Chordata > Amphibia > Caudata > Salamandridae > Pleurodeles > Pleurodeles waltl. Next base: position 601,631,605 of record NC_090444.1, on the reverse strand, counting down.
GAGCACTGATAGAACCTGCACAAGAGGGGGGATCCCAGTGGGATGATGGATAGCTGGTATCAGATCAGGCTCCAAAAGGGCACACAGCTCTGTGATTGTGGCCCTGTCCAGTCTATTGGTGAGTATTATGTGCCTGTCCTCCAGCCTAGCCAAGTCCACAAGGGGTCTGTACATGGGGTCTTGTCTCCTCCTCCTATTAATCCGCAATGGTAGGTATCTAAGGGACACAGGAGTGAGTAGGGTGTCACAATCTGAACAATGGAACCACCTCCTCCGTGCAGATTAAGCATTGATGTAATGGGACAATGGGAATGTCGATGTAAGTGTAAATTGTAGCAATGACGCAGTTATGGATTATCTGAATTTAATCCACCACCATGAAATGACGACCGCCAGTCATGTATCTAGGGATAGGTGGAAGTGAGGTAACTCCGCCAACGTTGGGCGTCATGGTGGAAGGTGGTCGTGCACCACCGTGCAAATCCTCATTGGCTAATATGGGGATCTATGGAGTACAGTGTCCAATGAGGATCAGCGGCGGTAGTGATGGTGTACACCACCGCTGACGTGACCGCCATTTTCTATCTAAATCCTCACTTGATTCCTGACTTTCCACAGGACAACACCTACACTGCATGAGCTGCTGTGACCTGTGTCTGGATCCCGCAATGGCCTGTGTGACCAGGGAAAGGGCCCCTGCCTTCACTTCAGAGGAGTAGGAGCACTTTGTAGATAGGGTCCTACCCCAGTATGAGCGGCTGTATGGGCCTCCAGACCAACAAGTGAATATACCTTGGGCACCATGCTTGTGACAAGGTTGCATGGAGATGTGTGTGCAAGCATCATGTCATTTAGGGAGGTGGTATGTCTGGTGGTAGTGTACATGGCAGGCACTGGGTGATGTGTATGTCAATGGAGCTGGAATTGGTATTTGTGGGCCATATGTGTGACAGGCTGGATTGTATGTGTAATAGTGTCCTCCTGTCTGTGTCAGTGCCCATCAGAAGAAGGGATTGTGGTGTGCCATCGCCAAGGACGTGTGGACCCTGCGGGTCTACAGCAGGCAGAGCACTCACAGTAGGAAAAGGTGGGAGTACCTGAGACGCTGGGCCCGGAAGACAGCAAAAGCTCAGATGGGGATGGCCTCCCAACGAGGGTGGGGTGCCCGTCAGAACCTGACCCCCCGATGGCCCACATACTGCAGGTGGCCTACCCAGACATGGATGGTCGCTTGAGGGCATCACTGCAGCCACAAGGGGGTGAGTACAGTGGGCGTTACATCTATAATTGGTAGGTGGCATGGGATCCTGCTGGTGGGTGTCAGTTAATGGGTGCACCTTAATGCCAGGTCAGACATTGCAGCGTGATCGAGCTCAAGGGTAATGTTAGCATTGCAAAATCTGGTAACCTAGCCTAGTTGCATTCCATGTCAGACAGGGCTTAGTGACTCCCAGTAGGGGTGCAGTTGGTGGGAGTTGGCTCATGTCTTGCTGTGGTACCTAGCCAACGAAATGCCAGTGCGATGCATGGTGCTTAATCCAGATCCCTGTGTGTGACAGGAATGTGGATGCCATCTGTGGTGTTGGTGTTGTAATTGACCCAGTGCTCCCTTTCACTCTCCCCCACTTTTTTCTTGTGTCATCCTGCCCATGTGTGCATTAGCATCATCTGGAGGAGGAGCAGGGGCACTGGCGACAGAGGGAGCTGCATCCCACAGGACCCAGGAGGTAGAGTCCACTGATGCTGAGGGTACCAGTGGGACGGAGGGCGAGGGGAGCACCACGGCGGAGACACTCCACTGCCCAAGAAAAGGAAGGTTCCTACTCCACCACCCAAGAAAGGGAAGGTTCCCACTCCACCAAGTAAGAGGCAAAAGGCCCCTTCCAACAGCAGTGGTTAAGGAACCATCACCTCCAGCAGAGTCTGGCAAGGTTTCCCCTCCAACAGCATTGGGCAAGGAGCACTCACCTCCAGCAGAGACTGGCAAGGTTTCCCCTCCAAGAGCAGTAGGCAAGGAGCCCTCACATCCAACTTGGACACAGCAGTCCTCACCTCCAGCTGGGACGCAACAGCCCTCACCTCCAGCTGGGACACAGCTGCCCTTGCCTCCAGCTGGGACACAGAAGCCCTCACCTCCAGCTGGGACACAGCAGCCCTCACCTCCAGCAGAGGGCATGTAGGCCTCCTTCCAGGGACTGATGTACAAGGATCTCCATCCAGAACAGTGGGCAATTTCCCACCGCAGACACTGTGACCTTGCACTCCCCAGCAAGGAGAAATGGACATGGAGCCCCCTCCAGAACCAGTGGACAGGTTCCCCACCTCAGAGACTGTGACCCTGCACTCCCCAGCAAAGAGAAAAGGGCATGGAGCTCCCTCCAGAACCAGTGGGCAAGTTCCCCACCTCAGAGACTGTGACCTTGCACTCTCCAGCAAAAAGAAATGGGCATGGAGCCCCCTCCAGACCCAGTGGGCAAGTTCCCCACTTCAGCTTAGGTGCCCCCACCCCACTTCCCCCCTGAGGTGCCTGGCAATTCCCTACAATGATAACGCAGCACATTGTAGTGCGGATTTCGTCAGGGAACAAGTTGGTCCTTGGACTGTGCCCTGTGGCCATGTGGGCCTTTTGTACTTTGGACTAGCCATTGGCCCTTTCTGAACAGTGACTTATATATCTCTAGTCACACTACACTATCAGTTATGGCTAAATGTTGCCATTGCATTATTATGACGTGTGTCCTGTGAGACTGGTTTTCCTCTGCATCTGGTTGTGTATGGTGTATGTGTGTATGGTGTGTGCTGTGCGTGTGTGTGTGTCACTCTCTTTTTCCTCCCTCCCTCCCTTGTGCGCTAGGCGGCTGTACTCACCATCGTCGTCTTCGTCGGCGTTGGTGTTCCAGGTGGAGCATGGCGTTGATGAGCATCGGGAAGACTTGAAGTTCTGGTTCCATGGCAGCGTTCTTCTCTGAGTCTCTGATGGTGAGTCTTTCATCTTCTGTGTCCGGTTTCAGCCAGGCAATGGTGTTGGTACCACCCTGGAAAGCCTGGCGGTTTTCTATGTCATAATATGGTGGGCGGTACCTTGTTTTCCGCCTGGCTGTTGATGGCTACCACCGTGGTCAGTGGTGTTTACACCCTGGCGGTTAGTGTGGTACATTGGTTGTCTATGGGAGTCATCACCGTCATGATCATAATTCAGTGGTAATTACCGCCAGCCTGTTGGCGGTGTTACCCCCACTTTAACAGTCACCACCATTGTCATAATGACCACAATTATGGCAGGTAATTAAAGCTCAGATGGCAGATCGGGAGCTGACAATGCTAGTTTGCTATTGAGGCTTCCCTTTGGATGGGGACCAAATGGGATTTGGCCCAGTTAATAAGGATGCTGGATGCTTCTCTATAGAGATGCAGGATGTGGAGGATACAGTCGCTAGAAGTCTGTGGTCAGCCCATAAAAAGAAGGATGTCATCAGCCTTGAGGGCTATTTGGTCCTTAAGATCATTGGACCAGTGGACCGCCTGCATCCGGCATCACAACAGATGCATGTACTCAGGTGGTGTATCTCTAAGGAAAACAATAATGGTGGGAGCAGACACCCAGCAAAAGGAAAATAGGGCAGAGAGTACCCTGCTGACCTGAACTTGTGTGTCTGGCTAGGCACAGCAGACCCTGGTAAAGGAGAGGAAGCGGGGTTTAAATCCCATCTGTCAGAGGACTTGGAGTTCCCAATCTAGAGAGTTAAACACTTTCTTGAGGGTCAGAAAAAATGGCAAAGTGAAATATACACGTTTTCACTGTGCCATTTTTTCAGTTGTTTTTAATGCCCACTCAGGGCAGGCGTTAACACGACACATACATAATAATCTATGGGCTTTGCTGCACTAGTGTGAACATTTTCAACGCTAGTGCAGCAAAGCGCCACAACAGTGTCAACATTTTTCCGCTGTTGTGGTAACGACCGCCATGGTGCGCCATATTGTAAATACAGTGCAACCATGGTGTCGTAAGGGGGGTAAGGTGGATGGGAGAAAAGTAGTGCATAGGGGCAATGCACCACGTTCATATAAATCTGCCCCTGAATATCCATATTCCAAGAACAAGGTGATATCCTCAAAGGAACTAAGTCATAGACAATACTGAAAACTGAACTATGGATTAGTACGCACTAACCTGAGAAACAATACTTACCCTAGGATTGGGTTCTTCAACAGGACTCCAAAGGAAGGCTGAAGAGCAAGAAGTTACAAGAGGAGGTTGAATTGTAGCTCTGGACAAAGACGCTAAAGACATCGATGGTGTAGAGTCAGGATCACAGAATCACAGGAAGGCTTGGAAGACTAGAGCACTGGAGGTTCCAGGCGATTCAGAAGGTGAGTGCAGGAAAGATGATTGTGCAAGACTAGAATGAGGCCAAGCTCAAACTCTGGGTTTAGATAGGGTTTATAGACCTGATGGGAAGACAGTTCCAGAAGGACACACTGAAAGGCTAGAAAGTTCCAGTGGATACCTGAGAGAAAACATGTGTTAATCTAATGGATGTTACTTTCTGCTGAAGCAGGTGCAAATGACGGTTGGAAATGAATTCACCAACTGCTGGAACCAAGACCATAGCCTAAGAGTCAATATGTCACGCCAATTTGTGCCAATGACCAAGGTAAGTGAAAAAATACACTTAGGGGGTCATTCCGACCCTGGCGGTCAAGGACCGCCGGGGCCGGGGATGCGGGAGCACCGCCAACAGGCTGGCGGTGCCCCGCAGGGCATTCTGACTGCGGCGGTTTGGCCGCGGTCAGACCAGGAAAACCGGCGGTCAAGCTGCGCCGCCATGGGGGATTCCGACCCCCTCACCGCCATCCTGTTCCTGGCGGTTCCGACCGCCAGGAACAGGATGGCGGTGAGGGGTGTTGTGGGGCCCCTGGGGGCCCCTGCAGTGCCCATGCCAATGGCATGGGCACTGCAGGGGCCCCCGTAAGAGGGACCCACTTTGAATTCCAGTGTCTGCTTTGCAGACACTGGAATTCGCGACGGGTGCCACTGCACCAGTCGCACATCCTCCACTCAGCCGGCTCCATTCGGAGCCGGCATCCTCATGGAGGGCTGTTTCCCACTGGGCTGGCGGGGGGCCTTTTGGCGGTCGCCCGCCAGCCCAGTGGGAAACCCAGAATACCCGCGGTGGTCTTGTGACCGCGCAGCGGGATTCTGGCGGTTCCCTCAAGGCGGGCGGCTCCCGCCGCCCGCCGGGGTCAGAATGACCCCCTTAATGGTTACATGCAATAGGTAAAGGTGGATGGATCTAATAATTTCAGAAGTGTCATGCAACCAGGAAAGCAATGGTACAGGAGGGTCAAAGAGGTGAAGAGCTCTGGGAGGAAAACAAGGCTTTGCAGGAGACTGTGAGATGCCACAGAGCCCTGTGCACAAATCCCACAGAACTGAGGGTACAAGAGGGGTTTGTGACACATGGCACCCAAAATGTTCCAACTGTGTCCATGGAGGGATGGTTGAGTTCAAAGTATGTAGTGAGATTGTGTAGGAGGTGACGGGTACACTTAGGGTCATGTAAGTGCTAAGCATTGAGTCGCCACATCAGTCTGATGTTATCACTGCAGTGGCCAAGGAACACTGAGACAGGTGTATGGGCAGAAATCCCTCTCAGTAGGATAGTTGCCCCCGTTGTGTGCATGAGGTTGATGACAGACATGGACAGGTGGTCTAGTCTGGAATGGTATCCATGTACCTCCGACACATGAGTGTATGATGTCTCTTCCGGGGGCCACATCCTCCATAGATCACACAACCCCAGAAAATCAGTCTACTCAGCTAGGGGTGGGGGTCCACTCTGCCGTGCTGCTCCCAAACCAGTGGAGTAGTGCCATGAGTGGATTGTGGTGTTAAAGCTCCCCCAGATTATGGTACAGTCCAGAGGCCAAGGACCACTCACCTGACTACCATAGAGTTGGCCTTCACCAGTTGTGGGGGGATATACACAGAGAGGTAATAATAGAGGGTCTGCTCAAGGAAGCCTTCTGCCAAAGGGGATCTGCCAGTGGAAACTGTCTGGGAATAGGTTACTAAGAAAGGGAGATCTTTTTGTATAAGGATCGCAATGCCATGCAACCCCTTGGTATGGCCAGAGCAAAAGACCATGTAACAACCAAAGCCGACCAGTAAAGGGCAACACATGCCCATTAGGTGCTTTTCTTGGAGGAACAATACCACCAGAGAGTGGCATCTCACAAACAAAAAGATGGAAATAGGTTTCATGTGGTCTTTTGAGCCATTGACATTCCATGTCAGTATGGCTCTGTCTGCATACATGGGAGATGAGTGGGTTGTGTATGCGACACGGAGTTCATTTGCACCTGGTGTTAGCATGGGTGCTCGCATGCCGTGGATAGAGTCATTGAGTTCAGGTTGCCTTGAGTTTAGGTCGCCAAAGTGGTGTCTCAGTGCTTTGGATGTGTGAAAAGCAGTGTGAACAGCGGAAAAAGGAAACTAGTGAATATCGAGTAGCCCCAAGTACTTCCACCCCACACTTCCACCCAAGAAGCATCTGTTTCCCTTTTAAAATCAAACAACATTTCTCTCTCAAAAAAAGGAAAATAGATCAAACATTGGTTAGTATTGGATGCGATTGTCCCTGCTTTTTGAGAACGTACATGATACGGTGCTTCTGGCAAACAATCACAAAGCATGAGGCCTGCACTCGAGCTTCAGACAAAAAGAAGATGGCGCGCCCAATAGATTAGTTGTGAAACACAAAGCAGCATCTCCAGTAATGGGCGTGTTGTTCCCTGAAGTTTCTGGTAAGGGCTGACCCACGCCCAGGTTGTCAGTATCCATGGCCATCCCATGGATCCTGCTGACCCAGGTCTCTGAGGAATACAGGGAGTGTTGGCTAGAGCCCCGTCCCCTCCAAGAATGACACCACCTCTGGCCACAGCCCACATATATTGAGGACCACCACAAGGGAGATTGTTGGAATCATCTGGCAGTTGTTCAGCCTGTGAAGGGAGGCAAAGAGCTGAAGGGAGGTGAAGAGCCATCTCCTCTGTTGACTATTCTCAAGCCTCCTCGGGATGTAAAAAAAGATTGAGTGAAAGTTGTGTATCACTTTCAGGTGGTCCAGAAACAGGAGCATATAGGTGAAGCCCATGGCCTTCAGCCCTTGTTTCACTATGTCAAAGGATTGCCTCTATTTTTGAACCATACGGGTGTCATCCGGAAAACCCAGGAGAAGAGATGATTGAAGGGTATGGGTCCTTGCTTCTAGGCACCTCTAAGGATAGTGTCTCTATCCTTGTAGTTGATAAACCTGGCAATGAGGACTCTGGGCAGGGCCCCTGGGTGTGGTTTCTGTGCCAGGGCCCTGTGCATCCTCTTGATGATAAAGCACACTAAAAGGGAATCATCTGAGAGACAGGAGTGGAACCATGACTCAAGAAACTTTTTTGGTGATGTAGCGTCTACTCCCTCTGGGAACCCCAATAATCGCAGGCTATTCTGGGTTGTTCTTTTCTCTGCATCCTCTGCTTGTTTTTCCAGCTGTTTCTCCTCTCAGGTAAGTCTGGCAATTGTCGAGCCAAATTCGCCGGAGAAGTCTTCCTGGGTGGAAACAAATGTCTCCACTTTGGAGAGTCCTTCAGTTATCTTGCATAGGTCTTGACGTAAGAGGGTGATGTCCATGCCCACCTCCCAATTCTTGGACCCCACAAAGGTCCAAGACACCTGTATATGGATGGGGTCTGACCCTGTCTGGTCCGGTCGGGTGAATGGTGGTGGTTTGCTGATTTATGGAGGGGGGACAAAGAAGTCCATCTTTGGGTGTGCAAGGAGGTCTGGTGTTCTCTCTCCATAGTCGTTGGTTGGGCCAGTGTCCGTTGAAAAACCAGAAGGTGCAACAGCATAGCTCTCTGCAAGGATCCAGCTCTGGGCCTCGGAGTACCAGGTGGGCTGTGCAGCTTCCTCTTGCAGTGTCGTACCCTCTCCGATGCAATGGTTGTGGCACACCATGGCCTCCACAGTGCAGTCCTGTGTTTGTCATCAGGTAGCTCAGGGGCAGAAAGAGAGTATAGGTACGCCTTCTAGATATTTGTGGGGCTTCTTGTGGCCACCATCTTGTCTGTGCAGCTTGAGTCGGGCCTCTGTGGTTTGAAGAGGATCACTGCCAATCAGATCCTCAGGGATAAGCACCCTTATTTTGCAGGGTTCGAGCAATCTTCCAACGCTAGGTCAAGAAGTGGCAGCCAGAAGCAGGATTAAAGTGCATAATAATGTGGGCCAGCAAAGCTCTCTGGTGAGCGTCTGCCATCTTGGTGGTCTTGGCTATGCCCCACATTTTTCTTTGTTTTTCTACATTAGTGTGGGATTTTTCTTGTGTTGTGGTTTCACTTTATTGCTGTTTGTGTGCGCCATAAATACTTTACATATTGCCTCTGCATTAAGCCTGACTGCTTTGTGACAAGCTACGAGAGAGTTAAGCACAGGCTAATTTAGTGACTTTTGTGTTTCACCTTGACAAGGAGAAGGGCTTTCACCTTCCTCAACCAAAAACACAATTTCTTACAGCGAGGTACCATCACCATCTTAGAAACAGAAATAAGGCCCAATAGGGCCAACCAAAATGCCACGAAGGAATGGAGATGTCACCACCACTATAAAGCTACCATCCAGGAGATCCTTCACATCATGTAAGATCTAGACCCCAAGGTTGGGCCAGGGCTGGGTGTGTATACAAAGGGGAGTCCTCCCGTGCTGCCTCTACTGCCAAGGACAAAGCCTTCTATGGCAGCTCAGTAGCCAGTCCACCTGCACCACTTCACAGTCAGGGGAAACAGACACAATTTGTCACAACTGATCCAGAGTCCCAATAACATTTTGAAGGTCAGTAGGAGATTTGTGATCCCGAATTTTTCCCAGGCAAGGTGCCTGGGATAAAATGGTAAGTCATCTACATACAGCGATATTCCATGGCTTGTATTCGGTAAGGGAATTGCCCAAAAGGCACCCTACCTCTGTGTGCGGGAGGTCAGGGTCTCCATTGCATGTGAAAGGAGGCATTCCTGTGGTGCACCTCTGCTCATCAGTCACTCAGGTGGACTCAGACAGAACGATTCAGAACGATCAAGTTTAATAAATGAACACAGAATCACTTTATTTTTGTTCGAATTTTCACATTTGTTAGATCTACTAAAATCCCAAGGTGTACAGATGGAAACCAGATATAATCACATACATGGAGACTGACACTGCTGCCCTTTGCATCCCTACTTCATTATTACATGGAATTAAATCTACTTTTGCAGTTATGACGGAAAAAAATCATTGAAAATATTTTAAATTAAAAACAAAATTCAGACGTTGTAGGTGGTTCCAACATTTTAATTGTCCACCCCTCTGATTCTCACATGACCTGGTGCTTTTCCATTGTTGAAAGTGGAATTTGAACAAAAATCCACAAACCCTCATTTTTTTAATCGGAAAAAGTGTGGCTAACAGAGTCCTTTATGTTTGAGGAAATGTCACTCTTCTCACAACAACTAAAAGTATTGTCTAGGGCTGCCAATGAAACATTAGTTGCTCCATAAATAAATTAACTAAAGACTGTTCCTACTCAGATTTGATCAAAGGACTAGCCATTTTGCTCAGTCATACAATAAAGAACAATTGTCTTCTTTTTTGTTACTTTTGGTTTTGAATTGTATTATTTGACAAAGATTCTGCACATTAAATATAAATGTATTTGTATCTGCAAATATATGTCCACTCTCACAGGATCATCAGACAGTGCCAGAATTTATGATTAGTGTGGTAGTTTTAAAGAGGCAGACATTGCACACTTATGAGTTCATTTAAAACATGGACTACCACCTACCAATAAATGATAAGACATTGCAAGTAAATAAGGATTTCTGAAGCCATAAAGAGAAACAGAGCTGAAACTGAAATCCTTATGAGGCCTTAGAACTCTAAGTTGACCTACAATATTGTACTTACATTTGGTAGGGTGCATTTATGCCTTACAGAAGAAGGTTATATTATCACTCACTAATACCTTTTCAATACTTTGAAGAGAGTTATGAATATGCTGGCCATTTTTAGGCCTCTAGGATCTATTTTGTAATATTTTGTAACCCTGAATTATTGCACCACTTTGAGATAGGGATGCATTTGTATGACACCATCCCACTATTTGAAAGCAAAAAGGACAGATTATTGAAAGGATTTCCTCTGTCATCTGTTATGAAGATTTCAAATCCCAACGAGGAGAGCTCAGCCATTCATCCTTTTGAGAATGGACTCATTTATACTAATACTATATAGTACTTTGAAACATCAAGTATGGTGGTATGGAGCACTATATGAAAAGGAGCACGGACAATGCCAAAGGTAATGGCTCGCAGTGTGGTTTACAAGCCACAGCCATTCAATTTGCCAATTTGCAAATGCAGCTAAAGGAATACTCTGCACACTTAACAGCAGCAGAGGTCTGGTGGTAGGAGAGGAGTGCTACAGGATGAGCTCACAGCGTGCAGAGCATCTTAACTACAAGGAAAAGGAGCTGACAAGTCAGAGAATTAAAAAAGTGCCCTGGCAAGAGGGCAGATGGGCATCAAAACACTAAGAGCCTGGTTTAGAGTTTGGCAGAGGGGTTACTTCATCACAACGGTGACGGATGTCCCGTCCGCCGAAAAATAAATCCCATAGGATGTAATGGGATTTATATTTCAGCAGATGGGACATCAGTCACATTGTGATGGAATAACCCTTCTGCCAAACTCCAAAACAGGTCCTAAATGTCTGATGTATAACTGTATTTTTCAAAAAAATGCATAATGACTGGCTAATTTTGTCATGTAAAGTAGTCGCTCATACATTCCAATAAAGACAGAAGCATACATCCAAATAACCAATGGATAGAGGATGAGACAAAAGTACTCTTGTGAGATGATTGATGGTTTGATTGACAATGTCTCAATCCAACGATTGAAGGGCCCTGTGCCAAAGAATATGGTGGCTAAAGGAGACTGACCCAATACCCGCTGTTTTCAATACATTTTTAACCCTTTCCGTGCTGGGGACGGCTGGTGGCTGTCCTCAATCACGGTGCTCGTGTGCTGAGGACGGCCCCTAGCTGTCCTCTGCTCATAAGCTGGACATCACTCTGGTGTGTGCACTAGAGGGATTTCCTTTCTCCAAGAACAGCCTCAGGAGGTGGGGAACAACTGCCCAAGGCTGTTTTGGGTTTTCATTCAAATGAAGATCAGCGTGTGTGCCGTGCTGGCGCTGACGTCATTTCAATTAAACTGAAAGTGAAATGAGACGATCTGCTCATTTCACCTTCCCTGCCTCAGTGCTCAGGGGGCTATCTCAGCCCCTTGAGTACCGAAGCAGACAGGAGAGGTAGCATTTAAAAAGGGAGAATCTCCCCTTTCTAATGCTACCCCTCCCAAGAGGATCCCTGCTTGAGGATTGCCCAAGGATGGTGATCCCCAAGAAGGAATCCTTTCCAATAGACACCAGGGAGGGAGAGAGAGCGGCTTCTTGGGCAAAGACTTTTGCTCCCCTAATCTTCCTTTGGCATTTTCAATATTATTGCCCTCCTGGGGTGCAGAAAGCCCACTAGGGTGCCTGGGATTTTTTTGTTTATTTAGTGTGTGGGTGGGCCATGAAGGCCCTACCAATGCACCCACCCCCAAAAAAAAAGTACAGTCTTTCTGCCCCAACCCGGGGGGAGTTGGAGGGGTGTGGCGAGCCCTCTTGAACACCAGGGATTGTTTTGTTTAGTTAGTGTAGGGGTGGCGGCAGGCTATGATGGCCCTGCCAATGTCCCCAACCCCCAAAAAAATGGGCACATCGGCAGATGGAGGCAATAGCCCCTGATCTGCCCCCGGGAGAAAGGGGGCAGAAGGCCTAATAGGTACCAGGAACTATTAGCAGTGTGGGATGCTCAGAATGGGTATGGCATTGCCTCCCACCCAACAATGGACACAGTCTCTCTGCCCACCCAACTGACTAAATGATCTCATCCCAATGGCATAGGAAAAGGAGATTTGACTATTTTGGGTGATGATTTCATGTAAACTCCCAATATCGTTTCACTTGTAAAGGTGAGCAGCTGCACTTTTTGGGCTTGGTTAGGCTTCTACCTGGAAAAACCTACAAGGCCCAGTCCCTTTTGAAAAGTATACTTCTGGGAAAGTCCAGGGTGGCGTTCTTCAAATGCACCCCACACCATTTTCCTACCCACAATACCCTGCAAATATCCAACTTTGCCTAAAGTCACATATTTTCCCCACATTTCTGTGATGGAATCTTCCAGAATCTGCAGGAAACCACCTAGCATTTCCCCACCTGTGCTGTTAGAAACTCTGCCCTGCTTGTGTGGCTGAATGGATGAAAGCACTCCCATTGTCCTTGGTTTGATTTGTTCCTGTTACAGCACTAGGCCCAGCCACACAGGTGGGGCAGCATTTTCATTGGCACAGCTGGGCAATTCTGGGTGGTAGAAATGTTTGTGGATTCCTGCAAAATCCTGACGTTTCCTCACATAAATGTAAGGAAATGGGTGACTTCAGGAAGTGTGAAGTTTGCAGGGCATTGTGGGTAAGAAAACCTAATCAGATCCATTCAAGTCACACCATCTTGGATTCCTCGAGGAGTCTCGTTCGAAAAAATATACAGGTTAGCTAGGTTTCCCTAGGTGCCGGCTGAGGTAGGGTCCAAAATCTAAAGCTACCGACCTTGGAAAAAGAGGGTCAGTTTTCAGTGGAAAAATGTGCTGAATGCATGTTGTTTTTTGGGCTGTTTCCTGTCACAGAAACTAGGTTTACCCACATAAGTGAGGTTCCATATTTATCGCAAGACTTAGGGGAATGCCGTAAGGAAGTAATTATCTGACTACCCACAGGTTCCAGAACTTTCCATCACAGAAATGTGGGGAAAATGTGTTTCTTTTGACACATTTTGAGGTTTGCAAAGGATTCTGGGTGACACAACCTGGTGAAAGCCCCACAGGTCACCCCATCCAGGATTCCCTTAGTTCTCTAGTTTTAAAAAATGTACAGCCTTGCTAGGTTTCCTTAGGTGCCGGCTGAGCTAGAGCACGAAATCCACAGCTAGGAACTTTGCCAAAAACAAGTCTGTTTTCAGTCGAAAAATGTAATTTGTCCACATTGAGTTTTGGGGCATTTCCTGTCACGGGCATTAGGCCTACCCACACAAGTGAGGTACCATTTTTATCGGGAGACTTGGGGCAACACGGAATAGAAGAACAAGTGTTATTACCCCTTGTCTTTTTTAAAAAAAATTCCTTCCAAATGTAAGACAGTGTGTAAAAAAGAAGTCTATTTGAGAAATGCCCTGTAATTCACATTCTAGTATGGTGACCCCGGAATTCAAAGATGTGCAAATAACCACTACTAACACCTTATCTTGTTCTCATTTTGGAAATACAAAGTTTTCCTTGATAGCTATTTTTCATTCTTTAAATTTCACCAAATGAATTTCTCTATATAAGGTGTACAAAGAAAACCCATTACAAGGTGCAGCTCCTTTATTGACTCTGGGTACCTAGAGTTCTTCATGAACCTACAAGCCCTATCCCCACAACCAGAAGAGTCCAGCAGATGTAACGGTATATTGCTTTCGAGAATCTGACATCGCAGGAAAAAGTTGCAGAGTAAAACATGGAGAAAAATGGCGATTTGTTTTTAACCTGAATTTCAATATTTTTTTATTTCAGCTGTTATTTTCAGTAGGAAAACCTTATAGGATCTACACAAATGACCCCTTGCTGAATTCAGAATTTTGTCTACTTTTCAGAAATGTTTAGCTGTCCACCATCCAGCATTGGTTTTACACCCATTTCTGTTGCTAACCAGAAGAAGGCCAAAAGCACAAAAAATAGTAAAAGTGAGGTATTTCCCAGTAAATTGCCAAAATTGTGTTGAAAAATGTTTTTTTCTGACTCAAGTCTGCCTGTTCCTGAAAGCTGGGAAGATGGTGATTTTAGCACCACAAACCCTTTGTTGATGCCATTTTCAGGGAAAAAAACACAAACCTTCTTCTGTAGCCCTTTTTTCCATTTTGTTTTTAAAAAAATGAAATTTTCGCTGTATTTTGGCTAATTTCTTGGTCTCCTCCAGGGGAACCCACAAACAATAGGTACCTCCAGAATCCCTGGGATATTGGAAAAAATTGAAACAAATTTGGCATGGGTATCTTATGTGGACAAAAAGGTATGAGGGCCTAAGCGCAAACTGCCCCAAATATCCAAAAAAAGGCCTGCCACCTGAGGGGGAAAAGGCCTGGAAGCGAAGGGGTTAAATGGGTTTGTTCAGAGATAACAAATGTATTCAAGAATGTTACCCATGGATGTGTGCACATCAGTGGTGCCATCTTTGAAAATATGTGAACAAACCCATTCAAAGATGCCTGCAATGAATTTATGTGTGTCTACTAATGCCTTCTTAAAATGGGTTTATTCAAATAACACAACCCCTTTTCTTGCTGACTGCTATCTTGAAATCGTTATCAACTCATTTTGAGATGACAGGAACCCGAAGGACCAGTAAATATTTCAAAATATTTGTAAGCAATTTAGAGATGTGGGGCTAGTGAAAGTAGCAGATGAGCAGGGGCAGCAGAAACAACACAGAGAACGAGGACGAACTTGGAGAATAGGGGAAGCAGCACCAATAAAGTTTATTTTGATTAAAATCACAGATAGGCCTGCAGTGTGGAATCAGTTCTATATTGTGCCTTTCCATGTTGGGATCTGCCAAACTCCATAAATGGTTAGGACATGGACTTCCACACACACATGGACCCACAGATGAATTTGCTGCCCCATTTCTAATTGAAAAACATTGATTTTAGCTTGTGCTACCATTTAACATGTGTCTATTGCTGATGTGCTATGGTTTTGTTAACTGGGGACACAGAACAGGTCTGCAACTGAACCAGTTAGTGTCTTGCCCACAAACCAGGCCCTTCTTCTCCTCATTACTCTATGTGTTCTCACAGAATTAATCACAGACTTGAAATATTCTTATATGGTATGGTAGATTGTTCTTTATTCACATTTATTTATAAATAGCATGCACATTCACATGATTTAAAGGAAAGACGTATGCAATAGCAGTACTTGTCTCATGAATGGAATTCCTCAGGCTATATGGAAGGGATTCTTCTGAGTATTCGGACAGATCCCTTCAGCTGAGTCAGGAGAAATTATTAGGCTTGGGAGGGTCATCTTTAAAAGTCTTTAACTCAGTGAGGAAATCATAAGATTTTAAAAGCCTAGAGCAATATTACACAAAATGCCTTGTGGGTTCAAGAAGCATGTGGACTCTTTCATGTCACATAAGGGGCTGCTGGTGCTTTTGAAGCCCATTCTATATTACATAACATGCCGGTGCTAATGTTGTGCTGGCTCAATCTCACTAGGCTGTTTGTTCATTTGCACTGGGGCATGGCCCCATGCAAACGAAGAAACACTATTGGGCATTTTACATGCCCCTAGCACCACCGGAGCATCACTTTTTGCAACACTGAGGTGGTGCTGTGCCATATTTACAAGGCAGCTCTAAGCACGTTTTGTGGCTTAACGCCACCTTCAAAGCAGTTTTTTGAGTTTTTTGTGTCAGAGGTGCGTGCAATGGATGTTGCTGTTAGAACTCCAAAGGCAACAGCCATTGCTTTTGACACTGCCCCAGATTTACAAGGAATCATAAATCTGAGGCAGCACCAAAAACTAACACCACCCCAGGGGTGGCATTAGCATGGCACAATGAGGAGAAATACTTTTATTTCCCCCCAGTTTAGCTTTTTCTGTTTGTGCTGCATTCTGCAGCACACAAAGTAAGAACAAAAGGTCACTAATGATTGTTTATGTGCAGCAAAGTGTCCCTTCCTACACATAAACAATCACTCAATAACAACAATTTGCTACGATTTGCTACACACATAGAAGTGCCAAATTGCCATTGTAGATTGTTTATGTGCAGGAAGACACATCTTCCTGCACATAAACAACATAAACAATTATTCCCTTCAATGCAGACACAATTGTACTATGGTGTATGGATGCCTGTGTTGGCGCTGGCAGCTAAATTTAGCACCAGCACTAGGGGAATTTTTGTAAATATGGTTCATCCCTGCGTTTCAGAACTGACGCAGCACGGCACTGCCAATTTTACAGTTCCATGTAAATATGCCCCTTTGTGTTTGCACAGGCACCATGTTAGAGATGTGGCTGCAAAGGCAAAAGAGATGGCAGGGAACTCATTTATTCCACTCAATAAACAAAACCCCTAGTTTATTGATTTACCACAATAATGAATTAACAGTAGATAAATGAATTGGACTCAATGTGGTCTATTTACAAAGGTGTAGATCTAGCCATGTACCCTACCATGCATATGTAGGCTTCTGCTTAGAAACACGTAGTTTACTACTTTTTCAGTAATCATGTACATTCCATAAATTAGTATGTTAAAACGTGTGTGGGGGGAGATGAGGGAGGCTATGGGGTTGGTCACGGAACACACTGAGAGGCTCTGTTGCTTTGATTATAAAAATTACATGGCGAGGGCGCATGCGGAAAGAGATAAGACTGGAGCATTGCTGGCATGGCTGGCCAACCCTGCTAAACCTGGGTCCCCCATTATAGAGATTTACATCCCTTCAGGGACCAGACTATACCAACAGACTGAAATTAGTCATCACTTCCTCAAATACTATACCACCCTTTATACCAGCGCACTACATGGGGAGGGGGACGACATATGGGCATTTGTAGGAAAACTGCCACATCAAAATCTCAGTGAAGTGGAGAGAGACACCCTGGGAGGTGACATAGTGATGTCAGAAATTAGAGAAGCCATTAAAGGATTAGCTAGGGAGAAAACCCCAGGGACAGATGGCCTGCCAATTGAGTTTTACTCCACATACGCACAGGAACTGACCCCTAAGTTAGCGCAATTGTATAATGAGGCACCCGAAACTGAACACCTCCCAAATTCCACAAAATAAGCCCTGATAATTCCTCTACTCAAACCAGGTAAACCACCAGATGTTAGTAGGGCTTATCGACCCCTATCCATGCTAAACTCAGTCCATAAGACCCTCAGCCGAATATTAGCTACAAGATTACTCCCACATATGACCCGATTAGTCCACCCTGACCAGGCGGGCTTCATTCCCACTAGGAACACCGCCCAGAATATACGGTGAGTTATCCATATTAAAGATACCATTGCCCCACTTATGGCTGCAGCGGCAGTGCTGGCAGTAGATATTGAAAAGGTATTCAACAGTTTAGAATGGGATTGTTTATACCCAGTTCTCACCCGCATGGGTCTAGGTGAGGGCTTTATCAAATGGATGAAGCTGTTATGGACGGACCCCAAGGCGGGGTTAGAACTGGGACCATTATATCAGAGCAGTATTCAGTGGAAAGGGGCACCAGGCAGGGCTGTCCACTTTTGCCGTTATTATTCAGCTTGGCAATGGAGCCTTTAGCTGCCCAGGCTCGAGCTGCCGCCTGGTATCAGGGGCTGATGCAGGGTACCTGACGTCATACGATAGCACTCTATGCAGACGTCCTACTCCTATTCCTTCAAAATGCTGGGCCAGAACTAGAGGGAGCCCAAGCTCTATTGGCACTATTTTACTGATTGACAGGCTTAAAGATAAACTGGCAGAAGTCATTCTTGTTCCCACTGTCAGCGAACTGTGATCCACCTGACGAGCTGGGAAATGTAACATGGGAGTCCTGCTGCATGCCCTACTTGGGGGTAGAAGTGTATCACTTCAGGTCAGACGTATTAGAGAGCAATATAGGAGGTGCCATCAGGGCCTTGAGGTCCAGCATCAGTTGTTGGAACTCGCTCCCGCTCTCTGTAGCTGGATGGATAGCGCTCATTAAGATGGTGGTGCAGCAGCAACTATTGTATTACTTTGCGGTTTTGCCAGTTGAGTTCCCGTGGCGGTGTTCAAGGAACTTGACTCTATAATCACTGCGTTTATATGGGGAAAGGGGAGATGCAGAGTGGCACTAACCACCTTGAAGTGACCCCGAGTAGAAGGGGGTCTAGCGGTCACGGACTTTGAGGCCTACTATTTGGCGGCCCAGCTGCAGTGGCTAATGTGATGGATGGCGGAGCGCGGGGCCGGGGCAGAGAACAGTACCTCTGCGACTCCCCCATATCTGTACTGCCGGGAATATTCTTCAGCCATGCCGACTTGGGTCTGGGACTCACTCTGGAGATTTACGTCCCCTGCCGGTGTTGGAAGCGTTGTCTCCAAAGAACAGGCTTAACTGCGCCTTATACACGTGAGATACCAATAACCTGGCTTCAGTGGCTACCCCGATCAGGGAATTGGAGGGGACTGATTACCTGGGAGGAGGCAGGGGCCTTACAGATGGGGGACCCTTCATCGAGCGGGTAACCTCCTGGCATTCAAAGATTTCCGACGTTTTAATGCACTGCGAAGCCCACTCCTCAATGACCCAGCGCCTACCTATTGACCTCAGAAGGCACACAAAAAGCCATCACAGGTTTATACAGAGCAATCTATACAGGAGCGCAAAGCCCCCTTGATGATCTGCGGCGTAAATGGGAGACAGACTTGGGGACCCAGATATTGGAAGGAGACTGGGGCCAAATACTGGAGAGGACGCCGAGGATCTCCAGAAACGCTAGTTTCAGCTCATACAATTCCATGTCTTACATAGAGCCTATCTCACCCTGCAAAGACTGAGGGACAACCTCCGTGTGCTGGATGCAAAATGTCCCCATGCGTGGTTGAGGCGGGAGACTTTATGCATATGATGTGGTCCTACCCCCCGGTTGAGGGCTTGCTGGAACACATGGTGTCAGATATGGCGGAAATCATTGAGCGCGAAGTTGCATGCACACCTGCCCATTGCTTACTCTACTGGTTTCCTCATACCCCCAAGAATAAGCCAACTAGCAGATTCCAGGACCTCGCACTTTTACTAGCCAAAAGAGAATTGACAAATAACTGGAAAAGCCCAACAGGTCCCTATCCCCAAAGTTGGAAGAGAGAGCTAAAGAAATGGCGAGAGAGTGAAAGATTAGTGCTACATATAGAGCATGGACGGGGAAGAGGTTCCCCTGAGTTGAAGGAGGCCTGGGAGCAGATTATTATAGCATTGCATGATGGGCCCTCGATTTCCTGCACAGAGGGAGCAGAGCCAGATACAACACCCACAGAATGAAGAGGTGCTATCTACACACTCCCATTAGAAAGCTGAAGCAGAAGATAGGGTAGATAACGGATACATAAAGCGGGGCACTATGCGCGGTATCCAGAGGTAACACAGTTATGGGCGCAGTAAGAAACTCTTACCCAGGGCAGAAAGCAGGCGTGTGGTGGGGTCACGGGGGGCAGTTAAGAGTTGAATGGTACTATTCCTTACCTTATTACAGCATTCTGACAAGAGAGATACCAAACCTACCACTTCCCTCACTTATATGTATATAGAGATTTGTCACATCCAGAGGATATGGGAAGAGATTGATACACGTTAAAGTTGGATTGCTTTCTATTTTTGTACAAATGTATGATGACAACCAATACTATGGTCATTACAACATTGGCGGTAAAAGCCGCTTACCGCTGTGCAGAAGACCGCCAACACACCGCTGCGGAATTCCGCCACAGCTATTATGCCCCACATCTCGTAATCCGCCAAAATACAGACATCCACACAAGTCCGCCAAACCAAAGGTCAGTGATAAACTGGCGATAACAAAACCGACACCGTCATGCCAACAGAAATACGCCCACACTATCACGACACACGAATCCACGCGGCGGTCTTTCAACCGCGGTATTCCATTGGCGGTACATACCGCCGCGCTCAAAAATACAAACACTTCAACAGAACATCCCCACATTGGACGATTCAAAATACACACACCTGAGACACATACACACACCACTCCCACACCACCCATTACAATATAAAACACACGCCCACATCACCCACAAACCCCCACGACAAAAAATTCAGAAAGAAGGCCAGAGAGAGACACCACCAGCAAGTACAACAGCATCCACAGGCACATAACACCATCACCCACACAACTTCCACGCACCTCACACAACACACCACTACATATCACCACACTTATCACCACACACTCCACCCCACACATCACCTACACGTCCCCATGACACGGCAAAGACACCCCAGGTTCTCGGAGGAGGAGCTCAGGGTCATGGTGGAGGAAATCGTACGGGTAGAGCCACAGCTATTTGGAGCACAGGTGCAGCACACCTCAATTACAAGGAATATGGAGCTATGGCGAAGAATAGTAGGCAGGGTCAACACAGTGGGACAACACCCAAGAAATCGGGAGGACATCAGGAAAAGGTGGAACGACCTACGGGGGAAGGTGCGTTCCGTGGTCTCAAGCCACCACCTTGCGGTTTAGTGGACTGGCGGCGGACCCCTAACTCCTCCCCCACAACTAACAACATGGGAGGAGCAGGTCTTGGCGATTCTGCATCCTGAGGGCCTCGCAGGAGTAGGTGGAGAAATGGACTCTGGTAAGTCAAAGCTTTACTATTACATCCCCCACCCTACCTGCATGCTATCACATACCCCACCCTTGCCCTCACCCCCATCACTCCAACTTCTCACAAATGTCCCAATATCACAAACCACCCATCCCAACACCAAGCCCTGCATGCAACACCAAAGCATGGACACCCATCACCAAAGCATGCCCACTGCACATAGCCATACACCCCCCTAAACCATTATCACAGAAGGTCCCACACAAGAATGGAAGCACTGGGGTACAGGGTGACCCACCCATTGCACACCATGGCACACACAGATGCAATAATCATGCCTTTCCACCCCTGCAGGACCCCTACCCAACGTCACCAGACAGGAGGGTCCAGACATGTCCACTCCACCCACAGAAGAGGCCCACAGTGATGACAGCAGCTCTGTCCAACTGGATCTAGATGACCAGCCCGGACCATCGGGGACCTCTGGACAGTCGGTTCCCCTCACACAGGCACAGGCCACCACAGACCTTCCCCCCTCTGGAAACACCAGCACAGCACCCACCCAGTGGGCCCATATCTCCTTCCCCAGGACACGTCAATCAGCTGTGTGTCCACCACTACAGGGAACCCAGGATAACCCACCACCCCAACTACAACAGGGACCTGGGGGCAGTGGCAGTGGGCACACAGTCCAGGGGACGGAGGCCCAGGAACACAGGGGAACTGGGAGGGCTGCCGTGTGACAGGGGGCGGACAGGCCAAGGGAACCCACTCTCCCGAGGCCCTCTCCTCCATCATGGGAGCTTACCACTACTCCCAGGAGACGATGGCTACGGTACTGGCCAAGTTTCAGGAGACCCAGCGCATGCAGGAGGAACAGTATATGGGCTTCAGGGAGGAACTCAGAACCATCAGCTCCACCCTGGGCACCATTGTAGGGTTGCTGAAGGAAGTACTCAACACCAGGAGGGACACTGTGGCACTACAAGGGGCCCCTGACACTAGCATGGACGATGAACTGCCCACCACCTCCGTCGGCGCTAGTGGACAGGACGCCCCGCCACAGGACCACCACACCAGCACCCCACCCCCTTCAGACGGAGAACCACCCCACAATGGTCCCTGAGATCCAGGAACAAGACAGAGAACGATGCCAAGACCCCCGCCAAGAAATGAGACCACCCTGATTGTCATCCTACTGTCCCACTTTGTCACCCTGTCCATAATTAAACTACCCCAGCTCTACTTCCTATGCCCATATGGGCAATGCACCTGTGAGACTAATAGACTGGACTCTGCCATGGACACTCCTCCGCCATCACCCCTCACCATTTAACTTCCCCCTCCAAAATTTTCCATTTAAATAAACACACCTAAAGCACAAAATGATCTGGAGTCTGTCTGTGATTTCGAAATAGTGTATTTGCAATTACAATGACAAAATGTTTTTGAAATAGTAATGTCAACATACCTATGTCACACAGCTCTAGTCCATGAGGAATTTAAGCAGATGTCACACAGTGGGACCCACATCTGTGAAACAGTAAGGGAAAGTGACAACTCAGTGACCATACACTGGGTGAAAACGACAGACAGGAGAGAGGTAGTAGCGTAAAAGTACAATATAGTAGGCAGGATTGTATTCTTACCTGTGTTTCACTGGAAATATTGCTGGATCACTGAGTCCCTGTTCTGCATGTCTTCTTCCTCTGCTTCATCCTCATCACTGTCCACAGGCTCCACAGCTGCCACAACACCGCCATCTGGACCATCCTCCTGCAGAAAAGGCACCTGTCGTCGCAAAGCCAAGTTGTGAAGCATACAGCAGGCCACGATGATCTGCCACACCTTCTTTGGTGAGTAGAATAGGGATCCACCTGTCATGTGGAGGCACCTGAACCTGACCTTCAGGAGGCCGAAGGTCTGCTCGATCACCCTCCTAGTTCACCCATGGGCCTCATTGTAGCGTTCCTCTGCCCTGGTCCTGGGATTCCTCACTGGGGTCAGTAGCCATGACAGGTTGGGGTAACCAGAGTCACCTGCAAATGGCGAGGGACAACTGTTAGACACACACTAACCTGTAGGGATATACCCAGACAACCATTCCCACTGTCTTGCTTCCAGGTGCTCACCTAATAGCCACACACGGTGCCTCTGGAGTTGATCCATCACATAAGGGATGCTGCTATTCCGCAGGATGTAGGCGTCATGCACTGAGCCAGGGAACATGGCATTCACATGGGAGATGTACTGGTCTGCCAAACATACCATCTGTACATTCATAGAATGATAACTCTTCCGGTTTCTGTACACCTGTTCACTCCTGTGGGGGGGGACCAAAGCCACATGGGTCCCATCATTGGCACCTATGATGTTGGGGATGTGTCCCAGGGCATAGAAATCACCTTTCACTGTAGGCAAATCCTCCACCTGAGGAAAAACGATGTAGCTCCGCATGTGTTTCAGAACGGCAGACAACACTCTGGACAATACATTGGAAAACATAGGCTGGGACATCCCTGATGCCTCCTCCATTGTCGACAGGTCCACCAATGGTCGGTACACCGGAGGATGCCGCCATCTCCTCACATATCCCAGCGGACGGTGCCTATGAAGGACAACAGCGAGCACAGAGTCAAACAACTCAGAGGTACGTACCCACAGTTAACACAGAACACCAATCATTCACAAAAGGTGGCCTGTATGTGTGTTGAGACTAGGCCTAGGTATGTGTGACGCAGTTGAAAATTAGGCCATGTGGGCCCCTGAAATGGTGGCTGCCTGACATCTAAAGTGGGACAATGGGATGTGAGGTAACTGTGCTGGCGTTGTACACCGTCTCGGTAGACGGTCGGAGACCGCGGCGCAATGCTGCTTTGGTTAACATTGGACCCTATGGGTCCCAGGAGCCAATGACGATGTACGCCGGCGGTGATGGTACGCACTGCCGCGGACGTGACCGGCGCGGACGTGACCGCCATTTTCTATCTGTTCAATCACTCGATACCTGATCTTTGACAGGAGAGGACCTACACTGCAAGTGCTGCTGTGACCTCGGTCTGGAAGAGACAATGGCTCATGCGTCTGGGGAAAGGGCCCCTGCCTTCACATCGGAGGAGTTGGAGAAGCTCGTGGATGGGGTCCTCCCCCAGTACACGCTACTCTACGGTCCTCCAGACAAACAGGTAAGTACACAGGGAGCATGTTGTATGGGCTATTCCTGTGTTGAGAGGGCTGGATGTAAGAATGAAGGGGGCAGAGTGCTGCGTGCATGAAAGACGGTGAATGCATGTGCCACATGGCAAGAGTAGGGATGGTGGCCAATCACTTTGACGGTGCAGTTGGTAATGACTTCTCTTCTTCCCCTGTACATTTCATGTAGGTCAGCGCCCACCAGAAGAAAGATATATGGTGTGCCATCGCGAGGACGTCTGGACCCTGGGGGTCTACCACAGACGGAACACCCACTGCCGGAAAAGATGGGAGGACATTCGCCACTGGAGCAAGAAGACGGCGGAGGCTCAGCTGGGGATGGCCTCCCAACGTGGGAGGGGTGCCTGTCGCACCATGACCCCCCTGATGTTCCGGATCCTGGCGGTGGCCTACCCGGAGTTGGATGGGCGCTTGAGGGCATCACAGCAGACACAAGGGGGTGAGTACACTTTCATTCTGCTAACTTTGCATGCAGTGGAGTTATCTGGGTGGGGGAGGAGGGCTGTGGGTTTCCCTAGGCCAGGGCGAGTTCCGTAGGCAAGGCCCCTCCATAAGGCAGGCCATGTGGCCCCCCAGCCCACCTCTGTAGAATGCCAAGTACAGCTATTCATGCCCCTGTGTCATCTGTGTGTGCAGATGTCGTCCATAGGCTTGTAGGCCATTTCCCAGTAATTGAACAGTGGAGCCGAAGAGCGCGGCGTAGTGCAGGCGGCTTCTGTGTCTGTCTTGTCCGCCAACGGTGGCGGTAATCCATGCACTCAACATGTCTTTCTTCTGTTGCACCTCCCTTTTTGTGTTCTCCCTGTTCTTGTGTGCATTAGCATCATTAGGCAGAGGAGCAGTGGCACTGGAGCATGAGGGAGCTGCATCCCACATGGCCCTGGAAGGGGCGAGACTACGGACTCGGAATCCACCAGTGGGACGGAGGGCGAGGGGAGCTTCACGGCGGGGACAGGAGCTGACACCAGCAACACGGACACGTCCTCCGATGGGAGCTCCCTTGTGGTGGCGGCAAAATCTGTGCCCCCCGCATCTACAGGTACAGCCGCCACCCCCCCTACCAGCACCGCCCTCCCAGCAGCCCCTCTGCCTTCGCCCGTGCCCGCTCACCCAGGAGGGTGGGCATCACCTTCGCCCCAGGCACCTCAGTCTCTGCCCCTGTCACCCCTGCTGCCCTCAGTGAGGAGGTCATTGACCTCCTCAGGTCCCACACTGTTGGGCAGTCTACCATTTTGAATGCCTTCCAGGGTGTAGAAAGGCAGTTGCAACAAACTAATGCATTCCTGGAGGGCATTCATTCTGGTCATGCGGCCCTTCACCAAGCTTTTCAAACTCTGTCCTCAGCACTGATGGCAGCCATTGTCCCCGTCTCTAGCCTCCCCCCTCCAGCTTCCTCCACCCAGACCCAATCCCCTGTACCTCTGCCTATCCCAAGCACACCATCAGACCAGCCTGCACACACCTCACCACACAAGGGAAGCTCAGGCAAACATAAGCGCCACACATCCCACAGGTACTCACAGGTACTCACGCAAGCAACACACACATGCAGACACACCAACATCTACTGCCTCCACTGTGTCCACCTCCTCGTTGTGTCCCTCCTCCCTCCCAGTCTCGTCTACACTCACACCTGCATGCACTACCTTTATAGCAACTACGTCCCTCTCCAGCACACCCACCAGCACACCCCGCTCACGTGTAGTCACCACCTCCACTACCATTCACACGTTCCCTGTGTCCTCTCCCAGTGTGTCTGTGACGCCCCCTCCCAAGGTACACAAACGCAGGCACACACCCACCCAACAGCCATCCACCTCACAGCAGCCTCCAGCACATGCACCTGCACCCAAAGTCACCAAACGTACACCTCCTACTACCACCACCTCTTCCTCCACTCCCAAAGCCCCTCCAGCTACCCGTCCCAGTGTGCCAAGAAACTTTTCCTGTCCACCCTTGACCTCTTTCCCACACCTCCCCCACCCCGTCCATCTCATAGGTCCCGAAGTAGCACCTCAGCCACATATCCGGTACCAGTGGTGCCTGTGGTCACCGGTATGTGGAGTGCACCGGCCACCAGGACAGCCAGTGTGGCACGGAGCCACAGCACAGCCAGTCCCCCACCTGTGAAGCATCAGAAGTTGGCCATTGCCCGGCGGGAGAGGGGGAAGACTCCAGCCACCAAAGCTGCTCCCAGGGGTCCCGTTGGGAGTCTGGTGTCAGCTGTGACATCTCCCAAGGTGGGGAAGGGCCACAAGAAACCCGGCAAGTCTGGGAAGAGCTGCACGGCGGAGAAGACTGCCATCATCCCCGCTGTCCAGGAGGCCACTGCCAGTCCCAGTCCAGCTGTCCAGGAGGCCACTGCCAGCCCCAGCCCAGCTTCCCAGGAGGCCACCACCAGCCCCAGCCCAGCTGCCCAGGAGGGCACCGCCAGCCCCAGCCTAGCTGCCCAGGAGGCCACCTCCAGCCCCAGCCCCAGCCCAGCAGCCCAGGAGGCCACCGCCAGCCCCAGTTCAGCTGCCCAGGAGGCCACCGCCAGCCCAGCTGATCCGTGAAGGACTGCCAGCACAAGCCCTGCTGGGCCATGAAGGACCACCAACTCAAGCACCGCTGAATAGGGCACCGCCAGCACATGCACCGCTGGGCCATGAAGGACCGCCAACTCAAGCACCGCTGAACAGGGCACTGCCAGCACAAGCACCGCTGATCAGGGCACCGCCAGCACAAGCACCGCTGAACAGGGCACCGCCAGCACAAGCACCGCTGGGCCATGAAGGACCACCAGCACAAGCACCGCTAGCCCATGAGCGGCAGGGGCACTGATGCAACTGGGTCTGTCACGGGGTGAGTGATGCACTCTGGGCACCAGTCCCCCTCCAGAACCAGTGGACAGATCCATCCACTACCTCTGTCCTTCACAGGAGCAAGCACTCTGGGCACCAGTCCCCCTCCAGAACCAGTGGAGAGATCCATCCACTACCTCTGTCCTTCACAGGATCAAGCACTCTGGGCACCAGTCCCCCTCCAGAACCAGTGGAGAGATCCATCCACTACCTCTGTCCTTCACATGATCAAGCACTCTGGGCACCAGTCCCCCTCCAGAACCAGTGGAGATTGTTATCCACTTGAGAGACTGTGGCTTTGCACTCCCCAGGATTAAACAGTGGGCAAACCACCCACTGTAGAGACTTGAGAGACTGTGGCTTTGCACTCCCCGGGATTGAACAGTGGGCAAACCACCCACTGTAGAGACTTGAGAGACTGTGGCTTTGCACTCCCCAGGATTTGGCAGTGGGCAACCCACCCACTGTAGAGACTTGAGAGACTGTTGCTTTGCACTCCCCAGGATTGAACAGTGGGCAACCCACCCACTTGTTAGACTTGAGAGACTGTGGCTTTGCACTCCCCAGGATATGGCAGTGGGCAACCCACCCACTGTAGAGACTTGAGAGACCGTGGCTTTGCATTCCCCAGGATTGAACAGTGGGCATTGAGCCCCCTTGTGGATCTGGCATCGTGCACTCATCTGGCTGAGGTGCCCCCCCTTCCCTTCCCCCTGAGGTGCCTGTTGTATTTCTATCTGATGCCCCTACAGTGTTCTCTCTGTTTTGATCAGGTATCGAGTGTGGGCCTCGTCCATGCATTTTGGGCCCAGTGGTCCACGGACTATAAATGGTGCAATACCTGGACTTGTATTATTGGTGTATATATTTGTTTATGGGGTATATATTTTTGGGAGTACTGGATTTTAATAGATTACAATCATTACAATCATTTCCTTTTGTCTTTGCATTCTTCTGGGGGGCTTGGGGGGGTGTGACTGCAATGCATCAACATGTATTAGTGTGTGTGTTGTAGTGGGTGGGGGTGGGGGTGTTGCATGTGTGTGTCCCTGTTTTTTGCCTCCCCTCTCCCCTGTGTCGTAGGTGCAATACTCACCGTGGTCTTCGCCGCCGGCATTAGTGCTCCTGGTAGAGGAGCAGGAAGACTATCGCTGGTAGAATTTGGCGTTCCGGTTCCATGGTGTCCTCGTTCCTCGTGGGTTATATAGAGGAGAGCTTTTTTCCTTCGGGATTCCTGTTTCCGCCATGTTTTTATCCGCGGTGAATCAGCCCCAGAAAAGGTGGCGGATTGGCCTGTCATAATAGTGTGGCCGGTACATTGTGTCCCGCCTGTCTGTTGGCGGTGACTGCCGTGCTGTTTGTTTGTACCGCTATGGTGGTCGGAGTGTTAAAGTGGCTGTCTTTGTTGGTGGATTCCGACACTGTAGTAATTGCAATTTTTTTTACCGCCGGCCTGTTGGCGGTCTTACCGCCGCTTTAACACCGTCTGCCAGGGTTGTAATGAGCACCTATGTAACATCTGGCAAATTTAGGATCATCAACATGTGTTGTGTGAATACCGGTATTATACCATTCCTATGTATCATCAATGGTTGAACTAAAATTCCAATAAAATTTGTTTAAAAAAAGAAAATGTTGAAACATGTGCACATTCAGACGTTTATCATAGTTTGTGTAAATCGCTACACTCTTGCAAGCAATTGTTGCCTCAGGGTGCTTGTATTGAAGGGGGATGTAATGTTCCTACAAAAACTGATCTCCATCGACTATAAACAACCTTTGGATATCCGATTGATAAAGTTTCTCTGAGGTTGAAAGCTTCGAGGGAGTGCCGAAAAGAGAGAGAGAGTGAAAGAGAGAGAACAAGAAAGAGAAATGGGGAGAGGGAGAGGAAGAGAGCGTGTACATATGTGTGTGTGTGTAATGTGCACTGTTGAAGTTACACATGTGCCAGGCATCAATTACACCTGGTCCATTTGGTTTATGTTAGGTGCTAATGTAAGTGCATGGTTGTAATAGTCTTATAAATTACTACTCTGACAATTAACTGACAATCCCTATTTTTGTTTAAACTTTTTTTATGGACACACAAATAGAAAAAAACAATATCACATTTATTAATTTTGATTTAATGATACTTAAGTAATGCCCTTTCAAAACGAAAGTTCAGAGAAACAGGCAAGTTTGCAGATGTGAAATACAATAGTTTCTTTAGGCATTTGTTTCTATCATACACTTAGCTAAAAATGAAAAGTTCTAAAGTGAATTGATCTAACAAAGTATATGTGGAAATAAAAAAAATTATTAACGAGTGTTCCTGTATTCTGAATGATGGATTTGCATAGAAAATGTAATAACAATAAAAAATAATAATGCACCCATTTGAAAATGTGATCACGAGTGGTCACTGATGTTCGCGAAGTGTACTTATTAATAGTTTATTAATATGAAATGTTGAGTGTCTGTTTGACTAATGTAGTAATGTGTCATTTAAAGGGATATGTATTGTAGCTTTATTAATTGTAGGCCTTAACTTAGCGGAGGTCTTGGCTTAGTTGACAGACCTCATGTCAAGCTGTACTTCTTAACGCTTACTAAAATGGCTGTCCTAGAGAGTTAAACTGTGATTTTCCATTGTATTGTGTAAATGTGCTCGTAGCTAAAATTATTTCTCATAAGAACCGACTGCTAGAAGATGCTGTTCTTGCAAAATGTAACATTATGAGTGTAATGTGTGTAAGGCTGAATTTCTCAGGAGGAGAACAATGGAGACACTGACTGGAGTATAAGCTGCAACAATATTGTTACCTGACGAGCCGGATGATGAGGACGTTGCAGGAGAAGCCAATCAGCAACATGTGAACGGAGTAGTGGTAAAAATCATAGATTTGAAATTTTAGTTTTATTGGACAAAGTGAGAACATGCGATCCCTTGACCAATAGGGACTTGGGAAATAGTTTTAGGGAATTTAACTTAACAGGACCGCACTGAGCAAAATCGACCATTCGAGCATTTAGCATTGGTCCATTTGCCCATTTCTTGCTGGGCGAAAGGTCAATATTTTCTTGTGCGACAAGGGACATGCGTAGCTTTAATACTTAAAGACTTTGCATTTTCTGAACTTTAATGCTGAATCCTGAATCCTTGCTGACCGAACCAATGTTCTGATGATGAAGACTATCTTAGCTTGCCGATCCAATTGAGGAGAGGTATTATTTTATACATGTGTTTGTTATGCCTCTTTGCTCTTTCTTTCTAGGTACCAACCGCACTGTTTTTGATAGAACCATAGTTAAATGTTTTCCAAATTTGTGTTACTAAATTGTTTTGCCTGAAACCCAACATGCTAATGCTAATCTGATGTTAGATAAGGAATCTCACCAATAAAAAATCTGCCAATAGGAAATGATGTTTGATGAGTTTCTCTGCTGAATCTAGATGTATGTGATATCATTTGAGCGATTGTTCTTGTTATTAATTTGCACCGTAACCTTGGAATATGTAATAGTTCAAGCTTTGATTAGATTGTGGTTCTTCCGTCAATTTGGACAGCCAGTGTTTCTGTATGGGTATCATTTGATTTTGAGATTAATTTACATGATGTTAGCATTGTTAACATAGGGAAATAAATATTCTAACTTTTACTAAAAGTTGAGGTTATTCATGACTGAAAGGCCATGGTGTGAGACAATTACTGACTCCAATGATTATTAATGTCATTGACTATTGTTGATTATTGATATTGTCAATTGGTTATTGATTATTGCTCTCCGTGTACTGGAGTTATAGTGGGATCATCTTAATAGCAAGTCAAAAGTTTCATCGATCTATACACGTCCCCTTGTAAGTTTACTTAGTAAGATGCGCTGACAGAGATGGTAGCAGAAACGGATGGTTTGTCACCTTAAGAGCTCATCATCGACATCGGTTACAGAGTAACAGATACTGACAGAGAAGATAGCAGAGACGAATGGTTTGTCTGCTTAAGAGCCCATCAGAGATGTCCGGATCCGAGACAATAGCAGAAACCATCATAGGTGTTCCCAGAGATGCTAGCATAGAATAACAGGGATTAACAGAGATAATTGTAGGATTGATGGTCTCAGAGGTGGTAGCAGGAAGACTTAAAGATCAACATAGATGGCAGTAGATTGATGATTTGGACTTTTGAGAGATAATTATTACTGAGATTTAGATTTTATTTTTTAATTATGTTAATTGGAGAGAAAATGTGTCCTTAAGTCCAGAAATGACTTTCCCAGACTCTTTGAGCCTGCTAAAGGTAGTTTGAGGATGTGCTCGGCGTTCTAGTGACAGTGTGAATGTAGTAGGGTTTTGCGCTTGCACAGCTTACGCAAATCACAAGTGAATCGTGATGTTTGAAAGGGTTTAGGGAGTTTGCGTACTCCAAATGTGGTTGTAGAAGGAGTGTGCGTACTCCACAGTGTGAGAGTAGGGAAGTCGTCGAACTTCACATGTGTGTGGTGCTTTGTACTCAAAAACTGTCCACGTGGTTGTTGATGTACGACCCTGCGTGGTCTAAGACTCTGGAGTATATTGAAAATTGTATGAGACACCTGGCTTTATGTTGTAATCTTCTCTGGTTTAATAGGTTGATCGGGTGTGGTTGACAAGTCAGAGGGTGAGTCACAGTGAGTGTAAGAAAATTTCGACTGAAATCTGGCGAGTCCTATGTGCATCAGGACAGACCCACAGATCAGTTGAGAGTAAAATTTGCGGGTCGAATTCTGCTTGCAAATCAGAGAGTCTGAGAAAGAAGGAGTAGCTGTAAGTGCAGGAAGGGCCGTCAGTGAAAAATCCATAAAGTTTCTGAAGCGATTGTGTTACCTTTCCTGTAGTGAACCAGCAGATCTGGTTTTTGGTTTTGATCAGTGCTCGCAATTTTGCATTAGTTTTGTGTGAATTGGAGTTTGGGAGGACAAGCCGCAAGACTTTGTCAGCCGCAGTACGTGTGAGTGTGATGTCATTGGAGCAGCGCTAGGATAGGCCAGTTAGTGAGAAGGGTCACGCACAGATTGGCAGCCATCCGTGAGAGGCAATTAGTTGAGAAAGTAGGTGAAGAAAATTCTGGGATTAAAAGTCACTTCTTGATTTGATTTTGAATAACAAAAAGGTCGAAAAGATGAAATTTTTCAATGCTTTAACCCGTTCTGTGCCTTGGATGAGGTGACCTCGTCCAAGGCTACAGTTCCCGTGTGCCTTGGATGAGGTCATCTCGTCCAAGGCACACGAGAACTTGGGGGAGCGCTAGCGCGCCCCCACTGTGCACCCCCTCCCCCCAAGGCGGGGATGGAAGGGGAAGACCTTCCCCTTCCACCTCCGAACCTCCCACCCCCCCTGTGACGTCAGCGCGCGAGCACGTGCTGATTTGTCACAGGGGCCTCCCCCAGCTTCCAGCGCGATTGAAAGAGAAATGCTTTCTCTTTCAATCACTGGGGGAGGCCCGGAGGGGCTTCAAAGGGAAGGAAATGTATTTCCTTCCCTTTGAAGTCTCTCCCAGGGTTTCAAAAGCCGGATTGCTTGAATCCCCACTAGACACCAGGGTTTTTTTTTTTTCAGAAATTGACATAAGGGAGCGACCCCTTGGGCAAGGGTCGATCCCGGGGGAGGGCAGATTGGCCTATTTTGATGAGGCCAATCTGCCCCCAAGGGGGGCAGAAACCACTAGACCCCAGGGAGTTTTTTCTTTGCGTGAATTTCACGCAAGGGGAGCGACCCCTTAGACAAGGGCCGCTCCCCTGGGGGGTAAATTGTATTTAGACCATTTCTGCCCCCCTTGGGGGCAGATTGGCCGATTTTAGGTCAATCTGCCCCCAAGGGGGCAGAAACCACTAGGCACAGGGGATTTGTTTTTTGGCACCAATGTCACGCAGGGGGAGCGACCCCGTAGGCAAGGGTCGCTCCGGGGGGGGTGGGGTTTGGGGGGGGAATTATTTTAGGCCATTTCTGCCCCCCCTGGGGGCAGAAACCTCTAGGCGGCAGGGCAATTTATTTGTGTGGGGTTTTTTTTGTTTTTTTTTTGTTTTAGAGTTGGGGAGTGACCCATTAGGCAAGGGTCGCTCCCCTGGAGGGCAAATTGTATTTAGACCATTTCTGCCCCCCTTGGGGGCAGATTGGCCGATTTTAGGTCAATCTGCCCCCAAGGGGGCAGAAACCACTAGGCACCGGGGATTTGTTTTTTGGCGCCAATGTCACGCAGGGGGAGCGACCACGTAGGCAAGGGTCGCTCCCGGGGTTGTGGGGGTCAAATTTATTTTAGGGCATTTCTGCCCCCCCCCCCCCCGGGGCCGGCTGAGCTAGAGGCCAAAATCCACAGGTAGGCACTTTGCAAAAAACACCTCTGTTTTCTGTGAAAAAATATGTTGTGTCCACGTTGTGTTTTGGGCCATTTCCTTTCGTGGGCGCTAGGCCTACCCACAGTAGTGAGGTACCAATTTTATCGAGAGACTTAGGGGAACGCTGGGTGGAAGGAAATTTGTGGCTCCTCTCAGATTCCAGAACTTTCTGTCACCAAAATGTGAGGAAAATGTGTTTTTTTAGCCACATTTTGAGGTTTGCAAAGTATTCTGGGTAACAGAACCTGGTCAGAGCCCCACAGGTCACCCCATCTTGGATTCCCCTGGGTTTCTAGTTTTCAAAAATGCGCTGGTTTGCTAGGTTACCCCAGGTGCCGGCTGAGCTACAGGCCAAAATCCACAGGTAGGCACTGTTTTCTATGAAAACATTTGATGTGTCCACGCTGTGTTTTGGGGCATTTCCTTTCGTGGGCGCTAGGCCTACCCACACAAGTGAGGTATCATTTTTATCGGGAGACTTGGGGGAACGCTGGGTGGAAGGAAATTTGTGCCTCCTCTCAGATTCCAGAACTTTCTGCCACAGAAATGTGAGGAACATGTGTTTTTTTAGCCAAATTGTGAGGTTTGCAAAGGATTCTGGGTAACAGAACCTGGTCAGAGCCCCACAAGTCACCCCATCTTGGATTCCCCTAGGTCTCTAGTTTTCAAAAATGCACAGGTTTGGTAGGTTTCCCTAGGTGCCGGCTGAGCTAGAGGCCAAAATCTACAGGTAGGCACTTTGCAAAAAACACCTCTGTTTTCTTTCAAAAAAGTGGATGTGTGCACGTTGTGCTTTGGGGCATTTCCTGTTGCGGGCGCTAGGCCTACCCACACAAGTGAGGTATCATTTTTATCGGGAGACTTGGGGGAACGCTGCGTGGAAGGAAATTTGTGGCTCCTCTCAGATTCCAGAACTTTCTGCCACAGAAATGTGAGGAACATGTGTTTTTTTAGCCAAATTTTGAGGTTTGCAAAGGATTCTGGGTAACAGAACCTGGTCAGAGCCCCACAAGTCACCCCATCTTGGATTCCCCTAGGTCTCTAGTTTTCAAAAATGCACAGGTTTGGTAGGTTTTCCGGCACCTAAGGGCTAGAGGCCAAAATCTACAGGTAGGCACTTTGCAAAAACACCTCTGTTTTCTTTCAAAAAATTGGATGTGTCCACGTTGCGCTTTGGGGCATTTCCTGTCGCGGGTGCTAGGCCTACCCACACAAGTGAGGTATCATTTTTATCGGGAGACTTGGGGGAACGCTGCGTGGAAGGAAATTTGTGGCTGCTCTCAGATTCCAGAACTTTCTGCCACAAAAATGTGAGGAACATGTGCTTTTTAGCCAAATTTTGAGGTTTGCAAAGGATTCTGGGTAACAGAACCTGGTCAGAGCCCCCACAAGCAACCCCATCTTGGATTCCCCTCGGTGTCTAGTTTTAAAAAATGCACAGGTTTGTTAGGTTTCCCTAGGTGCCGGCTGAGCTAGAGGCCAAAATCTACAGGTAGGCACTTTGCAAAAAACACCTCTGTTTTCTTTAAAAAAATTGGATGTGTCCACGTTGCGCTTTGGGGCATTTCCTGTCGCGGGCGCTAGGCCTACCCACACAAGTGAGGTATCATTTTTATCGGGAGACTTGGGGAAACGCTGCGTGGAAGGAAATTTGTGGCTCCTCTCAGATTCCAGAACTTTCTGCCACAGAAATGTGAGGAACATGTGTTTTTTTAGCCAAATTTTGAGGTTTGCAAAGGATTCTGGGTAACAGAACCTGGTCAGAGCCCCACAAGTCACCCCATCTTGGATTCCCCTAGGTCTCTAGTTTTCAAAAATGCACAGGTTTGGTAGGTTTTCCGGCACCTAGGGGCTAGAGGCCAAAATCTACAGGTAGGCACTTTGCAAAAAACACCTCTGTTTTCTTTCAAAAAATTGGATGTGTCTACGTTGCGCTTCGGGGCATTTCCTGTCGCGGGCGCTAGGCCTACCCACACAAGTGAGGTATCATTTTTATCGGGAGACTTGGGGGAACGCTGGGTGGAAGGAAATTTGTGGCTCCTCTCAGATTCCAGAACTTTCTGCCACAGAAATGTGAGGAACATGTGTTTTTTTAGCCAAATTTTGAGGTTTGCAAAGGATTCTGGGTAACAGAACCTGGTCAGAGCCCCACAAGTCACCCCATCTTGGATTCCCCTAGGTCTCTAGTTTTCAAAAATGACAGGTTTGGTAGGTTTCCCTAGGTGCCGGCTGAGCTAGAGGCCAAAATCTACAGGTAGGCACTTTGCAAAAAACACCTCTGTTTTCTTTCAAAAAAATGGATGTGTCCACGTTGCGCTTTGGGGCATTTCCTGTCGCGGGCGCTAGGCCTACCCACACAAGTGAGGTATCATTTTTATCGGGAGACTTGGGGAAACGCTGCGTGGAAGGAAATTTGTGGCTCCTCTCAGATTCCAGAACTTTCTGCCACAGAAATGTGAGGAACATGTGTTTTTTTAGCCAAATTTTGAGGTTTGCAAAGGATTCTGGGTAACAGAACCTGGTCAGAGCCCCACAAGTCACCCCATCTTGGATTCCCCTAGGTCTCTAGTTTTCAAAAATGCACAGGTTTGGTAGGTTTTCCGGCACCTAAGGGCTAGAGGCCAAAATCTACAGGTAGGCACTTTGCAAAAAACACCTCTGTTTTCTTTCAAAAAATTGGATGTGTCCACGTTGCGCTTTGGGGCATTTCCTGTCGCGGGCGCTAGGCCTACCCACACAAGTGAGGTATCATTTTTATCGGGAGACTTGGGGAAACGCTGCGTGGAAGGAAATTTGTGGCTCCTCTCAGATTCCAGAACTTTCTGCCACAGAAATGTGAGGAACATGTGTTTTTTTAGCCAAATTTTGAGGTTTGCAAAGGATTCTGGGTAACAGAACCTGGTCAGAGCCCCACAAGTCACCCCATCTTGGATTCCCCTAGGTCTCTAGTTTTCAAAAATGCACAGGTTTGGTAGGTTTTCCGGCACCTAGGGGCTAGAGGCCAAAATCTACAGGTAGGCACTTTGCAAAAAACACCTCTGTTTTCTTTCAAAAAATTGGATGTGTCCACGTTGCGCTTTGGGGCATTTCCTGTCGCGGGCGCTAGGCCTACCCACACAAGTGAGGTATCATTTTTATCGGGAGACTTGGGGGAACGCTGGGTGGAAGGAAATTTGTGGCTCCTCTCAGATTCCAGAACTTTCTGCCACAGAAATGTGAGGAACATGTGTTTTTTTATCCAAATTTTGAGGTTTGCAAAGGATTCTGGGTAACAGAACCTGGTCAGAGCCCCACAAGTCACCCCATCTTGGATTCCCCTAGGTCTCTAGTTTTCAAAAATGACAGGTTTGGTAGGTTTCCCTAGGTGCCGGCTGAGCTAGAGGCCAAAATCTACAGGTAGGCACTTTGCAAAAAACACCTCTGTTTTCTTTCAAAAAAATGGGATGTGTCCACGTTGCGTTTTGGGGCGTTTCCTGTCGCGGGCGCTAGGCCTACCCACACAAGTGAGGTATCATTTTTATCGGGAGACTTGGGGGAACATAGATTAGCAAAACAAGTGTTATTGCCCCTTGTCTTTCTCTACATTTTTTCCTTCCAAATATAGGAGAGTGTGTAAAAAAGACATCTATTTGAGAAATGCCCTGTAATTCACATGCTAGTATGGTCACCCCGGAATTCAGAGATGTGCAAATAACCACTGCCCCTCAACACCTTATCTTGTGCCCTTTTTGGAAATACAAAGGTTTTCTTGATAGCTATTTTTTACTCTTTATATTTCAGCAAATGAATTGCTGTATACCCGGTATAGAATGAAAATGCACTGCAGGGTGCAGCTAATTTATTGGCTCTGGGTACCTAGGGTTCTTGATAAACCTACAAGCCCTATATATCCCCGCAACCAGAGGAGTCCAGCAGACGTAACGGTATATTGCTTTCGATATTCTGACATTGCAGGGAAAAGTTACAGAGTAAAACGTAGAGAAAAATTGATGTTTTTTTCACCTCAATTTCAATATTTTTCTTTTTCAGTTGTTATTTTCTGTAGGAAAAACCACAAGCCTTCTTCTGCAGCCACTTTTTCCCATTCTTTTGAAAAAAACGAAATTTTCACTGTATTTTGGCTAATTTCTTGGCCTCCTTCAGGGGAACCCACAAAGTCTGGGTACCTCTAGAATCCCTAGGATGTTGGAAAAAAAGGATGCAAATTTGGCTTGGTTAGCTTATGTGGACAAAAAGTTATGAGGGCCTAAGCGCGAACTGCCCCAAATAGGCAAAAAAAGGCCTGGCACAGGAGGGGGAAAAGGCATGGCAGCGAAGGGGTTAAAGGAAAGTTTAAGGGGAGATACGTACATTACAGCGAGTATAGGTGAAGCTGCACCGCCAGAAGGTACACCAGTTTACATTGTAGTGGAAGAGAAGGGTGTAGTGCCATGTCTTTGGCTAAATCAATGGTGCAAAGTGACAGAGAAGAATGGGAACTTAGCATTTTCTGCAAATGGGACATTCAGTTTGAGGGTTATGGAGCATTTTAGGATGGTGCTATAAGTTCAAAGGCTCCTTCTGAGTCCAGCACAGTTTGAGGCATTAGCGATTTGGGAGCTAGTAGCCAGACTGCAACAGCAACAGATATTTGAGAGGAGAATGAGAAAGGCAGAAAAGACTTTAACAGAGGCTAGGTGGAACAGTACTCAGAGAGTTTGGAGGATAGAGACTTTACATGGAATTAAGTTGTTTCTATTGATTATGCAGGACAATGAGAAGGAAGGGAGAAAAGCAACTAGAAAAACTAACAGAAGCCTGTCTGAAAACAGGGAGGCTAGGAAGTCTTCAACAGTGGAGGAAGAATCAGATGATGATGAGTTTATTTTACAGTTACTGAGAAATCGCCCAACACCATATGCAGCACAAAAGAGTGGTCTGAGTACCAGTGCTGATCCTACAGCTCTGACATAGGTTAATGGGATAGTAAGTCCGATGCAGGTTTATGCTAGTCTGACACAGTATACGATGCAGAGTGGTCTACCCCTGTGCCTACCACCTCTGTAGTGCAAAATCGGATGCAGCCCCCACAGGTTCCAAGAATTTACCCTGATGTGCCCATTATGGAAACACCTTCAAATGTAATGGTGCCTACTGAACAGGTTTTTCCGAGACCAATGTTGGTCAGAATGAACCAACTCCACTTTTACTGCCCCAAATGCAGCCACAAGTCATGCTGAGATTCACTCCAGTAACAAGGACACAGTCAGATGTGACTCCAATGATGAATCAGAACATGGGAGATACTCCTCCATAGAACTTAAGTACCCAAACAACCCCAGATGCTATATCTTTACCTATCACTGTTGGTTCAGCCGTACCCCTATTTGCACAGAAGAAACCTAGTGTACGTGAACAGGGTATCATGACACAGAATGTGATGAGGGGAAGACATAACTAAAATGCTCGAGTAGTCTATCCTGTGGGACAGACTTTTGATTAAGATCCATAGTTTGAAATTGTTGACACCGCAGTCCCTGAATGTAGTTGCACAGCAGGTGCCGCCAGTCCAAGCCAATAACATTTCGTTGCAAGGGTTGACAGCCCAGCAGTTGGCTGAATGGTTAGAGAAGCTGAATACCCGGCAGAGTGCTCCTGAGGGAGATGAGTGTTTGAATTATGCTAGGCTAAGCATGGAAGCGGGTGAGCTCATTGAAGGAACGATGGGTGTGAATAGGTTAGAATCCTACACAGAGGCAGAATTGAGATTTTGTGCCCGAAAATTACGAGGGAAGTGAGCAATGTGCATCAGAAGTTAGCAGACCTGGTAGACAAGTATGACACAGAAATAGAGAAAACAAAGCATTTGAAAAGGAGTTACAGATTAGATTTTGAGGCTAAAGATTTTGAACACATGAGATCTGCCGGAATGAAGGCACACCTTAAGGAATTCCTTCAAAGTGCTCAGACCTGGGAGCATTAGATAAATGGGAAGGCAGATGGGTAAAGAAAATGACAAGAGGTAAAGGGATTCTGTGGACCTGACTGCAAATGTGCAGCAGGATAAAGATCCAGTCAAAATTTTACCAATGAGACAGATTCCAGGAGGGAATTTTGTTCATGTCCCTTGGAGCGGAAGTGACATTCTATCATTTACAAATGATTATCCAAGATTGAGAGAGAAGACAGTAGAGTGGTATTAGCAGACATACAGGTTTGTAAACCTTGCCAAGTGCATGTGGGAGGACTTGAACACCTTACTAGAGATAGTGGTTCCAGCTGATCTGTGGATTGTGTGTAAGAGGAGTGTAGATTGGCCAACAAGCAAACCAGAGAGAGACAAGAATAGAGGTGCACCATCTCCTGAGGTAATGAACTATTGCTAGAAGGTGATTGAATTTTTTAAAACGAGAATTTCGCCCAACAATAATGATTGGCAGATAATTGACAGAACAGCTCAGGAAGCAAAGGAGTCAATACATGCGTATTATGAGAGATTGTTGCAAGCGTTCAAACATTACAGTGGTACAGGGACAATTGAGGCGAAAGACATTATTCAATTTGTGTTCAAATTTTTGTGGATGTGTTGAGACCTGAAATTAGTCAGATGTTTAAGAGTCATTTGATTTGCTGGCAAGCAAAACTGATTGATGAGGTGTTGCAGTATGCAAAATACTGTAGCGATGAAATTGATTTGAAGCAGAGAAAGCTGAAAGAAAAGGCGATGGTGATGCAGATTAAAGCTGCTCAAACAGGCATGCAAAGAGGTTTTCCACAACAGTTACCACAACCGCAGCAGGGGAACAAGATGTTTCTGCCCCAGATGAGAGGT
Organism: Pleurodeles waltl; assembly: GCF_031143425.1. Lineage (NCBI taxonomy): Eukaryota > Metazoa > Chordata > Amphibia > Caudata > Salamandridae > Pleurodeles > Pleurodeles waltl. The sequence continues at coordinate 601,591,821 of NC_090444.1, read as the reverse complement.
AGAGGTCGGGGAGAAAACGTGAATCGCAGTGCAGATTCAGGTACTGTATTGGTTCAGAACAATGTGCAGGGAATGAAGAAGTTATTGCCTTGTCACATTTGCGGAGCCGCCGGACATTCGGAAATGGGAGTGTCCGATGATGGTGCAGGAAGGTGTCGTTCAGCAGCTTAATGACATCAATTTGTTCCAGAATATGTGAGGGCCGAGAGTGAGAGGTTCTAACCCACATTTTCTAAATAATGTGAATCAAATGCATAATTTTCATCCCATGCAGCATGTGCTAATGCCACGTGTATAAATGACACACTTGCAACCAATGCAGCAGCAGGTTTCCATGGTACCTAGACAGCAAATTCAGATACCTCAAGCCCCAATGGAGCAGCAGCAAATGATGCTCTCTCAACAGGTCCAGGTCAGAGGAGTGTTGCACCAATTCCTGATACAAAGTGAGAATGGAATAAATGGTGATTGGATGTGCGAAAGTTCAGATGAGGAGCCATGTGTGCTTGCAACCTCCTTAGAAGTACATCAGAGAGGTCCCTATGTGAAGGGAAAAGTTATGAGCCACAGAGTTTCATTTTTGGTTGACACTGGAGCTACACGCACTACAGTGAGAAGTGCAGATGTTCCAAACTTGCCCCTTTAGGGTAAAACAGTTCAGATTGTAGGAGTAGCGAATCAGTATTTGACTAACCTGATTACAGAACCGGTTCAGGTTAAAATCGGTAACTTTCAGGAATTGCATAAAGTCGTACTCTGTGATTTAAGTCCAGTATGCCTACTGGGAAGAAACTTGCTGTGTAAAGCGAAATGCTTGATTACTTGTTCAAATTATGGAATTGAGATTCAGACGAATAGCGAAGATGAAGATGACCAAGCCCCAGAGATAGAGGCGGTCATTACAACATTGGCGGTAAAAGACGCATACCACCATGCAGAAGACCGCCAACACACCGCCGTGGCCGCGGAAAACCGCCACAGCCATTATGACCCACAGCACGGAATCCGCCAAAATTCAGACACCCCCACAAGTCCGCCACACCAAAGGTCAGTGATAAACTGGCGAAAACAAAACCTCCACCGTCACGCCAACAGAAATACGCCCACACTATCACGACACACTAATCCACGCGGCGGTCTTTCAACCGTGGTATTCCATTGGCGGTACACACCGTCGTGCTCAAAATACACACACATATACAAAACACAGCCACATTGGACAATTCGAAATGCACACACCTGATACACATACACACACCACTCCCACGCACCCAATACAATATATAACACACACCCACATCACCCACAAACGCCTATGACCAAAAATCCCGAACGAAGGCCAGAGAGAGACACCACCATTAACAATACTGGCATCCACAGGCACACAACACCATCACCCACATAACTTCCACGCACCTCACACTACACACTACTAAATATCAGAACACTTATCACCCCACACATCACCTACACCACCCCATGGCACGGCAAAGACACCCCAGGTTCTCGGAGGAGGAGCTCAGGGTCATGGTGGAGGAAATCGTCCGGGTAGAGCCACAGCTATTCGGATCACAGGTGCAGCACACCTCAATTGCAAGGAAGATGGATCTATGGCGAAGAATAGTGGACAGGGTCAATGCAGTGGGACAGCACCCAAGAAATCGGTAGTACATCAGGAAGAGGTGGAACGACCTACGAGGGAAGGTGCGTTCCGTGGTCTCAAGACACCACCTGGCGGTTTAGCGGACTGGCGGCGGACCCCCACCTCCTTCCCCACAACTAACAACATGGGAGGAGCAAGTCTTGGCGATTCTGAATCCTGAGGGCTCGCAGGAGTAGGTGGAGGAATGGACACTGGTAAATCAAATCTCAACTATTACATCCCCCACCCTACCTGCATGCCAGAACAAACCCCCACCCTCACCCTCACCCCATCACTCTAATTCCTCACAAATGTCCCAACATCACAAACCACACATCCAAGCCCCAAGCCCTGCATGCAACAACAAAGCATGGACACCCATCACCAAAGCATGCCCACTGCACATACCCATACACCCCCCTAAACCATCATCACACAAGGTCCCACACAGGAATGCAAGCACTGGGGTACACTGTCACCCACCCATTGCACACCATGGCACACACAGATGCAATAATCATGCCTTTACACCCCTGCAGGACCCCTACCCAACGTCACCGGACAGAAGGGTCCAGACATGTCCATTCCACCAACCGAAGAGGCCCACAGTGATGACAGCACCTCTGTCCAACTGGATCTAGATGACCAGCCCGGCCCATCGGGGACCTCTGGACAGTCGGTTCCCCAGACCCAGTCACAGGCCACCACAGAGCTTCCCCCCTCTAGAAACACCAGCACAGCACCCACCCAGCGGGCCCATACCTCCGTCCCAAGGACACGTCAATCAGCAGTGTGTCCACCACTACAGGGAACCCAGGCTAACCCACCACCCCAACAACAACAGGGACCTGGTGGCAGTGGGCACACAGTCCAGGGGACGGAGGCCCAGGAACACAGGGGAACTGGGAGGGCTGCCGTGTGACAGGGGGCGGACAGGCCAAGGGAACCCACTCTCCCGAGGCCCTCTCCTCCATCATGGGAGCTTACCACTACTCCCAGGAGACGATGGCAACGGTACTGGCCAAGTTTCAGGAGACCCAGCGCCTGCAGGAGGAACAGTATACGGGCTTCAGGGAGGAACTCGGAACCATCAATTCCACCCTGGGCACCATCGTAGGGGTGCTGAAGGAAGTACTCAACACCAGGAGGGACACCGTGGCACTACAAGGGTCCCCTGACACTAGCCTGGACGATGAACTGCCCACCACCTCCGCCAGCGCTAGTGGACAGGAGGCACCGCCACAGAACCACCACACCAGCACCCCACCCCCTGCAGAGGGAGAACCACCTCGCAAATGGTCCCTGAGATCCAGGAACAAGACAGAGAACGATGCCAAGGCCCCGCCAAGAAATGAGACCACCCTGATTGTCATACTACTGTCCCACTTTGTCACCCTGTCTATCCTTAAACTGCCCCAGCTCCACTTCCTATGCCCATTTTGGCAATGTACCTGTGAGACTAATAGACTGGACTCTGCCATGGACATTCCTCCGCCATCACCCCTCACCATTTTGCTACCCCCTCCAATTTTGAGCACTAAAATAAACACCCTTAAAGCACAAAACAATCTGGAGTCAGTCTGTGATTTCGGAATAATGTATTAGCAATTACTGTGCCAAAAATCTCTTTCATTTGTAATGTCAACATACCTATGTCACACAACTCTAGTCCATGAGGAATCAAAGCAGATGTCACACTGTGGGACCCAGATCTGTGAAATCATAAGGGAAAGTGACAACTCAGTGACCATACACTGGGTGAAAACGACAGACAGTATAGAGGTAGTAGTGTTTAAGTACATGTAGTAGGCAGGTCTGTATTTTTACCTGTGTTTCACTGGAAATATTGCTGGATCACTGAGTCCCTGTTGTCCATGTCTTCTTCATCTGCTTCCTCGTCTTCACTGTCCACAGGCTCCACAACTGCAACAACACCGCCATCTGGACCATCCTCCTGCAGAAAAGGCACCTGTCATCGCAAAGCCAAGTTGTGAAGCATACAGCAGACCATGATGATCTGGCACACCTTCTTTGGTGAGTAGAATAGGGATCCACCTGTCACATGGAGGCACCTCAACCTGGCCTTCAGGAGGCCGAAGGTCCGCTCGATCACCCTCCTAGTTCGCTCATGGGCATCATTGTAGCGTTCCTCTGCCCTTGTCCTGGGATTCCTCACTGGGGTCAGTAGCCACGACAGGTTGGGGTAACCAGAGTCACCTGGAAATGGTGAGGGACAACTGTTAGACACACACTAACCTGTAGGGATATCCTCAGACCCAGACAACCATTCCCACTGACTAGCTTCCAGGTGCTCACCTAATAGCCACACACGGTGACTCTAGAGTTGACCCATCACATAAGGGATGCTGCTAATCCGCAGGATGTAGGCGTCATGCACTGAGCTAGGGAACTTGGCATTCACATGGGAGATGTACTGGTCGGCCAAACATACCATCTGGACATTCATCGAATGATAACTCTTCCGGTTTCTGTACACCTGTTCACTCCTGTGGGGGGGTACCAAAGCCACATGTGTCCCATCAATGCCACCTATGATGTTGGGGATATGTCCCAGGGCATAGAAATCACCTTTCACTGTAGGCAAATCCTCCACCTGAGGGAAAACGATGTAGCCCCACATTTGTTTCAGCAGGTTAGACAACACTCTGGACAACACGTTGGAAAACATGGGCTGGGGCATCCCTGATGCTATGGCCACTGTTGTTTGAAATGACCCACTTGCAAGGAAATGGAGCACTGACAGCACCTGCACTTGAGGGGGGATTCCTCTGGGATGGCGGATAGCTGACATCAAGTCTGGCTCCAACTGGGTACACAGTTCCTGGATTGTGGCACGGTCAAGCCTGTATGTGATTATCACATGTCTTTCCTCCATTATCGACAGGTCCACCAACGGTCGGTACACTGGAGGATGCCGTCATCTCCTCAAATGTCCCAACGGACGGTGTCTATGAAGGACAACAGCGACCACAGAGTCAAACAACTCAGAGGTACGTACCCACAGCTCACACAGAACACCAATCATAATCTACAAAGTGGCCTGTATGTGTGTTGAATCTAGGCCTAGGTATGTGTGACGCAGTTGAAAATGAAAGCATGTGGGCCCCTGAAATGGTGGCTGCCTAACCTGTAAAGTGGGACAATGGGATGTGAGGTAACTGTGCTGGCGTTGTACACCGTCGCGGTAGGCAGTCGAAGACCACAGTGCAATGCTGCATTGGTTAACATTGGACCCTATGGGTCCCAGGAGCCAATGACGATGTACGCTGGCGGTGACGGTACACACCGCCGCGGACATGATCGCCATTTTCTATCTGTTCAATCACTCGATACCTGATCTTCGACAGGAGAGGACCTACACTGCAAGTGCTGCTGTGACCTCGGTCTGGAAGAAACAATGGCTCGAGTGTCTGGGGAAAGGGCCCCTGCCTTCACATCGGAGGAGTTGGAGAAACTCGTGGATGGGGTCCTCCCCCAGTACACTCTACTCTACGATCCTCCAGACAAACAGGTAAGTACACTGGGAGCATGATGTATGGGCTATGCCTGTGTGGAGAGGGGTGGATGTAAGGAGGAAGGGGGGAGAGTGTGGCGTGCATGAAACGACGGTGAGTGCATGTGCCACATGGCAAGTGTAGGGATGGGGGGTAATCACTTTAACGGTGCAGTTGGTAATAGGTTTCTCTTCCCCCTGTACAACTCATGTAGGTCAGCGCCCACCAGAAAAAATATATTTGTCGTGCCATCGCCAAGGACGTCCGGACCCTGGGGGTCTACCACAGACGGAGCACCCACTGCCGGAAAAGATGGGAGGACATTCACCTCTGGAGCAAAAAGACGGCGGAGGCTCAGCTGGGGATGGCCTCCCAACGTGGGAGGGGTGCCCGTCGCACCATGACCCCCCTGATGTTCAGGATCCTGGCGGTGGCGTACCCGGAGTTGGATGGGGGCTTGAGGGCATCACAGCAGCCACAAGGGGGTGAGTACACTCTCATTCTGCTGATTTTGCACGCAGTGGAGGGGTCTGGGTGGGGGAGGTGGGCTGTGGGTTTCCCTAGGCCAGGGCGAGTTCCGTAGGCAAGGTCCCTCCGTAAGGCAGGCCATGTGGCACCCCACCGCACCTTTGTAGAGTGCCAAGTACACCTAGTCATGCCCCTGTGTCATCCATGTGTGCAGATGTCGTCCATAGCCTAGTAGGCCATTTCCCAGGAATTGAACAGTGGAGCCCAAGAGCGCGGCATAGTGCAGGGGCCTTCTGTGTCTGTCGTGTCTGCCAACGGTAGCGGTAATGCATGCACTCAACATGTCTTTCTTCTGTCGTCCCCCACTTTTTGTGGTCTCCCTGTTCTTGTGTGCATTAGCATCATCAGGCGGAGGAGCAGTGGCACCGGAGCACGAGGCGGCTGCATCCCACATGGCCGTGGAGGGCCACACTACGGAATCGGACTTCACCAGTGGGACGGAGGGCGAGGGGAGCTCCGCAGCGGGGACAGGAGCTGAGACCAGTGACACAGACTCGTCCTCTGATGGGAGCTCCCTTGTGGTGGCGGCAACATCTGTGTCCCCCCATCTACAGGTACAGCCGCCACCCCCCTTCCAGCACTGCCCTCCCAGCAGCCCCTCAGCGTGTGCCCTGTGCCCGCTCACCTGGGAGGGCGGGCATCACCTTCGCCCCAGGCACCTCAGGCCCTGCCCCAGTCACCCCTGCTGCCCTCAGTGAGGAGGCCATTGACCTCCTCAGGTCCCTCACTGTTGGGCAGTCTACCATTTTGAATGCCATCCAGGGTGTAGAAAGGCAGTTGCAACAAACAAATGCATTCCTGGAGGGCATTCATTCTTGTCAAGCGGCCCTTCAGTGAGCTTTTCAGACTCTGGCCTCAGCACAGATGGCAGCCATTGTCCCTGTGTCTAGCCTCCCCCCTCCAACTTCCTCCACCCAGACCTAATCCCCTGTACCCCAGCCTATCCCAAGCACACCTCTAGACCAGCATGCACACACGTCAACACACAAGGGAAGCTCAGGCAAACATAAGCACCACACATCCCACAGGCACTCACGCAAGCATCACACACATGCAGACACACCAACATCCACTGCCTCCACTGTGTCCCCCTCCTCCTCGTCTCCCTCCTCCCTCCCAGTCTCGTCTACACTCACACCTGCATGCAGGACATCTACAGCCACTACTGCCATCACCAGAACACCCACCACCACACCCCGCTCATGTGCAGTCACCACCCCCACTACCATTCACACGTCCCCTGTGTCCTCTCCCAGTGTGTCTGTGACGCCCCCTCCCAAGACACACAAACGCAGGCACACACCCACCCAACAACCATCCACCTCACGACAGCCTCCAGTGCATGCACCTTCACCCAAAGTCAGCAAACGAACACCCTCTACAACCACAACCTCTTCTTCCACTCCCAAACCCCTCCAGCTACCCATCCCAGTGTCTCCCAAAAACTTTTCCTGTCCAACCTTGACCTCTTTCCCACACCTCCCCCACCCCGTCCGTCTCCTAGGTCCTGAACTAGCACCTCAGCTACAACATCTCCGGGACCAGTGGTGCCTGTAGTCACCGGAATCTGGAGTGCAGCGGCCACCAGTGCAGCCAGTGTGGCACAGAGCCACAGCACAGACAGTCCACCTCCTGTCAAGCATCAGAAGTTGGCCAGTGCCCGGCGGGAGAGGGGGAAGACTCCAGCCAACAAAGCTGCTCCCAGGGGTACAGGTGGGAGTGCAGATTCAGCTGCGACACCTTCCAAGGTGGGTAAGGGGCACAAGAAACTCAGCAAGTCTGGGAAGAGCAGCACGGCGGAGAAGACCGCCATCATCCCCGCTGCCCAGGAGGCCACCGCCAGCACCAGCCCAGCTGCCCAGGAGGCCACCTCCAGCACCAGCCCCGCTGCCCAGGAGGCCACAGCCTGGGAAAGAGAGGACTGCAGGCACAAGCCCCGCTGAGCCATGAAGGACCACCAGCACAAGCCCCGCTGGGACAGAGAGGACCGCCAGCACAAGCCCCGTTGGGACAGAGAGGACCGCCAGCACAAGCCCCGCTGGGCTAGAGAGGACTGCCAGCACAAGCCCTGCTGGGACAGAGAGGATCGCCAGCACAAGCCCCCTGGGTTAGAGAGGAGCGCCAGCAGCTGAGTCACTGCAAAGGAGCTCGCCGCTCCAAGCACCGCTGAACAGGGCACCGCCGTCTCAAGCACCGCTGAACAGGGCACCGCAGTCTCAAGCACCGCTGAACAGTGTACCGCCGTCTCAAGCCCCGCTGAACAGCGCACTGCCGTCTCAAGCAATGCTGGCCCATGAGCGCCAAGGGCACTGACGCTACTGAGTCCGTCAAGGGCAGAATGAAGCACTCTGGGCACCATGCCCTCTCCAGAACCAGTGGAGAGATCCATCCACTACCTCTGTCCTTAGCAGGATGAAGCACTCTGGGCACCATGCCCCCTCCAGAACCAGTGGAGAGATCCTTCCACTACCTCTGTCCTTAGCAGGATGAAGCACTCTGGGCCCCATGCCCCCTCCAGAACCAGTGGAGAGATCCATCCACTACCTCTGTCCTTAGCAGGATGAAGCACTCTGGGCACAAGGCCCCCTCCAGAACCAGTGGAGACTGTTAGCCACTTGAGAGACTGTGGCTTTGCACTCCCCAGGATGGAACAGGGGGCAACCCACCCACTGGAAAGACTTGCAAGACTGTGGCTTTGCACTCCCCAGAGTGGAACAGTGGGCAACCCACCCACTGGAGAGACTTGAGAGACTGTGGCTTTGCACTCCCCAGGATATGGCAGGCGGCAACCCACCCACTGGAAAGACTTGAGAGACTGTGGCTTTGCACTCCCCAGGATATGGCAGTGGGCAACCCACCCATTGGAAAGACTTGAGAGACTGTGGCTTTGCACTCCCCAGGATGGAACAGTGGGCAACCCACCAACTATAGAGACTTGATAGACTGTGGCTTTGCACTCCCCAGGATATGGCAGTGGGCAACCCACCCACTGGAAAGGCTTGAGAGACTGTAGCTTTGCACTCCCCATGATATGGCAGTGGGCAACCCACCCACTGGAAAGACTTGAGAGACTGTGGCTTTGTACTCCTCAGGATATGGCAGTGGGCAACCCACCCACTGTAGAGACTTGAGAGACTGTGGCTTTGCACTCCACAGGATATGGCAGTGGGCAACCCACCCACTGGAAAGACTTGAGAGACTGTGGCTTTGCACTCCCCAGGATATGGCAGTGGGCAGACCACCCACTTGTGAGACTTGCGAGACTGTGGCTTTGCACACCCCAGGATTGAACAGTGGGCATGTGGCCCTCTCGTGGATTTGGTGTTGTGCACTCAAGAGTCTGAGATGCCCCCCCTTTCTCTCCCCCTGAGGTGCCTGTTTTGTTGCTCTCTGATGCCCCTGCAGTGTTCTCTCCGTCATGGTCAAGGGATCTTGTGTGGGCCTCGTGTTCCACTGACTTAATTGGAGCACTACCTGGACTACTATGCTTGGAGTATATTTTGTTAATGGTGTATATATATATTTTTGCCTACTTGCTTTTAATATATTACAATGGTTACAGTCATTTTCTATTGTCTTTGCATTCTTCCGGGGGGGGTTCGGGGGGGTGTAACTGTGATGTATCAATATGTATTAGTGTGTGTGTTGTGGTGGGTGAGGGTGGGGGTGGGGGTGTTGCATGTGTGTGTCCCTGTTTTTTCTCTCCCCCCTCCCCTGTGTCGTAGTTGCAGTACTCACCGTGGTCTTTGCTGCCGGCGTTCGTGCTCCTGGTAGAGGAGAATGAAGACTATCGCAGGGAGAATTTGGAGTTCCGGGTCCATGCTGTCCTAGTTCCTCGTGGGGTGTGTAGAGGTGAGCGTTTTCCCTTCAGAATCCTGTTTCCCCTGTGTTTTTATCCACGGTGAATCCACCCCAGAAAAGGTGGCGGATTGGTAGGTTGTGATACTGTGGGCAGTACATTGTCCTCCGCCTGTCTGTTGGCGGTGACCGCCGCGCTGTTTGTTTGTACCGCCGTGGAGGTCGGAGTGTTAAAGTGGCTGTCTTTGTTGGCGGTATCCGCCACGGTCGTAATTGCAAAATGTTTACCACCGGCCTGTTGGCGGTCTTACCGCTGCTTTAACACTGACCACCAGGGTTGTAATGACCACCAGAGTGTGAAACTACAAATGAGGAATACCCTCTGATTGAATTTTTCCCAATGTTCACAGTAAAGGAGCTTCATCCTGATTTGCAAGGAACGGTTAAAGAGGAGATGTGGGATCTCACAGGAAAAGAGATAGGACTACTAAAAGGAGCTGAACCAGTTAAAGTTACTGTAAAGCCGAATGCACTTGTTCCTCAAATTTCCCTGTATCACATGCCACAAAATGTCCTTATGAAGGTTGCCCAAATAATTGCAGTCTTTGTGAAACAAGGGGTTTTGAAGGAAGTATTGAGCAGGCCATGTAATTCACTGATAATGGGTTTGCAAAAGCCCTGTGGGAAAGTTCAAATTGTCCAAGATTTGAGAAAAATAAATGAGATTGTGGTCAAATGTTGTCCCGTGGTACTAAATCCAGCTGTAATAATGTTTCAGATTCCCTATGATGCTGAATGGTTCACTGTCATTGGTTTGTCACAAGCCTTCTTTTTTGTGCCTCTTCATGAGTAAGGCCAATTTCTCTTTTGTTTCAAGTATTTGGACCAAGTTTATTGTTGGTGCAGAAATCCTCAAGGGTTTTCAGAGTCCCCTTCCTTATTCAGTCAGATCTTGAAGAAAAATTTGGAATCGGTGGACTTACCTTTCCAATCGACATTGGTACAGTACATTGATTCCGTCCCAAACAAGGGACACAATTGCTTTACTGAACCATTTGGGAAAGGATGGTCGTAAAGTGTCTCCCCTTAAATCGCAATACTGTCAGAAAGAAGTGAAATACTTGGGTCACAGGATTGAGAAAAGATCGGGAAAGATATCCAGAGACAGGGTTACGACCATATTGCAAATGAATCCCCTGACCACACAGAGAGATGCCAGGATGGTTTTAGGGATGGTAGGCTACCGTCGCCAATGGATTCCAAAACTTTTTTCAGTCATTTCTATACTATTGCAGAAGCTGACTCATAAGGAAGTCACTAATCCCATAGTGTTAGACCAGGCTGGAAGGAAAGCGTTCACTGAATTCAGAGAGAGTCTGTGCAAGGCTCCAGCTTTGGGTATGCCTGACTACACAAAACCTTTCACATTGTTTTGTCATGAGTGTGATGCATGTTCTTTGTCTGTCTTGAGATAGGTTCATGGAGGTGTAAACCGGCCAGTAGCATATTTTTCAGCTACTTTGGACCCAGTTGCAGCAGCCCTACCAGGGTGTTCCCACGCAGTTCCAGCGGTTGGTCAAAGCCTTACACAGTGTGAGGGCATTGTGATAGGATATGCTTTGACCATAATGGTCCCTCACTCTGTTGAGATTCTGCTTACAAGGACCAAAACCCAATATTTGACTGGTGCAAGATTGACCAAATATGAAACGAGTATTCTAGGGTCACCAAATGTGTCATTAAAGAGATGTACAGTGCTGAACCCGGCAACCTTACTTCCTAATGAAAATGTTGCATTTGAAAAGGTGGAAGATGTTGAGCATGATTGTCTTGAAGTAACTGACTTGTGCACAGAACTGAGACCTGATATTAGAGATGCCCAATTGGAAGCGATAGACCAGATTATCTTTGTTGATGGTTCTTGCCTAAGAGACAATATAGGGACACTGAGAGCAGGATATGCAATGTGCACAATTACTGGTATTTTGGAAGCTACTTGGCTCCGAGGAGTGTATTCTGCCCAAGTAGCGGAACTGGTAGCCCTTACTAGAGCGTGCCATGTTTCTGCTCAGCTGAAAGTTACAATCTATACAGATAGCCGGTTTGGATTTGGAATAGTCCATGATTTTGGCCAGTTGAGGTTACAGAGAGGTTTCATGACCTCTTCTGGTTCATCAGTGAGAAGTGGTGAAAGGATTAAGGAACTGTTACATGCTATTCAAATGCCTGAAAAGATTGCCGTGGTGAAATGCAGTGCACATCTGAAGTCGCAGGACTTTGTGTCATTGGGAAATGAATATGTGGATGAAGTCACAACGTTTTGCGCATTGAACTGTATATCGTTCAAAGATAAGTGGGAACTGTTACCTGAAGAAGATGAAACATCTCCAAGTTTTGCATTAAAAGTAATTGCCACCTTGAAGGAATTGAAAATGATGCAGAATAATGTTGACAGAGAGGAAAAACGTTCATGGAGTAAAATTAAATGTGTGCAAAGACAAGATGAGTTGTGGGTTTCAGAAGAGGGTCAATTGGTTTTGTCAAACAGTCTGTTGTCTCAAATGGCAAGGTATTATCATGGTCAAGCACATGTTGGGAGGGATGTCTTGATTCGGTTGTTCAAACATGATTGGTACAACCCAAAGTTTAGACAGGTTACCGAAGCAGTTTGCCATTGTTGTGCCATTTGCCAGCAAATGAATGCGGGGAAAGGGACCATGGTTAATTTGAGCCATATTGGAAGAGCAAGAGGTCCATTCAGCAGAATGCAGATGGATTTTACTGAGATGTCTGTGTGTGGAGGTTTGAGATATGTGTTGGTGATTGTTTGTATTTTTAGTCACTAGATAGAAGCTTACCCTACACAGAGAAATGACAGTCTCACAGTAGCGAAACTACTGCTTAGGGAACTGATACCACGCTTCGGGTTACCGAGCTCTTTAGAATCAGATAGGAGAAGTCACTTCAACAATGAGGTAATTAAATTACTGTGTGCAGCATTGAACTTTGAGCAGACGTTGCATTGTAGTTACCGCCCTGAAGCATCAGGACTAGTGGAACAAATGAATAGTACCTTGAAGTCAAGAGTTGCAAAGATGTGTGCGTCCACGAATCTGAAATGACCTGACGCATTGCCTTTAGTTTTGATGAGAAATACACCCGACATGAAGACAGGATTGTTGCTGCATGAGATTCTTTTGGGCCGCTGCATGAGGTTGCCAGCGGTGCCTGCAAATGCACTTGTCAACATTACATATAATATGGTGTTGGACTACTGCAAAGGTCTGGCTGATGTAGTTCGTTCTTTCTCTCATCAGGCGTAAGACACCACACTGCCACCAATCCATGACCCAGGGCACAACCTGAGAGCAAGTGACTGGGTTGTGGTCCAGAAACATGTGAGGAAAACGTGTTTGGAGCCTCATTGGAAAGGACCTTTTCAGGTAGTTCTGTCAACTACCACAGCTGTAAAGTGCACTGGAGTTCTGAACTGGATCCATGCCAGTCACACAAAAAAAGTGACATGTCCACTGGATCATGAAGAAGAGTTGTTGAGAGTATCAACAACAGCAGAGCACGTCTAAGGGCCGGAAGAGAACAAAGAGGAACTGAGACCGGGTGTGAGCCTATTGAGGATGGTTCAATCACTCCTGTGCGGGATGAAGGAAAAGACCTCCAGGAGGGTGACGGAAAGCCTATCTCAATTGAGGCAGCAGGAGAGCCTTGTCAGGGGATGGCTTTCCCAGACACAGACGATTTTGAGAGACGAACAGAGCAAATGCGCAACACGTAGGGAAATTTTGCATATATGGGACTAAATCACACGCTGACACTTTGTGGGAATGAGTGAATGTAAACATGTATATTGAATGGGTCCCAGCAATTCCTGGGATTTATTACATCTGTGGTCCTAATGCTTATTACCGTCTTCCAAGAGGATGGTATGGGACATGTTATTTGGGAATAGTTTTCCCGAAGATTTTTCAAATGAATGATTTGAAAAAGTTTCTGAAAGTGATTGAATTACATCATATGAGACAGAGGAGGGCGTCTCCTTCTGGTACAGTGGGGGATATATTTGGAGCAATGATTCCTTCAGTAGGAGTTGTTCTAAATTCAATAAAGAATCAAAAGTTGTCTACTATCGTGGATAACATGCGGACAATTTTTTCAGGAGCCATACTCCTGAAAGATACTGAATTAGCTGCTGAAAGAGCTATGACTCTTCAGAATCGCCCTGCTTTAGACATTCTTTTAGCAAAGGATGGTGGAGTTTGTAGAATGATTAATTCTAGGCATTGCTGCTCGTATATTCTGAATACTAGCAAAGAAATTAAGGGTTTAATTACTAATCTGACTAACGAAAGTGCTGATCTGAAAGAATTTAAAGAACCAGGTGTTTGGTTGATTAATTTCAAATTATAACAAGCCTCTGCATGTTCAGCCCTGGCTTAGTAATTGGAACTATGAAGGCAAAGCAATGAAACTATCTCAGGATAGGCCACAAATTTGTTTTAAACAAAATGTAATTTTGCTGCTCTTTAAGCTTCAGGGGGTCACAAAGGATTAAATGCAACAGAAAAAAAAATCACTGAAACTGAAAAGGCTGCTGTGCGGTTTAGTAGCATAATTTCAATTTATAAATGCAAGGCAATATGCCCAACTTACACAATGCCTATGGGTAAGAAGGCTATTTTGCGCATTTGTCCAAGAACCAGCAGCATTTGAAGTACTCAATTTATATATAAACAAAACAACGAGGAATTAGTGTGCACAAATATTGAAAGCTTTTACACAGCAAGCTGACAATTAAAAATACATTTGTGACAATCCAAATAAAATATAGATTAGTTGATGTTAAATTAAAACCTTAAGTAGTGCAAGATTGGAATGTGAAAGTCAACCAATTTTTTGTCCACAAGTGCCAAGGTGGCACCCATTCATACTCTGTCCCTTTCAGCAGCATCTTACTCAGCCTCCATAACCCTAACCTAATACACTGCATAAAATGCAACTTCTTCATTAAAATCATTCAGGCTCGAGTAAGATCACACAGTGAAAATTAAAAAAAGAAAGTGCTACGGATGCAGCAGCAGCAACCTCGGCAGGATGCTTAATTCAACAAACAAAGAAGCACTACAGACGGAGAAGCAGGCATTGGGATTGATGCAAAAGTACTGAGTCACGTTGAAAGCAGCAGATGGGCACTGCATTGAGTTGAATTATTATGTGTTTTGTCCTTACTCCACCACAAGCATCGGAAATTACATTTCAGATGGCGCATGAAATTAGGGGTGCCACACAGAAGAGTGATGCTGATATGCACAAATGTTAAGTCATGGGCAGGCTTTAAGCCCTTTTTGTAAAGTAGTGAGTCTACCCACTCCAATATACCCTAATCTACTCCACAACAATTTACTCCAATGTACCCCACTATAATCTACCCCACTACAAAGTACCCTCTCTACCCCTCTCCAATCTACCCCACAACAACCTACCACAATCGCCCCACTCCAGTTTACCCAAAACTACCCCTCCAGTTTTCCCAAGGCTACCCCACTCCAAGCTAATCTAACTTAGCCCACTCCAATTACTTCAGTTTATCGAATCTACTCCACTCCAATCTACCGCAATGTACCTCAACCTACCCTACCCCAATCTGCCCCTATATGCCCCACTCCAGTCTACCCCATTGCAATTTCCCCCTCCAAGTTACCTCATTCTACCCCACCAGACCACCTCACTCCAAACTACCCCACTCCAATTTACACCAACCAACACCACTCAAATTTACCACACTGCAATCTACCCCACTCCAATTTACCGCAATCTACCTATTCCAATCTACTCCCACCTACCCCAGTTTAACTCACTGCAATGTACCCCACTCCAATGTACCCTACTTAACCTACCCCAATCAACCACACTCAAATCACTCTTACCCCAAGCTAACCCCTGCAATCTAGCCCAACCTGCCTCAATCTACCCCACCCCAATCAACCTCAGTCAGCCCCAGTCCTCCCTCCCCAGTCTCCTCCACCCCAGTCTCCTCTCCCCCAGTCTTCCCAGCCCTGTTTCCCCACCCCAATCTGTACCACTCTACCCCAATTTACCCACCCCGATCTACTCAATCCTACCCCAATCTACCCACCTCAATCTACTCTACCCTACCCATATCTACCCACCCCAATTTATCTAACCCATTCTACCAAACTCCTATATACCTTACCCAAATCTATCTCAATCTACCCTACCTCACTCATTTGTAGCCATTGATCAGCAGCCACACTAGTGTACAACATGGCTAAAGCACTTTGCCAAAGCCAATAACTCTTGCATAGGTGAGACCTATTGGCTTTTCCAATGCCTGTGTAGGTGTAATACAACCTTCCCTTGTGGAACACTGGCACAAGGCTATTTAATCTCTTGCTTGGAAATAGAGCGTGACAGGTTCACACTTTCTGAAGTTTGTTTGCAATTTCCAAAAGTGCTCGTCCTTTGCGGTGAAAACTATGCTCATCTGTTGGCACAGGGAAAGTTTCTCTCCGACATTACATTTGATAATCTGAAGGCTTCATCCATGCCTGCTAGTGGTATGGTGGCTGTGACAATACTTGACAATTGTATCTGAGGGGACAAAAGACTGATTCTTCTCTGAAATTGTGTTTATTGAAAATGCCTTTTCAGGTGATAAACGTTTCATAAATGAATTAGGAAATGTGATCTGAAAGTCATATGAAAGCAGGAACCATACCATTCCTTTCAAACATTGGACCACATCACTTTTCTAGGAAAAGGAAGCTGCACCACCATCCTAGAGGAAAGAAGTTTGCTCCCCTTGTTCAACAAGACTATGGTGGTCATTACAACCCTGGAGGACGGTGTTAAAGCGGCGGTAAGACCGCAAACAGGCCGGCGGAAAAAAAAGGACAATTATGACCGTGGCGGAAACCGCCAACAAAGACAGCCACTTTAACACTCCGACCGCCACGGCGGTACAGACAAGCAGTGTGGCAGTCACCGCCAACAGACAGGCGGGAGACAAAGTACAGCCCACAGTATCACAACCTACCAATCCGCCACCTTTTCCGGGGCGGATTCGCCGTGGATAAAAACACGGCAGAAACAGCCATTTCAAAGGGAAAACGCTCACCTCAAACACTCCACAAGGAAGGAGGGCACCATGGAGCCGGAACTCCAAATACTCCCTGCGATAGTCTTCCTGCTCCTGTATGATCATCAGCAACGCCGACGACGAAGACAACGGTGAGTACTGCACCTACGACATAGGGGAGGCAAAAGTCAGGGACACACACACGCAACACCCCCATTCCCACCCCGACCCTTACCCACTACAACACACACACCAATGCATATCCAAACATCACAGTAACAACCCCCAACCCCCTCGGAAGAATGCAAAGACAAAAGGAAATGAGTACAACCATTGTAATGTATAAAAATACAGTAAGCTAATATATAGAGATATATATACGCATTCAACAAAATATACATCACGATTAGTAGTGCAGGTATGCACCATTCAATGTCCGTGGACCACTGGCCCCAAAATGCATGGGCAAGGCCCACATCAGATACCTGAGCAAAACGGAGAGAACACTGCTGGGGCATCAGATCGAAATACAACAGGCACCTCAAGGGGAAGGGAAGGGGGGGCACCTCAGCCGGATGACAGCACCACGCCAGATCCACGAGGGGGCTCCATGCCCATTGATGTATCCTGGGGAGTGCAAAGCCACAGTCTCTCAAGTCTCTACAGTGGGTGGTTTGCCCACTGCTTTATGCTGGGGAGTGCAAAGCCACAGTCTCTCAAGTCTCTACAGTGGGTGGTTTGCCCACTGCTTTATCCTGGGGAGTGCAAAGCCACAGTCTCACAAGTCTCTATAGTGGGTGGGTTGCCCACTACTCTATCCTGGGGAGTGCAAAGCCACAGTCTCACAAGTCCTTTCAGTGGGTGGTTTCCCACTGCTTTATCCTGGGGAGTGCAAAGCCACAGTCTCACAAGTCTCTTTAGTGGGTGAGTTGCCCACTGCTTTATCCTGGGGAGTGCAAAGCCACAGTCTCTCAAGTGGATGACAGTCTCCACTGGTTCTGGAGGGGAACAGGTGCCCAGAGTGCTTCATCCTGTTAAGGACTGAGGTAGTGGATGCTGTTCTCCACTGGTTCTGGAGGGGGACAGGTGCCCAGAGTGCATCACTCTCCCCGTGACGGTCCCAGTTCCATCACTGCCCCTGCCGCACATGGGCTACCGGTGCTTGAGTTGGCGGTGCTTGCTGTGTTCAGCGGTGCTTGCCATGGCGGTCTTTGCCCTGTTCAGCGGTGCTTGACTTTGCTGTCTCTGACCTGTTCAGCGGTGCTTGCCATGACGGTCTAGTTCAGCGGTGCTTGCCCTGTTCAGCGGTGCTTGCCATGGCGGTCTTTGCCCTGTTCAGCGGTGCTTGACTTTGCAGTTTCTGACCTGTTCAGCGGTGCTTGCCATGGCGGTCCGTCATTGCCCAGCGGGGCTGTGGCTGCCGGGGCCCTCCTGGGCACTGACTCTGGTGGTGGTCTCCTGACCAGTGACGATGGGACTGCCCTCCTGGGCACTGACCTTGGCGGTGGTCTCCTGACCAGTGACGATGGGACTGCCCTCCTGGGCACTGACTCTGGCGGTGGTCTCCTGACCAGTGACGATCGGGCTGGCGGAGGCCTCCTGGGCAGCGGGGATGATGGCGGCCTTCTCCGCCGTGCTGCTCTTCCCAGACTTTGGCACTTTCTTCTGCCCCTTCCCCACCTTGGGAGGAGTCACAGCTGAGTCGACACTCCCCCCGGGACCCTTGTGAGCGGCTTTGCCGGCTGGAGTCTTCCCCCTATCCCATCGGGCACTGTCCAACTTCTGGTGCTTCACAGGGGGGGGGACTGGCTGTGCTTTGGCTCCGTGTCACACTGGCTGCCCTGGTGCCCGGTGCACTCCACATGCCTCTAACAGGCAGCACTGGTACCGGAGATTTTTTGGCTGAGGTGCTAGTACGGGACCTATGAATTGGAGGGGGTGGGTGGTGGGAAAGAGGTCAACGTTGCTTAGGAAAAGTTTCTGACGAACACTGGGACGGGTAGCTGGAGGGGGTCTGGAAGTGGAGGAAGAGGAGGTGGTTGTAGGAGGTGTAACTTTTGATGATTTGGGTGCAGGTGCATGTTCTGGAGGCTGTCGTGAGGTGGATGGATTTTGTGTGTGTGTGTGCCTGCGTTTGTGTACTTTGGGAGGGGGTGTCACAGACACACTGGGAGAGGACACAGGGGACGTGTAAATGGTAGTGGGGGTGGTGAGTGCAGGTGAGCGGGGTGTGGTGGTGGGTGTGCTGGTGCGAGTCCTAGTGGCTGTAGTGGTAGTGCATGCAGGTGAGAGTGTAGACGACACTGGGAAGGAGGAGGGAAACGACGAGGAGGGGGACACAGTGGAGGCAGTGGATGTTGCTGTGCCTGTATGTGGGTGATGCTTGTGTGAGTGCCTGTGGGATGTGTGGTGCCTATGTTTGCCTGAGCTTCCCTTGTGTGTTGACGTGTATGCAGGCTGGTCTGATGGTGTGCTTGGGATAGGCAGAGGTACAGCGGATTGGGTCTGGGTGGAGGAAGTTGGAGGGGGGAGGCTAGACACAGGGACAATGGCTGCCATCAGTGCTGAGGCCAGAGATTGCAGGGTTCGATGATGGGCAGCCTGACCAGAATGAATGCCCTCCAGGAATGCATTAGTGTGTTGCAACTCCCTTTCTACACCCTGGATGGCATTCATAATGGTAGACTGCCCAACAGTGAGTGACCTTAGGAGGTCAATGGCCTCCTCACAGAGGGCAGCAGAGGTGACAGGGGCAGGGACTGAGGTGCCTGGGGCGAATGTGATGCCCACCCTCCTTGGTGAGCGGGCACGGGGCGAAGGCTGAGGGGATGCTGGGAGGGCAGTGCTGGTAGGGGGGATGGCGGCTGTACCTGTAGAAGTGGGGGGTACAGATGTTGCCGCCACCACAAGGGAGCTCCCATCGGAGGACCAGTCTGTGTCGCTGGTTTCTGCTCCGGTGACCGCCGTGAAGCTCCCCTCGCCCTCCGTCCCACTGGTGTATTCAGAGTCCGTGGTGTGGCCCTCCATGGCCATGTGGCATGCAGCCCCCTCATGTTCCGGTGCCACTGTACCTCCGCCTGATGATGCTGATGCACAAAAGAACAGGGAGAGCACAAAAGGGGGGGGACAACAGAAGAAAGACAGGTTGAGTGCATGGCTTACCGCTACCGTTGGCGGACAATACAGACACAGCAGCCCCTTGCACTACACCACGCTGTTGGGCTCTACAGATGCAGTTCCTGGGATATGGCCTACATGGCTATGGTGGACATCTGCACACATAGATGACACAGGGGCATGTATACCTGTACTTGGCACTCTACAGAGGTGGGGTGGAGTGCCACATGGCCTGCATTACGGAGGGGCCTAGCCTACGGAACTCGCCCTGGCCTAGGGAAACCCACAGCCCTCCTCCCCCACCCAGACCCCTCCACTGCGCGCAAAGTCAGCTAAATGAGAGTGTACTCACCCCCTTGTGTCTGCTGTGATGCCCTCAAGCGCCCATCCAACTCAGGGTAGGCCACCGCCAGGATCCGGAAAATCAGGGGGGTCATGGTGCGACGGGCACCTCTCCCACGTTGGGAGGCCATCCCCAGCTGAGCCTCCGCCGTCTTCTTGCTCCAGCGGCAAATGTCCTCCCATCTTTTACGGCAGTGGGTGCTCCGTCTGTGGTGGACCCCCAGGGCCTGGACGTCCTTGGCGATGGCACGCCAAATATCCTTCTTCTGGTGGGCGCTGACCTACATGACATGACATGTACAGGGGAAGAAGAGAAGTCATTACCAACTGCACCGTCGAAGTGAGTGGCCCACATCCCTGCCCTTGCCATGTGGCACATGCATTCACAGTCCTTCATGCTCGCAGAACTCAGCCCCCTTCCTTCTTACAGCCAGCCCTCTCCACCCAGACATAGCCCATACAACTTGCACCCTATGTACTCACCTGTTGGTCTGGAGGACCATAGAGTAGCGTGTACTGGGGGAGGACCCCGTCCACGAGCTTCTCCAACTCCTGTGCAGTGAAGGCAGGGGCCCTTTCCCCAGATGCACGTGCCATTGTCCCTTCCAGACTGAGGTCACAGCAGCACTTGCAGTATAGGTCCTCTCCTGTCGAAGATCAGGTATCGAGTGATTCAACAGATAGAAAATGGCTTTCACGTCTGCGGCGGTGACGTCCGCGGCGGTGCGTATCATCACCGCCGGCGCACTTCGTCATTGGCTCCTGGGACCCATAGGTTCCAATGTTAACCATTGCAGCATTGGGCAGTGGTCTTCGACCGTCTACCGCAACGGTGTACAATGCCAGCGCAGTTACCTCACATCCAATTGTCCAAGTTTAGTGGTCAGACAGCTGCCATTTCAGGGGCCCACATTGCTTCATTTTCAACTGCGTCACACATACCTAGGCCTGGACTCAACACGCTTACAGACCACTTTTTGGATTATGTTTCGTGTTCTGTGTAGCTGTGGGTACATACCTCTGAGTTGCTTGACTCTGTGGTCGCTTTTGTCCTTCCTAGGCACCGTCAGCTGGGACATGTGAGGAGATGGCGGAATCCTCCGGTATACCGACCTCTGGTGGACCTGTTGACAATGGAGGAGCGACATTTAATCATCACCTACAGGTATGACCGTGCCACAATCCAGGAACTGTGTACCCAGTTGGAGCCAGACCTGATGTCAGCAATCCGCCATCCCACAGGAATCCCCCCTCAAGTGCAGGTGCTATCAGTGCTCCATTTCCTTGCAAGTGGGTCATTTCAAACAACAGTGGCCATGGCATCAGGGATGTCCCAGCCTATGTTTTCCAACGTGTTGTCCAAAGTGTTGTCTGCCCTGCTGAAACACATGAGGAGCTACATCGTTTTCCCTCAGGTGGAGGATTTGGATACTGTTAAAGGTGACTTCTATGCCCTTGGACATATCCCTAACATCATAGGTGCCATTGATGGGACCCATGTGGCTTTGGTCCCACCCCACAGGAGTGAACAGATGGTATGTTTGGCAGACCAGTACATCTCCCAGGTAAATGCTATGTTCCCTGGCTCTGTGCATGACGCCTACATCCTGCGGAATAGCAGCATCCCTGTGATGGGTCAACTCCAGAGGCACCGGGTGTGGCTATTAGGGGACTCTGGTTACCCCAACATGTCATGGCTATTGACCCCAGTGAGGAATCCCAGGACAAGGGCAGAGGAACGCTACAATGAGGCCCATGGGCGGACTAGGAGGGTGATCGAACGTACCTTCGGCCTCCTGAAGGCCAGGTTCAGGTGCCTCCATATGACAGGTGGTTCTCTATTCTACTCACCAAGGAAGGTGTGCCAGATCATTATCGCCTGCTGTATGCTTCACAATCTTGCTTTGCGACGCCAGGTGCCTTTTCTGCAGGAGGATGGTCCAGATGACGGTGTTGTGGCAGCTGTGGAGCCTGTGGACAGTGATGAGGAGGAAGCAGAGGAAGAAGACATTGACAACAGGGACTCAGTCATACATCAATATTTCCAGTGACACACAGGTGAGAACACTTTCTTGACTACTACAAGTACTTTCACACTTCTACCTCTATCCTGTCTGTCAATTTCAACCAGTATTTGGTAACTGAGTTGTACATTTCCATTACGGTTTCACAGGTGTGGTTACCAACGTGTGTCATCTGCTTGCATCCTTCATGGACTTGTGATGTGTGACTTAGGTATGTTGACATTACATTTGAGAACGGATTTTGTCACAGTCATAGCTAATACACATTTTCAAAATCACAGACTGACTCCAGATTGTTTTGTGGTTCAAGGGTGTTTATTGAAGTGCTAATTATTGGAGGGGGTGGTAAAATGGTGAGGGGTGATGGTGGAGGAATGTCCATGGCAGAGTCCAGTCTATTAGTCTCACAGGTGCACTGCCCAAATGGGCATAGGAAGTGGAGCTGGGGCAGTTCCAATATGGACGGGGTTACAAAGTGGGACAGTGGGATGACAATCAGGGTGGTCTCATTTCTTGGGGGGTCTTGCCATCGTGCTCTGTCCTGTTCCTGGATCTCAGGGACCACTTCCGGGGTGGTTCTCCGTCTGCAGGGGGTGGGGCGTCCTGTCCACTAGCGCCGGCGGAGGTGGTGGGCAGTTCATCGTCCATGCTAGTGCCAGGGGCCCCTTGGATTGCACGGTGTCCCTCATGGTGTTCTGTATGTCCTTCAGCACCCCTACGATGGTGCCCAGGGCGGAGCTGATGGTTCTGAGTTCCTCCATGAAGCCCATATACTGTTCCTCCTGCAGGCGCTGGGTCTCTTGAAACTTGACCAGGACCGTAGCCATCGTCTCCTGGGAGTGGTGGTATGCTCCCATGATGGAGGAGAGGGCCTTGTGGAGAGTGGGTTCCCTTGGCTGTCCGCCCCCTGTCGCACGGCAGCCCTCCCAGTTCCCCTGTGTTCCTGGGCCTCCGTCCCCTGGACCGTGTGACCACTACCACTGTCCCCAGGTCCCTGTTGTTGTTGGGGTGGTGGGTTATCCTGGGTTCCCTGTAGTGGTGGACACACAGCTGATTGTCGTGTCCTGGGTACGGAGGTATGGTCCCGCTGGGTGGATGCTGTGCTGGTGTTTCCAGAGGGTGGAAGGTCTCTGTTGGGCTGTGCCTGTGCGAGGGGAACCGACTGTCCCGAGGCCCACGATGGTCCGCGCTGGTCATCTGGATCCAGTTGGCCAGAGCTGCTGTCATCACTGTGGGCCTCTTCGGTGGGTGGGGTAGAGATGTCTGGACACTCCTGTCTGGTGACGTTAGGTAGTGGTCCTGCAGGGGTGTAAAAGTATGATTATTGCATGTATGTGTGTCATGGTGTGCAATGGGTGGGTGAGCTTGTACCCCAGTGCCAGCATTCCTGTGTGTTGGCTTGTGTGATGATGGTTGGGGGCTATTATGGGTATGTGCAGTGGGCATGCTTTAGTGAGGGGTGTCCATGCTTTGTTGTGTCATGCAAGGCTTGGTGTTGGGATGGGTGGTTTGTGTTATTAGTACATTAGTGAGGAGTTGGAGTGATAGGGGAGGGGGTGAGGGTGGGGGGGTGTGATAGCATGCAGGTAGGGTGGGGCATATGATAGTTAAGATTTGACCTACCAGTGTCCATTCCTCCACCAACTCCTCCGAGGCCCTCAGGATGCATAATGGTCAAGACCTGCTCCTCCCATGTTGTTAGTTGTGGGGGAGGAGAAGGGGGTCCGCCGCCAGTCCGCTGTACCGCGATGTTGTGCCTTGAGGCCACGGAACGTACCTTCCCACGTAGGTCGTACCACCTTTTCCTGATGTCATCCCGATTTCTTAGGTGCTGTCCCACTGCGTTGACCCTGTCGTCTATTCTTCGCCATAGCTCCATCTTCCTAGCTATGGAGGTGTGCTGCACCTGTGCACATTATGGGGGTCATTCTGACCCTGGCGGTAAAAGGCTCTTACCGCCGGTCAGAAGACCTCCATCATAACGCTGCGGCCGAGGTAAACCGCACGGTCATTCTGACCCACAACTGCCAAAAACCCGACATCCACTGAAGCCCGCCTCATCAGCGGTCAGCGATAAACTGGAGATGACCAAACCTCCACCGTCACGCCAACACAAACACGCCCATGCCATTACGACCCACGAATCCACGCGGCGGTCTTTCAACCGTGGTATTCCATTGGCGGTACACATCACCGCGCTCAAAATACACACACCTTTACAAAACCCAGCCACATTGGACAATTCGAAATACACACACCAGATACACATACAAACAACACACCCACACACCCATCACCATATAAAACACACACCCACATCACCCACAAACCCCCACAAATCGAAATTCAGAGACAAGGCGCAATACACAGAGAGAGAGCACAGGGAACGCAAAGCACAACACACACAGGAACCCAACATCATCACCCACACCACATCTACGCACAAAACACCACACACCACCACACTCATCACCACAAACACCACCCCACACCTCATCCACACCACCCCATGGCACCCCAAAGACATCCCAGGTTCTCGGACCAAGAACTCAGGGTCATGGTGGAGGAAATAATCAGGGTAGAGCCCCAGCTCTTCGGCACACAGGTGCAGCACACCACATTAGCCAGGAAGGCGGAGCTATGGCAAAGGATCGTCGACAGGGTCAACGCTGTGGGACAGCATCCCAGAAATCGGGAAGACATCCGAAAGCGCTGGAACGACCTACGGGGGAAGGTGCGGTCGATGGTGTCAAGACACAACATCGCTGTGCAGAAGACTGGCGGCGGACCCCCACCCACTCCACCCGAATTCACAGCATGGGAGCAAGAGGTCTTGGACATCCTGCATCCTGAGGGCCTCGCTGGAGTAGGCGGAGGAATGGACTCTGGTAAGTCTAATCTCAACTACTTCACCCCCCCAACCACCAGCATGCCAACCCACACCCCCACCCTCACCCCTAACCCCCCAGCACACATACTCCCTGTTAATGTCTCACCAGCACAACCCACCCAACCCAACCCCAACCCCTGAATGCCAACACAAACCATGGACACCCATCACCTAAGCATGACCACTGCACATACCCATCCCCCCCCACAAACCACCCTCACAACTCCTCCCACATGGGACTGCCAGCACTGGGGGACAAGGGCACCCACAAATCGCACGCCATGGCACACACAAAATCAATAACCATACTATTTTACCCCTGCAGGGCCCGAACGCCAACACACCGGCCAGGAGGGTCCAGATTTGTCCATCCCACCCCCAGAACAGGCCCTCAGTGATGACAGCAGCTCTGTCGACCTAGAACCTGATGACCCGCCTGGACCATCGGGGACCTCTGGACAGTCGGTTACCCTCAGTCAGCCCCAGGCCACAGCAGACCTACCCCCGTCAGGAAACACCAGCACAGCACCCACCCAGCGGGCCCATGCTTCTGTCTTCAGGACAGGTCAAGCAGCGGTGTGTCTACCAGTACAGGGCACCCAGGGTAACCCACAACCCCAACAACAACAGGGACCTGGGGGCACTGGTAGTGGGCACACCGTCCAGGGGACAGAGGCCCAGGAACAAAGAGGAACTGGGAGGGCTGCTGTGCGACAGAAGGAGGACAGGCCTAGGGAACCCACTGTCCAAGAGGGCCTCACCACCATCATGGGAGCGTACCACCACTCCCAAGAGACGATGGCGACGGTCCTGGCCAGGTTCCAGGAGATCCAGGCCATGCAGGAGGGCCAGTACATGGGGTTCCGTGAAGAACTGCGCAGCATCAGTTCCGCAATGGGTACAATTCTGGTGGCACTCAACCAGATTGTCACCACATTGCGGGACCATGTGGCCCCCCAAAGGGCCCCTGCCACTAGCATGGAGGAAGAACAGCCCAACACCTCCGCCGGCGCTAGTGGTCAGGAGGCCCCGACACAACAGCAACGGCCCTCCCGGGCCCCACCCCCTGCAGAACAAGAACCAGCCCGCAAGAAAGGCCTGAGATCGAGGAAGAAGACAGAGTAGGATGTTAAGACCCCCGCCATGCACGGAAACCCCCGGATGTCATCCCACTGTCCCACTTGTTCACCCTGTCCAACCTTGAACTGCCCCTGCTCCACCTTCCACAGGCATATGGACAATGGACCTGTAGGAACGACAGTCTGGACACTGCCATGGACATGCCTCCACTATCACCCATCACCCTTTTTGAACTATACACCTATTTGAAAACTTCAATAAACACTATTATTGCACATAAACCAACTGGATTCTGCTATCTATCTATTTAAACCAAATGTATTCGATATAACCAACAAAACATTTCTAGTTACATTGTGATGACAACATACCAGTGTCACACAGCGGTAGTCCATGGTGAAAAAAACCAGAGGGCACTCCGTGGGGATCAGATCACTGAAATAGGAAGTGATATACACAACTAAGTTTCCATACATTGGGGTGAAAGGTCAGACAGTAGAGAGCCACTACAGTTACAGATATGATACAATGCAGGAGTAGATTATTACCTGTGTGTCACTGGAAATACTGCAGTATCACTCTGTCCCTGTTGTCTGTGTCGTCCTCTTCGTCTTCCTCCTCTTCACTCTCCGCAGGCTCCACAGCGACCACAACACCACCATCTGGACCATCCTCCTGCAGGAAAGGCACCTGGCGTCGCAAAGCCAGGTTGTGAAGCATGCAGCAGGCCACGATGATATGACACACCTTCCTTGGTGAGTACATTAGGGATCCACCAGTCATATGCAGGCACCTAAACCTGGCCTTCAGGAGGCCGAAGGTCCGCTCAATCACCCTCCTGGTACGCCCATGGGCCTCATTGTACCGTTCCTCTGCCCTGGTCCTGGGATTCCTCACTGGGGTCAATAGCCAAGGCAGGTTTGGGTAACCAGAGTCACCAATTAGCCACACACGATGTCTCTGTAGCAGTTCCATCACATAAGGGATGCTGCTATTTCGCATGATGTACGCGTCATGCACTGACCCTGGGAACTTGGCATTTAAATGGGAGATGTACTGGTCAGCCAAACAGACCACCTGGGCATTCATCGAATGATAATTTTTTCGGTTCCTGTACACCTGCTCATCGTCTTTTGGGGGAACCAAAGCCACATGGGTACCATCAATGGCACCAATGATATTGGGAATGTGTCCAAGGGCATAGAAATCACCCTTCACTGTAGGCAAGTCACCCACCTCAGGGAAAATGATGTAGCTCCGCATGTATTTCATCAGGGCAGACAACACTCTGGACAACACCTTTGAAAACATAGGCTGAGACATCCCAGATGAAATGGCCACGGTAGTTTGAAATGATCCACTGGCCAAAAAATGCAGTACTGACAGCACCTGCACTAGAGGCGGAATCCCTGTGGGTTGGCGGATGGGTGACATCAGGTCTGGCTCCAGCTGGGCACACAGTTCCTGTATAGTGGCACGGTTGAGTCTGTAGGTGAGTATGACGTGTCTTTCTTCCATTGTCGACAGGTCCACCAGCGGTCTGTACACGGGAAGATTCCTCCGTCTCCTCGCAAGTCCCAGCGGACGATGCCTAGGAAGGAAAACATGGAGCACAGAGTCAAGCAACCCACAGGTAAGTGCCCACAGCATGCACAGTACACAAATCTCTCTGGATTGAATGGCTAGTATGATTGTCGGTGCAAGGCCTAGCCATGTGTGACGCAGTAGGAATTAAGCCATGTGGGCCTTTGAAATGGCGGCTGCCTGACCTGTGAAGTGTGACAATGTGAAGTGAGGTCATTGCGCAAGCGTGGCACACCGTGGCGGTAGGCGGTCGCAGTCCGCGGCGCAAAGCCGCATTGGACAACATTGAACCCTATGGGTTTCAGGAGCCAATGGAGGTGAGCGCCGGCGGTCGCTGTACGCACTGCCGCTGTACGCACCGCCACGGCACGCACCGCCGCGGCCGTAACCGCCATTTTCTCTCTGCTTGATCACACGAGACCTGAGCATCCACAAGAGAGGACCTATACTGCAAGTGCTGCTGTGACCTCGGTCTGGAAGTGACATTGGCTGCTGCGACTGGGGAAAGGGCCCCCGCCTTCAGTTCCGAGGAGTTGGAGAAGCTCGTGGACGGGGTCCTCCCCCAGTATGCGCTACTCTACGGGCCTCCAGACCAACAGGTGAGTACACGGGGGGCAATGCATAGTGCCCAATGCCTGGGCTGAGTGGGGAGGATGTACGATGGAGGGGAGGGCAGCGAATGACGAATGCATGGCACAACAGATGATAGCATGTGCCACATGGCAAGGTTGGGGAGGGGGGGGCCACTCACATCGAGCATGCAGAAAAGTGATGATGTTTCTCTTCCCCCCCTGTACATGTCACATAGGTCAGCGCCCATCAGAAGATTGACATTTGGCGTGCCATCGCCAAGGACGTCCGGGCCCTGGGGGTCCACAACAGAAGGGGCAACCACTGCCGCAAGAGGTGGGAGGACATCCGCTGCGGGAGCAGGAAGACCGCAGAGGCTTTGCTGGGGATGGCCTCCCAACCTAGGAGGGGTGCCAGTCGTACCTTGACACCCCTGATGTCCCGGATCCTGGCGGTGGCCTACCCCGATTTAGATGGGCGCTTGAGGACATCACAGCAGACACAAGGGGGTGAGTACCAGCACATTCAGCTATTTTGCGCGCAGTGGAGGTGCCTGGGTGGGGGAGGAGGGCTGTGGGTATCCCTAGGCCAAGGCGATTTCTGTAGGATAGTCCCGTCCGTGAGGTATGGTCCTGTGCCCCCACCCCCCACCTCTGTAGGGTGCCTAGTAACGCGATTCATGGACCAGTGTATACTGTGTGGGCAGTTGTTGCCCATAGGCTTGTAGGGCATGTCCCAGTGAATGAGTAGTGTACCCCAAGTGCGCAGCGTAGTGCAGGGGGCTTCTGTGTCTGTCCTCTCCGCCAACAGTGTCCCCAATGCATGCACTCAACTTGTCTTTATGTTTTCCACCCCCCCCATTTTCTTTGTTTTTCTGTGAATGTGTGCATTAGCATCATCAGGCGGAGGAGAAGTGGCATTGGCGCAAGAGGGAGCTGCATCTCACATGGCCCTGGAGGGCCATGCAATGGACTCCGACATGACCAGTGAGATGGAGGGCGAGGGGGGCTCCACCACGGGGACCCGTGGAGACGTCAGCGACATCGACACGTCCTCGGAAGGGAGCTCCCTTGCGATGGCGGCAACATCCGTGCACACCGATCCTACAGGTACAGCCGCCACCCAGCGCACCAGCTCTGCCCTCCCAGCAGCCCCTCGGCCTTCGGCCCGTGCCCGCAAGGCCAGGAAGCCGGCCATCTCCTTCGCCCCAGGCACCTCAGGCCCTGCCCCAGTCACCCCTGCTGCCCTCAGTGAGGAGGTCATTGACCTCCTGAGGACCATCATTGTTGGGCAGTCTACCCTTTTGAATGCCATCCAGGGTGTGGAGAGGGAGGTGCATCAAAGCAATGCATACCTGGAGGGCCTTCATTCGGGTCAGGCTGCCCATCAACGATCGTTCAACGCTCTGGCCTCAGCACTGACGGCAGCGATTGTCCCTGTCTCCAGCCTCCCTCTTCTGACTCCCTCCACCCAGTCCCACTCCCCTGTTCCTCTGCCTATCCCATCCACACCTACAGACCAGCCTGCACACACCTCAACACCCAAGGGCAGCTCATCCAGACATAAGCACCACAGGACACACAAGCATTCACCCAAGCAACATCCAGATGCAGACATGCCAACAGTCACTACCTCCTCTGTGTCCCCCACCTCCTCGTCTCCCTCCTCCCTCCCTGTGACGTCTCCACACACACCTGCAAGCACACCACCATCAGCCATTGCACCCATCACCAGCACACCCTCCAGACCAGTCCGCACACGTGCAGTCACCACCCCCACTGCCGTGTACACGTCCCCTGTGTCCTCTCCCAGTGTGTCTGTCACCCCCGCTTCCCAACCACACAAACGCAGGCAGGCACCCAAACAACAGCCATCCACCTCACGTCAGCCTCCTGCCCAAGCACCTGCACCAAAAGACAGCACACTTGACTCTCCTACAGCCACATCCTCTTCCTCCACTCCCATACCCACTCCAGCTACCCTTCCCATGGCTCCAAAGAAAATTTTCCTCTCTAAAGTGGACCTCTTTTCCTCACCTGACCCACCCCCTCCATCCCGTAAGAGTTCCACAAACACCTCAGCCACCACCAGCCCAGCAACTCCCAAGAACGTCGTGCCTGGTTTTTGGAGTCCGCCCTTTCCTTGGGCTGGGACATCGTCCAGCAGCAAAGGCACAGCCAGCCCCCCCCCTGGGAAGAGGAGCAAAAAACTGAAGGGCAGGCGCGACAGGCCTGATACGCCTGCCCCCAAGGAGGGTAGCCTTGCACCGTCACCTGCCACATCGGGTAAGGGAGCCAAGGGCCACGGACAGTATGCCAAGGAGGGCAAGGGCAGCAAGGAGCAAAAGGCAGGGAGCAGCCGACCTGGCCATGAGGGCCCCACCAGCCCCATTCGGGGGGTATCGGAGGAGAGCCAGGGCCCCAGGACTCCATCACAGGAGGGCCCCGCAACGGAAAGGTCCGATGCAGACTGAGCGGCAAGTATTGGCCAGGCGTGGTTCACTGGAAACACAAGACAGGCCCTGCTGAACAGGGCCCCGCCGTCTCAAGCACCGCTGAACAGGGCCCCGCCATTACCAGAACCGCTGAACAGGGCCCCGCCGTGAGAAGCACCGCTGAACAGGGCCCGCCGCGAGGAGCACCGCTGAACAGGGCCCGCCGTGAGAAGCACCGCTGAACAGGGCCCCGCCGTGAGGAGCACCGCTGAACAGGGCCCCGCCGTGACCAGAACCGCTGAACAGGGCCCCGCCGTGAGAAGCACCGCTGAACAGGGCCCCGCCGTGACCAGAACCGCTGAACAGGGCCCGCCGTGAGAAGCACCGCTGAACAGGGCCCCGCCGTGAGGAGCACCGCTGACAGGGCCCCGCCGTGACCAGAACCGCTGAACAGGGCCCCGCCGTGAGAAGCACCGCTGAACAGGGCCCCGCCGTGAGGAGCACCGCTGAACAGGGCCCCGCTGTGAGAAGCACCGCTGAACATGGCCCCGCCGTGAGGAGCACCGCTGAACAGGGCCCCGCCGTGACCAGAACTGCTGAACAGGGCCCCGCCGTGAGAAGCACCGCTGAACAGGGCCCTTCCTGTCAAGCACCGCTCCGCTGGGCCCTTCCTGTCAAGCACCGCTCCGCTGGGCCCTTCATCTCAAGCACCGCTCCGCTGGGCCCTTCCTGTCAAGCACCGCTCTGCTGGGCCCTTCATCTCAAGCACCGCTCCGCTGGGCCCTTCCTGTCAAGCACCGCTCCGCTGGGCCCTTCCTGTCAAGCACCGCTCCGCTGGGCCCTTCCTGTCAAGCACCACTCCGCTGGGCCCTTCCTGTCAAGCACTGCTGGCACATTGGCAGTCCCGGTTCTGTGTCGGGCAGGCCTTCACGACGCACTCTGCCCACCATGCCTCCTCCATGACCAGTGGTCTCTGTAATCCACCTGATGGACTGTGGCTTTGCACTCCCCAGGATGTAACAGTGGGCAATCCACCCACTGTAGAGACTTGTGAGACTGTGGCTTTGCACTCCCCAGGATGGCACAGTGGGCAATCCACCCACTGTAGAGACTTGTGAGACTGTGGCTTTGCACTCCCCAGGATGGCACAGTGGGCAATCCACCCACTGTAGAGACTTGTGAGACTGTGGCTTTGCACTCCCCAGGATGGCACAGTGGGCATGGAGGGCCTTCGTGGATCTTGCGTCGTGGACTCATGTGGCTGAGGTGCCCCCCCTTCCCTTCCCCCTTAGGTGCCTGTTTTTTATTTTAGTGATGCCCCAGCAATGTTCTCTCCAATGGACTCGATCTCGTGTGTGGGCTTTGCCCATGTGTTGTGCACATTGGCCCATGGACATTTGGACTTTGACTGACTGGGCTGGACTTTTGCTACTTGTATGGATATAGTTCTAGATGTGTATTCATTCTTCATATATTGCTAAGGTCGCTATACTTTATTGTTGCAATAATATGGTTCTACTTTTACATTCATTGCCTTTTGTCTTTGTTTTTTTGGGGGGGGGGGTTGGGGGTGTCACTCTGACTTTTTTATCTGCATAGGTGTGTAGGTATTTCGGTGGGGGTGAGGGTGGGGGTGGGTGTGTGGCGTATGTGTGTGCCCGTAACCTTTCCTCCTCCCCCCTCCCCTGTGTCGTAGGTACAGTACTCACCGTTGTCGTCTGCGGCGAGGTTCGTGATCCTGGAAGAAGAGCAGGAAGGCAATGGCTGGGAGGATGTGTAGTTCGGGTTCCATGCTGTTCCGATTCCGCGTGGAGTGTGTCGAGGTAAGCGTTTTCCATTGGAGATGTCTGTTTCCACCGTGTTTTTATCGGCGGGGCTCCCGCCCCGGAAAAAGTGGCGGATTGGTGAGTCGTGATAGGGTGGGCGGTACATTGTCTGCCGCCTGCCTGTTGGCGGTGACCGCCGCGCTGTTTGTTTGTACCGCCGTGGCGGTCGGAGTGTTAATGCGGCGGCCTGTGTTGGCGGTTCCCGCCAGGGTCAGAATTCAATTTTTTAGCCCGCCAGTCTGTTGGCGGGTTGGCCGCCGCTTTAACACTGACCGCCAGGGTCAGAATGACCCCCTATGTCTCCCTGTTGCTTCCACTTTCTGTGTGTGCTATATTCTCTAAAAAAAAATTACAGTGGATTGCCAAGCCTCTGACAAATAATTTGGACACATCCGTCTTGATTCTTAAATTCTGCAAATGGGGAAACACCCTGCTCAGAGTGTACGCTAATGTGTTGTCTTCACCCGGAATATGAATTGCTCTTAGAGATAATAGTCTTTTTTTCTTCCCAACCCATTATATTGTGTAAAGGAAGATTCAAGGAGAAAGAGCCTGTTCCAAATTGCATGTTCATATATGACATTGCAACTTCATTTGTAAAAAATTTTGTTGATCAGGCCAGTGCCCTTCTTCCTACGTACTTCTCCAAATTCAGGGATCCTTAGGCAGAAGGGGTGGATGTGTTAACCTGCCAGTGGCCAAGCTCCCTATTGTAAGTTGTTTGCCTTTCCATGAATTCCCCTAGTTCCTTGCATTCTATCCAGGGTTAAGAGAAAGAGAGCCAAGGTGAGTTTAGTTTGTCCATTTTGGTCCCAGAGACAATGGTTCACAAATCCAATTGTGGCTTCTCTTCTTTTACCTCTTCTGTGCTGCACAGGTTGAGATTAGTGGTGTGCAGGTTGAGTGGAAAGGATTTAGAGATCTAGTTATGTCTCTTCCTATCTCAGATTCCAAACACGCCTCTAGGCTAGGAGGCTATCCACCAGTAAGTCCTATCATCATCACTGGACATCTTTCTTGAAGTAGTGTCAACAGAATGGGTTTTCACCAGTCATTTGTTCTCCTGAGATTATTTGCAGTTTTTAAAAGAATGGTTTGTCAAGGATTAGACCACTTCTACTTCAAGAGTTCACTGAGCAGGGATTAAAGCCATTTGTTGCCCTGGGGAATCTCTTTCTGAGACTGACATTTGGTGTTCTAAGCTTTTAAAGGGCTTTAGCTTGTTGAGATCCCAAGTAAGAAATACTTTTCCGGCCTGGGACCTTCTTTTGATTTTAGAATCTTGGTGTTGCTGACATTTTTTATCTTTGTAGGTGTGTTTTCTTGGTGGCGATTGTCACTGCCACAGCTTTGCATTGTAAACTTCCTTATCTTTGCTTGTTTGTGAATCATTTAGTGTTAAAACAAAGTCCTGGGTGTACTCCTAAGGTCAATTCTTTGTTTTATAGGTCTCTGGAAAATGTTCTTCCTGTTCTTCCTTCTCTGTCTGATTCAGATTCTCCTTTGAATGTGGTCAGAATAGCTACAATCTATGTGACTAGATCTTCTGAGTTCAGGAGAAGTGATGCTTTGTTTGTCAAATTTGTTCACACAAATAAAAAATCTTCTCTTTCCACTTAGTCTCGTTGATAAAAGAGGTAATTTCTATCTCCAAAGTAATCACATGTTCCCCCAGGTTCTACTCATGCTTGGTTGACGTGGTTTATGGCTGCTTCCTGACCGAAATGGGGTGGTTTCTTCATTTCGGATATTTGCTCTGCAGCAATCCACATTTTTTGACCATTACAAATTAAACTTGACCCAGGGTTCTGAACTGGATTTTGGTAAACTTGTTTGAATGCTAAACATATGTAAGACTGCAGTGGTTTTTTGTCATGCTTGTGTTTTTTCATTACATGTTTATGAAATACTTTTGTGGCATGATTCCTTTCAACAAGGTTTATTTACACATTCTTTGATATTCCTGCATGGAGTAAGTAATGGGATGAGGAAGGGATAAGGATGTAATGTCTGGAACTTTTACCAGTGAACTTCATTACTCTGATTCCTTACTCGTTGTCCCATTACTTAGGTTCCCTCCCTCCCTTCTTGTTTTTGCAGATAGTCTGTGGGGGCTTGGTATTGTCAGAAAGTATTGAGACCTCATTTCCCTTTATTATTCAAGGGTCATGTGTGTTGGTTTGATGGTGTTGATAGAGGTGCTTGATGGGGTAAGTAGAGAGAGGAATATTCTCACCACTGCATGGACTCAAGACATTATTGCTATTCCTGCCCGAGCAACAATGGAGAAAGTGGAGAACCTTGCAGTTTTTAAATGTACTAGTTCCACTTAATAGTAAGTAACAATAGGGAAAGTGTTAGACTTCAAAGGTGCCAGATTTACTATTCCAATTTGCAATCTCAACAGCAGCAGAGAAAGTGTTGGGCTTTGGAGTTGTCAAATTGACTATGCCCATGCCAACATAAGCAATAATAAGGAAAGTGCAGGTCTTTGGAGGGCTGAACTTACTACTCCCACTTCAAACTAATTAAGAGTAGGGATAGTATTATTCTGTGGAGAAGCCAGCTTTACTACTCCCATTCAAAACTAAGCCCCTTTTATGGACATATTGAACTATCGAGAGCTCAAATTTACTATTCCCACTCCAAACTGAGCATCAGAAGAGAAAATGTTGAACTTTTGAGGTGGGTGATTTATTTTTCCCACTCTAATGTAATCAACAGTACCTACTCTCCGCTGGGTTTGCTCCTCCCTAGCTTTCAGGACACAAGCAGTCAACTTCGGCCCTTACACTTGGAATGCACGCAACCTTATCTGCGGAGTACTGCAAGGTTTGTCTCCTAACCAAACCCTCTTCAACACACATATGATCCATCTGGCCAGCGTCATAGCGTCATCCCTCCCCATGATGTTGACTCATCTCATCGTCTCCCTTTTTGGAAAGCCCCCAAACACCGAGAACAAGTTCAACGCTTGCACGTCCATATTAACCAAGTAGTCAAGAACAACTGTCTCAAACTCAACACTGACAAGACTAAAACATGATCTTGGGCAAAATCACCTTGCCATGGGACTCTACTTGGTGGCTGTCTGAACTAGGGTGGGCAAATACACCTTGCCATCTGACTCCACTTAGTGGCTGTCTGAGCTAGTGTCCACACCCATTTCCAGCATACACACAAAAACCTCAGAATCATCAGCAGCAGCAATCAGGACAACCTCCTTGTCACTAGCAAACTGGACTACAGGAACATCCCCATGCTGAAATCAGCAAGCAGCTCTACAGATGACTAATACTAATCAGAACTTGGCAGCCAGAGACACCCGCAACATCTCACATAGCAATCACATCACTTCGCACCTCAAGGAGCTGCACTGGCTTCTGATACACAAAAATTCACAGTTCAAACTTGTTCCCCACACCTTCAAAGCACTGTACAACATTGGCCCTGCCTACCTCAACTGTCTCATTTCCTTTCACAAACTGTCCAGACACCTTCCCTCGGCCAAACTCGTACATGCACAAATCCGATGCATATGCAGAACCAGATCCTGACTTCAAGATTTTTTCTACCTCATCCCTAAAGTTTGGAATGATGTACCACTACACATCAGAGTCCGCACCTCACTTTCTTGAGTTCTGCAGGAAACTGAAAACCTGGTTGTTCTAATAGTCCTTGATCTGCTCTAGACGAGGCTAGAATCCCACCTGCTCAGTACCAGCGTAAACCTCTGGGTGATAGTCCATTTTACCAATAGATGTAACAATAAAGAAAATGTAGGACTTTTTATTCCTTCCAGTCCAAATTAAGTCACATTATGTTATGTATTGGGCTTTGAAAAGGTTCGATTTACTACTCTCACTCCAAACTCAGCAATAGTAAGTGTTGGATTTTGGAATGGCCAGCTTTAATAATCTGACTAAAAACTGAGCAACAGTAAAAAAAAAAGTGCTGGGCTTTCAATAGGTCAGATTTAGTATTCCCTTTTCAAACTGAGGAGCAGTAGGAAACGTTTCAGATTTTTAAAAGGTCATATGTATTATTCCTAATCCAATATAAAAAAAAACAGTTGAAAGGTGTAAGACTCTAAATAACAAGTTTACTATTCCGCTACCTAAATAATACAAAATATATACGAACAAAATACCAAAAAAATCTAATTAAAAAATATAAAAAAGTAACCAGTGAAAACACAAAACATAATTAATTCAAATCAGATCAAAATCAACTTTATTCAGTAATCTTGATGAAAGACCATAAATATGACAATTAAAAAATTACAATTTTTGATCACAATATAACATCACTATAGGAAATTGGGTTACTGGTGAGGGGGTGAAAGCCTTCTGAAGCAGCCATCAACATTCATGTCAGGGTGAATTCACAAGCAATCCCAAATTTACCTGTGCTCAATCCTCTGGTTTCATGAGTCTGGCTTTGCTCAGAGGCAATGTGTAAAGTACTGATGCAGAATTTCAAACAGTAATGAAGTGAAAACAACACAAGAAAAATATCACACCCATTTAGAAAAATATAGTAAAATATAATAACATTTGAAAACTAAAGTATAAAAATCCAAGAAGTAGAAACGGAGATATGCAAATAAAAAAAGTAAGGTATGTATAGCACCTGAAAGCACACAGCGCTACTTGCAGTTATCTGGATATGCAAGAACAGGTGAAAGTCCAAAGTTCAGGCCGACAGAGGTGAAGGTAGGCCAGGCACCGCAGACAGTTGACGCTGTGGTGCGAAAACCCTGTCGAGCATTGTGGATGTTTTTTCCTGGAGATTTGCATTGGTGAACATCGTAGGCTGTCGATGCGGTGGCACAAAGTACAGATCTTGCGTATTTGGGTGAAGCTGCTGATCGCTTTGGTGTGACGAGCCAGGTTTACTGAACCTATGCACTGGTGGGAGGTCCAGATGGCATGATCTTGATTCAGTCACAACGAGACCAAAACTTCAGAATTTCTCTTTTTCTTTGTCAAGGAGCTCAACTGCTGCCACACCAAGTGCTGTAGCGCAAAGTTCAGATCTTGCATTTACGGGCATCGCTGCTGATGGCTGTGGTGTGAAGAGCAAGGTTCACTGGACCTTTGCGTGGTGGGAGGCACCCGTGACACGATTCTGCTGCAGTCGCGAAAGCCTATAACTTTTGGATTCTCCTTTTGTTTGAGAAGTAGCTCAACGGATGACACACCAACGCCATCATTACGAGTTTGACAGTCATCGCATATTAAGACCACGGTGGTGAACCCACTGCAACACAACCAAGTCACCGCCAGTACCGCCAGTGCGTTCAGACCACCGCCGATGGCAGTAGCCACCTCCAGGCCAGCGGGAACCAATTCACCGCCCGCCATATTACAAGTCAGTAGACTGCCAGGATTTCCAGGCCAGTCCGACCGCAAAAAGCCTGGCAGAAAATGGAAACATAAAAGGAGACACTCACCTCCAGGTATATAGACATGTCCGCAGCTGCCATGGAACCCGAACTGGAAGTCTTCCCACTGCTGTATCTCGCCATACACCTCCAGGACAAGCGACGACGATGAAGACGACAACCATAAGTACCCCCACCTAGCACACACTGCAGGGAAGGGCAATATTACACAACTGGCACAGACAGCGACGGCCACACACATGTGCAATCAAATGCCTGTATCAACACACGTTTACAGACACACATGCACACACTAACTACACAAACACATTCACTAAATAGACACACCACGGCCAACTGACATGTGACATTCACACAGCAAACTGCACACACACACCACCGCCACTGCCAAAAACATCCATACAAAACACCCCACAAAAACACAACAACAACATCACAAACACACAAACGCATTGTCAGAAAGGCACATCGAGCAACTCCACCCAACAACACAAACAGGCAGCAATACGTAGCAACAACACGGAATCATATAAATAGTACAGACATCCAAACAAGGCCTCAGGTGACACACCACGTCCAAACAACATACAAAGGACATCACAGATGCATCACTATACACACGGACACACATACCACTACCAAACAATGCCACACACAACAATAACAACACATCACAACAAGCACATGGCACAAGTCATCAACCTAGCGCATGAAGCAACACAGATACATCCCTTACACATACAACACAAACATCAAAATATACAGACCTTAGGCTTTAGAGGAGTTGGTTTATTTGCGGCAGGAGGGGTGTGGGCACTACTAGGGGGGCCATGGGAGGACTGGGAGGTGGAAGGTCTAGGTTGAGGCAGGGAGACATGGGGCATCAAAGGTGAGACAGGAACAGGTCAAGACTGGCAAGATAAACTTTTTTAGTTTTAGGCACATGGGGAAGTCATGGGTAAAAGGTTTAGGAGTGGAGGTAGAGGAAATGGTTGTAGGAGGTGTTGGTGTGATCGACATGGATGCAGGTGTGTGCAATGTTTGCTTGTGAGTGGTGGGTGTATGTTGGGTGGGTGAGTGAGGGTGTTTATGTGTTTTAGGAGGAGGGATGCAGGGAGATGTAATGCAAGGTGTGTAAGTGTATGTTGGGGTGGTGGCTGCAAGTAAGGTGGATGTGCTGCATGCGGTTGTGAAGGTTGTCGTGGTGAGTGCAGATGTGGTGCGTGGAGAGGATGTCTGCGGGTCTGCTCTTGTGGTGTCTGTGGGTAAGATAGGACTGGTGGCAGGATAGGGGAACATTGATGTAGTGATAGCAGGTGTGAGTGGTGATGTGACTGTGATGGAGGAGGTGGTGGGGGCTACAGTGTAGGGAGTGGCTGTCGTTGTGTCTGCAGGTGTGTGTTGATTGTGTGCATGCTTGTGGTGTGTCCTGTGGTGCTTGTGTTTGTCTTTGTGCACCTTGTCTATTTTAGTTGGTGAATGCTGGTCTGTGTGTGTGCTTTGGATGGGTGAGGGGAGAGAGGTGTTGTACTGGGCACAGGTAGCTGGAGGGGGAGAGAAGATGAAGGGACACTGGCTGCCGTCAAATAGGAGGCCAGAGCCTGAAACAGCATCTACAGGTCAGCCAAGGCATCATGAATTCTTTCCAGGTAGGCATTACTTTGTTGCATCTAGGAGCTAGTCCCTGGATGGCATTCACAATGGTTGACTGCCCCACAGAGATGGACCTCAGGAGGTCAATAGCCTCCACATTGAGGGCAGCAGGGCTGACTGGGGCAGCGGCACAGGTGCCTGCTGCAAAGGAGATGCCCACCCTCCTGGAGGATCAGGCACAGGCAATTGGTTGGGGAGCTACAGGAGGGCTGTGCTGGTAAGGGGGCTGGCAGACAAGGATGGTGCTGGAATGGACTCTGCCACCACTACCAGGGAGCCTCCATAGGAGGAGGACTATGAAGATGATGTAGCTGTACCGGTATCTCCTGTGGTGCTCCCCTCGTCTTCCATCCCACGGGTCACCTTCGGTGTCAGTGGACTCTGCCTCCTGGGTCCTGTGGGCTGCAGCTTCCCCGCTCGCTGGTGCCCCATCTCCTTAGCCTGATGTAGCTGATGCACAAAAGCATAGAAGAGGACAGGGAGAGAGGGTGGAGAGAAAGAAAGGGAGGAAGGGGTCAATACCTACCCATCTAGTATGCATACAAACAAGTATTCTACTCTACCTCTGGCATGGCAAGGTATGGCTATGATACATTGGCCCCAAATATTGGTCATGAAGACATAACCTAATATTCAAGCTGTTGCCTCCTAATTTCAACACAATGACTAATTTTGACATGCTGCAGTCTGTCATCAGTCATTCTACAATGGTAAAAACTACCAACTACCATCATATACTTACCAATCTGACACTTTTGACACACTGTTTTTCAAATGTCCTGGATAAGTACATTACACACAAAATATATTACAGGTTGGTAAAGGTCTCATGATGAACAGACGTCCATTGACAATGCAATGATTTCACAGTAGAGATTCCTTACTCACAGGGCTCGATACCGAACATCAGCCCTAACTAGATGACATTGGCTATCTAAAGCAGACTCAGGGATAGGGAATTCAAGTTTGGAAATCACTCAATATAGGAGTGGGTCTAAACATAACTGTACAAGGAGATATAGCACCAACATATTACTGCTTGCATGGTGTTTAAAAGCTAACTTACACCACTTCTAAACTGTGGAATTAATAGTCAGGACTATAATCTTATCTAAAGTACACACACCTCATTAGTACCCAAGTAAACTAACTGACACAATAGAAGTCCATACAACTGATATTAACCAGTCTCTTCTCACCCCCTTGTGGCTGCTGTGCTGCCCTCAAGCACCTATCTATCTCCGGGTAGGTTACCGCCAATATGAAGGCCATTAGGGGGGTCAGGGTCCAACGGGCAACCTTCCCTCATTGGGAGGACATCCCCAGCTGGGCCTCCGTGGTCTTCCAGGCCCAGCATCTCAGGTCCTCCTCTCACTTTTCTGCAGTGGGTGCTCCGCCGGCTATAGACCCCCAGGGACCGCACTTGCTTGGCAATGGCTCTCCATATCCCTTTTTTCTGATGGGCACCGACCTGCATGGGAGACAGACAAAAGGAGATATTCATGAAGAGTTACAGTACACCTACAACAGTGGCATACACACAGCATGCACAGCACATGCTCATACATGGTCAACAATACGCCATTATCATTCATACAACACAACCTCAGTAGTCAATCATGCCATGTGTGAATATTCACACACTTTCGACATAAAACACCACCCTAGCTGGTAAGTATTCCACATTGTACTGGCCTGTTTAGCTGGAGCCCCATACCACTGTCCATACAGGGGTAGGACCCCTTGCACCAGTTTCTCAAGGTCTTCCGGGGTGAAGGCTGGGGGCCCTATCTCCTGCAGGACATGCCATTGTGGCTTCCAAATACAGTACGCAGCAACTCACGCAGTGGAGGTCTTGCTTGCTCGAGTGTTAGGAGTCAAGTGAGCTGGGCAATAGAAAATGGCGGTGAAGACTGCCACAGTCATGACCGTTACTGCAGGCGGTGGTCATCATTGGCCCCAGTTTCCCATAGGTCTCAAGGTTAACCAATGAGTAGTTGCACGGCGGTTCCGAATGCCTCCCGACATGATGGCTAACGCCGGTGGAACAAGGTCACTTCCATCTGTCCTCTGCATGCATGACAGCAGTTACCATTTCACATATTTTTAAGATATCTATATCATCCTAGTGCATCATAGCTTGATGTTAATCACTAGTTGCTTGATGTATTATGTCAACTCATGTGAACTCACTAGTGATGTGAGCGTCACCTGCCAATATGTCTGAAGCATTTTATTTTCAATGTGTGGACGTTTGATAACTGTATTTGACTTAGGGACAAGTTTACTATGTATGACTTCCATCTCTGTACAGACCCCTTGTGACAAGTATAGCAATGGAACTGACAGCCAGGATGTCGCAGTTCTGTAGTTTGTGAATAACTTTGTCTGTGTCAGGTTTCAAATACCTTACATGACTTGTCCTGTTTTCCACTTCTATGGTGTACTTTAGTAACCACATTGTAACAGATGTCCTGAAATTTGCTCTGTCCTATGCCTAGATACCATTCAATGGGGAGATTGAGAAGTGCACTGGTCTACTGGTCCCTAGTCAACCTTGCTACCATGGAAGAAGGACACATTATACAGACGCATCGTCTGAACCATCTGACCATCAGGGAACTGTGTGGCCAGTTGGAGCCGGATCTCCTGCCAGCCATTAGCAATCCCTATGCCATCCCACCAACAGTACAGGTGTTATCTGTCCTGCATTACCTCGCCTCAGGATCTTTCCAGGTGACAGTGGGACTGGCTGCAGGAATGTCACAGTAGATGTTTGGTTTTGTGTTACTGGATGTACTGGATGCCTTATTCAAGAACTTGAACGCTATGTCAGGTTCCCACAACCTGCTAATCTGTACACTGTGAAGTATGCCTTTTATGACATTGCGCACGTTCCACATGTAATACAGGCCATTGCTGGCACCCACATCATTTTGGTTCCTCCCAGGGCCAATGAGCAAGTCTAAAGGAACAGGAAGAATCACTATTCGATCAATGTGCAGGTGGTATGTCTTTCCAACCAATACATATCCCAGGTGACAGCAAAGTTTCTGGGATCTGCACATGATTGTTACATCTTGAGCAACAGCAGTGTCCCACAAATTAGGCCATGACTACCAGGACATGTAAACATCAAAAGTGCATATCCAACTTATTTCATACATTTCACCCTGCCCTATGAACTGTTTAGGGCCTACCTTAGGGATGCCATATATGTATAAAAAAAGGATGGTCTAGGCCTGGCAAAAGGTTTATTTTAAAGTAACGTGGAATTGTGCATTCAAGCTTATTAATTGAATAATAATCCTTGCCAAAAACTTTGACAAATTAAAACAGAACAGTGTTCAGTGCTGGAACAAATACTGCCTGTATCTGTAAACGATTTTGCAATAAATCTAGTGCACTGAACAGTTGACTAGTCCGAGGATGCACTACTATAACGCCCGAAGGCTCATAATATGAGTAAATTGATTACTCCTGTTAATCGATGTTCATAATTTGTCATGTATTCTAACACTTCTTTTTATTGTTGAGCAAGCAAATGCATTGTTCCATATAATGACCAGTCCAAATGTTACTTCACACTTGTGTGGAATTCTCACAAGATGACATACAGATGAGGCATAGTTTCAAG
The DNA here is from genome assembly GCF_031143425.1 of Pleurodeles waltl. Lineage (NCBI taxonomy): Eukaryota > Metazoa > Chordata > Amphibia > Caudata > Salamandridae > Pleurodeles > Pleurodeles waltl. Next base: position 601,548,660 of record NC_090444.1, on the reverse strand, counting down.
CTAAAACCCAATACATTTTGGGTGTAAACCCTTTATCAGGGGGTAAGTGTAAAAAATATATCAAAAATGGAAGTCAGGTGCAGATCAAGCCATAATTGCGTCACATCATGTTGTGACCATCAAGCTACCCAAACAAAGCAAAACAGAGGGTCTTAAAAATTTCAAGGATTTACCACCTAAGCATGCACAGGCCCTCAAGGTGACTATGTTCCATGCATGCCCCACATCTACGTGGCTTCACAATAATGCATGACTCTGTGGTGTCACCGAATTTATAGATTAATCAGGTGAGCGATGCAGTGAAACACTGGTAAAACCGTGCAAAAGATTCTGTGAAAAAAAGTGATTGTGATGATGAACTGTGAACAGGGCACTGTGCTGACAAAGGGATAAAAACAAACATTCCTGCAAAAACTATCCAGCCTTTGGGAACAAATATAAGTGTCTGTAGTGAACTGTGTGACATGAAGTGCTACAGAACCGCCTGAAACTCCTGCAATGGCACAAGGCCTTGTCTAACCTTGAACGATCAAAGACCAACTAACATCAGAAATGGAGCTCTGAAATGAGCGGTAGATAACAACATAGACATCACTCCGCAAATGTACAAGGTTGACTGGCACCATGTTCACACACAAGAAACTCTTGTTTTATGACATCACTACATGGTAAGTTTGTTAAGCATCCACCTACAGAAAGAAGCTGTCAAATATGTCCCAGCATCTCAGTAAGGAATGGGAATTTATTCCTGTTACTTTCATGTTCTAAGGTATTAAGACCTATTCTGAATTTGAAAGCAGCAAACAAATGGATATAAAACAAAAAAAACAGATGATGACAATGCATCAGCTCTATCTTCAGCTCATCAGCTCTATCTTCAGCTGCATTGAGTAGGCTGAATATGCACCATAGACCTGTGAAAGTCTGCCCTCAAACTGCTTATACCTTATATCTATTATAGTGAATGATCATTTTCAGTATAAGGTCACTCAATACAAACAAAAATCAGCACCCAAAATGTTTTAAATGCATGGCAATGGTAGCCGCTCACTTGAAAAGGAACAAAATATTTGTTTATCTGTATCTCAATAATTGGCTTATCAAAGTAACAGGCCTCACTCCATTACTGTCTGGCAGTCCGCATTCACCAAACTTGCTGATGCATCTTCCAAAGCATTAAAAACAAGTTTTTCACATATGTGTTGGTACTGGATTTAGTGGAGTTTTTTCGAAAGATTCTAGGCAGATGATTTTGTCTTCATTTAAGAATATTTTGTATGAGTTAACCAGTAGTAAGATTTTTCTGCTACAATATTTAAATTGATTGTAAATGAGTTTCACATGGATATGTGTTTTGTTATATTTATACTCAGGTTCACGTGGACATTCTGGGTTGCTCTTTTTGTTTAGTGTCTAAGAGCGGCTTTTACTCCACCTGGCATTTTTCCGGTAGGTTGGAGGCCCCTGCTGGCACCTCTGCCACTTTCCCTAGCACCCCCAGCTAATTAGAACAGACAAGAGTCAGGGGAGAGAAAGAGAAAAGGAGTTGGAGAGAAGAGATAGCTGGAAAGGATGGAGGCTGGTTTGGACATTATTGCCAGTGCTAATTTTAGTTTCCAGTACGGTTCTGGCATTAATATATCTTCATGTCAAGACAGATGTTGAATTATTACCATTGGCTGAAAGGGATATACTCGAGTTATTTCTTGAGAGGTATAAGTCAATAATTGTGACCTATCCTTGACCTGAGAATTACCAACAGGTGGATACAAAAAAATGTTCAGAATACTGGTTCATCAAATAAATAGTTCTGATGGATACCTTTAACCACAGATTCCTCTCCTGCCATAGTATGCACATTTTGATCTGTGTTTGTAGTGTGTATCATTTCAATATAGGGCATAACTCATATGTGAGGGTCTTCATAATCCCAGTATAATGTTTTTAGTATTATCCCATTTCCCCTGTTCACTTTCCTCTTCTTTTTATTTGGTCCTTTAACAATAGGAAAGTTCATGTTGTATATTGAACAAATGAGGGTGTGTATTTATGGATTGGTCACATTCTTGACTGTTTATGATTTTCCATGTAAGGCGATTTTACTGTTTACAATAATGTTGTCATTTCAGTTAAATCTCTATGTCGCTTATGTGTTTGGTTTGCTTTTATTGTGTCAATGTTTCCCATTTCTTACAATCCAGTTAGAATATCACTCTTGTTTCCTTTTGGGTTTTTAGTTTCTGTCCTGAATCTGTAAAAACCTGCAGGACACATGAAGGCACAACCTGTGTTTTGTTTGTTCATAGGGTTTTCCCTTGCCCTGGTTAATAAGAATTGTGAGCTTAGAACTGCTAAATGATTAACAGGATTAGACAGCATTTGTTTTCTACTTTTTCAGAATACCTATTCTGTATCTTTATAGCCTTGTTTTGAGAATTATATATATCACTCTGAGTATTAACCTGTATTAAAAACCTTTAGACTTTATTTCAGCTTAGAGTATCATTTTTGTGGCTGGATGAGTTATAATGTTAAGTTAATTGATGGTTAAAGTTTGAATGTCTTTGTCTCCACTCCCTTATGCTTGGTAAAATGATCCAATGGCCCCATCCAAGCATTATCCTGTGAAGGATTATGCAACAGCAAATCTGGTAGTATATGAAATGGTTTCTCCCATGAGAGGGAGACACTATAGTTAGGTATAGTGTTAGGGATGTAGGATTATTGCCTTGCGTCCTGCCCATTCAAAATTTAAACACCCCTAATTCTGCCCCGTGGTCCGTTCCGAAGATTGATGAAGTTCCAGTGTCGTTCCTTGCAGAAGTGTAGTATTAATAGGGTTTGCGCTTGCATTGCTTTTGGCCTAAAGATGGCGGTAAAGTGTGGTAGTGTGAATTGTTATGCAACATCTTTGCATTTGTGTGGTTGTGGCACTTGTAGCTAAAACAATGTCCATGGTTGTTGTTGTTGATGGGTCAGTCGTGACCTAAGATCACTGTATAATGCACAAACGTAAAAGACACTTGGTTAATTTATTGCAGTGAGGTGCTTGTCGTGAGGCAACGTCCAAAGTGCCAATAGTTTTCCTTGAGTGAGTGTGGGTTTTGTTCACATTAACTGACTCCTGAATGCACATGAAGGATCTATATTAATCAGAGTGAGATTTGCTGGTCAAACTTCATCCACCTATAATTGTTAAAGCTATAGTCGGAAAGGGTATCTCCAAACTGCTTTGAAGTGTTTGGTTACCCTATCCTGTAGTGAGCAGACATATTGTTTTTTTCACATGCAATATTTTGCATTAGGTATATGTGAAGAGTGAGTGAGTGAGAAATTCTAAAGGAGGGTGAGTTGCTGTGAGGAGTGAGATCTACGTCATTGTGTGCCACGTTGGTATAGGTCAGTTGTGGAGCCGTGCTGGTATTGCTGTACAGTGCTGCATTGCTATTAGTTGAGAACATCGAAGAAGAGTATTATGGGGTATTAAAGACACTTCCTGATTCAAATGAAAAGTTTACTGTGATTTATTAGACTGTTTGAAAATTCAGTTCTTTAAAGCTTTGAAATGTGCACTGAGAGGAGATGTATATATTCCAGAGAGAGACGGTATAGAGACCCCACCCAAAGGTACTCGAAGTTATTATGTAGCATCCAAAAAAGGTTTTCATGCATGTTTGTGGTTTGAGCAATGGTGCAAAATAACTGAGAAAGAAGGTGCACTAGCATTTCACAGTTATGTAACTTTTAATATAAGAAATCTTGAGAACCTGAAGTGTGTACTGTACGAGATGAAACTACCTCCGAGACGGGAAGAGTTTGAAGCACGTAATATTTGGGAATAGCATGACAGAAACTGTATATGTCATGTATGTGACAAGTGTGAGGATGGAATGCAGAGAACATTAAAGACATTTACAGAGGCAAGATGGGATAATGAGCAGAAAGCTTGGACAGCAGAAATTATTGAGGGAACTAGATTGTGTCCAACTATTTCTAGTGAAGAATGAGGAAACACTAAAGACTATGAAAAAGACAGGAAAAACAGGACAGATAACAGATACTGAAAAGAAAAAGACTGAGACTTATGAAGGTGATTTAGATGATGAATTTATAAATCAGATATTGTAAAATCATCTGCCTCCATATCATTCTGTAGAAGTAGGAACAACATGATATATAACTCCTAATATGCAGACTGCTCCAGTAGCACAAACCCTGAATCAGATAGTGCCAGGTACACCTGCAAATTCAGTGACACAAACTACTAGCGTGAACCAACCAGTTCAGAGCTTTGGCACAGTTCAGGTTTGACATTGTGGTTCCAAGTGATTTGTGGACTGAATGCAAAGTCTTTGCTAATTGGCCAGAAAGTAAACTTCCAAGAGATCTAGTAAGAGGTGCATCATCTTATGAGGTGATGAAAAAGTAGTACAAGGTACTTGCCTTTCTGAAAGACAAGGTTTCGTCAAAGGTAAATATTGACAGAACGACTCTGAAAGACAAGGTTTCTTCAAAGGGTGAGAATTGACAGGACGACTCAGGAAACTAAAGAGTTGATTCATTCTTGTTATGAGAGATTGTTTCAGGCTTTCAAACATTACAGTGGTACAGAAACCATAAAGATAAAAAATATGGGTCATTTTATGTTCAGAATTGTGCAGGGATTGAAACCTGAGATAAGTGAAATGATATAGCAGCATTTGATTTGTTGGCAGAACAAACCAATTGATGAAATCCTGAGGTATGCAAAATACGGCAGCAATGAACTGGAATTGAGGCAGAGGAAATTGAATGAGAAGGTTATGGTTACGCAATTGAAAGCTGCACAGAAAGCTAGTCAGAATCCGCAGATGGTGGTGCACACTGGAGGTATCAAAGGAGTGGCATAGCAGGAAGCAAATGTTTACCAGCCTAGAGGTAGAGGCTGTGGTGTTCAAGTAGATCAAAGTGGAGTTGTTGTAGATGTTCAGACTTTGAAAAGAACTAATCCTTGTCATGCTTGTGGAAATTTGGCATCCTGGAAGTGGGAGTGTCCTCTTAATGTGAATAATAATCAGATTCAAAATAGAAATGTGATGCAGGCACAATGTAATGATCAAGTTCAAATTCAGAGAGTTCAAAGACCCCAAGGGCAGAATGTAAATGTGCCCCCAGGACAGCAAACGAAGATACTACAAGCTCCGATGGCTCAGCAGCAGACAGTTGTTTCTGGCAGAATTAAAATCAAGTTGCAAATGTTTATTCAAATTTAACATCACAGTATCCCCTGCTTAATTTGAGTGATGAGGATTTTCCTGAAATCATTTATTTGGATTGCTCAGATGATGAATATTGCATGCTAGGTGCTTCCTTAAAAGTAGATCAGCGTGGTCCTTATGTTGATGTAATGGGTAACCATGTGTCATTTTCTTTGACACCAAAGCTCCACGCTCCACTGTTAGAACAGCAGAAGTATGAAATATGCCTCTTTCAGTGAGGAGAATTCAGGTTGTAGGATTCGCAAATAAACAACTGCCCAACCCAGTGACAGAATCGGTCCCTGTAAGAATAGGGTCCTTGGAAGATGACCACCAGTTTGTAGTGTGTGATTCAGGTACTGTGAGCTTGCTCAGTCATGACCTGTTTTGTAAACTAAACTGCTCCATTAGCTGTACGTCCCATCGAATTATAATCAGACAAATGAGGACCCTGTTTCATCTGAAGTTTGAGATTTTTCAGGAAAAGAAACAGGACTCATTAAATGAATTGAACCTGTACAAATAACATTGAAGCGAAATGCAACGTATCTAAAAATTCCCCTGTATGACATGTCAGCCAAGTCAATTGCAGGACTTACTCCCCTGATAAACTGCTTATTTGAACAGGGAGTTCTAAAAGAGATAATGTGAAGTCCATCTAACTCTCATTTTGGTACTGCAGAAGCCCAATGGAATAGACTGAATCGACTAGGATATTAGAAAAATTAATGAAATTGTTGTCCCATGTTGCCCCGTGGTACCAAATCAAGCAGTGATTTTGTTTCAAATTATATATGAAGCTGAATGATTCACCGTGATTGACCTTTACCAAGCATTTTTCTCTGTACTGCTGCATGAAGAGAAAGAGTTTCTCATTGCGTTTTGGTTTGGCAGTCGTGTTTTGACACAGTGCCTGAGTTCCACAAGGGTTTATGGAGAGCCCCTCAGTTTTTTACCAGATATTGAAAAATAATCTGAAATCCCTTAAAATGCATTATCATTCAATCTTGGTTCAATATATTGATGACCTACTTATGGCATCAAACACTCAAGAAGACTGTTGGAGAGATACAATTGCTTTTTATGAATCATTTAGGAGAGAATGGACATAAAGTTTCCCTGGCAACATTACAGTATTGTGAGAAAGAAGTTCTGTACCTAGGTCCCCAAATTGAGAAAGGTGGAAGGAAGGTGTTGCAATGACGAATCTCAGCAATTTTCAAAATGAATCCCCCCCTATCTCTCAGAAAGAAGTCTTAAGGTTCATGGGAATGGTTAGTTACTGTTGTCAGTGGATTCCAAACTTTTCTATTTAGGCCATGCCTTTACAGACGCTAACACAAACATGCAAATGTGCCTTCAAAGAGCTGAGGCAAAATCTCTGTTGTATCTTCTATGGAATGCATGGTTAAAACAAATGTTTTTTTTTATACTGCTGAGAGAGGGAGGGATGCTCACTAAGTTTGATTCTGTTGTACATAGGTTCAAACAAGGCTGTGGGTTATGTTTCTGCTACTGTTGGTCCTGTGGCTTCAGCTTTGCCTGGCTATTTAGAGGCAGTTGCAGTCATGAGTGTCAGCATTGAACAGTGCAAAGGCATTTTTATGGGTCATCCCCTGAACACTTTTGTGTCCCACTCCGTGAAAATGTTGTTAACATGAACCAAGACTTGGCACCCCACTAGTGCCCGGTTAAGAGATGTACTGTGTTAAATACTGCAAACTTACTCCTTACCCCTATTGAAAATGTTATTGATTGTACTGATGAGGTTGGGCATGACTGCCTCGATGATACTGAATTGTGTACCAAGCCAAGACCTGATATTCAAGACATTCCCCATACTTAATATGACTATGGGCCTGATTTAGATTTCAGCGGATGGGTTACTCCATCACAACAGTGAGAGATAGCCCATCTGCCAGAATCTAAATCCCATTGTTTCCTATGGGATTTAGATTTCAGCTGATGGAATATCCATCACCGTTGTGACATAGTAACCCCAATGCCAAAATCTAAATCAGGCCCTATGTCATGTTTGCTGCAGGCTTGTGTTTAAGAGACAAAGATGGTATATTGAAAGCTGGTTATGCAATTTGCATAGTCTCAAGTGTGATCAAAGCTTTCTGGCTTCAAGGAGTCCTTTCTGCCCAAGTAGCCAAAGGAGTTGCCCTTACTAGAGTATGCTGTGTTTCTGAACAGCTGAAAGTGACCATTTTCACTGATACATAATATGGCTTTGGTATTGTTCATGACTTTGGACAGTTATGGTCCCAGAGAGGCTTTATGGCCTCTTCTGGCTCACCAATTAGGAAATTGTTGAATGCATTGCAATTGCCTATGAAAACTGCTGTTGTGAAATGTGCAAACTGGAAGCCTACTGATTATGTAACATTGGTAAATACGTATGCAGCCAAAATGGTGAAATCTAGCACCCTAAGCTGCACTGCCTTTAATGGATGGTGGAACAATGAGACAAATGATAAGACAAGTCAAAATTTCCTGCTAATTGATTGCTGTTTCTACATAGGAAGAAGTTGAGAGATTGCAGGAAGAAGTGACAGAAGAGGGTCAGCAGAGATGGGTTACAGCAGGTAGCGTCAAATGAGATGAAGATGGTATTAGGGGTTCTAGTGTCGTCGATGAGCTCTGGGATGCCTGTAATTCAGAGGTTAGATCTCCTTGCATAGTTCTCCATCTGCTCCTGTTTTTCTCTCAACCATGATGCCTCCTTTTCCAGATGTTAATTAACCTCTTCCAAGTTAAGTGTCTTCTCTTCCCAGTCAAATCCTCTCTGTTTAATCTCATTTAGCCAAGAAGAGAGACTCCCCAGCTGTATGCATACTGAGTCTAACTGTTCTGTCAGTTCATCCACCATCTTTACTTGCATAGCCAAAATCACTTTCATCTCTTTCAGGAGCTCCAAGAGTATAGAGGCCAAGACTTGAGGGACCCCTGCCACCTCAGTCTGCAGGACCATAGTGTCCTGCTCCAGTGCTCGCATCCCCTGCTTCTCTGTCTCCACATTGGCATGGCCACTGCCAACCAATACTCGACACTGGCTTCAATTTGACTCCTCAATCATGCCAGAGCTCTGGGAGCCTTGGAGAATCTGATCTCTCTGCCCAAAATCACCTTCAGTTCTGGCACTCATTGAAATGTTTCAGTTAGCTTGAAATAAGGGGTAAAGGCCACCACCCTCAGAATTTTCTGTTGAAGATCCCACATTACTGCCATCCTCCTGTGGGAAATTCTGATGATCCCCCTGATCCCCTTGCTCCACCTCCTGTCCATCCATGTCCTTCAAGCACCGTTCTGACAACACTTGTGGGTTTTTAATCCCAGCTACCATGTCTCCAAACACCACACACAGTCGCTTATCTCCTGGGGGCTCAGCTTCCCACACTCTCACCAACATATCTACCTGCTCACCAGTTTTAAGGAAAGGGGTACGTGGAGCGCTAGCAGGGGTACTTACAGGGCCACTATCCTTAAACCTGACAGGCAATGTTTTCCTCCATTCGTAGTTCTGCCCCCTCGCCACCAGCTACAGACCTCCTAATAATCCCTGGTGCCCTCATAGGGGCACTCCTAGAATCAGGTGTTAAAGTTTTCTTCCTTTCTAAGGAGTATTTGGTAGATCTAGCTGACTTAGAAAATTTCACTGGCATCTTCCTTCATATGCTTAAAACATATTGCTATTCTTACGATGAGCAGATAAATAACTGGCCCAAACCCTTGCAAGCCTGTCCCTATGCTGTCAAGAGGCAGGGAACAAGCAGGGGAAAAAAGAAGTGGAAGCGAGCCAACAGCAGTCTCAAGGCAGGCAGTGTTGAAAAAGGGGCTATCCTCAAGCTTGACTCAGTGTAAACCCCACATGCTCCCCTCCTCAGTCCACTCTGGGGTCAAATATAGTGCTACCCACCTTGCAGGTCTAGTAGGCCGTGTAGTAAGAGCATACCGGGCGTACTCCAGCAGGACTCCCAAAGTCAATGCAGTCCATCAAAAGCCACAGCCTGGCCAGCAAACGCCATGTGCCTGCCTGCAGAAAAAGGTAAGAGGTTGTGTAGCTCAGCACAAAAGCCAAATTGCCCCCACAAAGCTTCTTAGGACCTCTGTCTTAGAAACGCTTCTCACAGCCTCTCTCCGTGTCTCTCTGCATCCAAGCTGATGCGATGCAATCAGGAGAGGGGCTTGATGGAACTGGAGGGCCGGAGGTAGGGAAACATACTACAGCTACAGCATCATCCTCTTTCTGGGCACACCTTTTCTTTTCAGGAAGATTTCATAGTTCCTCACATATTAATATTTTCTCAATTTCTAAATCCCTGATTCTTAAGGGCCATGCAGTTCTTGATCTGGAGATTCTTGTGTAGAAAAGTACTCTATAAGTCAGGAGATAGGTTTTCAATAAATAGTATTTACAAGAGGAAGGATGGGTTTGGGTATGTAAGGAAGAAGTAAAGGAATTTTTGATGAGGAGCTATGCGTCTGCCCCACCAAGTATGATACGGGATGCATTAAAAGTACATGTAATGGCTCTGGCGATAGAGAAGGATGTGGCAAATATTAGAAATACTAGCTAGCAGAAGCAATTTTCGAAAATAATCTTCCAGATATGCAGGAAACATTTTGAAGGCTCTCATCTGTGGAAAGTAGAAAAGAGATGGAAAAGGCTAAACATGTGCTAAGTGGCTTTTCATATGCTAAATGCTCTGCATCCAATCAGACTTTTATGCAGAAGGTTTATGAAAGGAGTAATTTCATGGGAAGATTCCTAGCTCTGCAGGCACAAGAACTATCTATGAGCAATATGATCCCTGCTTCGAAGTGCCCAGTTTCTGAGGTCAGGTGTAAGGAACAGGGGAAACTGGGCAGAATTTTGCTCGAGCACTACTGGCAAATTTATAGTCAGAATCAAGTCACTTATAAAGAAGCCTTAGGTAAATTTCTGGCAGGGTTGAATATACCTACTCTGACTGAGGAAGATGTGAAAATATAGTCTGCCCCCTTTCAAGAGAAGAATTGGTAGAGGAAGTTAAAAACCTCCCAAATAGCAGGGTTAGTGGTCCAGATGACTTTTTTGCCAAATTTAATAAATCGTTCCTAGAGTTGCTAGCTGATTATTTATCATTGGTTGCTAATGTCATGTTGGACCACAGCCCTGTACTGCCTCGTTTAATATGGGGAATGTGGTTAGTTTTCTGAAAAAAGGAAAGGATGGTGAAGACCCAAATTCTTATCACCCAATCACATTGTTAAATTCAGATTATGAAATTATCACGAAAGTACTAGCTAACAGACTTAATTCCAATGTGTCAAAATTAATTCATCAGGACCAGAAGGGCTTTATAGCTGGACAACAGTTGGGAACAAACACACGCTATTTAGCGGAGGCGTTGGTTTATCTCTCACCCATAAATATGGCTGCCCTAGTTTTAATTGTCCTGTTGGATGCAGAGAAGGCATTTGACCTTGTTGTCTGAGAAACACTTTTTGTATTTGAGCTAAGTTTGGAATACCTACCCAGGTGATGAGGTTGATAAATAAGATGTATAAGAATGCTGAGTCCAGGATCATAGTTAATGCCATCAAGGCTGGCAGTCTGCAAGAATGCAGGGGAACTTGGCAGGGTGCCCCCTATCGCTGTTTTTATTCACCTTTTTTATTGAGCTGCTAGCGATTGCGATCAGAGATAACAGAAATATTCACCCTCCTATACCACAGATGGGGAAGATAAAGCTATGTGCTGATGACATAATGTTGCTTTTGGATGTTAATAGGGGTTTGCAGGAAAAGGCCTTTGAGATTTTCTTGTTATATCAAGAGCTGGGGGATACAGAATTAGATGAAAAAAATGAAGTTATTCTTTGCAGCTGTAATTTGGATAGATTACTCCCAGATATAGGCTCTTGTGTAAATGATCTATGATCTACCGAAGAGATATTTGGGTATTTGATATTCTTCTATTTAGTAAGACACACTTTGAAGTCTCCCAACATACTGGGGGAAGACAGGCAGAGGTTAGGAAAAAACTGAAGATCTGCAACTGATGTTTAAGTTTAAGATGCAGGACATGGTGCAACAACAGTGGGAGGCACGTAGGTTGAGGGAATATGAGCAGGGGGAGAGTTGCGCAAAGCTGCTGGCATGGAAGGCATCAATGGACAGAACGAGAAACCGATTAGGGAGATTAGAGATGAAGAGAAATAAACTAATAGGTGATTCAGTAGGGATATATTGTGTATTTTATAAGTTCTTTCAAGACCTTTATTTAAAAGTGCTTGAGGTGAATGAGGCTAAGCTGGTTATTTGGCTCTCAGATAAGCAGTTACCGTAGCTTACTTTTGAGCAGCAGCTTCTTCTGAGTTGTGAGATTATGGGGAATGAAATTCTGACAGCAGTCAGGAAGCTTAAAATGGGGAAGCAGCAGGCCCAGTTGGGGTCCCAAACGGGTTCTATATTGTGATGCCAGATGTAGTGATTCCCGCCTGGCTTGAGTTATTTAATGCAGTCTTACTGAAGGGCTCTCCATTACCAGAGTCCTGGGATGAGGTAGTTGTCCTGATGATCTTAAAGCCATATTACAAATCACAGAGGGTAACCCTGGAAAACCCAATAGGGGCTGGGTAGAAATTATTAAGAGACTACAATGCCCACTCTGGAACCAAGTCTAATAACATACATATATCCTATAATTTACATGCAGCATAATAAAATACTTATTTGAAAAACATCCTTTATTTATATACAAAAAATATTACATATAAACATAAGAGTAAACCCCTATCATAAAACAAAATGAGAAGGACAAAAGAAAGTGCCAAAAGAGAACAAGTGCGCGTGATTAGGAAAGAAAGAGAACCATAAATCTCACAACTATCCAATGGAAACACAGATTAAAAATACAAGCATGTTGGTTCAACCGCTTCCACATTGATTCATTAAGATAAATACAAGAGTATTAAATCCCCATTAGAGTCCTTCCTTCATTATAAAAATGAGAAAACACATCCAGGCTCAACCACCATCATCGACGTTTTGACCCCCTCTGGCTCCCGGGCTAATTCCGGGCTCACACACGGGTCTTCATTAGGACTAAAACGATAGGGGACCACTAAAGTAATCCAAAAAGAATAATGATCAATCTAATTGTTCTAGTCTTTTTGTAAAATATTATGCTGCTGCAAACCTATTTACACCAATACTTACACTTAGTACAATCTCACTCTTGAAGCCACAATCTTCTTCAACATTACTTCACCTCGCCTCACATCTACAACATACAAAAACTTACTATATTAAATAACACACTGTACAACAAAATAATATTAAACAAACCAAACAGCACTATATTCTTACCCGAGTCAACTAAGAATATGCTCCTTCCACCATGATTTCACCAAATCTCTTCAGAATAATCCCTTAAAAACACAACCAAACACACATTTTAATCTCCATTCAATGTATGTATGTATTCAATTCATGTATGTTATTAGACTTGGTTCCAGAGTGATCTTAAAGCCAGGCAGGAATACCATGCAGTGCCTATCATACCGGCAGATATCACTGTTGAACTGCGATTACAAGATTTTTACAAGCATTCTGGCTGCGCATCTGGGTAAGGTAGTAAGGCACTTAATAAATGAGGATCAGAAGGGTTTCTTACCCAGAATGGAAATGAGAGAACTTACACATTGCCTAATTGGCTCAATGGACCTTGGTACAACACACGGAGTGCCTTTGGAAGCTGTAACGTTAGATATGGCGAAAACCTTTGGTAGTGTAAATTGGAAGTATCTCACAGGCACACTAAAGAAGTTTGGGCTGGGGCATGCGATGGGATGTGTAACCAAGATTTACAGTATACCTAAAGCTCAGGTACTGGTCAGGGCTGGCTTTTGGGGGGTGCATGCGGTGCAACCGCACCGGGCGCTGACCTCCGGGGGGGCGCTGTGTTTAGTAATAACATCTGAAACTTGCCATGTAAAAGCACCTGCTGAAAAGTTCCTTGTGCGTTTAGCCTTCAAAAAACTATTAAAATGTCAAGATACCTCTTGTGATTAATGTTCCTGCTAGGGAGAGAGATGGGAGTTTTATCTAGTGGCAGCTTTGACTCAACATAAAGTAGCATAGAGGGTTAATAAGCCTGCTGCAGAAAACAGAACTGTGGGCATATTTAAGAAAAGTGACGCTGCACACAGTGCAGTGCCACTTTTCATGCACCCCTTAGCACCCCCCTAACGCCAACATGTGTGCATCATATTTAAAATACAGTGCACCCTGGCGATAGTTAGGGGACTAGCATCAGAATCTTTTACACTAGTCCTGCGTTTAGCCTTCAAAAAACAATTAAAATGTCAAGATACCTCTTGTGATTAATGTTCCTGCTAGGGAGAGGGATGGGATTTTTATCTAGTGGCAGCTTTGACTCAACATAAAGTAGCATAGAGGGTTAATATGCCTGCTGCAGAAAACGGAACTATGGGCATATTTAAGAAAAGTGACGCTGCACACAGTGCAGTGCCACTTTTCTTGCACCCCTTAGCACCCCCCTAACGCCACCATGTGTGCATCATATTTAAAATACAGCGCACCCTGGCGGTAGTTAGGGGACAGAATTGTTTACACTAGTCCGGCGCTTTGCAGGATTAGCGTCAAAAATATTTATGCTAATCTTGCAAAGCACCCAGAGGCCCATTGTAAACCAATAGACGCCTCCTTTTAATGCCTGCTTTGAGCAGGTGTTAAAAGTGTCAGAAAAAAATTACGCAAATAAATCTGACAGATTTCTTTGCGTTATTTTTTTGCCTCCCCTAATGGGGGGGGTGCACCTTTTGCATACATTATGCCTGGCGCAGGCATAAAGTAGCGCAAAGGGTTACAAAGTGGCGCAATGCATGCATTGCGCCTCTTTGTAAACATGGCGCAGCGATTTTGGCCTTCTAACGCCACATCAGTATAATAAAATTACACCAATGTGGCGTTAGAATGGCACTAGGAGCTCTTAAATATGCCCCTATGGAAGTGCTTAATTTGTGCTTGATGTTTCCGGTGCAGAGCACCAGCACTTATTTTTGAGGGCTGGTGCTTATTTTTCTGCCTCAAGCATTTACTGCGAGGAAAAGACACATATGGGAAAGACGGAGGAAGAGAACAACGAAAAAGCGTCACAATGGGAAAAGGCAGAAATCCTCAGGAGTGAGCTGAAGGGGCAGGGAGTGCCTGTAAATGGATTGAAGAGGCCCGAGATGGTTTCAGGATTACGCTGCCTTTGTATTCCGTGCTCACACATTTAATTGCAGCAGCTGCATGTTATGGAGGAGGGCTTTGGGCACCGGCACATTTTTATTTACAAATTAAGCACTGCCTTGTGGGACATATTTGAAAAAAGTGGCGCTGCACACAGTGCTGCGCCACTTTTCTTGTTCCCATAAGCACCCCCCCTAACGCCACCATGTGTGTGTCATATTTAAAATACAGCGCACCATGGCGGTAGTTAGGGGACTAGCGTCAGAATTTTTGATGTTAGATCGGCGCTTTGCAGGATTAGCATAAAAAATGTTGGCGCTAATCCTGCAAAGCACCCAGCGGCCCATTGTACCCAATGGAAGCCTCCTTTTAATGCCTGCTCTGAGCAGATGTTAAAAGTGCCATAAAAAAATTACGCAAAGAAATCTGTCAGATTTCTTTGCAACATTTTTTTGGCCCCCCTAACAGGGGGATGTCACCTTTGCATACATTATGCCTGGCGCAAGCATAATGCAGCGCAAAGGTTTACAAAGTGGCGCAATGCATGCATTGTGCCTCTTTGTAAATATGCCAAGCGTTTTGACTTCTAACACGTCATTAGCATTAAAAAAATGATACTAATGTGCTGTTAGAATGGCACTAGCAGCTCTTAAATCTGCCCCTATGGCAGTGCTTAATTTGTGCTTGTTGTTTCCGGTGCGGAGCACCAGCACTTATTTTTGAGGGCCGACACTTATTTTTCTGCCTCTAGCATTTACTGCGAGAAAAAGATACATATGGGAAAGACGGAGAAAGAGAAAAATGAAAAAGCGTCACAATGGGAAAAAGCAGAAATCCGCAAGAGTGAGCTGAAGGGGCAGGGAACATCTGTAAATGGATTGAAGAGGCCTGTGATGGCATCAGGATTACGCTGCCTTTGTATTCCATGTTCACACATTTGATTGCAGCAGCTGCATGTTTAAGAGGAGGGCTTTGGGCATGGCACCTTTTTATTTACAAATTAAGCACTGCCCTATGGGGCATATTCCAAAAAAGTGGTGTTGAACACAGTGCTGCGCCACTTTTTTTGTGCCCCTCAGCACCTTCCCTAATGCCACCACGTGTGCGTCATAGTTAAAATATGGCGCACCATGTCAGTAGTTAGGGGACTAGCTTCAGAATTCTTTATGCTAGTCTGGCGCTTTGCAGGGTTAGCGTAAAAAATGTAATCCTGCAAAGCACACAGAGGCCAATTGTAACCAACAGAAGTCTCCTTTTAACACCTGCTGTGAGCAGCTGTTAAAAGTGCTAGAAGAAAATGACACAAAGAAATCTGTCCAATTTCTTTGCGCTATTTGTTGGTCCCCCCAATGGGGGAATGCCACCTTTACATACATTATGCCTGGCACAGGCATAATGTAGTGCAAAGGGATACAAAGTGGCACAATGCATGCATTGCGCCACTTTGTACATATGGCTCAACGTTTTTGGCCTTCTAACACCACATTAGCGTGAAAAAAATTAGGCTAATGTGGCATTAGAATGGCGCTAGGGGCTCTTAAATATGCCCCTATATTTTAAGTGGCTAGCTGAGTGGATTAGTAAAGCCGGCCTTTACAAGTGTTTTAAAACACATTAATGTATGTGCAAGGGGAGCGATGGAGAGATGAGGGGCACATTTGCCCGAAGGTAGTGAGTGAAACCGAGGAGGAGGTCATGAGGTGGGGGGTGCCATAATAAACTGTCGAACAGGGCGACACCAGTCCTAAAGCCGGTCCTGGTGCGAGTCAAAGGCAGCCTCACTTCTCCGGTAAAGATAAGTAGGGGGGAGGTCCTTTGTCCCGAATCCTTTTTGATCTACATTGAAAATCTGGTGCAAAGTTTGAGGCTAAACAGTGAAATTAAGCTTTTTATGGTGGGAGGTTTCTCAAAAAAAGTAGTCCCGTATGCAGACGATCTTATGTTGTACACCTCAAATATAGAGAATGCTATACTTTGCCTGATGGCAGAGGTGAAGTCTTTAGGGAAACCTTCTGCATGTGAAATGAATGACAGTAAGACGGAGACAATGATATGGAACAAGAAGTATCAGGACACTCATAGTTTGAAGAGACTAAGGTACCTGGAGATAATAATATTCCACGAACTTGAGAAGATACCCACGGTGAACTTGGAGAAAGTGTATAAAGAGGTTGATATATGGTTAAAAAGGTGGGAACATCTTCCACTTACTCTGTCTGCCATTATAAACATGGTAACAATGTCCATCCTCCCCAAGTTTGCATTTTTGTTTGATAATATTCAGTTGGAGGTCGACAAGAAATCCCTCGCTAAAATACAGTAAAGGATACCATCCTTCGTTAAAGCTCTGTTTGAACTATGGAATCTGCTCTCATTAACTATTTTAGGGAAGGTTCCCCTGATTAAAATGGCGGTTCTCCCTCGGTTAAATTTTCATTTTCTGCTATACCTTGTGTTTCAATAACATATATATATATATATATATATATATATATATATATATATAGTTAAAGGAATCTCTTTTTACATCATTTATCTGGCAAAACAAAACAACTAGATTAGCAATTGCCACTTTATATGAAGGATTGGAGGAAGGAGGATTAACACTCCCCAATTTGGGGGATTCATATTTTGCATATTTTGCACAATGCATGCCTAGATTTAATGGGAAATTCAGATCAGGTGATTTTTTTAAGAATGAGTTTTTTTGTCTGATCTTGAGTGAATATGATATTCAAAATGTGTTAAACCTAACAAAGTCACCTAAGAAAGTTCGTCTAAGAGCCTGAGGTTCCTTTTCAAGACACAAATGAATTTGTACAGGAGATATGCAATCCTCTTCGTTAATGTGGTGACACCCTTGACAGAATTAGCTGGGCACTGAGGGTTTAAGATGGATTCCAGCATCGTGCAAAATTGGGAGAGAGCGGGGTTCAGTAAGGTAATGGATTTTATGATCAAAGAAAGGTGGAAAAGCCTTTCAGAAATTCAAGAATTAGTTAAAGGCAACCTTTTGCTCCGCCGTTCCTACAGAATTTTGTCAAGTATATTTAGTAATTGAATTCAGACACATTCATGGTAGCCTAAAATTTGTAATGAAGTTAGTTGAAGCCTCTGACTTGCTTCTAGGAAGGGACTCGATCCGTGTCAAAAGTAATAAATGGTAGAAGACCTGGAATGAACTAGAAAGATGTGGGATGAAAGAAATATATTAAATGTTAAGGTCTTGCGAGGAGCCAATTGGCAAAGAATGCAATTCTTTATGAAATGGCTGCTTTACAGAATCCACAATTCGTAGCCCAAGGTAGTCCTGCATGGTCAAGTCATTGTTTTAGATGTAGCTCAGGGGCTGTTGCAAATTGGTCCCAACTAATCGGGCAGTGCATTGCCATCCAAGAATCCTGGATAGATATATTTGGATTCTTTGAAAAGGTTTGGCAGATAAATTTTGCTCCCAGTATATGGTGAATGGTTTTGGGTTACAATCCAGCTGCTCGTCTAGCAATTACATTAAAAATGTTGCTGTATGTTGCAATGGCGTTAGCTAGATCTTTATTGCTTCAAAGGTGGAGAATGCAGCTGGTCCCCACAGTAGGGGAGCGGGTAGTGTAGATGAAGAAAGTAAGCAACAAACACCCAAAAGGTTTTTATGCCGCCCTAGCGCCACAATTCTTGGGCAACGGTGGCTAAAAATTAGCATCCTATTTACAAAGTGGACCTAGAATTGTTTAACACCACTTTCCTGGCCATATTTTCAAGCCTGTCAAAAAAACATGTGCGGATTGAAAAAACTGTGCAAATACCCATTAGCGCTGAAAATGTAACATCTGCTCAGACCCGCATTAAAATGGTGAAAAAGCATAGTTATAAAAAGAAAACACACATTAAACACTCTGGCAACCACCAGAGAAACATGGACCTGTTGCTGCTCCAGCTAGGCATGCGGAGAAGAAGACAGGGATGACGCCAAGCACTCACAACTTCACTGCAGGACCCTCCACCACCACTACACCAGCCAGGTGGGCTGCGCAGGAGGAGAGAGCAAATCTATCAACAAGAGATATCCATCCTTGGCCAAAGAGAGGAAAATATCATCAGGAACTACTGGCTGAAGCCAGAGTCCCTTGTGCAGCTGCTTCATGACATAGCTCCAGCAATCACACCAATGATGATTAGGTCAACCAACATACCACCCATGACCAAGCTCCTGGCTGTACTGCACATGCTGGCCTCTGGCACTTTCCAATCAACTGTGGCAGAAATGGGTGGATTATCCTAGCCCTCCCTCTCAACCCTACTGCCAAGTGTGTTGGATGCCATCATCCGCCTCACTCCTCGCCATATCCTGTTCCCCAACTGTAGCAGGATACTAAACATGGCTTCCCACATGTGCTAGGTGCAATGGACTGTACGCATGTACTACTTACCCCTCAGGCAGAAACCTAATTTCTGTATAGGAAGCACACACATTCAATCAACGTGCAGGCCATTGTGAACCACAAGTAACTATTCACCAATGTGCTGGCCAAGTATCCTGAAAGAGTGCATGATGCCTACATCTTCTGGCATTTCACCATCACCCAACATTTCCAGTATAGACAACATGACAATGGCCTACTAGTAGGTCAGAAAACATCTATCACTTAACACCTACAACACATAACACACATGGTGCAAACTATACACACACACACAACACTCCCCACACATGGATAGGGGCATATGGATCAACAATCAGCAACACAAATGCAACATGCATCGCAGCAAACTTACAGTACACATCTCCAATACATAAGAACCACAGAACAAACCCTTAGTGCTGCTTCAGTGGCATTTACAATGATGATCCTGTGTAGCAGTGCCTGCTCTGCTTTCAAAAGGAGGTGCTCAGCAACTCATTTGGCTCTATAAGTAGCTGTGTCAACATAGCTGTATCACATGCACATGCACCCCTCAGCGTGGAAGGGCCTTACATTGGGTCATGATGTGGGTGTGACACCACATAATATATTGCATATTGTTATTGGCACACATATACAGCAGTATGTACACCAGAGGCAGCACCACAAAGTAATCTCACCATAGGGGTGCAAACAGTAGTGTGCAAAAAAGGAGAAACAATCCACACTTCAATTGTTTTTCACCTCCCAATGTGTACACCAGTCTACAGCACAGATAGAAATAGCTAATTGGCCACATGGATATATCATATGCACAAAAAGAGACAGTCTCAAATAAGCAATCACCCCTGCAATATAGGCATCGTTGAATCAAGGTGCGAGGGTGCCTGTGTTGCAACTTGGAAGCTGAACAAGTGTCAGCACAGTGGCTGACGACAGCAGTGCTCCATATCTTTTAGTCATGGCACTCTGCTGATAAGTCCCAGTGGTGTGTGGTGGGGTTTCAAGATAATTCCTGTCACAGCCTGTGCTACAGGGGCTACCCCAAAAACCACAAATATGCCAATACATCCCAAGCTACTATGCCTCACTTTACATGATGCCCACACACACACACACACACACACACACATGCATGTGAGTCAGAAAATATGGAAAATAGCCATTTGGGAAGGGGAAGAGTACCATGCCCAAAGGGTGTGTGGATTACATGCTACACACGGGGCACAGTACCTTTCCAATAGCACAGAACACACGCAAAGGGATCAAACTCACACAGCATGGGTCTTTGGTAGGTCATTTGTTACAATAAAATTCTTCTACATACATCCACATTACACACATCCTTATGGGTGAAGTGCAATGCCATTCAAATAACACAATCTCCATGCCCCTGAGGCTACACACTCAATTGGAAGAAGTGCCACTACACAACAATATAATCATTTATGCAAACAGAAACTCACACAATACGTGAAGTAAGTCTGAACCCCAAAATAATGCTCCAAAACTGGGCCAGGCCAGTTGAAATGATAGAAAAACTTTAGGTGTCTCCGGTATGAGTAAATTCAGAAGCAAAGGCCCTCATGTATCATCATTGGGCTTGCTCCACATCAGACTGGCACTGCAGCGTCTGACGGGACGCTTGTGGGGGCCTCTTTGCCAGAATTTTGCGAAAGGACAAAAAGCAGAAAAAGGCGGGAGAGAAAGAAACATGTTAAAATTGGCTCTGACACTCCCTTAAATACCAATTTTATTAGTATGCGGAAGTGCTGGTCAAGATTAAAAACACAAAAAGTGTTGTGGAGATAATGGCCCTATACTCTAAGGTACGAGTGGCCAAAAAACAATTACTTTTTCCACTCTAGAAGGTCAACATGTTTCGCGCCTTACAATGTCCAAACAGATCACTTGGCACTTCATCAGTACTAGACACAATCTTCTCCAGAAATTGCAGGAAAAACCATGGGCTGTGTTCAAAACTTATGAAAGGACATAACAGTGAGACTCTACTCACATCAGTTCACATTCATTCAGAGAAACTGAGCCATACCTGTAGATGAATGAAAAAAACAGAAAGACAAAATAACATAACACATTTCCTAACTCTGTTCGGGGGAATTACACAATTAGTGTTAATCAGATAAAAAGTACTTAGTAATCATGGACATACTGACAATGTTACATGAGGAAGGGTGTGTCAAATAAGCAAAAGTATGCTTACCATCCTTGACTTAGGGCAAGTTTCCATAGGAAGTGTAAACTTACAATCATTCGTTGTTTCTATAATAACATGTTAGGAACAGAACTTGCATAGTATAATCATCAGAGCAACAACTCTTATCATCCAGTATGTCAGAGGGGATTCAGAAGACAGTATTGTCAAATATCAAAAAACACATAATATCCCATAAGGTAAACAGGCAGTGAGGGGAACCCACAAAAAGCATAATCTACTGCTTATCTGGAGATATGTATAAAAACCCACTCAGAAAACGCTCAGTAGTCAGAAAAAATGAAATATCAAATGTGAGGGGAGCGGGCCATGAGGGCTAACAAAAAGAAAAGGAACCAAAAACCCCCATGAGAGTTACATTTGTCACACCTCAAACTGGAAAAGTGAGGGAAGGAGAGCCGGGGACTGCGTTCCCATAGGCTAAGGGGAAACGCGGACAAAGACTACGCTCAGCATCATTGGAGTGTAATGCTCAAGTTGAAAAAGAATCCTCCCAGTACGGGAATGGACCAATCCGGGTGCTGCCTTCCCGAAGTACTTAGGCGAGGTACGCGTACCTGGTCAGACTAGAACATCAAACCGCGTTCCTAATAGGCTATGTGGGAACGCGGTAAGGAAATCTTGATAACAGCACACTTGGTGTAGCCACCAAAGGTGAGCAACTAACATGAAAAACCTCTGTGACCGGATTTGGTCTCATCAGGGTACCTCCTTCCAGCCGAACTACACAGGAAGCACGGACAGTTAGCAAGAAATAGCAAGAATATTCATCACAGTTAATTCTGTGGTAAAGCATTACTAGTTGAAGTGCTATTGTAAGAGTCAATGCAAGAGAATAGGAATAAAAGAAAGAGATGAAACGAACAGGGGGAAAGAAAAGGGACTGAGATGAGTCACCTGTAAAGTTGTAATTGATTGTGGCCTCTCAAATGAAGACATTTGTAAAGCACACAATAGTGGGAGTGTCAAAAATCAAAACTCCAAATAATAGAAGCAGTTATTGTCAGAATATGATGAGAGAAGTAATTATCTCATATATGCTGCAACACTCATCCATGGTATATCATTTTTCAATCCATGGATATGAGTTCCTAGTTTGTAAACCCAGCGTTTTTCTACTTCTAGGAGCGCTCTCGAGGGTGATTGAACAACTTCAAGTACAATCCACCATAAATCATCTGGAGTATGTTGTGCATCACAGTAATGAATGCTCTATTTTGTAGTGAGACATCCACATCTGATATTACTATGAAGTTCATTTATTCTAATTTTTACCGGTCTTGTAGTCATTCCTACATATCGTAGGCCACAGGGACAACAAATCATGTAGATACAGTTGCAGGTGTTACAATTAGTAAGTTTGTGAAGATTCCAAGGACCAATAGGTTCCAAGAGGACTGTTTGCATGCATTTGGTCAGAGGGCATACATTACAATTGCCGCAAGGGTAATGACCTTTCACAGGCAGTAGTCCCCACAATATCTTTGGTTCTGAGTCCTTGTTGTACAGCAGTGGTCTAGTATGTCCTACAGAATCCTTGATATTGGGAGATCTTTTAAAAGCAAATAAAGGTTTGGGTATGTTAACTCCCCCACTGGTGAGGATAGACCAACTTTATTGATCAGTTCTTTGAGAGAGTTAGAAGCTGGCGAGAAAGTAGACACACAGATTAAACAGGATACAGAATTTTTTGGTGTAGAAGACAATAATGCCTCTCTGTTGTTATTCCGGGCTCGTTTACGTGCTGTGTTGATAGTTCTAGCTGGATAATGTCTCTCTGGTAATTTCGTGGTGAGATCGTCAGCTTGTTGATCGTAAAAAATATATTACTGCAATTGCAACATAGTCTCAAGAATTGGCCATACAGTAGGTTATCAGTAGGTTATCTCAAAGAGCTTTAGGGTGATAATGTAATATAATAGTAAGCTATTACGATCAGTCTTTTTATGATATGTACAGGATTGTAACTTGCCACAATTGATAGTGATAGTAAGATCCAAGAAGGAAATACTTTCAGTGGATACTTTGAAAGTGAATCTTAAAAAGGGGTCAAGACTGTTAATCCAATCAGTGAAGGAGGGAACTAATTGTGTCTCTCCCTGCCATACAATGAGGATATCATCAATGTACCATCGCCAAAGTCACTCACTGCAGATGAAAACACAGTTTTGAATAAAGGCTTGGGCTTTGTTCCCACCCCAATGGATAATTTTTTTCAGATTCATTGTGAATTGCCACATCTTTTTAGGAAAATCAGACTACCTTTTTTCTTTAAAGACAAACATACCGAGTCACAACACAAAGACACAGGACTAAGGACTCCATCAACCTTTGTTCCTCCTTTAGCATCTGAGTAAACAAAACACCATTTACATTTTCCAAACATCACATCCCAAAACATGTTTGCAGCACTAAATTAACCCATCCAACTTCGTTGCATGACGGCACGCACTCAGCACTTTATTAAGTTGGTCATAATATGTGACATGTGGACAAGTCAACATGTTGTCAAGTACATAGCACCATGGGTCTTACATGTTCATTGTGATTTGATGACAACACAATGTCAGCACATGGAACAAATATATGTAGTTCACATGTACAATACTATCACAAAATGTAGCCTAAACATGTACAAATCCTTGTAAGGAATGCATCGTAGCCCCTGTAAACAGGTGACATAGTCATTGTACACATGTATAGAGCAGTATGTGTCATAAAAACTTACATAAGCAGGCCACCAATCCACAAGGCATGTAAAATGTGAATCTGTGTACAACATAACACCATACAACTGCAAACACACATTGCACACATTTCTACTAAAAAAAAAACACATTGGTCATATGTATGCTTTTTATACATGTTGCACGTGAAAAATATGATGCATATCATGCAACGCATATCTACTACCTAATGTTTTGACTTTGTGACTTAAAGGGAATATGACCAATTGGAGCACTGTGTCAAAAAAAGCTACACATTTACCAAAACGTGCAGCATGTGCATAGAAAGTTATGTAATAGAGCTGGCATGTTTTACTTTTGCTTTCATTTTCTAATCACAGTTTTTTTGGCTGTCTTGGAGGAAGGTTGTGATAGTTTTGTGGAGAGTTTTGAATTGCATTTGGAGTGGTGTGTAGTGCTGTGTTGTGCCCCTGAATTGTTCCTTGTGTCTATTTGGTGTGTAGTAATTGTTTTGTCTACTGTGTGGTCATTGTATTGTGGGGTGTTTGTATTAGGGGTAGTTTAGTACTTGGGTCAGTTGGGATTAGGGTACTGTTTGCTTAGTTTTTAGGAGGAAAAGGTGCTGTGAAAGGGTAGAATGTCGGTGAAGGGTAGGTACTGTCATTTTGGAGCAGAAGAGGTAGGGGGATTCATAGGGTTGCTGAACTGAGGCCAGAAAGCTGCACTGGGACAAGGTTCTGGCCCATATTAACAGGATCTTTCAGGTGGAGAGGACGGTTCTGCAGCTGAAACATCAATGGGCAGACCTGATAGCATGTGAGGGGGACCTCCTGGACTTCCTCTGAGTTGAGGCCAGTGGAACAGTGGGAGATTATAAGGACTTTCTGGGCCATTCCAGTTGTGCAAATGCTACTGCATGTCTGCTTGACATGTGCCCAATTTTTTAAAGTGAAGTGAAGCATCAGTGCCTAGTGGGTGGAGTCAATTGTGTACATATGCAACCAGGAAATGGCCAGTGAAACAACATGCTGTAGGAAAATAGCTAATCAATCACCTCATCCCCAGTATGGAATGACAAATCTCTTTAATACTGAGATGATGTGTAGACATTTTGGCACAACTGTGTCATGGATGTATAGAACACATTCACAGTTCACAGGAAGATATGTCCTTGACCACTAAGGGATTAACGGATGTCATATGTTGCACAGTCATGTACATGTGATGATGTAGTTGATGAAGGAGTTAAGTAAACATGCCTGAGTGTGTCCCTTGAGTCAGACATGTGCTGGGTGACATGATTGTCCATATTTACTAAATGATGCACTGATGAGACCCTTGCAAAATAGCATACAATGTGGCAAGACACGTATGTATTGTCCCTACACAACTGTTAACATGTCAAGCTGGCCTATGCAATTTCTTTCACAAACACATCTCATTTATCCTTTTTTTGGGGTATCTTTATCCAAAATCCCCTATGTAGTTCATGTAAATCTGTGTGATGTGTAATATGTAATCATGCTGTTAAGTGATCAACATCCACAATGCAATGCCTCATGCTTACTCTTGCCGGTGGTCCACCTCCCTATATCATCGGAGAAGTCTCCACTTTTGCTGACCCTGATTTTGCCAGTAAGTGTCAAAAGAATGTACATCTGCTATGGCGAGACTAAGGTGTGACATGTGATGTAGTCATCTGTTATGGTCTTGAACAATTGCATGTATGCAATTACAATCGTATGAAAAACATGGATGTGGCCTCATTTATTGCACATGTGTTTGAGATGTGAATCCATAGTACACAATGCACTGGTGTCAAAATGTACCAGTAGAAGCTTGTAAATATATGTCATGGTACAAGAGTACCCAGAACAGTGTTGACTGTTGGTAAATGTGCATATTTTTGACAATCAGGCATATATTTGGACAATTTTCATATTTTGATTTCTAAATATGTGACTGCACTGTGTGCCCCATGTGGCACATGTCAACTACGTACATGGTGAGATTCCACAACCTTTGATTACTGCCCAGATAATGCTATATAGTGGGCAGGCTCCAACAAATCAGTACTACATACATATCAACCAGTATGACAGTGTCATACCCAATAAACATTGTCGTTAGTCACTACATTGGCAACACATGTGATCGTCAGATATCTTTCCCTGTGTGTGGGCTGAGGGTTGTCCATACAACCTTGTAAGACTACATACCATCTTGTCAAACAATCCCTGTTAGTGATGGACCTGTAAGTGTCCATGATGTTAATCAAACTGTGTACAGCATTAGTCAGTGCTGACCCGTATTCACATATTAGGTCTTTGGCATGTGTAGACCCACTTACGAGATGGTGGCACTGAGTGCTGCACTGCTAGATGCAATTAATATGTTTTTGACCACTATACAAAATATGTTAAACAAAGTGCTAGGCATGAAAGTATGCTTGGATTTTACCCTCTGTTATGACACAAGGAATCTGGTTCAGAGCTGTGCTGATATTTGGAATGTGTCACCCTCCTCTGTGTGACTGGTGTCCCAATCTATCTCCCATAATATATGAGTAACAGACCTTTTCCATGTGGCAAGTGGTCAGACAATATCCCTGCCATAGTAGGCACAAACTGTTGTGAGCCTACCTGTTGGTAGCGATCTTTGCTCAGATGGAATTTGTACATGCAATAAGAGCATGGTTCGTGAATGAGGGTCAAAGACGAGCTTTCCCACATGATGAGTGTAACATACCATGATCACATGGATGCTGTGTCTGATAATAGTTGTCAATGGTGTCATGATCCTTAGAAGATGATAAAGGATTGTGATTTTCTATGTCCACAGTTGATAGCTGAGAAACCCTGAACAAGTCCCATTTCTAGGAAGGTTGAAATGGGCCAAAATGTACATACTTTGCCCTTAAGATCCTATTATTTAAATGTGTACATCAGTGTCAGAGCTTTGCATTTGCTGTTTTCACTTCATGTCAGTTTGTCTTTTGCCTGACAGACAGTAGCCAAACATGTCTTCTTTTTGATGCAGGTGCCAACATGACCCCAGCAGAAAAGGGAAAATTTGCAAGAAGGGCTGAACATTATAGCCACATGTTTTGCTTTCACTAATGACCGAGCTGACAAAAATGTCTGAAATGCACTTCTTAGTTTAAAGAAGACATTCATTATTACTTCACCACGAGGTTCCTGAGAGAGGAGATTAGTAAGTTGTAGGCACACGTTTAAAAATAGTCACAGCAATGAAAGGAAAATATATCAAAGTGATTCTCAACTGCAATGTACACAGCAAATATATGTGATTATATTATAGCATAACTGTCACGCAAAGAATAAAGTCAAAATTAATCACTGTAGGCCTATTACTGCTCTTCATCTTTTTCATGCCATCAAGTTAATTACCCCTGTTCAACTACGAGAAAGAGTTTTTTCCTCCTTCACGGGAGGTCAGGCAGATGACGTCCACTCCTGACTGGAGTCTCGGAAAATTCTCCTCGCTGCTGACCAGGGACACCTTTTATAGATTAAATAATGAAAAAGAATTCTGAAAGGCCCTTCCCTCTAATATTCAAAACATGCTGGCTACTGTCGGTCAGAGTTGGAAGAAACAACGTCGAAAGTTGGCCAGGTTTTCAAGGTTGTCTCTATCAAGGCTGAGTCCTTCCCTGCACTAAAGAAAAACACAAAATATGCACTTCCTTATCATGCTATCGTGTTCGGTAAGAGAAAATACGAAAAACACAAGCTTAGTTTACAATGTGGAAAAAAGCAGCTCATCTGCAATGTCTCAACTGCAATGTCTAACGCCACGATAAAGCCAATATGCAGCTAAACTGAATACAAGATGTAATCTGCAACTGGTGAACATTGAACAACTAATATGCACAGTGGTGAACCACAAAGTCAGTGGTCAAACATACTTAATTTCATTACTCCACATCAGGCAGGTCTGCAGTGGGCACAGGAAGATGGAGGCCCTCTATGACCATGAAATGGGCTCAGGGGAGTAGAGGTTAATCTCACTAGAGGCTGAAGAAAGTAACATTGTAACACCCAACCAGCAGGCAGGTCAGCAACAACAGATGTAGGAGGACCATCTGGAGCAGGACCATCCTTGGAACCTATGCCACCTAATGTACGGCCACCACATCTAGGATCACAGCCAGGGCAGCACCATGTGGAGCCATCTTTCATAAAGGAACTGCACACAAAACTGGGCAATCAAAAGTACAGGATTGCTCGGCTGGAACATAAGGTGGAACAAATATTAACTATTGTGAAGGACATACAGGCGAATCAGAAGAGGAAATGATCTAGAAGATCATTGATTGTGACAGTTTCCCTTCTCCATGTTCAAACTGTTATTTGTTATTGTTTGAGGTTTCATTAGCTAATTCCTATAGGTTAGTTAGTTTAGTGTACATATTTTTAGGCCATAGTTGTTCATTATTAGAGGGGTGGGGTTGGTGGGCATCAGGGTGATGGTGGGGAGTGGAGGGGGTGATGTATTAGGTCAATGTTCCATGTATTAGATAAAAAAAAAAACAAGGAAAACATTGTCATAAAAGTACAAAAAATAATTTGTTTAGCATATATGTATAGTTAGTCAATGTTTGGCTTTTGTCAATGGATGTAATTTAAGGGTTGTGGGGGGGTTGATGTTCAATTGTGGCGCCTGATGTTTAGAATAGGTTAGGCTAAGCTAAGATAGTTGTAGTCATAAGGTAGGATAAGTTAGAGTAGGTTAGCATAGTTTAGTTAGGCATTATAGTTAGTGTGTACATAGACTTAAGTATTTTGTTCAATGCATGTTTTTGTACCATATCGCTTCCTCCTCATCATGTCTATTGTGTAGATGGTAGTATGTCTATACAGGAAATTATTTAGATAATCCAGTGACCTGAGCAGCAGTACTTTGTGACATATGTGAGAATATGTATCACCTGTGCTGACCTTCCTGTCAGGTTGCCCATAGTGTAATGTCAGCTATTGAAGGCAAATTTCTGCAAGGTACATGGAATTCTGGTTGTGGGTGGATACACATCCTGACACAGGTCATCTAATGTTAATTTACTATGTGGTTTGGAGGTATGTGATATGCCCTGTCAATGGAGTAATTGTCAATGGATTCCCCTTACATCAAGGTTTTGGGACAGGGCCACTCATGCCTGGCCCTCACAAACAGACTTGCATCGCCCAGCCACATGTATGGTATTTGTGGTCAGGTATCAGAATACACACATGCTACAGGACACATGCCATGCTTGGATGGCTCATGTATTACTTGGTTCTCCTCATAGTTCTCAGAGATTGCAATCATGTTGCAGTCAGTATATGTGGGATCGTTCTAGACACATTGACACACATAACCCTTTGGTAAGTACTCAGTGGTATATGTGCAATGCAATGACACCACCATGCCGTCATTTATTGGAACAATGCTATGGTGATGATTTAATACATATATGTACAAATGGGCACCGTGACACTGTGGGTGCCACATTGCAAATTTACATGCAAAGCTCACCTGCAGCATGGTGATGCGGTAGAGGGGCATTCAATGGGTGGTGATTTGGCCATACCCAAGCAAAAATCATGATGTTTAACACAGCAAAAGCCATACCTTGATATGTGTACTTGAGGCAATGGATAATTTACTGACACCAGGTCAGGGGTGTCGTTTGCATGGGACACTTGTGAGTAATATGAATATTGCTTCAAAGATTGGCTTTCACTATGTGGGACCAATTAACCTACACACATGAAGAGTGCAAAGATACATTAAGGACTGTTATCACACTGAAAGGGACACCTTCCTGCACATACTGCAACTATCACCTGCAGGCATGCCACACATTGGAGCATGGTGCTAGGATGCCAGCGTTGGTGCTGGGCTGTAGATCAGTGGTTCCCAACCTTTTGACTTCTGTGGACCCTCAGTTTATCATCACTGGAACCGAGTGACCTACCCCCCCCCCCCACAGAACCATTCACTATTGGAATCCAGGGACTCCCTACCTAACTATCACGGAAAGTCTGGGGCCTAATATATTAATAATATTTAATTTTCTAAGCAGTTGCAGACCCCCTGAGGAGGCTTTCTGGACCGCCAGGGGTCCCTGGACCACAGGTTGGGAACTACTGCTGTAGATCATACACATTAGCTACTGTAGGCACACACTTAAACTTAGCTCTTTTTCCCCACCATGCACTTTGTGTGAGACACATCTCAGTATATTTACTTCACTTGTAGAAATGCACAGCTCCATTTCTATGTACATGGGCCTCACACTGTTTAAGCATCACATGATGCATTCTGTTCAAACAGTTTCAACCTCAGACACAGATTGACACAGATCATGTGTAATGTGCATTTATTTACACTTGCTGTTGTTAGTTATTGATTAATTTCATTGCACAGGAGATAGACCCCACGAAGGATCCTAATTCATTGTATGCCCAATGAGATACAAGAGATAGGGGAACATGTAACCAGATATGTGTGGAGGAGGAGTGGTTCAGTCAGGATTTGGTCACATTGCAATTAGGTAGGATGCAGCGCATTCACAGTCCATAGGTCTGATTGGTCAACAGTGGAAGAGAGAAGTGGAGAGATAGATTGTTCTAGTGACACTTGCACAATCTTTTTTATTTATTTATTTTAATTTTATTTTATTAATGGTATAAAGCAGTACAAACATATAGAGAGTATTTTCACAGCTTTTTCTTTTTCACATTAAATATTTCTGTAATAGATATGTACACGATTATAATCTGGCAGTAATTTTTGGCCCAATAAGTGAGACATTATAAGCACATTCAAGATGGTAATCTTACAGCAGAAGAATGTTGAATAGGGGTGTCTTATGAATTAAGAGTGGTGGAAGATAGAGAGATAAGAGGAAGGGGGGTGGGGGAGGGGGAGGGGTTGCTGGGTGTGAGGGCTATTGGATGTATAGATGAGGGGGGGGGGTTATTGTCCCCCTGTCAACCGTAATTCTCCATCCGATGTGGCTTCTCATTCGGGGGCGGTCAGTTTAGGGTTTGGGCCTTTTCTTTTTGTAGTATAGAATAATGTAAGAGTAAGGGTTCCTGCCTCTCTTGGGGGGTAATGCCGGGAAGAGATTGTATAGAAGAGGGAGTAATGAGGCAGTCCATAGCGACTTGTTCATTATTACAAAGTCCTTTTTAAGTTATGTGTTCTTCTTGCGTGTATTGGTATCCTGGAATAGGTTATGTGGAGGGACCGGGAGAAGATGTCTGCTTGTTCAATCCAGAGTTTAATTTGATTATCTAGGTGGAACAACTGGAAAGTGGAGGAAGGAGAGAGAGAGTGGGGTGAGCAGCCACATAAAAGAGGGAAAGAAAAGGGGGGGAAGATTTAAGGAAGTAAGGTATGATGTGTTGTAAGGGGGTCATTATTTCTCTCGAGCCATTGGTCATTGGCCCTCCGCCAGCTGCTTTATGACTTTATCAAAAATGGACGCCAGACTTCCTCAAATTGGGCTGTTTGGTCCTGTAAGTTAGAGATCACTCGTTCATGGGTGGCTGTTTGATACATGGCAATCATCCATTCTGTCGGCGTGGGGGCAGTACTAGCCCTCCAGTGCCGGAGCACACATATTTTGGCTGTGGCAAGTGCAGTGTGTAATAACCTTTTTTGGGCACGTGTTAGGGAGGGAAATGGGCCTATGTCATGCAGGAGAATAAGTGTTGGAGGGTCGGATTTGGAATCTGGATTACATCCAGCAGGGTATGGCGTACTGCATCCCATAGAGGCTGTATCGCCGGGCAGTGACATAGGATGTGGAGTAGATCGCAGTGGGCTTCTATACATATCCAACATTTTGCATGTGTTAGCAGTCCTGCCCTGAAAAGTTTAACGGGGGTCCAGTACCAATCTTGTAGAACTTTAAATAGGCAGAATTTCAATCGGGCTTCGCGTACTCCCCTGTCAAGGGCTTCTAGTATGTCTGACCATTCTTCTTCCGTGTAGATTGACCCAAGTCTATCCTGCCATTTTAAACGTAAACGTTCAAGGAGGGGTTGTGAGTAGAGATGATTTGTTAACTCGGCGTAGAGGCCCGCCATAACGCCTTTGTGTCGGCCCCATTTCTGAAGATAAGTAACAATGGGTGAGGTTTTGCACGTCCATGGGGGAGCCCCTAGCGAGCTGTGCATACAATGTTTAAGCTGTAAGTATCTCCATTCTTGATTACTATGGATACCGAACTCCTCCTGGAGAGAGGCGAAAGTTCGTAGGTTATTTCCGTCTATTATATGGGATATATTATGGATTCCTGCCTCGGACCATTGGGGCCACATGAGGGGGCTCCCTTCTATTTTTATGTTCTTGTTCCCCGCTATTGGGGCCTGAGCGTGTAGGGAGGGATGTACGCCAAGCAGGCGATGGGCTCTTCGCCATGCTGTGTCGGTGGCTTTGAGAATGGTATTAGACGGGGAAGGGTGGTCGGTGTATATCCCTCCCATCGTGTGCTGTCCTCTTAGGAGTCTCTCTGTGACCACTCATTGTGGTGGGTCCAGCGTATCTGGGAGGGTGTATACTAATTGTGAAAGTTGTAAAGCTAGTGAGTATTGTTCTATCGAGGGTAGGCCTAAGCCTCCGTAGGGACGTCGAGCTAGGACAGTTGCAGGCTTCAGTCTCGGGCGCAGGGAGCCCCATACAAAGGTTCTCATGGATGCGTCGATCAAACGGAGTATAGGGAGGGTTACCCTTAGGGGGAGCATGCCTAGGACGTATGTAAAGTGTGGTAATGTAGTCATTCTAACTGCTTGTGTCCTTCCCCACATAGACAGGCCCAATAGTGACCATTTAGCAAAATCCTGTTTCATTTTTGATATAAGGGGATCTAGATTATCTCTAACTATATGTTCCAGGCCTCAGTTGATATACGTTCCTAGGTATTTGAGGCGGGTCGGCGTCCATTGGAATGGTAGACCATGCACTGCTGCTTTCGTCGTTATGCGGGATAGAGGTAGTGCTTCACTTTTGTCCCAGTTTACCCGGTATCCAGATAGAGGCGCAAATTCCTCTATGGTGGAAAGCAGTGTGTGTAGGGATGTTTCTAGGTCGGCTAAGGTTAATAGGATATCGTCTTCATAGAGATAAAGTTTGGATAAACCCCCGGTTATTTGGATACCTTTTATCTGTTGGGAGTTCCGAATAGTAGCTGCCAAGGGTTCCATGGCCAATAGGAATAGAAGTGGCGACCCTGGCGAGTGCCTCTTCCAATGGGGAAGGGGTCTGATAAGAAACCCCCGCAGTTAACCTGTGCTGTAGGATGGTCATATAATAAACGTACTTTAGAGATGAATTGTTCCCCTAGGCCAAAGTGTTTCATGGTGGTGAATAAATAGGGCCATTCGATGTGGTCGAATGCTTTCTCTGCATCTAAGGATAACGCAAGGGCCTCTTCAGGCATATTTAGAGCTTCCAGTAATGTATGATAGAGAGTGCGCATATGGTTTCTGGAGGTGCGCCCGGGTACAAATCCCACTTTGGTGTTATGGATCAA
Organism: Pleurodeles waltl; assembly: GCF_031143425.1. Lineage (NCBI taxonomy): Eukaryota > Metazoa > Chordata > Amphibia > Caudata > Salamandridae > Pleurodeles > Pleurodeles waltl. The sequence goes on along the minus strand of NC_090444.1, from coordinate 601,515,307 downwards.
AGATGGTATCACTTTGCGCAGGCTTGCTGCTAAAATGCTGGCTAGGAGTTTAACATCTCCATTTAAGAGGGAGATGGGGCGATAGCTGCCGCAAAGAAGGGGATCTTTCCCTGGTTTAGGCAGAACGACAATTGTAGCCCTATTGGATAAAGCTCCTAGAGAGCCTTCCTGACATGCTTCGGTCAGTGCTCCATGAACAGCATTGATTGCATTGATTGCCTCTTCCCCGGCCCATTTATAGAATTCTGCAGGGAAACCGTCCTCTCCTGGAGATTTATGATAAGGGAGGTTCGTTACAACTTGTGTTATCTCCTCTCTGCTTAAATCACCATCCAGGAGGGCTCTGCCTGCTTCCGACAAGCGAAGTAGGTTGGCCGTACTAAGAAATGTCTCTATCTGTGTCTGATCAGACGGCGTTTCCGGCGTATAAAGGTGCCAATAGTACTTAGCAAACTCGTTCCCAATATCTTGTGGACGGGTTAACACTGCCCCAGTTGAGGATGTTATGGCCGAAATGATGGAAGCTGCCTCTCTTTGTCGGAGCTGGGCCGCTAAAAGGCGCCCTGCTTTCTCTCCTTGTTCGTAATGACGGTCTCGCAGTTTCTGTAGTGCGAATTCTGCCTGGGACGTGAAGAGTTCATTGTGTGCTATTCTGGCTTGTTCTAAGGAGCGGCGCAGCCTAGGGGACGGTTGGGCGATATACTGTTTAGTGAGATTCTGAATTGTGGTCTCTAGGATGGTTTGATGGGCTATTCTATCTTTGTTGGCCAATGCTGCGTCTCTCATCATATTGCCTCTCAGTGTCGCCTTTGCCGCTGCCCATAAGATCCTTTTGGAGGTCACAGTACCTATGTTCTCTGTCATATATGTAGATACATGTGCTCTTAATTGTTCCTTCCCTTGGGGGGGAGCGGTATCTGCGTACAGCGAGGCGCCACGGTTTTCGGCCCGGGGGGAAAGGCCTACCTGAATCAAAGTTAGTACTTGGGAGTGGTCTGAAAGGCCACTGTCTAGGATGCTGGAATCCAGCACTCCGGGGATTACAGTGTGTGACACCAGAAAGTAGTCCAAGCGTGATTGGGTGCCATGGACAGCCGATAAAAAAGTGTATTCCTTATCTTTCGGGTGTTGTATTCTCCAACTGTCCACTAGGCCGACATCCGTCGTTATGTCTGTCAGGAGTGCTCTGTCGTGGTTGTTTCCTATATCAATGGGGCCTATCCTGTCCAGTATTGCGTCTTGGGCAAGGTTCCAGTCTCCCCCGATTATATATCGGGCTGTCCCGATTTCTGTCAAGAGGCGGTTTAGTTGTAGGAAGAATGCGCGTTTTGAACCGGTTGGTGCATAGACGGAGCCCACGCATAAAAAGGTGTCCCCTATTTTTAGTTTAACGAATGTGTATCTTCCTTCTGCATCGCTCCATGTTTTAATGATTGTAATCGGGAGAGATTTTCGCATTAATATCGCCACCCCACACTTGCAAGGTGTGCTGCTCCCAGGTTCTTGGTTCGCTTGGCAGCAGCTATGAACGACCCTCCCTACCCAGTCCCGTTTAAGCTTATCGGATTCCAAAGTATCAAGGTGGGTCTTCTGTATTAAGGCAATGTCTGCTTTTTTGGGTTGAAGGTAGGACAATATTTTTTTCCGTTTAACATAGCTCGTCATGCCATGTACATTCCAAGAGAGGATATGCAGTGGTCGTGTCACTTGAGGAGTTCTTCTTGGCATCTTTGAGCAAGTATGTCGGATCGCGCTTGTTTCAATGACAACCCTAGCGGGGTGAGGGGAGTGACAACTTTCTCTTTTGTTCATGTAAGAGTTGTGTTTGTTATGATACGATGGGTTATGGGAGGAGGGGGTGTAGCTGGGGGTGTCGAAATGCACTCTAGGGAAGAGAACAAGAGAGAAAAGGTAGAGGTTGGAGAGGGGAAGGGAGAAGCGGAGTGGGTAGGGGAAAAGGAAGATAAAAGAAAGGGAAGAGGAAAAAAGGGAGGAAGGGAAGGCTGGAGGTCCTACCTCCTTAGCTAGTTCTGTAGACGGCGGGTCTGGCTCCTGTCGGGGCTCACGCGTCGTCGGGATGGTCCCTATCGGGGGGGAGAGGGGGGTCCGGAAGGGGGAAGGCAGTTGCTGGTCGGCTATCTGCATGTTAATGGCAATGAGATGCGTAGGGGTCTTGATTGTGTAACAAGGGTCAGGGGGCAAGTCTAATGCTTATTTCCGGTGGGTAATGGTGGTTGTCATGTTTATTCGTTTATGTGACTGAAATATGTATTTTTAGGGGTAGGGAGGGTGAGAGGGTAATGAATTATCCTTTGGCTAGGTGGTATTGTCGTCGGTTATTGTTAACTATTTGTGAGGGGTGACGGCAGGTTGGAGGGGAGGGAGGGAAGGGCAGAAAAAGTTTGTACGGGGTGGGGCTTGGTGAATATTGCATGATTTCTGGTGTTTCTGGGGATAGGGAAGGGTGAGGGTGTACAGGGATGGTGTGATGGGGCGTCCTGTGGTGGTATTGTCGGGCGAGGACAGAGTTTATAGAAGGGAGAGGATATTCAATTAATGGAAAGTTGGGGCGGGAAGGGGGTGGAAGCAGCAAAGGGGCAAACGGAGTTATGTAACGTTAGTACCTATGTGGATAGAGGTGCAGAGAGTTATGGGTACGCAGTCCCTCTCCCTCACTCCAACATAATATTTTTATCTACTTCAACATTTTTATAACCTATTAATTCTTATTAACATTAACATTATACGCCCTTATAACTATTGTTACCTTGTTATGTTATGATCTGTTGATCTGGGTATCGGTCTATGTATCGTACGGTAAGCAGTGAATGCAGCCTAGTTCTGTGGTGTGTGAAAACATTGTGTGGTCTGCCCCCTTATTGGTGTCCTGTCAAATATTATTACATCATAATACTGTTATGGGGTGGGTAGTAATTGGGTATCGACAGTTTAGTAGTGTGGTGCGTGCTACCCTTATAATCGTCCTTCCTAGTGGGAGTTCACAGATGTCCGTGATAAATGGTCTGTGGGCGGTTGAGCGCATCCCGGGAGGGGTATTTACCTTATTTGTGTTGCGATACCTTAGTGTGTGGGGCCCCGTGTATTTGTGCTATGCTATATTATGTCTTCTTGTGTAGGTTTAGTGTGTGGTGTTAACAGGTGTGTTGATATTCAATGGATATATTGTATTACATGTGTCTCAAGGGATAAATTAATATATCCTTTTGTGTCCTAATCGCGGCCCCGTAGAACCTGGTCTAGGCTCTTATGGAGTCCGTAAGAGGGGGGAGGGTCTAGACCTTGCGTTGATATGCGTATTCCATCATACACCCAGGGCGAGTGGCAGTTTTTACCCATTGTAGGACCTTATATCGGGTTACAGTGTACATGTGCTTTTGGAATGGCAGGGGTAGGCGGCTGTATTAACGATCTTAAACACTTATGAAAAAGGCACTCATATATATGAACTGATTAGGTACTCATCTGTCCCCAGAGCCGAGAGCTTCTGCGATTGTCTTGGTTTAGGCAAATGTCTTTCTTGTGTGTAGAGTCATGTCTTCCTCTCAAGGGGGCACAGTCGTTGGTTTCAATGGGGAACGAGATTTGTCCCTTTCCGAAATTTGGGTGTGGGTTTCCACTGCGTGCAATACTTGGCCCCTATCATCATGAGACCTGACCATTCTCTCTATGTCTCTGCCTCTTTGTCCGACTCCAGTGTCACACAGGGCTGTGTCTGTCTTTTCCTGTCCTGGGGGTAAGTTTCCGATCCCTTCATTGTCGCCTCCGTTGTCATATGCACAGTTTGTGCTGGTAGGGTCCATTGATTGGGGTTGGAAGGAGTCTAGAAATAGTTGCAGTTCTTCGGGATTGTAGAAGTCCTTAGACACTCCGTTTTTAGTGACCCACAATCTTGCGGGATCGAAGAGGCCGTATTTTATCTCCAGTTGACGCATTCGGGGTCGTAGAGCTAGGAAGGCCTTTCTGCGGTCGTTGGTTTCCTTAGAGTAGTCGGCGGTTATGCGGATGTCATGCTGATCCATTTGGAAAGGTCCATGTTTGCGTGCCGCTTGAAGTATTTGGCGGGTCTGATTGTGCCGTAGTAAGCATGCGATGATTGGTCGGGGTCTTGAGGGGTTGCCGGAGCGCTTTGGTTCTACTCTATGCGCCCGTTGGAATTCTATCGGTGGGTCGAAATCCAATGAGGTCAGTTTTAGGAGGGCGGAACTTGGGAAGTGCTGCATGTCCGCGCCTTCTTCATTTTCCGGAATCCTGTGTAAGCGGATATTATCTCTCCGGCTCCTATCCTCCATGTCCGTTGGCTTACTCCTCAGGTAGAGGAGGTCTTGGTCTTGGTCCCGGGACATGGTGGTCTGCGCCTCTACTAATCCCATGCGTTGTTCCAGTCCTGTCACTCTGGATTGAAAGCTTACAATTTCAGCTCGCATGGATTTGGTCTCTAGTGTTAGTGAAGTTATAGAGGCATCCATCCCCTCTATGCGGCGACTGACTGTGGTGATTTCCTGTAATATCCGGTCCATTGTTGTGGGATGGTTCTTATCTGCCATTGTGGTGGACTCAGTTGGAGGTGACGATGTTTGAGGGTTGGTTTTGGTGGAGGCTAGGCGTTTATGTTGAAGTGCTTCTGAGAATAATAGCTGTCGTGCGGGTTTGCTGGCAGATTTTTGATTCAATTTGTTACCGGGCATCGCCTCAACAGTCCGCCTGAATCCTCTGCTTAGTATACTGGTTTCCCTCCTCTAGATCCAGTTGGGGCATGGGCTTTCTGTGTCTGTTGGTTCTTGTTTCTATTCCATCCTTCCTCTTTGTTTTTTTTTTGTCTTCTTGCCCTCCTATGTACGTTTTCTCTTATTCGTTGTTCATTGTTTTCTTCCTTTGTCTTTTCCCCCTTTGGCTGCTATGGCAGGGTGCAGCGACCTGACTTTGTTTTCGGTTGAGGGGGGGCTATATCCTTGTCAGTTCCTCTATGGTGGAAAGCAGTGTGTGTAGGGATGTTTCTAGGTCGGCTAAGGTTAATAGGATATCGTCTTCATAGAGATAAAGTTTGGATAAACCCCCGGTTATTTGGATACCTTTTATCTGTTGGGAGTTCCGAATAGTAGCTGCCAAGGGTTCCATGGCCAATAGGAATAGAAGTGGCGACCCTGGCGAGTGCCTCTTCCAATGGGGAAGGGGTCTGATAAGAAACCCCCGCAGTTAACCTGTGCTGTAGGATGGTCATATAATAAACGTACTTTAGAGATGAATTGTTCCCCTAGGCCAAAGTGTTTCATGGTGGTGAATAAATAGGGCCATTCGATGTGGTCGAATGCTTTCTCTGCATCTAAGGATAACGCAAGGGCCTCTTCAGGCATATTTAGAGCTTCCAGTAATGTATGATAGAGAGTGCGCATATGGTTTCTGGAGGTGCGCCCGGGTACAAATCCCACTTTGGTGTTATGGATCAAAGATGGTATCACTTTGCGCAGGCTTGCTGCTAAAATGCTGGCTAGGAGTTTAACATCTCCATTTAAGAGGGAGATGGGGCGATAGCTGCCGCAAAGAAGGGGATCTTTCCCTGGTTTAGGCAGAACGACAATTGTAGCCCTATTGGATAAAGCTCCTAGAGAGCCTTCCTGACATGCTTCGGTCAGTGCTCCATGAACAGCATTGATTGCATTGATTGCCTCTTCCCCGGCCCATTTATAGAATTCTGCAGGGAAACCGTCCTCTCCTGGAGATTTATGATAAGGGAGGTTCGTTACAACTTGTGTTATCTCCTCTCTGCTTAAATCACCATCCAGGAGGGCTCTGCCTGCTTCCGACAAGCGAAGTAGGTTGGCCGTACTAAGAAATGTCTCTATCTGTGTCTGATCAGACGGCGTTTCCGGCGTATAAAGGTGCCAATAGTACTTAGCAAACTCGTTCCCAATATCTTGTGGACGGGTTAACACTGCCCCAGTTGAGGATGTTATGGCCGAAATGATGGAAGCTGCCTCTCTTTGTCGGAGCTGGGCCGCTAAAAGGCGCCCTGCTTTCTCTCCTTGTTCGTAATGACGGTCTCGCAGTTTCTGTAGTGCGAATTCTGCCTGGGACGTGAAGAGTTCATTGTGTGCTATTCTGGCTTGTTCTAAGGAGCGGCGCAGCCTAGGGGACGGTTGGGCGATATACTGTTTAGTGAGATTCTGAATTGTGGTCTCTAGGATGGTTTGATGGGCTATTCTATCTTTGTTGGCCAATGCTGCGTCTCTCATCATATTGCCTCTCAGTGTCGCCTTTGCCGCTGCCCATAAGATCCTTTTGGAGGTCACAGTACCTATGTTCTCTGTCATATATGTAGATACATGTGCTCTTAATTGTTCCTTCCCTTGGGGGGGAGCGGTATCTGCGTACAGCGAGGCGCCACGGTTTTCGGCCCGGGGGGAAAGGCCTACCTGAATCAAAGTTAGTACTTGGGAGTGGTCTGAAAGGCCACTGTCTAGGATGCTGGAATCCAGCACTCCGGGGATTACAGTGTGTGACACCAGAAAGTAGTCCAAGCGTGATTGGGTGCCATGGACAGCCGATAAAAAAGTGTATTCCTTATCTTTCGGGTGTTGTATTCTCCAACAGTCCACTAGGCCGACATCCGTCGTTATGTCTGTCAGGAGTGCTCTGTCGTGGTTGTTTCCTATATCAATGGGGCCTATCCTGTCCAGTATTGCGTCTTGGGCAAGGTTCCAGTCTCCCCCGATTATATATCGGGCTGTCCCGATTTCTGTCAAGAGGCGGTTTAGTTGTAGGAAGAATGCGCGTTTTGAACCGGTTGGTGCATAGACGGAGCCCACGCATAAAAAGGTGTCCCCTATTTTTAGTTTAACGAATGTGTATCTTCCTTCTGCATCGCTCCATGTTTTAATGATTGTAATCGGGAGAGATTTTCGCATTAATATCGCCACCCCACACTTGCAAGGTGTGCTGCTCCCAGGTTCTTGGTTCGCTTGGCAGCAGCTATGAACGACCCTCCCTACCCAGTCCCGTTTAAGCTTATCGGATTCCAAAGTATCAAGGTGGGTCTTCTGTATTAAGGCAATGTCTGCTTTTTTGGGTTGAAGGTAGGACAATATTTTTTTCCGTTTAACATAGCTCGTCATGCCATGTACATTCCAAGAGAGGATATGCAGTGGTCGTGTCACTTGAGGAGTTCTTCTTGGCATCTTTGAGCAAGTATGTCGGATCGCGCTTGTTTCAATGACAACCCTAGCGGGGTGAGGGGAGTGACAACTTTCTCTTTTGTTCATGTAAGAGTTGTGTTTGTTATGATACGATGGGTTATGGGAGGAGGGGGTGTAGCTGGGGGTGTCGAAATGCACTCTAGGGAAGAGAACAAGAGAGAAAAGGTAGAGGTTGGAGAGGGGAAGGGAGAAGCGGAGTGGGTAGGGGAAAAGGAAGATAAAAGAAAGGGAAGAGGAAAAAAGGGAGGAAGGGAAGGCTGGAGGTCCTACCTCCTTAGCTAGTTCTGTAGACGGCGGGTCTGGCTCCTGTCAGGGCTCACGCGTCGTCGGGATGGTCCCTATCGGGGGGGAGAGGGGGGTCCAGAAGGGGGAAGGCAGTTGCTGGTCGGCTATCTGCATGTTAATGGCAATGAGATGCGTAGGGGTCTTGATTGTGTAACAAGGGTCAGGGGGCAAGTCTAATGCTTATTTCCGGTGGGTAATGGTGGTTGTCATGTTTATTCGTTTATGTGACTGAAATATGTATTTTTAGGGGTAGGGAGGGTGAGAGGGTAATGAATTATCCTTTGGCTAGGTGGTATTGTCGTCGGTTATTGTTAACTATTTGTGAGGGGTGACGGCAGGTTGGAGGGGAGGGAGGGAAGGGCAGAAAAAGTTTGTACGGGGTGGGGCTTGGTGAATATTGCATGATTTCTGGTGTTTCTGGGGATAGGGAAGGGTGAGGGTGTACAGGGATGGTGTGATGGGGCGTCCTGTGGTGGTATTGTCGGGCGAGGACAGAGTTTATAGAAGGGAGAGGATATTCAATTAATGGAAAGTTGGGGCGGGAAGGGGGTGGAAGCAGCAAAGGGGCAAACGGAGTTATGTAACGTTAGTACCTATGTGGATAGAGGTGCAGAGAGTTATGGGTACGCAGTCCCTCTCCCTCACTCCAACATAATATTTTTATCTACTTCAACATTTTTATAACCTATTAATTCTTATTAACATTAACATTATACGCCCTTATAACTATTGTTACCTTGTTATGTTATGATCTGTTGATCTGGGTATCGGTCTATGTATCGTACGGTAAGCAGTGAATGCAGCCTAGTTCTGTGGTGTGTGAAAACATTGTGTGGTCTGCCCCCTTATTGGTGTCCTGTCAAATATTATTACATCATAATACTGTTATGGGGTGGGTAGTAATTGGGTATCGACAGTTTAGTAGTGTGGTGCGTGCTACCCTTATAATCGTCCTTCCTAGTGGGAGTTCACAGATGTCCGTGATAAATGGTCTGTGGGCGGTTGAGCGCATCCCGGGAGGGGTATTTACCTTATTTGTGTTGCGATACCTTAGTGTGTGGGGCCCCGTGTATTTGTGCTATGCTATATTATGTCTTCTTGTGTAGGTTTAGTGTGTGGTGTTAACAGGTGTGTTGATATTCAATGGATATATTGTATTACATGTGTCTCAAGGGATAAATTAATATATCCTTTTGTGTCCTAATCGCGGCCCCGTAGAACCTGGTCTAGGCTCTTATGGAGTCCGTAAGAGGGGGGAGGGTCTAGACCTTGCGTTGATATGCGTATTCCATCATACACCCAGGGCGAGTGGCAGTTTTTACCCATTGTAGGACCTTATATCGGGTTACAGTGTACATGTGCTTTTGGAATGGCAGGGGTAGGCGGCTGTATTAACGATCTTAAACACTTATGAAAAAGGCACTCATATATATGAACTGATTAGGTACTCATCTGTCCCCAGAGCCGAGAGCTTCTGCGATTGTCTTGGTTTAGGCAAATGTCTTTCTTGTGTGTAGAGTCATGTCTTCCTCTCAAGGGGGCACAGTCGTTGGTTTCAATGGGGAACGAGATTTGTCCCTTTCCGAAATTTGGGTGTGGGTTTCCACTGCGTGCAATACTTGGCCCCTATCATCATGAGACCTGACCATTCTCTCTATGTCTCTGCCTCTTTGTCCGACTCCAGTGTCACACAGGGCTGTGTCTGTCTTTTCCTGTCCTGGGGGTAAGTTTCCGATCCCTTCATTGTCGCCTCCGTTGTCATATGCACAGTTTGTGCTGGTAGGGTCCATTGATTGGGGTTGGAAGGAGTCTAGAAATAGTTGCAGTTCTTCGGGATTGTAGAAGTCCTTAGACACTCCGTTTTTAGTGACCCACAATCTTGCGGGATCGAAGAGGCCGTATTTTATCTCCAGTTGACGCATTCGGGGTCGTAGAGCTAGGAAGGCCTTTCTGCGGTCGTTGGTTTCCTTAGAGTAGTCGGCGGTTATGCGGATGTCATGCTGATCCATTTGGAAAGGTCCATGTTTGCGTGCCGCTTGAAGTATTTGGCGGGTCTGATTGTGCCGTAGTAAGCATGCGATGATTGGTCGGGGTCTTGAGGGGTTGCCGGAGCGCTTTGGTTCTACTCTATGCGCCCGTTGGAATTCTATCGGTGGGTCGAAATCCAATGAGGTCAGTTTTAGGAGGGCGGAACTTGGGAAGTGCTGCATGTCCGCGCCTTCTTCATTTTCCGGAATCCTGTGTAAGCGGATATTATCTCTCCGGCTCCTATCCTCCATGTCCGTTGGCTTACTCCTCAGGTAGAGGAGGTCTTGGTCTTGGTCCCGGGACATGGTGGTCTGCGCCTCTACTAATCCCATGCGTTGTTCCAGTCCTGTCACTCTGGATTGAAAGCTTACAATTTCAGCTCGCATGGATTTGGTCTCTAGTGTTAGTGAAGTTATAGAGGCATCCATCCCCTCTATGCGGCGACTGACTGTGGTGATTTCCTGTAATATCCGGTCCATTGTTGTGGGATGGTTCTTATCTGCCATTGTGGTGGACTCAGTTGGAGGTGACGATGTTTGAGGGTTGGTTTTGGTGGAGGCTAGGCGTTTATGTTGAAGTGCTTCTGAGAATAATAGCTGTCGTGCGGGTTTGCTGGCAGATTTTTGATTCAATTTGTTACCGGGCATCGCCTCAACAGTCCGCCTGAATCCTCTGCTTAGTATACTGGTTTCCCTCCTCTAGATCCAGTTGGGGCATGGGCTTTCTGTGTCTGTTGGTTCTTGTTTCTATTCCATCCTTCCTCTTTGTTTTTTTTTTGTCTTCTTGCCCTCCTATGTACGTTTTCTCTTATTCGTTGTTCATTGTTTTCTTCCTTTGTCTTTTCCCCCTTTGGCTGCTATGGCAGGGTGCAGCGACCTGACTTTGTTTTCGGTTGAGGGGGGGCTATATCCTTGTCAGTTCCTCTATGGTGGAACTAGTGTGGGGGTTATCATAGCCCAGAGTATTTGTGAAGGTTTAGTCACTTTTCCCTATACCTGGCTCTTTTGTGGTTGTTGTTACGTGCAGAGAGCGATGGGGGAATGTGGCCTCCTCCGAGTCATTCGCCTGTCGTCTAGGCTGGTCGGCATTGCACGTGGCTGTGTTCTTGTGGGGAGAGGATTGAATGCGGTATGTGTGCTCGTCGTCGTCTCTTTGCCCCTCGTCTGTCTCTCTGCCCTTTTTTCCTGCTTTGCGCTTTCCTTTCGTCCCCTCCGTTTCCCCTCTTTCAGTCTCTTCACCTCATGCTCCTCGCCCCCGCTTGTTCCCCTCTTCCTCTCTAATGTCTCCTCTGTCTTCTCCTATTCATTCAATGTTTTTTATAGTTTATGGGGGGGAGGAGGAGTAATTGGGATTGATGTCTCTGTGGGGGGGAGGGGAGTGTTCCGATAGCCCGGTGGTTTCCAGTTTATGGAGAGCAGAGGGCGGGTGGTGGGGGAGGGGGGGAGATCGTACCTCCACCTCCGTTGGTCTACCTCCTCGGGTGTGTCTCTCTTCCGATGTCCCGGTTCTTCTACAGGGCCCTCGCGTAGCATGCGGGTCCCTGATGCCTCGGCGGATCTCCTCGTCAAAGTCCGGGAGGTCTAGGCATCCTGTGTGGGCTGCTCCTCCCGGTCCCGCGGCTCGTCAGTCTGTTCCACGGCCGCCATAGTCGCACCATCCGCGGCTCTCCTGTTACGCGAGTCCGCGCCTCCAGCCAGGCCCTCTCCGTCGGGAGGGGGTCATGGGCGGGTCGCGAGTTCTCCGTCTCCCGGCTCGCCCTCACAGTGTCTCCAGGCTTCGGTCCTAGGCACAACAGTTGTCGGATGTCGGAGCAAGTGTCGCCGTGCATAGTGTGTTCTCTTGCCATCTCAGCGACCTCGCCGCCCCCCCCGTATTCGCCGCGACACGGAGCTCTCGTTCTAGGTGGACATCTTTCTTCGTACTTCACACTTGCACAATCTTAAACACAGAGCTGAAGATAAAATGTCCATGGGCCACAGACTGTAGCTACTGGGATGTTTTACGGGTAAGATTTGTTTTTTTCACATCTTCATCCTCTGATATGTGTGGTGTCCCCTGTGCCAGGGACTGTGCTGGAGTTGGAATTGATGGAGGCACGCTTACATAAGGGCCTGAAGAAGTGTAATTGTAGGTCCCCACAGTTGTCATCTTAGGGAAGAGGTGAGGCATCACTGAAGCAAGGAGAAATTTCTGGTTTCTCAACACAGCATCATTGTCACACTGGTAGGCACCCAAGTACTCCTTGATGGATACCAGCTCCTGCTGCATGGAGTGCATGACAGTGAGCATTTTCCCCAGCCTGTTTGCAACCTCACTGCCGCTTTTTTGGTAGGGCATTTGTTTGTGCCTTTGACTAAGGAAACCAGCGATTTTGGCCAGGGACTGCTTCAGTCCATGCAGCAGGGAGTGGGTGCCTCTGATGACAGCTGAGTTGTTCCTTTTGGGACTGAGGCACTTCTGTACTTCAGCTAAGCTGCCCGCCATTGTCTCCATCCCGACGGGCACATTTTGTGCCAGCTCCCGCTGGACTCCTACTGCTTGATTGTGGAAAAATATGCCTGGGTCCTGGGAGTCCAGGGCTATGTGTGAGCTGGCAGGTGGTGTGTGTTCTCTGTTGGGTGAGTCATCTGGAGACCCCACAACGCTAGGTGTCCTCCCTGCAACCGAAGATGGTGACCAGATTGAACCAAGGATCTGCTGGATGGTATGTGGATTGATGGTTGCTAGCTGGCCATCAAGATCGTCTTGGAAGTCCAGGAGGGATTTCTTCAGTCTCAGCAATGAGATGGAGATATGTCACTGTTGTTCTCTACTAGCTATTCTATGTAGCCCTAAGGTTTAACTCCACCAGGACATGAATTAGGATAACCCTCTGTTGCCACACTGTGCAAGTCCACATGTCCAAGGTGTGCCCCCTCTCAGCTACGCAGCTTTTAATTTTCAGCTGCATGTGCTCCATTATTTGGTCTACATTGCATAGCATTTGGATGCCATGGGTGTTGTTTGTGGTGTACCCATGCAAGTCAAATGGAATCAGGGAGAATATGTTGCAATGCAAGATCTATATTTTAGGGACTTTGTCAGGTCCCTATGCCACCCCATGTATGTTGTAGGAGTGATGCAAGCGGGGTAACAGTCAACATGCATCCCCCATGTGATCTCTTGTTTTGGGTGTATTATCCTGCACTATCAATGGTAAGATGCAATATCCTGGTGTGTATGTGTTCATACAAGGAGGTGTCCCTTCATGCCCAAAAGGGATCATCCCCTCAACACAGGCCCCCTTGCTGTATGGCACTGATGTATTCTGCATAAGCACATGGCAGCAAAATGTACAGCAGACCAAGTGGTGAGGATAGTGGAGTCCCATCTGTTGTGTGCAAGTTACACTAGTGCCCTTTCTCAGTGGTACAAAAAGGCCTTTCCCAGCCCTTGGTGCCCTCCCCCCCCCACAAACAACATGCCTGGTCTGTGTTGCCCATGTGAGTCATAAATAGCTAGATGGTATAGTTGACACAGTGAAGGTAGTGGAGTGAAGGTAGTGAAGCGGTCTGTGCATATAGGTGGAGGAGGGGAGTCAGTGGACACTACATGCATTTGATGTTTAGCCTTTAGTGTGCCCCATGCAACCCATAAGCATGCATACAGTGCCTCCAAAGTGCTTCCCCCTTATGTCAATTGTGGGTTACATTATTCCCCCCACTGCACCTTATACTGCGTCTGTTGTAGCTTCTCAATTGCTGAAGTGTCCTATCCCTGGACTCCTTCCACCACCTCATCCGGGATGACCGCTGCAACCATCTCCTCCAGCTTCTCCTGAGGCACGGGGCTTACACTTCCAGTCTGCAGTGGTCCCTTTCTGTTACTGGCCAGTTCCTCTTTAGTTCTGCACTGGCAATTGTGCTTGTGCTTCTTACAATCCACCACAGTTCTTTGATCTCTGCCACATTGTTGACTTTATTTACTATGGTCTGCCATATGGCCTCCTCCCTATGTATTGGTAATTTAAAGGTGACAAAGAGCTGGTGTTGGTGCTCTGTCACACTGTGATCAGTGTCTTATTTTCCTCCTGGCTGATGCACTTTCTCTTCCTTTTCTCCTGTGACTTTGCATGGGCCTTCTGGCTGGAACTTGACACAATGAGGTCTCCCTGGGTTCACTCCTACCCAGGTTTCTCTATTTTTCTATTTTCAGGCATCTGTTTGGCCTTTTTGTTGGCTTTTTCTGGATGCTTTTAGCCGAAAAGTGACGCTAGTACGATTAGCGTCATGTAACTTGCCGCAATTCAGGTTAGCAACACTTTTCCAGCAACAGCGCCATTAACTTTTACAACACATTGCTTACATTTGTGCCATTTTTTGTGGTGCTAAACTTTCCTTACTGGCACATAGCATCATATTGTAGATATAGTGCAAGAAAATGGTGTGGTGCAGCGTTAATTTTACTGATGCAAAACTGCAAAACATTTCTTGTACATCTGGACCAAAGAGTGGATGCATGCTCTTCGCTGTGGGAAAATTAGGATATTTGATACAATGTGGAGGCAGTTCATGGTAGAAATGCCTGGGTAGGGCAAAGAGGCTGATCACTTTTTTCGATATCTCTTCATGTTAGCTCCTTTCCATTACCAATGAAATGTGCAATTGTAAGGTGAATCTTTTCTATGAAATGCAGAATGTACATGTATTTAAGGGCTGGTGTATGTGTATTATGATTTTGTGTTTTTGTTTGCTTTGATGGATCTCAAAAAGGAAAAAAAAGAGTGAGGGATAAGGAAAGGAAAAGAGAGAGGAGCAATGAGGGAAACAACATGAGCCAAACAGAAGATGCTGGGAGTAACATAACTTTGTTTGTGCTAAATATATAGAAGAATAAAGACAGCAGTATCATGGGCTAGGCATAAAAAGGGAAAGACAGGAGAGATAAAGCAATACAGATTTTTATGGAAAAACAATAAAAATTGCTTTCTCTACAAACAAGGGAGGTTATATAGGGCATGGTTCACACACTGTAATTTTGCAGTACTTGTTGTTGTACTATAAAACATACTACAAAATGCAATTCACAAATTATGTGCAATGCTTTACATCTCCACCTGCCCAATCTTTTTATGTGTGGAGTTCTCTGCCCTGATTGTGTAATCTATGTAAGTATATGTTTTAGCATTAAATGTGGGAGACACACTGGGAAGTGAGCAGATAAAGGCCCTCATTATGAGATTGGCGGTACATCCCACTTACTGCCATGCCGACTGCCACCAACATAATGCCGCCGCCGCGTATAACCACCAAGCATATTATGACACACACATACCAATCTATCACTATACAGCCACACACACAAGTCCGCCAGCCCAAAGGTCAGTGATAAACTTGCAGTAGCAAAACCCACACCGTTATGCCAACAGAACAACGCCCACAACATTCTGACCCACGAAACACTGTGGCGGACATTCAATGGCAGTAAACCATTGGTTGCTCATACCGCCGCGCTCAAAATACACGCACTCAAACAAAACTTCACCACATTGGACAATTCAAACTACACACACCTGACACCCATACACACACCACACCCACACACCCACACCACTATAAAACACACACCCACACTACCCACATCCCTTTACAACTAGGAAGAATTGCTACAAGAGAGAGATACAGCAAGAGCACCCACACAACCAGAGCCACATAATGCCATCATCCATCCACCATCCACGCACCTTACATCACACACCCCAACACATCACCTCACATACCCTCACCCACACCACTCACACTACACCCATGGCACCAGAACAACACCCCAGGTTCTCAGAGGAGGAGCTAAGGGTCAAATTGGAGGAAATCATCCGGGTAGAGCCACAGCTACTTGGATCACAGGTACAGCAGACATCCATTGCTAGGAAGATGGAGCTATGGCAGAGAAACGTGGACAGGGTCAAAGCCATGGGACAGCACCCCAGAACAAGGGATGACATCAGGAAGAGGTGGAATGACCTATGGCGGCGGACCCCTCCCTCCTCCCCCACAACTAAAAACATGGGAGGAGCAAGTCTTGGCAATCATGTATCCTGAGGGCCTGGCAGGAGTAGAAGGAGGAATGGACTCTGGTAAGTAAGATCTCTATTACTAGCACCCCCCCTACCTGCATGCAATCACAAACCCCCACCCTTATGCTCACTCCAATCACTTCACCACCTCCCACATACCGACCATCACAACCCACTCATCCCAATACCAAGGCCTGCATGCAACACCAATGCATGGACACGCCTCACAGACCTACATGGACATCTAGCACCACTGCATGCACACTTGAGAATCACCTAGCCCACCAAATAGCAACTCACTCAAAGACAAATCTGCAGGGCAACAATAACCATAGAGGGCAACACACCCATGCACAATATGTCACACGCAGAAACAATAACACTGCATTCACATCCCCATAGGTACCCCAGCCAATGTCACCGGAGAAGAGGTGCCAGCAACATCCAGTCCTCCCCAGAAGAGGCCCACAGTGATGACAGCAGCTCCGGTCGTCTGGATCTGGATGACCAACCTGGCCCATCAGGGATCTCTGGACAGTCGGTTACCCAGGCACAGACACACACCACGACAGAGCCTCCCCCTCAGGAAACACCACCACAGCACCCACCCAGCGGGCCCATAGGACACGTCAATCAGCAGTGTGTCCACCACTACAGGGACCCCAGCCACCCCACAAACACAGGACGATCAGAAACCTGGGGTCAGTGGTAGTGGACACACAGTTCAGGGGACAGAGGCACAGGACAACATGGAAGCTGGGAGGACTGCTGTGTGACAGGGGGAGGACAGGCCCAGGGAACCGACTCTCCAGGAGGCACTCAATGCGATCCTGGGAGCATACCAACATTCCCAGGATACACTGGTCCAGATACTGCACAAGTTGCAGGAGAATATGCGGCTGCAGGAGGGACAGTACGTAGGGATCAGGGAGGACTTGAAGGACATCAACACCACCCTGGTCTCCATTGCAGGGGTGCTGGCGGACATGGTCAACACTATGAGGGAGGTAGTGGCACACCACCGGGCCCCTGATACTAGCCAAACCGATGAAAAGCCCTCTACCTCCGCTGGCACTAGTGGACAGGAGGCCCACCACAGGACCAACAGGCCACCAGCACTCCTCCCCCTACAGAAGGAGAACCACCCCGCAAACGTTCCCTGCGATCCAGGCAGAAGCCAAAGACTATTGCCTAGACCCCCACCAGGAAATAAGACTCTCCTGATTGTCAGCCTTGTGTCCCACTCTGTCACCCTGTCCACCTTGTACTGCCATTGCTCCTCTTCCTATGCCCCCTTGGACAATGCACCTGTGATACAAACAGACTGGACTCTATCCTGGACTTTCCTCCATCATCAACCCAGCCCTTTCCACTACCCCCTTTACTTCTTAGCACTTAAATAAACACCCTTTGAAAAAATACAAGTTTGGAGGATGTCAAATGATTTAACTATATATTTGTTTATCCAGGTTTAAACATTGCAATACAACTGTACAGTAATGTATACATAAGAAAAGACCTGTAGTTGGCTGCAGTCAACACACCAAGAGCGATAGTGGGACACAAATATCTGCAAGTAGAGATGCCAAAGGGTACAGTGAGTGGCCATAAAAGTGGGAAAAACATCCTGCCAGTGACAATGTCAAACACAAAACTGACAAATGTGAAGTAACCCTGTCGTACCTGTGTATCATTGGAAGTATTGACGAATTGTTGCACATCCATTGTCCTCATCCTCATCCTCTGCCTCCTCAGCCTCACTGTCCACAGCATCCACTTCTGCCACGTGGCCATCTCCAGCCTCCTCCTCCTGCAGAAAAGGCACCTGGCAACAGAAGGCAAGGTTGTGCAACATACAGCATGCCACGATGATCTGGCAGACCTTATTGGGTAAGTAGCACAGGGATCCACCTGTTAGATGGAGGCAACGAAACCTGGCCTTCAGGAAGCCAAAGGTCCTCTCTCCAATAACACAAGCTTTATTTGATCAATAGATCATCAAAGCAATACACAATAAATAATAAAATCAAAATATAAAATACAGTTCCAATTTAAACATGTATTAACAATAAAAAGAAGAAGAACAGCCCCCGCTACTCTATTTAAAAAAAAAAAATAAACTCATCCAATCATCATTAAGACACATTGCTGAGAAAAGAATTTCGTACACGCCATGCCGCCAGTAAATACTTACTAACAGCATATATTAAAACTTTAGAGCAATGACTTTTTAAGATTCTCAGAGCAAAGGCACATTCCCTTATTCCCATTTCCCGGCAGATGTTACGAATCCACTTGGACCTAGGAGAAGAATATGCAGAACAGAAAAACATAAAATGTTCAACTGTTTCAGAAGTTATACCACAAACAGGGCAGATATCAGTTACTGTTTTTGCACCCCATCTACACATCAAAGTCTTCAGCGGCAAGGTTCCAAAGCGAAATCTAGCATATAAACCTTTGCCTAAAATGTCAGGTATGATGTCTAGATATAATTCAAACTGCGGGTACCATTTGATGTCAATAAAAAGATTTGTTAGGCTACCATGAGATCTACGGCTGATATAGTCGTTCCATACGTAGGCCCAGTATGTACCCTTCAACACTTTGGTGTGGACGTTCTCAAGATTGTGGGGTTTCTCCCAGAAATCTCCTAGGCCCAAGTTACTGAACCAACTAGATACATGTTTAACCCAGGGGATAGAGGCTGAATTGGAGCACTTTAGCAGATCTAAAATTGAGGTCTTGTAAACATCCAGTTCTGGGACAGTCCATAGCCTTACCCAATATAAAAGTGGTCTTAAAGTAATTAGGTCGGCTATCCTTCTCAGGCCCAAATCTAAAAACAATGGAATCAACGGAGTGCTAGGAGGGCAAGCACATAGAGCCCTCGCAAAGTTGTTCTCTCCAATTGTTAGCCTGTTACTATCGGAGAAGCCCCAGACCTCTGCACCATAGACAGCAGCTCCCTGTGCCCTAGCAACATAAATCTTAATTGCTGGGGAGACAGTTTTTATTCTCCTACCCCTATAAAAGCGCAGGATAGAGGCAGCACTGTGCTGCAAGAGACCAGCACTCTTGTTAACCTGTTCTGCCCAGTGCAAATTGTCAGTTACCCTAACACCCAAATAGTCAATAAAGCTGACATTATCCAATAGATTGCCATCTAAACGAATAGTGCATTTTTTCCGCACTCCAGAGCGAAATGCCATTAGCTTAGTTTTCTTGTGATTCAACTCCAGACCATAATCCCTACAGAATAATTTAAATCGGTCTATAAGAGCTTGTAAGCCTATTGGGGATTTGGAAATAAGAAGAGAATCGTCTGCAAAAAGAAGAAATTAGATTTTCTGAGCGCACAGGGTGGGAGCATCGTTTTGGCATGCCACCAGAACTTGTACCACCTCATTGATAAAAATTGAAAATAAAAATGGTGCCAGCACACATCCCTGGCGAACACCCCTATTTATGGGGATTTTGTCTGTTAGTTCACCATGGTTGCCCCATCTCACTTGCGCATATGTATCTTTATGCAGTCGCTTCAGGAGTTGAATTAAATTGGCTGGGGTCCCTATTCTGTGATGCACCTCCCATAGCTTCTCTCTTGGAACCAGGTCAAAGGCTGATCTCAAGTCAACGAAAGCAACATATAAAGGTTGTTTTGCAAGAGCTGTGTATTTCCAAAACAGTACAGCTAGCCTAAAAACCTGGTCCACTGTACTAATGCTAGATCGAAATCCTGCCTGGAGGGGAGAAAGGATCTGATGGTCCGTAGCCCAGCTCGTTAATCTGCCTAGAAGTTGCTTTGCATACATTTTTTGCAGGTTATCTATAAGACTGATCGGCCTATAGTTTGCTAGGAGGTTTGCATTACCCTTTTTATAAATAGGGATAATCTCGGCACCCTTCCATGTCGTGGGGATCTGCCCCCCTTCGGAGATTCTGTTAGAAAGTGCATTAATGTACCAGGTCCATATTGATGGTTCCGATCTATAAAGATCCCCTGGTATCTTGTCTGGACCTGGTGCTTTCCCAGGTTTTAGCGAACGGATTGCCTCAGCAGTTTCTTCAATAGAGAAATGGACAAAGCCCTCTGGATCCTGTGGGCCCCCTCCTATAGAAACAAGGGCAGAAACCGCATCTGATGGGGGAGAGGGGTTTAACCCCACATCCTGATTGACAGGAGTCTCCGGGATGTCAATTTTATCATAAAGACATGAGAAATGTTCCACCCATCTTTCAGGTTGGATATGGTTCCTTAGGGTGGTCCTACCTTCTTTCTCTCGCTTATACAACAGTTCCCAGAACATCCTTTTATTGTTGGATTCTGTAGCATCCAACAGCTCCTGCCAAATTGATTGTTCCCAAGATCTTTTTGCACGTATGATAGACTCCTTGTATGGGATCCCTTTCGTAGTGGCATTTTTTAACCCTGTCTTGGCTCTATAACATAATTCGTCAAACCATGAGTTATTTACAGGGGTCCCTCCTTGCTGTCTTGCCCCAACCTTCTTATAAAAGATACTTTGCAACTTAACCACCATGTTTTCGTGTATACGAAGAAATGGAATATCCTTAAGAACATAGGCGGTCATTCCTACCTTGGCGGGCGGCGGTCGCCGCCCGCCTGGCGGGAACCGCCAGAAGACCGTACCGCGGTCAAAAGACCGCGGCGGTCATTCTGCCTTTCCCGCTGGGCTGGCGGGCGACCGCCAAAAGGCCGCCCGCCCGCCCAGCGGGAAAGCACCAGCAACGAGGAAGCCGGCTCCGAATGGAGCCGGCGGAGTTGCTGGTGTGCGACGGGTGCAGTTGCACCCGTCGCTATTTTCAGTGTCTGCCAAGCAGACACTGAAAATCAATGTGGGGCCCTGTTAGGGGGCCCCTGCAGTGGCATGGGCACTGCAGGGGTGCCAAGGGCCCCACGACACCCGTTCACGCCAGCCAGGTTCTGGCGGTGAAAACTGCCAGAACCAGGCTGGCGGGAAGGGGGTCGGAATCCCCATGGCGGCGCTGCTTGCAGCGCCGCCGTGGAGGATTCACAGGGGCAGCGGGAAGCCGGCGGCAAACCGCCGGCTTACCTTTTCTGACCGTGGCTTTACCGCCGCGGTCAGAATAGCCCCAGAAGCACCGCCAGCCTGTTGGCGGTGCTTCCTCCGTCCCCTACCCTGGCGGTCTCGGACCGCCAGGGTAGGAATGACCCCCATAGTCTTGGTATGGGGCCAAGTTATCTATGAAGGATAGGTAAATCTCACGTAACAAGTAGGGGTTCGACACCACCTTTGGCCACCTAACCTTCATAGATAAGTTGTTCAAGGTGGGGGAGGGAACCGTGGTAAGCTGGTTATTCAAGGTTCTTCTGAAAACATCCCCAGAACTGGAGAGAATCAGGGGATAATGGTCGCTTTCACATCTAGCATCCACCTCCATATCTTCTAGCAGGGGCCACAGTCTTATATCAACTAGAAAGTAATCAATTACGCTTGTTGTTGTACCTCGTTTGAATGTAGGTGCTGTGTTTAAGTCGGAGGGCACACGACCGTTGCAGGCCTTTAGGCCATGCTTCAAGCAAAGGGAAGCCAACTGGGACCCTACACAAGAGCGAGGACAGAAATGATCACAGTTCAGATGTGCAATCCCCCATATTAGGTCTTCTTCCTCTGTTAAACCACTAAGTAATACAGAAGGTTCAAAGGTGCAATTTACATCCCCAGCTATTATCAAATATGATGTTGATTGTAAAGTGTCTAGAAAGTCAAGTAGCTGGGTTAGAATCTGAGATTCCGCTCCACGTGATAAAGATCGGGCATAAACATTGATAAAAATTACATTAAAACTCTGTTGGAATGAAATTTGTAGCCCCCTCAAATCAGCACAGTCAAATTTTAAAATCTTATAGTCACATTGCACTCGTTTGTTTAGTAACATCAGGAGCCCCCCTTTTGCACGTCCTGTCAACGTTTAAGATGGTTCAGAAGCTATATTAAAAGAAAGAAACCCATCTATATCAATCCTCTCCTTCGCCCATGTTTCTTGAAAGAGGCATATGTCTTTGGTACTTATATATGAGCACCAGTCAATATCATCTAATTTTCTTCCAAGACCAGCTAAATTCCATGTCTTTATTGATAGACCATTGTTGTCGGACACAGCACCACATGTCTGGAAGCTAATATTCTGTGGGAATTGCTCATTAATAGTGTGATCATCAGGGCTGATCGAAAATTGTTCCTCTAAGCAGTCCCCCAAAGTAGCTTCCTGCACTGAAGACAGTCATACTGAATTGAACTGGTTGAGCTCATTGCACCCTGGTCGATCCCTTGCAATGTTGCAGCACGAATGACTATTAACTGGAGCTAGACCTGCTTTGTCTATTTTTATCTGTAGGATAGTACCTCCCTTACTTTGCCCCCTGAGAAAACGAGTGCGTTCATCAAATGCAATAAGGCACTCAACCAAGGCTTTGTCATAAAACTCAATTGAGATTATATCATAGTTCGACCCCGAAGTGCTCCACCGTTTGGCTTTGGAAATGTCCGCACGTATGACTGATAAGCAATTCCGTTGATGTCGTAGCCAGTGGATGACCTTGTTGACCCTGGACTCATGGTCCTCAATAAGCCCCGGCATTAGCTTCGGGACTTTTTTCAAGAAGAGAGTGTTAGACCCAGGCTTAATGCTTTGTTCTTGTGTCAATATGACTGAGCCAAAGGGGGCTCTCTGAGGGGGAAAATCACGAATCGGATCAGAGATAGGAAAGGGAGCAGATGGCCTGGTAGCATTAATAGATAAACGATCCCCCTTACATGAGGAATTATCAATCACTTTACGCCTCCTATTTGGTAACCAGTTTGAACGGTCAGGGGGGCGACCAGTTGGGGCACCGTAGTTTGTCATGGCAACCCCCTCAATAAAAGAGTGTTTGTTGTCTTGCTGCTCATATGTAGATTTATCTTCAGGGCTTATTGAAATCATATCTAGCCCGTCTCTATATGCCTTTTTCCTTTGGTGGTGAATAGCTTGACCTCCATCTACAGTCGAGGTGGATGCAATTAAGTTGGTCGTTGGGAGTCCACCTTTCGCCCCTTCACCTTGAGAATGGCATTCATAGCTGCACAGATGTGCTAACCTTTTCTGCAATATTTTAGCTAATTGCAGTACCAGAGTCCTGACTTCATCCACTCTCTGCAGTATGAGAGACACATTGGTCTCGGTAGAGGGTTGCTCCATATGGGAAGTAGAAATAGTAGGGATAGAAGCGGGTGGACAAATAGTATCCTCTTTATTAAGCACAGCTGCAGTATGTTCGTGAACCCTGAGTGAATCACCCGCCTCAGCTAAAGCCTCAAACCGATTACTACAAGTTATGTTTGGGATCAAATTTATCACAGGACTTAGTGGAACAGCTGGGGTGAATATGCTTCCTTCCTCTTCTGCTAGAGGTAGCCCTCTTAGTAAAAGATCAGTAGCAGCAGTCGTTGATCCTTGGGGAAAGGGGTGGGTAATATTATGTGTGTTAAATGAGACCCCACCTCTGTTAGACGAAACAGGATCTGGCCCTTGATCCTTCATCTTTTAAAAAACTCTTGGATCCCCCTAGGATAAGTTAGGGCCTTCTTTGAAGGCAGGATTCCAATGTTACCCTCTGTGCAGTTTAATATGGCCTCTACTTCTTCAAATAGCTGATCTATCTCTTCAAAGGATTTATGACTTCCTCCTTTAGTCTTAGTGGCTGTTTTTTTGGAGAGCTTTTCCTGCTTTTTGCAGTCAGTCAAAGAGTCCATCGAATCTACAGCTTTCCTCTTCCCCATATAGGCGGTAAAGATAGCAACAACACAATAAATAATTAAATAATGCTTTGGTCTTACGTGTTCGATGGATCAATAAGTTCGAGATTGGGCCCAGCCCAGCTTTAGTCGGCCGAAGACGGGCGTAGACGGGCCCGTCTTGGCCCGGTCTTCACCCGGGCACACGCCCGGGCACGTCCCGCCTGTGTCCCGCGTCCCGCGAGGGGCACGCCTTTTTGGAGTTCCGGTGGGCTGGCCGGGGGCCGGAGTCCATTGCCCAGCAACAACAGAAGCAACAACCGCATCCCGTGAGTGGCACGCCTTTTTAGAGTTCCGGTGGGCTGGCCCAGCACGACAGAAGCAACAACCCCAAAGGTCCTCTCTATAATTCTTCTTGTTCGCACATGTGCCTCACTGTAACGCTCCTCTGCCCTTGTCCTGGAATTCCTCTCAGAGGTCTGTAGCCATGAGGGGTTGGGGTAACCAGAGTCACCACCAAATATCAAGGGACAACTGTTAGCCACACACTAACCCATAGGGCCCACATCATACACCAACATATACTGGGTGGGAACCAGGGCTCACCTATTAGCAACACCCTGTGCCTCTGGAGTTGGGCCATCACATTTGGGATGCTGCTATTCCTGAGGATAAAGGTATCATGCAAAGACCCAGGATAATTTGCATTGCCATGGGAGATGTACTGGTCCGCCAGGCACACCATCTGCACATTTATAAGTGAAAGCTCTTTCGATTTCTGAAAACCTGTTCATTTTGCTGGGGGGGAGGACAAATGCTATATGTGTTCCATTAATAGCCCTAATAATGTTGGGGATATGTCATAATGCATAGAAATAAGCTTTCACTGTGACCAAATCCTCCACCTGGGGGAAAATGGTGTAGCTGCACATGTGTTTAATCGGGGCAGACAACACTCTGGTCAGCACTATTGAGAACATTGGCTGATGCATTCCTGCTGCCAAGCCCACTGTCACCTGGAAGGAGCCAGTTGCCAGGAATTAGAGCACTGATAGCACCATGGTCTCCATCCCCACGGGCACATTTTGTGCCAGCTCCCGCTGGACTCCTACTGCTTGATTGTGGAAAAATATGCCTGGGTCCTGGGAGTCCAGGGCTATGTGTGAGCTGGCAGGTGGTGTGTGTTCTCTGTTGGGTGAGTCATCTGGAGACCCCACAACGCTAGGTGTCCTCCCTGCAACCGAAGATGGTGACCAGATTGAACCAAGGATCTGCTGGAGGGTATGTGGATTGATGGTTGCTAGCTGGCCATCAAGATCGTCTTGGAAGTCCAGGAGGGATTTCTTCAGTCTCTGCAATGAGATGGAGATATGTCACTGTTGTTCTCTACTAGCTATTCTATGTAGCCCTAACTTTTAACTCCACCAGGACATGAATTGGGATAACCCTCTGTTGCCACACTGTGCAAGTCCACATGTCCAAGGTGTGCCCCCTCTCCGCTAATCAGCTTTTCATTTTCAGCTGCATGTGCTCCATTATTTGGTCTACATTGCATAGCATTTGGATGCCATGGGTGTTGTTTGTGGTGTACCCATGCAAGTCAAATGGAATCAGGGAGAATGTGTTGCAATGCCAGATCTATATTTTAGGGACTTTGTCAGGTCCCTATGCCACCCCATGTAAGTTGTAGGAGTGATGCAAGCGGGGTAACAGTCAACATGCATCCCCCATGTGATCTCTTGTTTTGGGTGTATTATCCTGCACTATCAATGGTAAGATGCAATATCCTGGTGTGTATGTGTTCATACAAGGAGGTGTCCCTTCATGCCCAAAAGGGATCATCCCCTCAACACAGGCCCCCTTGCTGTATGGCACTGATGTATTCTGCATAAGCACATGGCAGCAAAATGTACAGCAGACCAAGTGGTGAGGATAGTGGAGTCCCATCTGTTGTGTGCAAGTTACACTAGTGCCCTTTCTCAGTGGTACAAACAGGCCTTTCTCAGCCCTTGGTGCCCCCACCCACAAAAAACATGCCTGGTCTGTGTTGCCCATGTGAGTCATAAATAGCTAGATGGTATAGTTGACACAGTGAAGGTAGTGGAGTGAAGGTAGTGAAGCGGTCTGTGCATATAGGTGGAGGAGGGGAGTCAGTGGACACTACATGCATTTGATGTTTAGCCTTTAGTGTGCCCCATGCAACCCATAAGCATGCATACAGTGCCTCCAAAGTGCTTCCCCCTTATGTCATTTGTGGGTTACATTATTCCCCCCACTGCACCTTATACTGCGTCTGTTGTAGCTTCTCAATTGCTGAAGTGTCCTATCCCTGGACTCCTTCCACCACCTCATCCGGGATGACCGCTGCAACCATCTCCTCCAGCTTCTCCTGAGGTACGGGGCTTACACTTCCAGTCTGCAGTGGTCCCTTTCTGTTACTGGCCAGTTCCTCTTTAGTTCTGCACTGGCAATTGTGCTTGTGCTTCTTACAATCCACCACAGTTCTTTGATCTCTGCCACATTGTTGACTTTATCTACTATGATCTGCCATATGGCCTCCTCCCTATGTATTGGTAATTTAAAGGTGACAAAGAGCTGGTGTTGGTGCTCTGTCACACTGTGATCAGTGTCTTATTTTCCTCTTGGCTGATGCACTTTCTCTTCCTTTTCTCCTGTGACTTTGCATGGGCCTTCTGGCTGGAACTTGACACAATGAGGTCTCCCTGGGTTCACTCCTACCCAGGTTTCTCTATTTTTCTATTTTCAGGCTTCTGTTTGGCCTTTTTGTTGGCTTTTTCTGGATGCTTTTAGCCAAAAAGTGACGCTATTACGATTAGCGTCATGTAACTTGCCGCAATTCAGGTTAGCAACACTTTTCCAGCAACAGCGCCATTTACTTTTACAACACATTGCTTACATTTGTGCCATTTTTTGTGGTGCTAAACTTTCCTTACTGGCACATAGCATCATATTGTAGATATAGTGCAAGAAAATGGTGTGGTGCAGCGTTAATTTTACTGATTCAAAACTGCAAAACATTTCTTGTACATCTGGACCAAAGAGTGAATGCATGCTCTTCGCTGTGGGAAAATTAGGATATTTGATACAATGTGGGGGCAGTTCATGGTAGAAATCCCTGGGTAGGGCAAAGAGGCTGATTACTTTTTTCGATATCTCTTCATGTTAGCTCCTTTCCATTACCAATGAAATGTGCAATTGTAAGGTGAATCTTTTCTATGAAATGCGGAATGTACATGTATTTAAGGGCTGGTGTATGTGTATTATGATTTTGTGTTTTTGTTTGCTTTGATGGATCTCAAAAAGGAAAAAAAAGAGTGAGGGATAAGGAAAGGAAAAGAGAGAGGAGCAATGAGGGAAACAACATGAGCCAAACAGAAGATGCTGGGAGTAACACAACTGTGTTTGTGCTAAAAATATAGAAGAATAAAGACAGCAGTATCATGGGCTAGGCATAAAAAGCGAAAGACAGGAGAGATAAAGCAATACAGATTTTTATGGAAAAACAATAAAAATCGTTTTTTCTACAAACAAGGGAGGATATATAGGGCATGGTTCACACACTGTAATTTTGCAGTACTTGTTGTTGTACTTTAAAACATACTACAAAATGCAATTCACAAATTATGTGCAAAGCTTTACATCTCCACCTGCCCAATCTTTTTATGTGTGGAGTTCTCTGCCCTGATTGTGTAATCTATGTAAGTATTTGTTTTAGCATTAAATGTGGCAGACACACTGGGAAGTGGGCACATAAAGGCCCTCATTTTGAGATGGGCGGTAAATCCCACTTACCGCCATGCCGACTGCCACCAACATAATGCTGCCGCCGCGTATAACCACCAAGCATATTATGACACACACATACCAATCTATCACTATACAGCCACACACACAAGTCCGCCAGCCCAAAGGTCAGTGATAAACTTGCAGTAGCAAAACCCACACCGTTATGCCAACAGAACAACGCCCACAACATTCTGACCCACGAAACACTGTGGCGGACATACAATGGCAGTAAACCATTGGTTGCACATACCGCCGCGCTCAAAATACACACACTCAAACAAAACTACACCACATTGGACAATTCAAACTACACACACCTGACACCCATACACACACCACACCCACACACCCACAGCACTATAAAACACATACCCACACTACCCACATCCCTTTACAACTAGGAAGAATTGCCACAAGAGAGAGATACAGCAAGAGCACCCACACAACCAGAGCCACATAACACCATCATCCATCCACCATCCACTCACCTTACATCACACACCCCAACACATCACCCCACATACCCTCACCCACACCACTCACACTACACCCATGGCACCACAACAACACCCCAGGTTCTCAGAGGAGGAGCTAAGGGTCTCTATTACTATCACCCCCCCTACCTGCATGCAATCACAAACCCCCACCCTTACGCTCACTCCAATCACTTCACCACCTCCCACATACCGACCATCACAACCCACTCATCCCAATACCAAGGCCTGCATGCAACATCAATGCATGGACACGCCTCACAGACCTACATGGACATCTAGCACCACTGCATGCACACTTGAGAATCACCTAGCCCACCAAATAGCAACTCACTCAAAGGCAAATCTGCAGGGCAACAATAACCATAGAGGGCAACACACCCATGCACAATATGTCACACGCAGAAACAATAACACTGCATTCACATCCCCATAGGTACCCCAGCCAATGTCACCGGAGAAGAGGTGCCAGCAACATCCAGTCCCCCCCAGAAGAGGCCCACAGTGATGACAGCAGCTCCGGTCGTCAGGATCTGGATGACCAACCTGGCCCATCAGGGATCTCTGGACAGTCGGTTACCCAGGCACAGACACACACCACCACAGAGCCTCCCCCTCAGGAAACACCACCACAGCACCCACCCAGCGGGCCCATAGGACACGTCAATCAGCAGTGTGTCCACCACTACAGGGACCCCAGCCACCCCACAAACACAGGACGATCAGAAACCTGGGGTCAGTGGTAGTGGGCACACAGTTCAGGGGACAGAGGCACAGGACAACAGGGAAGCTGGGAGGACTGCTGTGTGACAGGGGGAGGACAGCCCAGGGAACCGACTCTCCAGGAGGCACTCAATGAGATCCTGGGAGCATACCAACATTCCCAGGATACACTGGTCTAGATACTGCACAAGTTGCAGGAGAACATGCGGCTGCAGGAGGGACAGTACGTGGGGATCAGGGAGGACTTGAAGGACATCAACACCACCCTGGTCTCCATTGCAGGGGTGCTGGCGGACATGGTCAACACTATGAGGGAGGTAGTGGCACACCACCGGGCCCCTGATACTAGCCAAACCGATGAAAAGCCCTCTACCTCCGCTGGCGCTAGTGGACAGGAGGCCCACCACAGGACCAACAGGCCACCAGCACTCCTCCCCCTACAGAAGGAGGACCACCTCACAAACATTCCCTGCGATCCAGGCAGAAGCCAAAGACTATTGCCTAGACCCCCACCAGGAAATAAGACTCTCCTGATTGTCAGCCTTGTGTCCCACTCTGTCACCCTGTCCACCTTGTACTGCCATTGCTCCTCTTCCTATGCCCCCTTGGACAATGCACCTGTGATACAAACAGACTGGACTCTATCCTGGACTTTCCTCCATCATCAACCCAGCCCATTCCACTACCCCCTCTACTTCTTAGCACTTAAATAAACACCCTTTGAAAAAATACAAGTTTGGAGGATGTCAAATGATTTAAGTATGTATTTGTTTATCTAGGTTTAAACATTGCAATACAACTGTACAGTAATGTATACATAAGAAAAGACCTGTAGTTGGCTGCAGTCAACACACCAAGAGCGACGGTGGGACACAAATATCTGCAAGTAGAGATGCCAAAGGGTACAGTGAGTGGCCATAAAAGTGGGAAAAACAGCCTGCCAGTGACAATGTCAAACACAAAACTGACAAATGTGAAGTAACCCTGTCGTACCTGTGTATCATTGGAAGTATTGACGAATTGTTGCACTTCCATTGTCCTCATCCTCATCCTCTGCCTCCTCAGCTTCACTGTCCACAGCATCCACTTCTGCCACGTGGCCATCTCCAGCCTCCTCCTCCTGCAGAAAAGGCACCTGGCAACAGAAGGCAAGGTTGTGCAACATACAGCATGCCACGATGATCTGGCAGACCTTATTGGGTAAGTAGCACAGGGATCCACCTGTTAGATGGAAGCAACGAAACCTGGCCTTCAGGAAGCCAAAGGTCCTCTCTCCAATAACACAAGCTTTATTCAATCAATAGATCATCAAAGCAATACACAATAAATAATAACATCAAAATATAAAATACAGTTCCAATTTAAACCGGTATTAACAATAAAAAGAAGAAGAACAGCCCCCGCCACTCCATTTAAAAAAAAATAATAAAAAATCTCATCCAATCATGATTAAGACACATTGCTGATAAAAGAATTTCGTATACGCCATGCCGCCAGTAAATACTTACTAACAGCATATATTAAAACTTTAGAACAATGACTTTTTAAGATTCTCAGAGCAAAGGCACATTCCCTTATTCCCATTTCCCGGAAGATGTTACGAATCCACTTGGACCTAGGAGAAGAATATGCAGAACAGAAAAACATAAAATGTTCAACTGTTTCAGAAGTTATACCACAAACAGGGCAGATATCAGTTACTGTTTTTGCACCCCATCTACACATCAAAGTCTTCAGCAGCAAGGTCCCAAAGCGAAATCTAGCATATAAACCTTTGCCTAAAATGTCAGGTATGATGTCTAGATATAATTCAAACTGCGGGTACCATTTGATGTCAATAAAAAGATTTGTTAGGCTACCATGAGATCTACGGCTGATAGAGTCGTTCCATACGTAGGCCCAGTATGTACCCTTCAACACTTTGGTGTGGACGTTCTCAAGATTGTGGGGTTTCTCCCAGAATTCTCCTAGGCCCAAGTTACTGAACCAACTAGATACATGTTTAACCCAGGGGATAGAGGCTGAATTGGAGCACTTTAGCAGATCTAAAATTGAGGTCTTGTAAACATCCGGTTCTGGGACAGTCCATAGCCTTACCCAATATAAAAGTGGTCTTAAAGTAATTAGGTCGGCTATCCTACTCAGGCCCAAATCTAAAAACAATGGAATCAACGGAGTGCTAGGAGGGCAAGCACATAGATCCCTCGCAAAGTTGTTCTCTCCAATTGTTAGCCTGTTACTATCGAAGAAGCCCCAGACCTCTGCACCATAGACAGCAGCTCCCTGTGCCCTAGCAACATAAATCTTAATTGCTGGGGAGACAGTTTTTGTTCTCGTACCCCTATAAAAGCGCAGGATAGATGCAGCACTGTGCTGCAAGAGACCAGCACTCTTGTTAACCTGTTCTGCCCAGTGCAAATTATCAATTACCCTAACACCCAAATAGTCAATAAAGCTGACCTTATCCAATAGATTGCCATCTAAACGAATAGTGCATTTTTTCCGCACTCCAGAGCGAAATGCCATTAGCTTAGTTTTCTTGTGATTCAAACTCCATACCATAATTCCTACAGAATAATTTAAATCGGTCTATAAGAGCTTGTAAGCCTATTGGGGATTTGGAAATAAGAAGAGAATCGTCTGCAAAAAGAAGAAATGAGATTTTCTGAGCGCACAGGGTGGGAGCATCGTTTTGGCATGCCACCAGAACTTGTACCACCTCATTGATAAAAATTGAAAATAAAAATGGTGCCAGCACACATCCCTGGCGAACACCCCTATTTATGGGAATTTTGTCTGTTAGTTCACCATGGTTGCCCCATCTCACTTGCGTATATGTATCTTTATGCAGTCGCTTCAGGAGTTGAATTAAATTGGCTGGGGTCCCTATTCTGTGTAGCACCTCCCATAGCTTCTCTCTTGGAACCAGGTCAAAGGCTGATCTCAAGTCAACGAAAGCAACATATAAACTGTACTAATGCTAGATCGAAATCCTGCCTGGAGGGGAGAAAGGATCTGATGGTCCGTAGACCAGCTCGTTAATCTGCCTAGAAGTTGCTTTGCATACATTGTTTGCAGGTTATCTATAAGACTGATCAGCCTATAGTTTGCTGGGAGGTTTGCATTACCCTTTTATAAATAGGGATAATCTCGGCACCCTTCCATGTCGTGGGGATCTGCCCCCCTTCGGAGATTCTGTTAGAAAGTGCATTAATGTACCAGGTCCATATTGATGGTTACGATCTATAAAGATCCCCTGATATCTTGTCTGGACCTGGTGCTTTCCCAGGTTTTAGCGAACGGATTGCCTCAGAAGTTTCTTCAATAGAGAAATGGACAAAGCCCTCTGGATCCTGTGGGCCCCCTCCTATAGAAACAAGGGCAGAAACCGCATCTGAGGGGGGAGAGGGGTTTAACCCCACATCCCGATTGACAGGAGTCTCCGGGATGTCAATTTTATCATAAAGACATGAGAAATGTTCCACCCATCTTTCAGGTTGGATATGATTCCTTAGGGTGGTCCTACCTTCTTTCTCTCGCTTATACAACCATTCCCAGAACATCTTATTATTGTTGGATTCTGTAACATCCAACAGCTCCTGCCAAATTGATTGTTCCCAAGATCTTTTTGCACGTATGATAGACTCCTTGAATGGGATCCCTTTCGTAATGGCATTTTTAACCCTGTCTTGGCTCTATAACATAATTTGTCAAACCATGGGTTATTTACAGGGGTCCCTCCTTGCTGTCTTGCCCCAACCTTCTTATAAAATATACTTTGCAACTTAACCACCATGTTTTCGTGTATACGAAGAAATGGAATATCCTTAAGAACATAGTCTTGGTATGGGGCCAAGTTATCTATGAAGGATAGGTAAATCTCACGTAACAAGTAGGGGTTCGACACCACCTTTGGCCACCTAACCTTCATAGATAAGTTGTTCAAGGTGGGGGAGGGAACCGTGGTAAGCTGGTTATTCAAGGTTCTTCTGAAAACATCCCCAGAAATTGAGAGAATCAGGGGATAATGGTCGCTTTCACATCTAGCATCCACCTCCACATCTTCTACAGGGGCCACAGTCTTATATCAACTAGAAAGTAATCAATTACGCTTGTTGTTGTACCTCGTTTGAATGTAGGTGCTGTGTTTAAGTCGGAGGGCATACGACCGTTGCAGGCCCTTAGGCCATGCTTCAAGCAAAGGGAAGCCAACTGGGACCCTACACAAGAGCGAGGACAGAAATGATCACAGTTCAGATGTGCAATCCCCCATATTAGGCCTTCTTCCTCTGTTAAACCACTAAGTAACACAGAAGGTTCAAAGGTGCAATTTACATCTCCAGCTATTATCAAATATGATGTTGATTGTAAAGTGTCTAGAAAGTCAAGTAGCTGGGTTAGAATCTGAGATTCCTCTCCACGTGATACAGATCGGGCATAAACATTGATAAAAATTACATTAAAACTCTGTTGGAATGAAATTTGTAGCCCCCTCAAATCAGCACAGTCAAATTTTAAAATCTTATAGTCACATTGCACTCGTTTGTTTAGTAACATCAGGAGCCCCCCTTTTGCACGTCCTGTCAACGTTTAAGATGGTTGAGCAGCTATATTAAAAGAAAGAAACCCATCTATATCAATCCTCTCCTTCGGCCATGTTTCTTGAAAGAGGCATATGTCTTGGGTACTTATATATGAGCACCAGTCAATATCATCTAATTTTCTTCCAAGACCAGCTAAATTCCATGTCTCTATTGATAGACCATTTTTGTCGGACACAGCACCACATGTCTAGAAGCTAATATTCTGTGGGAATTGCTCATTAATAGTGTGATCATCTGGGCTGATCAAAAATTGTTCCTCTAAGCAGTCCCCCAAAGTAGCTTCCTGCACTGAAGACAGTCATACAGAATTGAACTGGTTGAGCTCATTGCACCCTGGTCGATCCCTTGCAATGTTGCGGCACGAATGACTATTAACTGGAGCTAGACCTGCTTTGTCTATTTCTATCTGTAGGATAGTACCTCCCTTACTTTGCCCCCTGAGAAAACGAGTGCGTTCATCAAATGCAATAAGGCACTCAACCAAGGCTTTGTCATCAAACTCAATTGAGATTATATCATAGTTTGACCCCGAGGGGCTCCACCGTTTGGCTTTGGAAATGTCTGCACGTATGACTGATAAGCAATTCCGTTGATGTCGTAGCCAGTGGATGACCTTGTTGACCCTGGACTCATGGTCCTCAATAAGCCCCGGCATTAGCTTCTGGACTTTTTTCAAGAAGAGAGTGTTAGACCCAGGCTTAATGCTTTGTTCTTGTGTCAATATGACTGAACTAAAGGGGGCTCTCTGAGGGGGAAAATCACGAATCGGATCAGAGATAGGAAAGGGAGCAGATGGCCTGCTAGCATTAATAGATAAACGATCCCCCTTACATGAGGAATTATCAATCACTTTACGCCTCCTATTTGGTAACCAGTTTGAACGGTCAGGGGGGCGACCAGTTGGGGCACCGTAGTTTGTCATGGCAACCCCCTCAATAAAAGAGTGTTTGTTGTCTTGCTGCTCATATGTAGATTTATCTTCAGGGCTTATTGAAATCATATCTAGCCCTTCTCTCTATGCCTTTTTTCTTTCGTGGTGAATAGCCTGACCTCCATCTACAGTCGAGGTGGATGCAATTAAGTTGGTCTTTGGGAGTCCACCTTTCGCCCCTTCACCTTGAGAATGGCATTCACAGCTGCACAGATGTGCTAACCTTTCCTGCAAAATTTTAGCTAATTGCAGTACCAGAGTCCTGACTTCATCCACTCTCTGCAGTATGAGAGACACATTGGTCTCGGTAGAGGGTTGCTCCATATGGGAAGTAGAAATAGTAGGGATAGAAGCGGGTGGACAAATAGTATCCTCTTTATTAAGCACAGCTGCAGTATGTTTGTGAACCCTGAGTGAATCACCCTCCTCAGCTAAAGCCTCAAACCGATTACTACAAGTTATGTTTGGGATCAAATTTATCACAGGACTTAGTGGAACAGCTGGGGTGAATATGCTTCCTTCCTCTTCTGCTAGAGGTAGCCCTCTTAGTAAAAGATCAGTAGCAGCAGTCGTTGATCCTTGGGGAAAGGGGTGGGTAATATTATGTGTGTTAAATGAGACCCCACCGCTGTTAGACGAAACAGGATCTGGCCCTTGATCCTTCATCTTTTAAAAAACTCTTGGATCCCCCTAGGATAAGCTGGGGCCTTCTTTGAAGGCAGGATTCCAATGTTACCCTCTGTGCAGTTTAATATGGCCTCTACTTCTTCAAATAGCTGATCTATCTCTTCAAAGGATTTATGACTTCCTCCTTTAGTCTTAGTGGCTGGTTTTTTGGAGAGCTTTTCCTGCTTTTTGCAGTCAGTCAAAGAGTCCATCGAATCTACAGCTTTCCTCTTCCCCATATAGGCGGTAAAGATAGCAACAACACAATAAATAATTAAATAATGCTTTAGTCTTACGTGTTCGATGGATCAATAAGTATGAGATTGGGCCCAGCCCAACTTTAGTCGGCCGAAGACGGGTGTAGACGGGCCGTCTTGGCCCGGTCTTCACCCGGGCACACGTCCGGGCACGTCCCGCGCGCGTCCCGCGAGGGGCGTGCCTTTTTGGAGTTCCGTGGGCTGGCCGGGGGCCGGAGTCCATTGCCCAGCAACGATAGAAGCAACAACCGCGTCCCGTGAGGGGCACGCCTTTTTAGAGTTCCGGTGGGCTGGCCCAGCAACGACAGAAGCAACAACCCCAAAGGTCCTCTCTATAATTCTTCTTGTTCGCACATGTGCCTCACTGTAACGCTCCTCTGCCCTTGTCCTGGAATTCCTCACGGGGGTCTGTAGCCATGAGAGGTTGGGGTAACCAGAGTCACCACCAAATATCAAGGGACAACTGTTAGCCACACACTAACCCATAGGGCCCACATCATACACCAACATATACTGGGTGGGAACCAGGGCTCACCTATTAGCAACACCCTGTGCCTCTGGAGTTGGGCCATCACATTTGGGATGCTGCTATTCCTGAGGATAAAGGTATCATGCAAAGACCCAGGATACTTTGCATTGCCATGGGAGATGTACTGGTCCGCCAGGCACACCATCTGCACATTCATAAGTGAAAGCTCTTTCGATTTCTGAACACCTGTTCATTTTTCTGGGGGAGGACAAATGCTATATGTGTTCCATTAATAGCCCTAATAATGTTGGGGATATGTCCCAATGCATAGAAATAAACTTTCACTGTGACCAAATCCTCCACCTGAGGGAAAACGGTGTAGCTGCACATGTGTTTAATCGGGGCAGACAACACTCTGGTCAGCACTATTGAGAACATTGGCTGATACATTCCTGCTGCCAAGCCCACTGTCACCTGGAAGGATCCAGTTGCCAGGAATTAGAGCACTGATAGCACCATGGTCTCCATCCCCACGGGCACATTTTGTGCCAGCTCCCGCTGGACTCCTACTGCTTGATTGTGGAAAAATATGCCTGGGTCCTGGGAGTCCAGGGCTCTGTGTGAGCTGGCAGGTGGTGTGTGTTCTCTGTTGGGTGAGTCATCTGGAGACCCCACAACGCTAGGTGTCCTCTCTGCAACCGAAGATGGTGACCAGATTGAAGCAAGGATCTGCTGGATGGTATGTGGATTGATGGTTGCTAGCTGGCCATCAAGACCGTCTCGGAAGTCCAGGAGGGATTTCTTCAGTCTCTGCAATGAGATGGAGATATGTCACTGTTGTTCTCTACTAGCTATTCTATGTAGCCCTAAGTTTTAACTCCACCAGGACATGAATTAGGATAACCCTCTGTTGCCACACTGTGCAAGTCCACATGTCCAAGGTGTGCCCCCTCTCAGCTACGCAGCTTTTCATTTTCAGCTGCATGTGCACCATTATTTGGTCTACATTGCATAGCATTTGGATGCCATGGGTGTTGTTTGTGGTGTACCCATGCAAGTCAAATGGAATCAGGGAGAATATGTTGCAATGCCAGATCTATATTTTAGGGACTTTGTCAGGTCCCTATGCCACTCCATGTATGTTGTAGGAGTGATGCAAGCGGGGTAACAGTCAACATGCTTCCCTCATGTGATCGCTTGTTTTGGGTGTATTATCCTGCACTATCAATGGTAAGATGCATCATCCTGGTGTGTATGTGTTCATACAAGGAGGTGTCCCTTCATGCCCAAAAGGGATCATCCCCTCAACACAGGCCCCCGTGCTGTATGGCACTGATGTATTCTGCATAAGCACATGGCAGCAAAATGTACAGCAGACCAAGTGGTGAGGATAGTGGAGTCCCATCTGTTGTGTGCAAGTTACACTAGTGCCCTTTCTCAGTGGTACAAACAGGCCTTTCCCAGCCCTTGGTGCCCCCCCCCACAAACAACATGCCTGGTCTGTGTTGCCCATGTGAGTCATAAATAGCTAGATGGTATAGTTGACACAGTGAAGGTAGTGGAGTGAAGGTAGTGAAGCGGTCTGTGCATATAGGTGGAGGAGGGGAGTCAGTGGACACTACATGCATTTGATGTTTAGCCTTTAGTGTGCCCCATGCAACCCATAAGCATGCATACAGTGCCTCCAAAGTGCTTCCCCCTTATGTCATTTGTGGGTTACATTATTCCCCCCACTGCACCTTATACTGCGTCTGTTGTAGCTTTTCAATTGCTGAAGTGTCCTATCCCTGGACTCCTTCCACCACCTCATCCGGGATGACCGCTGCAACCATCTCCTCCAGCTTCTCCTGAGGTACGGGGCTTACACTTCCAGTCTGCAGTGGTCCCTTTCTGTTACTGGCCAGTTCCTCTTTAGTTCTGCACTGGCAATTGTGCTTGTGCTTCTTACAATCCACCACAGTTCTTTGATCTCTGCCACATTGTTGACTTTATCTACTATGATCTGCCATATGGCCTCCTCCCTATGTATTGGTAATTTAAAGGTGACAAAGAGCTGGTGTTGGTGCTCTGTCACACTGTGATCAGTGTCTTATTTTCCTCTTGGCTGATGCACTTTCTCTTCCTTTTCTCCTGTGACTTTGCATGGGCCTTCTGGCTGGAACTTGACACAATGAGGTCTCCCTGGGTTCACTCCTACCCAGGTTTCTCTATTTTTCTATTTTCAGGCTTCTGTTTGGCCTTTTTGTTGGCTTTTTCTGGATGCTTTTAGCCAAAAAGTGACGCTATTACGATTAGCGCCATGTAACTTGCCGCAATTCAGGTTAGCGACACTTTTCCAGCAACAGCGCCATTTACTTTTACAACACATTGCTTACATTTGTGCCATTTTTTGTGGTGCTAAACTTTCCTTACTGGCACATAGCATCATATTGTAGATATAGTGCAAGAAAATGGTGTGGTGCAGCGTTAATTTTACTGATTCAAAACTGCAAAACATTTCTTGTACATCTGGACCAAAGAGTGGATGCATGCTCTTCGCTGTGGGAAAATTAGGATATTTGATACAATGTGGGGGCAGTTCATGGTAGAAATCCCTGGGTAGGGCAAAGAGGCTGATCACTTTTTTCGATATCTCTTCATGTTAGCTCCTTTCCATTACCAATGAAATGTGCAATTGTAAGGTGAATCTTTTCTATGAAATGCGGAATGTACATGTATTTAAGGGCTGGTGTATGTGTATTATGATTTTGTGTTTTTGTTTGCTTTGATGGATCTCAAAAAGGAAAAAAAAGAGTGAGGGATAAGGAAAGGAAAAGAGAGAGGAGCAATGAGGGAAACAACATGAGCCAAACAGAAGATGCTGGGAGTAACACAACTGTGTTTGTGCTAAAAATATAGAAGAATAAAGACAGCAGTATCATGGGCTAGGCATAAAAAGCGAAAGACAGGAGAGATAAAGCAATACAGATTTTTATGGAAAAACAATAAAAATCGTTTTTTCTACAAACAAGGGAGGATATATAGGGCATGGTTCACACACTGTAATTTTGCAGTACTTGTTGTTGTACTATAAAACATACTACAAAATGCAATTCACAAATTATGTGCAAAGCTTTACATCTCCACCTGCCCAATCTTTTTATGTGTGGAGTTCTCTGCCCTGATTGTGTAATCTAAGTAAGTATTTGTTTTAGCATTAAATGTGGCAGACACACTGGGAAGTGGGCAGATAAAGGCCCTCATTTTGAGATGGGCGGTAAATCCCACTTACCGCCATGCCGACTGCCACCAACATAATGCTGCCGCCGCGTATAACCACCAAGCATATTATGACACACACATACCAATCTATCACTATACAGCCACACACACAAGTCCGCCAGCCCAAAGGTCAGTGATAAACTTGCAGTAGCAAAACCCACACCGTTATGCCAACAGAACAACGCCCACAACATTCTGACCCACAAAACACTGTGGTGGACATACAATGGCAGTAAACCATTGGTTGCACATACCGGCGCGCTCAAAATACACACACTCAAACAAAACTACACCACATTGGACAATTCAAACTACACACACCTGACACCCATACACACACCACACCCACACACCCACACCACTATAAAACACACACCCACACTACCCACATCCCTTTACAACTAGGAAGAATTGCCACAAGAGAGAGATACAGCAAGAGCACCCACACAACCAGAGCCACATAACACCATCATCCATCCACCATCCACTCACCTTACATCACACACCCCAACACATCACCCCACATACCCTCACCCACACCACTCACACTACACCCATGGCACCACAACAACACCCCAGGTTCTCAGAGGAGGAGCTAAGGGTCTCTATTACTATCACCCCCCCCTACCTGCATGCAATCACAAACCCCCACCCTTACGCTCACTCCAATCACTTCACCACCTCCCACATACCGACCATCACAACCCACTCATCCCAATACCAAGGCCTGCATGCAACATCAATGCATGGACACGCCTCACAGACCTACATGGACATATAGCACCACTGCATTCACACTTGAGAATCACCTAGCCCACCAAATAGCAACTCACTCAAAGGCAAATCTGCAGGGCAACAATAACCATAGAGGGCAACACACCCATGCACAATATGTCACACGCAGAAACAATAACACTGCATTCACATCCCCATAGGTACCCCAGCCAATGTCACCGGAGAAGAGGTGCCAGCAACATCCAGTCCCCCCCAGAAGAGGCCCACAGTGATGACAGCAGCTCCGGTCGTCTGGATCTGGATGACCAACCTGGCCCATCAGGGATCTCTGGACAGTCGGTTACCCAGGCACAGACACACACCACCACAGAGCCTCCCCCTCAGGAAACACCACCACAGCACCCACCCAGCGGGCCCATAGGACACGTCAATCAGCAGTGTGTCCACCACTACAGGGACCCCAGCCACCCCACAAACACAGGACGATCAGAAACCTGGGGTCAGTGGTAGTGGGCACACAGTTCAGGGGACAGAGGCACAGGACAACA
The DNA here is from genome assembly GCF_031143425.1 of Pleurodeles waltl. Taxonomy (NCBI): domain Eukaryota; kingdom Metazoa; phylum Chordata; class Amphibia; order Caudata; family Salamandridae; genus Pleurodeles; species Pleurodeles waltl. Next base: position 601,475,473 of record NC_090444.1, on the reverse strand, counting down.
GGGAAGCTGGGAGGACTGCTGTGTGACAGGGGGAGGACAGCCCAGGGAACCGACTCTCCAGGAGGCACTCAATGAGATCCTGGGAGCATACCAACATTCCCAGGATACACTGGTCTAGATACTGCACAAGTTGCAGGAGAACATGCGGCTGCAGGAGGGACAGTACGTGGGGATCAGGGAGGACTTGAAGGACATCAACACCACCCTGGTCTCCATTGCAGGGGTGCTGGCGGACATGGTCAACACTATGAGGGAGGTAGTGGCACACCACCGGGCCCCTGATACTAGCCAAACCGATGAAAAGCCCTCTACCTCCGCTGGCGCTAGTGGACAGGTGGCCCACCACAGGACCAACAGGCCACCAGCACTCCTCCCCCTACAGAAGGAGAACCACCTCACAAACGTTCCCTGCGATCCAGGCAGAAGCCAAAGACTATTGCCTAGACCCCCACCAGGAAATAAGACTCTCCTGATTGTCAGCCTTGTGTCCCACTCTGTCACCCTGTCCACCTTGTACTGCCATTGCTCCTCTTCCTATGCCCCCTTGGACAATGCACCTGTGATACAAACAGACTGGACTCTATCCTGGACTTTCCTCCATCATCAACCCAACCCATTCCACTACCCCCTCTACTTCTTAGCACTTAAATAAACACCCTTTGAAAAAATACAAGTTTGGAGGATGTCAAATGATTTAAGTATGTATTTGTTTATCTAGGTTTAAACATTGCAATACAACTGTACAGTAATGTATACATAAGAAAAGACCTGTAGTTGGCTGCAGTCAACACACCAAGAGCGATGGTGGGACACAAATATCTGCAAGTAGAGATGCCAAAGGGTACAGTGAGTGGCCATAAAAGTGGGAAAAACAGCCTGCCAGTGACAATGTCAAACACAAAACTGACAAATGTGAAGTAACCCTGTCGTACCTGTGTATCATTGGAAGTATTGACGAATTGTTGCACTTCCATTGTCCTCATCCTCATCCTCTGCCTCCTCAGCTTCACTGTCCACAGCATCCACTTCTGCCACGTGGCCATCTCCAGCCTCCTCCTCCTGCAGAAAAGGCACCTGGCAACAGAAGGCAAGGTTGTGCAACATACAGCATGCCACGATGATCTGGCAGACCTTATTGGGTAAGTAGCACAGGGATCCACCTGTTAGATGGAGGCAACGAAACCTGGCCTTCAGGAAGCCAAAGGTCCTCTCTCCAATAACACAAGCTTTATTCAATCAATAGATCATCAAAGCAATACACAATAAATAATAACATCAAAATATAAAATACAGTTCCAATTTAAACCGGTATTAACAATAAAAAGAAGAAGAACAGCCCCCGCCACTCCATTTAAAAAAAAATAATAAAAAATCTCATCCAATCATGATTAAGACACATTGCTGATAAAAGAATTTCGTATACGCCATGCCGCCAGTAAATACTTACTAACAGCATATATTAAAACTTTAGAACAATGACTTTTTAAGATTCTCAGAGCAAAGGCACATTCCCTTATTCCCATTTCCCGGAAGATGTTACGAATCCACTTGGACCTAGGAGAAGAATATGCAGAACAGAAAAACATAAAATGTTCAACTGTTTCAGAAGTTATACCACAAACAGGGCAGATATCAGTTACTGTTTTTGCACCCCATCTACACATCAAAGTCTTCAGCAGCAAGGTCCCAAAGCGAAATCTAGCATATAAACCTTTGCCTAAAATGTCAGGTATGATGTCTAGATATAATTCAAACTGCGGGTACCATTTGATGTCAATAAAAAGATTTGTTAGGCTACCATGAGATCTACGGCTGATAGAGTCGTTCCATACGTAGGCCCAGTATGTACCCTTCAACACTTTGGTGTGGACGTTCTCAAGATTGTGGGGTTTCTCCCAGAATTCTCCTAGGCCCAAGTTACTGAACCAACTAGATACATGTTTAACCCAGGGGATAGAGGCTGAATTGGAGCACTTTAGCAGATCTAAAATTGAGGTCTTGTAAACATCCAGTTCTGGGACAGTCCATAGCCTTACCCAATATAAAAGTGGTCTTAAAGTAATTAGGTCGGCTATCCTACTCAGGCCCAAATCTAAAAACAATGGAATCAACGGAGTGCTAGGAGGGCAAGCACATAGATCCCTCGCAAAGTTGTTCTCTCCAATTGTTAGCCTGTTACTATCGGAGAAGCCCCAGACCTCTGCACCATAGACAGCAGCTCCCTGTGCCCTAGCAACATAAATCTTAATTGCTGGGGAGACAGTTTTTGTTTTCGTACCCCTATAAAAGCGCAGGATAGATGCAGCACTGTGCTGCAAGAGACCAGCACTCTTGTTAACCTGTTCTGCCCAGTGCAAATTATCAATTACCCTAACACCCAAATAGTCAATAAAGCTGACCTTATCCAATAGATTGCCATCTAAACGAATAGTGCATTTTTTCCGCACTCCAGAGCGAAATGCCATTAGCTTAGTTTTCTTGTGATTCAACTCCAGACCATAATTCCTACAGAATAATTTAAATCAGTCTATAAGAGCTTGTAAGCCTATTGGGGATTTGGAAATAAGAAGAGAATCGTCTGCAAAAAGAAGAAATTAGATTTTCTGAGCGCACAGGGTGGGAGCATCGTTTTGGCATGCCACCAGAACTTGTACCACCTCATTGATAAAAATTGAAAATAAAAATGGTGCCAGCACACATCCCTGGCGAACACCCCTATTTATGGGAATTTTGTCTGTTAGTTCACCATGGTTGCCCCATCTCACTTGCGTATATGTATCTTTATGCAGTCGCTTCAGGAGTTGAATTAAATTGGCTGGGGTCCCTATTCTGTGTAGCACCTCCCATAGCTTCTCTCTTGGAACCAGGTCAAAGGCTGATCTCAAGTCAACGAAAGCAACATATAAAGGCTGTTTTGCAAGAGCTGTGTATTTCCAAAACAGCACGGCTAGCCTAAAAACCTGGTCCACTGTACTAATGCTAGATCGAAATCCTGCCTGGAGGGGAGAAAGGATCTGATGGTCCGTAGACCAGCTCGTTAATCTGCCTAGAAGTTGCTTTGCATACATTGTTTGCAGGTTATCTATAAGACTGATCAGCCTATAGTTTGCTGGGAGGTTTGCATTACCCTTTTTATAAATAGGGATAATCTCGGCACCCTTCCATGTCGTGGGGATCTGCCCCCCTTCGGAGATTCTGTTAGAAAGTGCATTAATGTACCAGATCCATATTGATGGTTACGATCTATAAAGATCCCCTGGTATCTTGTCTGGACCTGGTGCTTTCCCAGGTTTTAGCGAACGGATTGCCTCAGAAGTTTCTTCAATAGAGAAATGGACAAAGCCCTCTGGATCCTGTGGGCCCCCTCCTATAGAAACAAGGGCAGAAACCGCATCTGAGGGGGGAGAGGGGTTTAACCCCACATCCCGATTGACAGGAGTCTCCGGGATGTCAATTTTATCATAAAGACATGAGAAATGTTCCACCCATCTTTCAGGTTGGATATGATTCCTTAGGGTGGTCCTACCTTCTTTCTCTCGCTTATACAACCATTCCCAGAACATCTTATTATTGTTGGATTCTGTAACATCCAACAGCTCCTGCCAAATTGATTGTTCCCAAGATCTTTTTACACGTATGATAGACTCCTTGAATGGGATCCCTTTCGTAATGGCATTTTTTAACCCTGTCTTGGCTCTATAACATAATTTGTCAAACCATGGGTTATTTACAGGGGTCCCTCCTTGCTGTCTTGCCCCAACCTTCTTATAAAATATACTTTGCAACTTAACCACCATGTTTTCGTGTATACAAAGAAATTGAATATCCTTAAGAACATAGTCTTGGTATGGGGCCAAGTTATCTATGAAGGATAGGTAAATCTCACGTAACAAGTAGGGGTTCGACACCACCTTTGGCCACCTAACCTTCATAGATAAGTTGTTCAAGGTGGGGGAGGGAACCGTGGTAAGCTGGTTATTCAAGGTTCTTCTGAAAACATCCCCAGAAATTGAGAGAATCAGGGGATAATGGTCGCTTTCACATCTAGCATCCACCTCCACATCTTCTACAGGGGCCACAGTCTTATATCAACTAGAAAGTAATCAATTACGCTTGTTGTTGTACCTCGTTTGAATGTAGGTGCTGTGTTTAAGTCGGAGGGCATACGACCGTTGCAGGCCCTTAGGCCATGCTTCAAGCAAAGGGAAGCCAACTGGGACCCTACACAAGAGCGAGGACAGAAATGATCACAGTTCAGATGTGCAATCCCCCATATTAGGCCTTCTTCCTCTGTTAAACCACTAAGTAACACAGAAGGTTCAAAGGTGCAATTTACATCTCCAGCTATTATCAAATATGATGTTGATTGTAAAGTGTCTAGAAAGTCAAGTAGCTGGGTTAGAATCTGAGATTCCTCTCCACGTGATACAGATCGGGCATAAACATTGATAAAAATTACATTAAAACTCTGTTGGAATGAAATTTGTAGCCCCCTCAAATCAGCACAGTCAAATTTTAAAATCTTATAGTCACATTGCACTCGTTTGTTTAGTAACATCAGGAGCCCCCCTTTTGCACGTCCTGTCAACGTTTAAGATGGTTGAGCAGCTATATTAAAAGAAAGAAACCCATCTATATCAATCCTCTCCTTCGCCCATGTTTCTTGAAAGAGGCATATGTCTTGGGTACTTATATATGAGCACCAGTCAATATCATCTAATTTTCTTCCAAGACCAGCTAAATTCCATGTCTCTATTGATAGACCATTTTTGTCGGACACAGCACCACATGTCTGGAAGCTAATATTCTGTGGGAATTGCTCATTAATAGTGTGATCATCTGGGCTGATCAAAAATTGTTCCTCTAAGCAGTCCCCCAAAGTAGCTTCCTGCACTGAAGACAGTCATACAGAATTGAACTGGTTGAGCTCATTGCACCCTGGTCGATCCCTTGCAATGTTGCGGCACGAATGACTATTAACTGGAGCTAGACCTGCTTTGTCTATTTCTATCTGTAGGATAGTACCTCCCTTACTTTGCCCCCTGAGAAAACGAGTGCGTTCATCAAATGCAGTAAGGCACTCAACCAAGGCTTTGTCATCAAACTCAATTGAGATTATATCATAGTTTGACCCCGAGGGGCTCCACCGTTTGGCTTTGGAAATGTCTGCACGTATGACTGATAAGCAATTCCGTTGATGTCGTAGCCAGTGGATGACCTTGTTGACCCTGGACTCATGGTCCTCAATAAGCCCCGGCATTAGCTTCTGGACTTTTTTCAAGAAGAGAGTGTTAGACCCAGGCTTAATGCTTTGTTCTTGTGTCAATATGACTGAACTAAAGGGGGCTCTCTGAGGGGGAAAATCACGAATCGGATCAGAGATAGGAAAGGGAGCAGATGGCCTGCTAGCATTAATAGATAAACGATCCCCCTTACATGAGGAATTATCAATCACTTTACGCCTCCTATTTGGTAACCAGTTTGAACGGTCAGGGGGGCGACCAGTTGGGGCACCGTAGTTTGTCATGGCAACCCCCTCAATAAAAGAGTGTTTGTTGTCTTGCTGCTCATATGTAGATTTATCTTCAGGGCTTATTGAAATCATATCTAGCCCTTCTCTATATGCCTTTTTTCTTTCGTGGTGAATAGCCTGACCTCTATCTACAGTCGAGGTGGATGCAATTAAGTTGGTCTTTGGGAGTCCACCTTTCGCCCCTTCACCTTGAGAATGGCATTCACAGCTGCACAGATGTGCTAACCTTTCCTGCAAAATTTTAGCTAATTGCAGTACCAGAGTCCTGACTTCATCCACTCTCTGCAGTATGAGAGACACATTGGTCTCGGTAGAGGGTTGCTCCATATGGGAAGTAGAAATAGTAGGGATAGAAGCGGGTGGACAAATAGTATCCTCTTTATTAAGCACAGCTGCAGTATGTTCGTGAACCCTGAGTGAATCACCCTCCTCAGCTAAAGCCTCAAACCGATTACTACAAGTTATGTTTGGGATCAAATTTATCACAGGACTTAGTGGAACAGCTGGGGTGAATATGCTTCCTTCCTCTTCTGCTAGAGGTAGCCCTCTTAGTAAAAGATCAGTAGCAGCAGTCGTTGATCCTTGGGGAAAGGGGTGGGTAATATTATGTGTGTTAAATGAGACCCCACCGCTGTTAGACGAAACAGGATCTGGCCCTTGATCCTTCATCTTTTAAAAAACTCTTGGATCCCCCTAGGATAAGCTGGGGCCTTCTTTGAAGGCAGGATTCCAATGTTACCCTCTGTGCAGTTTAATATGGCCTCTACTTCTTCAAATAGCTGATCTATCTCTTCAAAGGATTTATGACTTCCTCCTTTAGTCTTAGTGGCTGGTTTTTTGGAGAGCTTTTCCTGCTTTTTGCAGTCAGTCAAAGAGTCCATCGAATCTACAGCTTTCCTCTTCCCCATATAGGCGGTAAAGATAGCAACAACACAATAAATAATTAAATAATGCTTTAGTCTTACGTGTTCGATGGATCAATAAGTATGAGATTGGGCCCAGCCCAACTTTAGTCGGCCGAAGACGGGTGTAGACGGGCCCGTCTTGGCCCGGTCTTCACCCGGGCACACGTCCGGGCACGTCCCGCGCGCGTCCCGCGAGGGGCGCGCCTTTTTGGAGTTCCGTGGGCTGGCCGGGGGCCGGAGTCCATTGCCCAGCAACGATAGAAGCAACAACCGCGTCCCGTGAGGGGCACGCCTTTTTAGAGTTCCGGTGGGCTGGCCCAGCAACGACAGAAGCAACAACCCCAAAGGTCCTCTCTATAATTCTTCTTGTTCGCACATGTGCCTCACTGTAACGCTCCTCTGCCCTTGTCCTGGAATTCCTCACGGGGGTCTGTAGCCATGAGAGGTTGGGGTAACCAGAGTCACCACCAAATATCAAGGGACAACTGTTAGCCACACACTAACCCATAGGGCCCACATCATACACCAACATATACTGGGTGGGAACCAGGGCTCACCTATTAGCAACACCCTGTGCCTCTGGAGTTGGGCCATCACATTTGGGATGCTGCTATTCCTGAGGATAAAGGTATCATGCAAAGACCCAGGATACTTTGCATTGCCATGGGAGATGTACTGGTCCGCCAGGCACACCATCTGCACATTCATAAGTGAAAGCTCTTTCGATTTCTGAACACCTGTTCATTTTTCTGGGGGAGGACAAATGCTATATGTGTTCCATTAATAGCCCTAATAATGTTGGGGATATGTCCCAATGCATAGAAATAAACTTTCACTGTGACCAAATCCTCCACCTGAGGGAAAAGGGTGTAGCTGCACATGTGTTTAATCGGGGCAGACAACACTCTGGTCAGCACTATTGAGAACATTGGCTGATACATTCCTGCTGCCAAGCCCACTGTCACCTGGAAGGATCCAGTTGCCAGGAATTAGAGCACTGATAGCACCATGGTCTCCATCCCCACGGGCACATTTTGTGCCAGCTCCCGCTGGACTCCTACTGCTTGATTGTGGAAAAATATGCCTGGGTCCTGGGAGTCCAGGGCTCTGTGTGAGCTGGCAGGTGGTGTGTGTTCTCTGTTGGGTGAGTTATCTGGAGACCCCACAACGCTAGGTGTCCTCTCTGCAACCGAAGATGGTGATCAGATTGAAGCAAGGATCTGCTGGATGGTATGTGGATTGATGGTTGCTAGCTGGCCATCAAGACCGTCTCGGAAGTCCAGGAGGGATTTCTTCAGTCTCTGCAATGAGATGGAGATATGTCACTGTTGTTCTCTACTAGCTATTCTATGTAGCCCTAAGTTTTAACTCCACCAGGACATGAATTAGGATAACCCTCTGTTGCCACACTGTGCAAGTCCACATGTCCAAGGTGTGCCCCCTCTCAGCTACGCAGCTTTTCATTTTCAGCTGCATGTGCACCATTATTTGGTCTACATTGCATAGCATTTGGATGCCATGGGTGTTGTTTGTGGTGTACCCATGCAAGTCAAATGGAATCAGGGAGAATATGTTGCAATGCCAGATCTATATTTTAGGGACTTTGTCAGGTCCCTATGCCACTCCATGTATGTTGTAGGAGTGATGCAAGCAGGGTAACAGTCAACATGCTTCCCTCATGTGATCGCTTGTTTTGGGTGTATTATCCTGCACTATCAATGGTAAGATGCATCATCCTGGTGTGTATGTGTTCATACAAGGAGGTGTCCCTTCATGCCCAAAAGGGATCATCCCCTCAACACAGGCCCCCGTGCTGTATGGCACTGATGTATTCTGCATAAGCACATGGCAGCAAAATGTACAGCAGACCAAGTGGTGAGGATAGTGGAGTCCCATCTGTTGTGTGCAAGTTACACTAGTGCCCTTTCTCAGTGGTACAAACAGGCCTTTCCCAGCCCTTGGTGCCCCCCCCCACAAACAACATGCCTGGTCTGTGTTGCCCATGTGAGTCATAAATAGCTAGATGGTATAGTTGACACAGTGAAGGTAGTGGAGTGAAGGTAGTGAAGCGGTCTGTGCATATAGGTGGAGGAGGGGAGTCAGTGGACACTACATGCATTTGATGTTTAGCCTTTAGTGTGCCCCATGCAACCCATAAGCATGCATACAGTGCCTCCAAAGTGCTTCCCCCTCATGTCATTTGTGGGTTACATTATTCCCCCCACTGCACCTTATACTGCGTCTGTTGTAGCTTCTCAATTGCTGAAGTGTCCTATCCCTGGACTCCTTCCACCACCTCATCCGGGATGACCGCTGCAACCATCTCCTCCAGCTTCTCCTGAGGTACGGGGCTTACACTTCCAGTCTGCAGTGGTCCCTTTCTGTTACTGGCCAGTTCCTCTTTAGTTCTGCACTGGCAATTGTGCTTGTGCTTCTTACAATCCACCACCGTTATTTGATCTCTGCCACATTGTTGACTTTATCTACTATGGTCTGCCATATGGCCTCCTCCCTATGTATTGGTAATTTAAAGGTGACAAAGAGCTGGTGTTGGTGCTCTGTCACACTGTGATCAGTGTCTTATTTTCCTCCTGGCTGATGCACTTTCTCTTCCTTTTCTCCTGTGACTTTGCATGGGCCTTCTGGCTGGAACTTGGCACAATGAGGTCTCCCTGGGTTCACTCCTACCCAGGTTTCTCTATTTTTCTATTTTCAGGCTTCTGTTTGGCCTTTTTGTTGGCTTTTTCTGGATGTTTTTAGCCGAAAAGTGACGCTATTACGATTAGCGTCATGTAACTTGCCGCAATTCAGGTTAGCGACACTTTTCCAGCAACAGCGCCATTTACTTTTACAACACATTGCTTACATTTGTGCCATTTTTTGTGGTGCTAAACTTTCCTTACTGGCACATAGCATCATATTGTAGATATAGTGCAAGAAAATGGTGTGGTGCAGCGTTAATTTTACTGATGCAAAACTGCAACACATTTCTTGTACATCTGGACCAAAGAGTGGATGCATGCTCTTCGCTGTGGGAAAATTAGGATATTTGATACAATGTGGGGGCAGTTCATGGTAGAAATCCCTGGGTAGGGCAAAGAGGCTGATCACTTTTTTTGATATCTCTTCATGTTAGCTCCTTTCCATTACCAATGAAATGTGCAATTGTAAGGTGAATCTTTTCTATGAAATGCGGAATGTACATGTATTTAAGGGCTGGTGTATGTGTATTATGATTTTGTGTTTTTGTTTGCTTTGATGGATCTCAAAAAGGAAAAAAAAGAGTGAGGGATAAGGAAAGGAAAAGAGAGAGGAGCAATGAGGGAAACAACATGAGCCAAACAGAAGATGCTGGGAGTAACACAACTGTGTTTGTGCTAAAAATATAGAAGAATAAAGACAGCAGTATCATGGGCTAGGCATAAAAAGGGAAAGACAGGAGAGATAAAGCAATACAGATTTTTATGGAAAAACAATAAAAATCGCTTTTTCTACAAACAAGGGAGGTTATATAGGGCATGGTTCACACACTGTAATTTTGCAGTACTTGTTGTTGTACTATAAAACATACTACAAAATGCAATTCACAAATTATGTGCAAAGGTTTACATCTCCACCTGCCCAATCTTTTTATGTGTGGAGTTCTCTGCCCTGATTGTGTAATCTAGGTAAGTATATGTTTTAGCATTAAATGTGGGAGACACACTGGGAACTGAGCAGATAAAGGCCCTCATTATGAGATTGGCGGTAAATTCCACTTACCGCCATGCCGACTGCCACCAACATAATGCCGCAGCCGCGTATAACCACCAAGCATATTATGACACACACAAACCAATCTATCACTATACAGCCACACACACAAGTCCGCCAGCCCAAAGGTCAGTGATAAACTTGCAGTAGCAAAACCCACACCGTTATGCCAACAGAACAACGCCCACAACATTCTGACCCACGAAACACTGTGGCGGACATTCAATGGCAGTAAACCATTGTTTGCACATACCGCCGCGCTCAAAATACACACTCTCAAACAAAACTACACCACATTGGACAATTGAAACTACACACACCTGACACCCATACATACACCACACCCGCACACCCACACCACTATAAAACACACACCCACACTACCCACATCCCTTTACAACTAGGAAGAATTGCCACTAGAGAGAGATACAGCAAGAGCACCCACACAACCAGAGCCACATAACACCATCATCCATCCACCATCCACGCATCTTACATCACACACCCCAACACATCACCCCACATACCCTCACCCACACCACTCACACTACACCCATGGCACCACAACAACACCCCAGGTTCTCAGAGGAGGATCTAAGGGTCATGTTGGATGAAATCATCCGGGTAGAGCCACAGCTATTTGGGTCCCAGGTACAGCAGACATCCATTGCTAGGAAGATGGATCTATGGCAGAGAAACGTGGACAGGGTCAAAGCCATGGGACAGCACCCCAGAACAAGGGATGACATCAGGAAGAGGTGGAATGACGTATGGCAGCGGACCCCTACCTCCTCCCCCACAATTAAAAACATGGGAGGAGCAAGTCTTGGCAATCATGTATCCTGAGGGCCTGGCAGGAGTAGGAGGAGGAATGGACTCTGGTAAGTAAAATCTCTATTACTATCACCCCCCTACCTGCATGCAATCACAAACCCCCACCCTTACGCTCACTCCAATCACTTCACCACCTCCCACATACCGACCATCACAACCCACTCATCCCAATACCAAGGCCTGCATGCAACACCAATGCATGGACACGCCTCACAGACCTACATGGACATCTAGCACCACTGCATGCACACTTGAGAATCACCTAGCCCACCAAATAGCAACTCACTCAAAGGCAAATCTGCAGGGCAACAATAACCATAGAGGGCAACACACCCATGCACAATATGTCACACGCAGAAACAATAACACTGCATTCACATCCCCATAGGTACCCCAGCCAATGTCACCGGAGAAGAGGTGCCAGCAACATCCAGTCCCCCCCAGAAGAGGCCCACAGTGATGACAGCAGCTCCGGTCGTCTGGATCTGGATGACCAACCTGGCCCATCAGGGATCTCTGGACAGTCGGTTACCCAGGCACAGACACACACCACCACAGAGCCTCCCCCTCAGGAAACACCACCACAGCACCCACCCAGCGGGCCCATAGGACACGTCAATCAGCAGTGTGTCCACCACTAAAGGGACCCCAGCCACCCCACAAACACAGGACGATCAGAAACCTGGGGTCAGTGGTAGTGGGCACACAGTTCAGGGGACAGAGGCACAGGACAACAGGGAAGCTGGGAGGACTGCTGTGTGACAGGGGGAGGACAGGCCCAGGGAACCAACTCTCCAGGAGGCACTCAATGCGATCCTGGGAGCATGCCAACATTCCCAGGATACACTGGTCCAGATACTGAACAAGTTGCAGGAGAACATGCGGCTGCAGGAGGGACAGTACCTGGGGATCAGGGAGGACTTGAAGGACATCAACACCACCCTGGTCTCCATTGCAGCGGTGCTGGCGGACATGGTCAACACTATGAGGGAGGTAGTGGCACACCACCGGGCCCCTGATACTAGCCAAACCGATGAAAAGCCCTCTACCTCCGCTGGCACTAGTGGACAGGAGGCCCACCACAGGACCAACAGGCCACCAGCACTCCTCCCCCTACAGAAGGAGAACCACCCCGCAAACGTTCCCTGCGATCCAGGCAGAAGCCAAAGACTATTGCCTAGACCCCCACCAGGAAATAAGACTCTCCTGATTGTCAGCCTTGTGTCCCACTCTGTCACCCTGTCCACCTTGTACTGCCATTGCTCCTCTTCCTATGCCCCCTTGGACAATGCACCTGTGATACAAACAGACTGGACTCTATCCTGGACTTTCCTCCATCATCAACCCAGCCCTTTCCACTACCCCCTCTACTTCTTAGCACTTAAATAAACACCCTTTGAAAAAATACAAGTTTGCAGGATGTCAAATGATTTAACTTTTTATTTGTTTATCTAGGTTTAAACATTGCAATACAACTGTACAGTAATGTATACATAAGAAAAGACCTGTAGTTGGCTGCACTCAACACACCAAGAGCGATAGTGGGACACAAATATCTGCAAGTAGAGATGCCAAAGGGTACAGTGAGTGGCCATAAAAGTGGGAAAAACAGCCTGCCAGTGACAATGTCAAACACAAAACTGACAAATGCGAAGTAACCCTGTCGTACCTGTGTATCATTGGAAGTATTGGCGAATTGTTGCACTTCCATTGTCCTCATCCTCATCCTCTGCCTCCTCAGCTTCACTGTCCACAGCATCCACTTCTGCCACGTGGCCATCTCCAGCCTCCTCCTCCTGCAGAAAAGGCACCTGGCAACAGAAGGCAAGGTTGTGCAACATACGGCATGCCACGATGATCTGGCAGACCTTATTGGGTAAGTAGCACAGGGATCAACCTGTTAGATGGAGGAAACGAAACCTGGCCTTCAGGAAGCCAAAGGGCCTCTCTTCAATAACACAAGCTTTATTCGATCAATAGATCATCAAAGCAATACACAATAAATAATAAAATCAAAATATAAAATACATTTCCAATTTAAACCTGTATTAACAATAAAAAGAAGAATAACAGCCCCCGCTACTCCATTAAAAAAATAATAATAATAAATCTCATCCAATCATGATTAAGACACATTGCTGATAAAAGAATTTCTTATACGCCATGCCGCCAGTAAATACTTACTAACAGCATATATTAAAACTTTAGAACAATGACTTTTTAAGATTCTCAGAGCAAAGGCACATTCCCTTATTCCCATTTCCCGGCAGATGTTATGAATCCACTTGGACCTAGGAGAAGAATATGCAGAACAGAAAAACATCAAATGTTCAACTGTTTCAGAAGTTATACCTCAAACAGGGCATAAATCAGTTACTGTTTTTGCACGCCATCTACACATCAAAGTCTTCAGCAGCAAGGTCCCAAAGCGAAATCTAGCATATAAACCTTTGCCTAAAATGTCAGGTATGATGTCTAGATATAATTCAAACTGCGGGTACCATTTGATGTCAATAAAAAGATTTGTTAGGCTACCATGAGATCTACGGCTGATATAGTCGTTCCATACGTAGGCCAAGTATGTGCCCTTCAACACTTTGGTGTGGACGTTCTCAAGATTGTGGGGTTTCTCCCAGAAATCTCCTAGGCCCAAGTTACTGAACCAACTAGATACATGTTTAACCCAGGGGATAGAGGCTGAATTGGAGCACTTTAGTATATCTAAAATTGAGGTCTTGTAAACATCCAGTTCTGGGACAGTCCATAGCCTTACCCAATATAAAAGTGGTCTTAAAGTAATTAGGTCGGCTATCCTTCTCAGGCCCAAATCTAAAAACAATGGAATCAACGGAGTGCTAGGAGGGCAAACACATAGAGCCCTCGCAAAGTTGTTCTCTCCAATTGTTAGCCTGTTACTATCGGAGAAGCCGCAGACCTCTGCACCATAGACAGCAGCTCCCTGTGCCCTAGCAACATAAATCTTAATTGCTGGGGAGACAGTTTTTGTTCTCGTACCCCTATAAAAGCGCAGGATAGATGCAGCACTGTGCTGCAAGAGACCAGCACTCTTGTTAACCTGTTCTGCCCAGTGCAAATTATCAGTTACCCTAACACCCAAATAGTCAATAAAGCTGACCTTATCCAATAGATTGCCATCTAAATGAATAGTGCATTTTTTCCGCACTCAAGAGCGAAATGCCATTAGCTTAGTTTTCTTGTGATTCAACTCCAGACCATAATCCCTACAGAATATTTTAAATCGGTCTATAAGAGCTTGTAAGCCTATTGGGGATTTGGAAATAAGAAGAGAATTGTCTGCATAAGAAGAAATGAGATTTTCTGAGCGCACAGGGTGGGAGCATCGTTTTGGCATGCCACCAGAACTTGTACCACCTCATTGATAAAAATTGAAAATAAAAATGGTGCCAGCACACATCCCTGGCGAACACCCCTATTTATGGGGATTTTTTTCTGTTAGTTCACCATGGTTGCCCCATCTCACTTGCGCATATGTATCTTTATGCAGTCGCTTCAGGAGTTGAATTAAATTGGCTGGGGTCCCTATTCTGTGTAGCACCTCCCATAGCTTCTCTCTTGGAACCAGGTCAAAGGTTGATCTCAAGTCAACGAAAGCAACATATAAAGGTTGTTTTGCAAGAGCTGTGTATTTCCAAAACAGCACGGCTAGCCTAAAAACCTGGTCCATTGTACTAATGCTAGATCGAAATCCTGCCTGGAGGGTAGAAAGGATCTGATGGTCCATAGCCCAGCTCGTTAATCTGCCTAGAATTTGCTTTGCATACATTTTTTGCAGGTTATCTATAAGACTGATTGGCCTATAGTTTGCTGGGAGGTTTGCATTACCCTTTTTATAAAAAGGGATAATCTCAGCACCCTTCCATGTCGTGAGGATCTGCCCCCCTTCGGAGATTCTGTTAGAAAGTGCATTAATGTACCAGGTCCATATTGCTGGTTCCGATCTATAAAGATCCCCTGGTATCTTGTCTGGACCTGGTGCTTTCCCAGGTTTTAGCGAACGGATTGCCTCAGCAGTTTCTTCAGTAGAGAAATGGACAAAGCCCTCTGGATCCTGTGGGCCCCCTCCTATAGAAACAAGGGCAGAAACCGCATCTGAGGGGGGAGAGGGGTTTAACCCCACATCCTGATTGACAGGACTCTCCGGGATGTCAATTTTATCATAAAGACATGAGAAATGTTCCACCCATCTTTCAGGTTGGATTTGGTTCCTTAGGGTGGTCCTACCTTCTTTCTCTCGCTTATACAACAGTTCCCAGAACATCTTATTATTGTTGGATTCTGTAGCATCCAACAGCTCCTGCCAAATTGATTCTTCCCAAGATCTTTTTGCACGTATGATAGACTCCTTGTATGGGATCCCTTTTGTAATGGCATTTTTTAACCCTGTCTTAGCTCTATAACATAATTCGTCAAACCATGGGTTATTTACAGGGGTCCCTCCTTGCTGTCTTGCCCCAACCTTCTTATAAAAGATACTTTGCAACTTAACCACCATGTTTTCGTGTATACGAAGAAATGGAATATCCTTAAGAACATAGTCTTGGTATGGGGCCAAGTTATCTATGAAGGATAGGTAAATCTCATGTAACAAGTAGGGGTTCGACACCACCTTTGGCCACCTAACCTTCATAGATAAGTTGTTCAAGGTGGGGGAGGGAACCGTGGTAAGCTGGTTATTCAAGGTTCTTCTGAAAACATCCCCAGAAATGGAGAGAATCAGGGGATAATGGTCGCTTTCACATCTAGCATCCACCTCCATATCTTCTAGCAGGGGCCACAGTCTTATATCAACTAGAAAGTAATCAATTACGCTTGTTGTTGTACCTCGTTTGAAAGTAGGTGCTGTGTTTAAGTCGGAGGGCATACGACCGTTGCAGGCCCTTAGGCCATGCTTCAAGCAAAGGGAAGCCAACTGGGACCCTACACAAGAGCGAGGACAGAAATGATCACAGTTCAGATGTGCAATCCCCCATATTAGGTCTTCTTCCTCTGTTAAACCACTAAGTAACACAGAAGGTTCAAAGGTGCAATTTACATCCCCAGCTATTATCAAATATGATGTTGATTGTAAAGTGTCTAGAAAGTCAAGTAGCTGGGTTAGAATCTGAGATTCCATTCCACGTGATACAGATCGGGCATAAACATTGATAAAAATTACATTAAAACTCTGTTGGAATGAAATTTGAAGCCCCCTCAAATCAGCAGAGTCAAATTTTAAAATCTTATAGTCACATTGCACTCGTTTGTTTAGCAACATCAGGAGCCCCCATTTTGCACGTCCTGTCAACGTTTAAGATGGTTGAGCAGCTATATTAAAAGAAAGAAACCCATCTATATCAATCCTCTCCTTCGCCCATGTTTCTTGAAAGAGGCATATGTCTTGGGTACTTATATATGAGCACCAGTCAATATCATCTAATTTTCTTCCAAGACCAGCTAAATTCCATGTCTTTATTGATAGACCATTTTTGTCGGACACAGCACCACATGTCTGGAAGCTAATATTCTGTGGGAATTGCTAATTAATAGTGTAATAGTGTGATCATCAGGGCTGATCAAAAATTGTTCCTCTAAGCAGTCCCCCAAAGTAGCTTCCTGGTAAGATGCATCATCCTGGTGTGTATGTGTTCATACAAGGAGGTGTCCCTTCATGCCCAAAAGGGATCATCCCCTCAACACAGGCCCCCTTGCTGTATGGCACTGATGTATTCTGCATAAGCACATGGCAGAAAAATGTACAGCAGACCAAGTGGTGAGGATAGTGGAGTCCCATCTGTTGTGTGCAAGTTACACTAGTGCCCTTTCTCAGGGGTACAAACAGGCCTTTCACATCCCTTGGTGCCCCCCCCCCCCAGAAACAACATGCCTGGTCTGTGTTGCCTATGTGAGTCATAAATAGCTAGATGGTATAGTTGACACAGTGAAGGTAGTGGAGTGAAGGTAGTGAAGCGGTCTGTGCATATAGGTGGAGGAGGGGAGTCAGTGGACACTACATGCATTTGATGTTTAGCCTTTAGTGTGCCCCATGCAACCCATAAGCATGCATACAGTGCCTCCAAAGTGCTTCCCCCTTATGTCATTTGTGGGTTACATTATTCCCCCCACTGCACCTTATACTGCATCTGTTGTAGCGTCTCAATTGCTGAAGTGTCTTATCCCTGGACTCCTTCCACCACCTCATCCGGGATGACCGCTGCAACCATCTCCTCCAGCTTCTCCTGAGGTACGGGGCTTACACTTCCAGTCTGCAGTGGTCCCTTTCTGTTACTGGCCAGTTCCTCTTTAGTTCTGCACTGGTAATTGTGCTTGTGCTTCTTACAATCCACCACAGTTCTTTGATCTCTGCCACATTGTTGACTTTATCTACTATGGTCTGCCATATGGCCTCCTCCCTATGTATTGGTAATTTAAAGGTGACAAAGAGCTAGTGTTGGTGCTCTGTCACACTGTGATCCGTGTCTTATTTTCCTCCTGGCTGATGCACTTTCTCTTCCTTTTCTCCTGTGACTTTGCATGGGCCTTCTGGCTGGAACTTGACACAATGAGGTCTCCCTGGGTTCAAAATGAGATTTTCTGAGCGCACAGGGTGGGAGCATCGTTTTGGCATGCCACCAGAACTTGTACCACCTCATTGATAAAAATTGAAAATAAAAATGGTGCCAGCACACATCCCTGGCGAACACCCCTATTTATGGGGATTTTGTCTGTTAGTTCACCATGGTTGCCCCATCTCACTTGCGCATATGTATCTTTATGCAGTCGCTTCAGGAGTTGAATTAAATTGGCTGGGGTCCCTATTCTGTGTAGCACCTCCCATAGCTTCTCTCTTGGAACCAGGTCAAAGGCTGATCTCAAGTCAACGAAAGCAACATATAAAGGTTGTTTTGCAAGAGCTGTGTATTTCCAAAACAGCACGGCTAGCCTAAAAACCTGGTCCACTGTACTAATGCTAGATCGCAATCCTGCCTGGAGGGGAGAAAGGATCTGATGGTCCGTAGCCCACAATGCCTCCTCCAAAACCAGTGGAGAAGCCATCTGCTCACCCCATCCTCCACAGGATGAAGCTCACTGGGCACAATGCCCCCTCCAGAACCAGTGGAAGAAACCATCCACTCACCCCATCCTCCACAGGATGAAGCTCACTGGGCACAATGCTTCCTACAGAACCAGTGGGCAAGTCACCTACATGAGAGACTGTGGCCTTACACTCCCAGGACCAAGCACAGGGCAAGTTGCCCCCTTAAGAGCCAGTGGGCAAGTCACCCACTTGAGAGACTGTGGCCTTGCACTCCCCAGGACAGAGTAATGGGCATGTTTCCCCCTCCAGGACAAGTGGTGTTGTACCAATTTCCGGCTGAGGTGCCCCCTATTCCCTGTTCAAGTGAGGTGCCTGGCTATTTTCGACCTGATGCCCCTGAAGTGTTCTCTCCGTGTTGTTGTAGGAGTGAGGTGGTGCCTTGGACTATGTGATGTTGCCCTGTGGCCCACGGACATGGAGGACTGGGCAGTGTCCCTACATTTGTAAATATGTATGTACTTGTTGATTTGGACGCAGGTATTGCTACTATATTTATCTTATTATACTCACTTTAATCAATTCATTTTTTCCTTGCATTATTGCTGAGGGGTACGGGGTGAATATGTAATGTTTGTGCATCTGCATGTGTGTATGGTGTTGGGGGTGGGGGGTTGCGTGTTTCATGTGTGTGTCACTCTCTTTTTCCTCACCGCCCTCCCCTGTGTGCTAGGCAGCAGTACTCATTGTGGTCGTCTTCGCCGGCGTTGGCATTCGTAGTGGAGCAGAAGGTAGAAGATCATGGGGAACACATGCAAATCGGGCTCCATGGCTGCATGGTTCTTCCTTGAGTCTCCCAAGGTGAGTCTTTTCCCTTCTGTGCAGTGTTTCCACCAGGCTTTTGATGTCATCAGTACCGCCCCGGAAAATGTGGTGGATTGGTGTCTCATAATACAGAGAGCGGATCACTGTGTTCCGCCTGGCTGTAGACGGTAACCGCCATGGTGCCTGTTGATTTCGCCCTGGCGGTCGGTGTGTTAAAGTAGCTGTATGTTTGAGCCGTTTCCGCCGTGGTCATAATTTCATATTTATTACGCCGGCCTGTTGGCAGTATTACCGCCACTATATCACCATATTTTTAAAATGTGACGTGAATGGGGAGGAGTTTGGAGGGGTTTAGGAAAGTGCAGGGAAGAGTTTTCTAGAGGAAAGTCATTCATCAATCCAAAATATTGGAAAATGTACTTTTATTGTTAATACTCAAAATAAAATATTTAAATTTGTAATTCTGCCACCTCACGTCGTGGCTTGTTGGTACATCTAATGCTGCTTGCTGGATCTTTTCAGAAAAACAAATATCCTAGTAATATTTTTATTAATGGTCTTGGCCCACTGTGATAAATGTTTTTCCTTTTAATTGAACTGAGGGCCTGATTAAGAGCTTGGCAGGCGGGTTACTCCATCACAAATGTGACACATCCATTGTGCTGTATTGCAATATATTGGGATCGTAGTATGGCGGTCAAGATATCTGTCATGTTGTGATGGAGTAACCCCATCCGCCAAACTCTAAATCAGGCCCTTAGTCTTTAATTTCTAAGGCCCTCATTACAACCCTGGCGGTCGGTGTTAAAGCAGCGGTAATACCGCCAACAGGCCGGCGAAGAAAAAAATGGAATCACGACCATGGCGTAAACCGCCAACATAGATAGCCAGCGGTAATACCGCCAACAGGCCGGCGAAAAAAAATGGAATCACGACCATGGCGTAAACCGCCAACATAGACAGCCACTTTAACACTCCGACTGCCACGGCGGTAGCAACAAACACAGTGGCGGTAACCGCCAACAGACAGGCAGAACACAAGGTTCCGACCACTGTATTACAACACACCTATCCACCACCTTTTCGGGGGCGGAACCAACGCTATCAAAAGCACGGTGGAAAGAGTACACAGAAGGGAAACCACTCATCTCTCGATACCCAACGAAGAACCAGGACGCCATGGAGCCCGAGTTACAGGTCCTGCCCATGCTGGTCTTCCTCCTTCTGTATCAGGAGCAGGACAGACGCCGTTGACGACCACGGTGAGTACTGCACCTACAACACAGGGAAGGGAAAAGAGAGTGACACACACACGCAACACGCAATACCCCCACCCTCACCCACAACAACATACACACAAATACATGCAACAACATTAAATATACACCCCCTCACCCGTTGGAAGAACGCATGGACAAAAGGAAATGATTGTAACGAGTGTAATCAAGAAAAATCAGTTAGTGCAATTTCTAAAATCAGTATATACAAATATGTACACCAACTACACAAGTCTGGATAGTGTTCCAATCATTGTCCGTGGACCAGTGGTCCCAAAATGCATGGGTGAAGCCCACACAAGATACCTGACTCGAAACAGAGAAAACACTGTAGAGGCATCAGATCAAAATTAAACAGGCACCTCAGGTGGAGGGGGGGCACCTCAGCCGGATCAACGCACGACGCCACTGCTGCACGAGGAGGCTCCATGCCCATTGCTGTATCCTGGGGAGTGCAAAGCCACAGTCTCTCAAGTCTTTCCAGTGGGTGGTTTGCCCAATGCTTTATCCTGGGGAGTGCAAAGCCACAGTCTCTCAAGTCTTTCCAGTGGGTGGTTTGCCCACTGCTTTATCCTGGGGAGTGCAAAGCCACAGTCTCTCAAGTGGATAACAGTCTCCACTGGTTCTGGAGGGGGATTGGTGCCCAGAGTGCTTCATCCTGCCAAGGACTGAGGTAATGGATGTCAATCTCCACTAGTTCTGGAGGGGGCTTTATGCCCAGAGTGCTTCATCCTGCCAAGGACTGAGGTAGTAGATGTCAATCTCCACTGGATCTGGAGGGGCTTGGTGCCCAGAGTACTTCACATTGCCAAGGACTGAGGTAGTGGATGTCAATCTCCACTGGTTCTGGAGGGGACTTGGTTCCCAGAGTGCTTCACATGCAGTGCGGCTGATCCCATTACCTCACATGGGTGTGTGTGTCACGAGATTGCCTAGGAACAGGTAGCATGATACGCCATGGAGGCAGAGACATACCCCACCCTGCTGCGGCTTCGCCTGCCACCTGCAGGTGCAAACAGTGATGAGAGTCATGCCTCATGGAAGCTGGGCAGGGTCCAGGAAGTCTCCTCCAGCCTTGGACGGCTGCCGACTAGGGATGGTAGCCATGTCAGATGTGTTGGCACAGTCTGAGCACGTCGCGGGGCTGGAGGCGGTGCTTGCGGCGGGGCTTGCGGCGGTGTCTGTGGCGGAGGTTCTGGCGGTGGTGCATGTGTCAGCACCTGTTGAGGGACACAGCAGGACGTCTCCTGCAGCCTCGGATGGCTGCCCACTGGGGATGATGTTGGGGACTCTTGCTGAGGCAGCAGGCATGCAGGTGGCGGTGCAGGTGGCAGTGCAGGTGGCCATGCTGGTGGTGGTGCAGGTGGCGGTGCTGGTGGCGGTGCAGGTGGCGGTGTCCACCGCTGTACAGGTTGGTGTAGTGGTTGACAGAAGCGGTGACTTTAGTCCCTCAGTTGGAGCCACCGTGCCCTGTCCTGACCTGCTCTTCGGCTTGTGTCCATTCCCCACCTTTGATGTTGCCGCAGGTGTCTTGCCACTGTCCCCTTTTGGTTTGGAGGAGCCCTTGGTGGCTGGTAGGTGCGGCTTCTTCCTCCGGGATATGGGCACCTTCTTCACCTTGGCAGGTGGTGGAATGTCCTTCACCTCACTAGGTGGCACGCTGGCTGCCCTGATGGGTGGCGCACTCAATGACACCTCAGTTGCTGGCACCACTGTGCCTGGGGATTTGGTGGCTGAGGTGCTGGGCAGGGACCTGGAAAGCCTGGCCCTAGGGGAAGGACGGGGGGGAGGTGTAGGGAAGAGGTCAATGTTAGCCAGGAAATTCTTTTTTGACACACTGGGACGGGAAGATGGAGGGGAGTGGAGGAAGAGGTAGTGGTTGTAGGAGGTGTACGTTTGCTGAATTTGGGTGAAGGTGCATGGGCCGGAGGCTGTTGTGAGGTGGATGGCTGTTGGGTGGATGTGTGCCTGCGTTTGTGTACTTTGGGAGGAGGGCTCACAGACACACTGGGAGAGGACACTGGGGATGTGTGAATGGTAGTGGGGGTGGTGAGTGCATGTGAGGGGTGTGTGGTGATGGGCATGCTGGTGATGGAGGTAGTGGCTGAGGATGTAGTGCATGCAGGTGTGAGTGTAGACGAGACAGGGAGGGAGGAGGAGGACGTTGGAGGAGGGGGACACAGTGGAGGCAGTGGATGTTGCTGTGTCTGCATGGGGATGGTGCTAGTGTGAGTGTTTGTGGGATGTGTGGTGCTTATGTTTGCCATGTCCACTCGTATGTTGAAGAGTGTGCATGCTGGTCTGATGGTGTGCTTGGGATAGGATGAGGTAGAGGGGATTGGGTCTGGATGCAGGAAGTTGGAGAGGGTAGGCTGGACACAGGGACAATGGCTGCCATCAGTGCTGAGGCCAGAGCCTGAAATGCTCTCTGTTGGGCCGACTGCCCAGAATGAATGTCCTCCAGGTATGCATTTGTTTGTTGCAAATGCCTCTCAACACCCTGGATGGCATTCAAAATGGTTGATTGCCCAATAGTGAGGGATCTCAGGAGGTCAATAGCCTCCTCACTGATAGCAGCAGGGTTGACTGGGCCGGGGTTTGAGGTGCCTGGGGCAAAGGAGATGCCCACCCTCCTGGGTGAGCGGGCACGGGAAACATGCTGCGGGGCTGCTAGGAGGGCGGTGCTGGAAGGGGTGGTGGTGGCTGTACCTGTTGATGCAGTGGGCACAGAGGTACCCGCCACCGCAAGGGAGCTCCAATCAGAGAAGGAGTCGCTGTCACTGGTGTATGCTCCTGTCCCCGTCGTGGAGCTCCCCTCGCCCTCCGTCCCACTGGTGGCTTCAGACTCCGTTGCTTCACCCTCCAGGGCCATGTGGGATGCAGCTCCCTCCTGCTCCGGTGCCACTGCTCCTCCTCCAGATGATGCTAATGCACGCAAGAAAAGGGTGACAAAACAAAAAGGGGGGAAAGATAGAAGATACACATGGTCAGTGCATGCAACGCCACTACCGTTGGCGGACACAACACACAGGGAGCAGCCCTATGCCTAAGCCATGTACTAACAGTTCATAGGAAATTTACATGCCCATGAGGGACGATGCCTAAGCCCAATTGCTGCACACCTGGAAGCCACAGAAACCTGACTAGGTGTAGATGAGTATTACCAGTAGTGGTGTTGGGGTGCCACCGAGCCTGCCTAACAAGGGACCTAGCCTACCAAGTTCACCCTGGCCTAGGTGAACCCACAGCCCACTTCCCCCTCCCAGACACCTCGTAAAGCGCACCGAGTCAGCTGAATTAGATTGTACTCACCCGCTTATGGCTGCTGTGATGCCCTCAAGCGCCCATCCAACTCCAGATAGGCCACTGCCAGGATCCGGTACATAAGGGGGATCATGGTGCGACGGGCACCCCTTCCACGTTGGGAGGCCATGCCAAGCTGGGCCTCTGCCATCTTCTTGCTACAGCGGCGCAGGTCCTCCCATCTTTTCCGGCAGTGGGTGCTCAGTCTGTGGTAGACCCCCAAGGTCCGGACGTCCTTGGCGATGGCACGCCAAATACCCTTCTTCTGGTGGTTGCTGACTTAGAGGAAAAGTGAATTTAGAATGGATGTTACTATCCCGTACATTTCATCTCACACATTGCCAAACACCTCCCACCCTGGGCCAGACATACAAACACACACACTATCCTGACATGCTGGCCTGTACCCCTCCCCCCCCTCTTCCATCCACGACACTCCATACAATCAAGTGCCATCTGCCATGCTCACAGTGTACTCACCTGTTTGTCTGGAGGACTGTACAGTTGTGTGTACTGGGGAACGACCCCATCCACCAGTTTCTCCAACTCCTCCCAAGCGAAGACAGGGGCTCTTTCCCCAGACACTGTAGCCATTGTCGCTTCCAGACACAGGTCACAGCAGCACTTGCAGTGTAGGTCCTCTCCTGTTGAAGGTCAGGTATCAAGTGAGGGAACAGTTAGAAAATGGCGGCCACGTCCGCGGCGGTGCCTACCGTCACTTCCGGCGTACATCGTCATTGGCACCTGGGACCCATAGGGCCCAATGTTAACCAATGCTGAATTACGACACGTTCTTCCACTGCCTACCGCGACGGTGTACTACGCTAGTGCAGTTACCTCATTTCCCATTGTCCCACCTTATAGGTCAGGCAGCCACCATTTCAGGGGCCACATGGCAAGGGAAAAACTGCATCACACCTATTTAGGCCTGGAATACGGACAGAAAAAGGCACATTGTGACTTTCCAACGTTTTAGCAAATAACACATTGTGGTACCTAAGTGTTGGATGACCCTCTGCTCACTGTTCTCCTACATAGGTCAAGTCTGCTGGGGCAGATGATGAGATGGCGGCAGCCTCTGGTGTACAGACCCCTGGTGGCCCTGTCGACAATGGAAGAGAGACACATCATTATCACTTACAGACTTGATCGTACAACAATCCTGGAACTGTGTGCCCAGGTGGAGCCATACCTGATGTCAGCTATCCGCCAACCCACAGGAATCCCCCCTCTAGTGCAGGTTCTGTCAGTACTCCATTTCCTGGCCAGTGGGTCTTTTCAAACAACAGTGGCCATGGCATCAGGAATGTCCCAGCCAATGGCGGTCATTATGAACATGGCGGTAAAGACCGCCAACCACCGTGGCGGCGGTGAACAGAATCCCACCGCCGCCGGCGAATGGAAACCCGCCATATAATGAACAAAAAACCCAACACCGCCAAAGATTCCCACACCACCACTCCCCACCAGGACCCTGTAGGTGGGAATCACAGCCAACCCCCCCCTGCCACCGCCAAGCACACCCACATCCCGCCCTCCAAATAAAGTTGCACAAATCACCTCGGCGGACAGTGGAGGCCGGACGACCATTGGCGGCTGAGACCGCCACGGACGGCAAATGGGCCCAACAGCAACCACTGCACACATTGGCTAGGCTTAGCACCCACACACCTGACACACATCCAGAACACCATAAAACACCCCCAGTCACACCCCACAATCCCTTGCAACAAAACCAGGACCAGAAGATGAAGCGCACCAGAGCCAGACAGAGAACACCAGCAGACAGGACACGCACATCGACCCACACAGGAGAACCCAAACACCGTCTCCAGTCCCGACGCCATCCACCACCCTCACCATGTCCCCCCAAAAAAATCCACGCTTCACCGAAACGGAGCTAAGGACCATGGTGGACGAGATCCTAAAAGTGGAGCCACAAATATTCGGCTCCAAGGTGCAGCACACACCCATCGCCCGCAAAATGGAGCTGTGGCAGACCATCGTCAACAGGGTGAATGCAGTGGGACACCATCCATGCACCAGGGACGACATCCGCAAGAGATGGAACGACCTGCGGGGGAAGGTCCGGGCCATGGCATCCAGGCACCACATCGAAGTACAGAAGACTGGGGGAGGGCTGCCACCAACACCACTCAACTACACCAACTGGGAGGAGAAAGTACTCACCATCCTGCACCCAGAGGGACTCACTGGACTCACTGGAGGAATGGACTCAGGTAAGTCGTCTTCATTTACCCCATATACACCATACCTGCAATGCATGCACCACCCCACCACACCAACACCCACCTAGACCCACACCCCTCCCAGCCTTTACCCACCACATCCACCACCCTGCATCACTCACAACTCACTACCAGGCCCACTTCACTCCTGCTGTGCACAGCCACCAACCCCTGCACGTTCCCACAATGAAATACAATACAATACAATACATGGACAAGAGGCCCCCACAACAGCCCTGGACAACCAGCAACAGTTGTCCCAAGCAGCTGAAACTGCACAGGAAAAACCCTCCCAGGAATCACAAGGTCCGACCATGTCACCCCAAGTAGCTCCACAGCAGGCGCCCAAACGTAGCCTCAGGCCAAGATATGGCACTGGAAACCCAGCAAAGAACAAGCCCCCTACCAACAATTGACACTGCTGCTATTGCCAAGCAACCAACACACTCATTCACAAACTGCACTTAACTGAGGGCTAAATGATGAACAGAACTACAAAGAGGACCCACCTATGAAATCAAACAGGCCTGCCACCAAGTCGGTTTTGAGGACAACCAAAATTATCGACTTCCATCACTGTACATAGCACATTTCACTGTATTCCACCAATAAACAACATTTCTCACCTGTAACACTGTCCCCTGTCTTCAATGTTGAACAAAGTGGAGTAATGATGCAACAGGCAGGGATCATCTTTATTGTCAAATTGTGCATGCTGCTGGTACAGTGTGTTTCTAAAAAGTCAAGAAGGGAATGCTTATGTTGTCTGTCTGCACCATGCTGAAGAGGTCCATGACTCACATATCATGACCAATTCCCCCTGGTTTACATGGCACACTTACAGTATCAGTCACTAACCACATATACAGGCTGAAGTCCCAGACAGTTATTGGAAGTAGAGTTGTATCAGTTGGTTTCTGGAATTTACATCTTCCTCATCCTCACCTATCTGAGGTAACAGATCAGGACCCATAGCACACTCCACCACCAAGAGGGGAATTGAATGTCTCACTGCCACATTGTGCAGCATGCAGCAGGCCACCACTATCCTACACACCTTATCAGGCCCATAGACCAGGGAACCCCCAGAGATATGTAGGCACCGAAATCTAGCCTTCAGGATACCTATAGTTTGCTCTATCACCCTCCTAGTACATCCATGGGCCTCATTGTATTTTCTCTCTGCATCCGTCCTGGGATTCCTCAATGGTGTCAGGAGCCAACGCAAGTTTGGATAGCCAGAATCACCTAGAGAAATGGTCAATACAGAGTCGTCATTTCAATGTCCTTAGTCTGACAGGCTGTTTTTCAGCAATGTGTCAGTTAGTGACAGGCACACTTACCGATGATCCACCCTCTGTCCTCTTGGAGTTGTTCCATCTTTTGTGGCACACTACTGTTCCTCAACACAAATGAATCATGGACTGAACCAGGAAACATGGCATTCACATGGGATATGTACTGGTCTGCTGTACATACCAATTGGATGTTCATGGAGTGAAAGTCCTTCCTGTTTCTGTACACCTGTTCACTCACTCTTGGGGGGATGATGGGTATGTGGGTTCCATCGATGGCACCAATAACATGGGGAATGTTTGTAAAGGCATAGAAGTCTGACTTGATGGCAGGGAGCTCAGCACTTTGGGGGAATCGCACATAGGATTGCAGATGTTGTACAAATGCATTTAGAAATCTTGTAAGTACCTGGCTGAACATTGGCTGTGAGAAACCAGCACCCATGCCCACTGTCTCTTGAAAGGAGCCTGTGGCCAGGAAATGGAGTGCGGAGAGCACCTGCACCTCAGTTGGAATGGCATGCTGATTACGATTTCTGGGAGTCAGTGCTGGATCTAGTAATGCACATAGGTCCTGAATAGTTGCACATGTGAGTCTGTAAGTGATAATGATTTGACGCTCCACCACAAGTGGTCTGTACACAGAAGGTGTCCTTCCTCGCCACAAGGGTCTGTACCTGTGAGGGGTAAGAACAAGGAGTCATGTGCACACATACACAGGCATATTTGCTAAACACATTCACTGCATTCTTCATAGTAGTGTCTGTACAATAACTGCAATTGTCACCACTGAGAGAGAACAGAGTAAATCATGTGTGATAATATACTCTATGGATAGAGACATATGTGAATCATATGGCTAGTAGGCCCAGCATTGTGACTAAATTGAATTTGAAGATGCGTAGGTGATGGCAAAATGTCTGCCCACTGTAATTTTGCCCCTTCGTTGTGGAAGTGACCTAAGACCACTAGCGGTTAACGTCACAGCGTTCGGCGGTGTTTACCGCTGTTCGCACCCTCATTGGATAACATGGATGCCATTAGGGAATCTTGGCGTATCATGATTTCCGCCGGCGGTGATGGTGCATTCCGCCACGGAACGTACGTGCGTTCGTCATCGTGTGCTCACTTGACTCTCTGATCTGGTGCGGAGAAGTACTCCACTCCGTGTACTGCTGTGGCCTGCCTCTGGATGTTCCACGTGGTGCAGGGGAAAGGGCACCGGCCTTCACCCAGGAAGAACTGGAGAAACTGGTGGAAGGGGTCCTGCCCTTGTTTGGCAGACTCTACGGCCAGCCAGAGGTACAGAAAAGTCTGGGTTTGGGGGGCACTGTATGTGTAATGGATGGAGTGGATTGCCCTGATGTGCGTTCCTGTGAGCCACGATGGGGCTTGGTGCATGGAATGCTGCGTGCCACTGTCCTGCATGTCTGGGAGTACTGTCTAGGACAGACAGTACCTATGTCTAACAATCAGCCAGCTATTGCCATCGTGCAGGTGCCTGACCTCTGTGTTTCTTCTCTGTGTCTCCCTACTAGGTCAGCACTCACCAGAAGAGGGCACATTGGCATGCCATTGCCAAGGAGGTATGGACCCTGGGGGTCTACAACCAGCAGAGCACCCACTGTCAGAAGAGGTGGGAGGACCTGCAGCGCTGGGCGCGGAAGATCAGTGAGGCCCAGCTGGGGAAGTCCTCCCAACATGGTAGGGATACCCGTCGGGCACTGACCCCCTCAGTGCGAAGATTCCCGGTGGTGGGGTACCCAGACCTGGATGGGCGCTCGAAGGCTGCACAGCAGTCACAAGGGGGTGAGTACTCACAGCCCATACTTCACCCTGGAAGGATGAGTGTGTGTGCGATAGGGTAATGGGGCTTAGAGCAGGGTTTTGACTGGTGTCCAGCTACTGTCTGCTCCTCAAAGGGTGTAGGGGTGTCCCTGTCAGGTTTCACCTACCTCAGCTTCAATGCAATGACAGGATATGGGTGTAGGTCACTATACTGCTCAGTAGTCAGGGCCATGGTCATGGGCCTAGTGCACAGTGCAGCCTGTTGGGTCTGTTTGCTATGTAGCTGTATGTCTGGCCAGTGTGTATCAGCATTCAGCTACTTACAAGTATCTCTCCTGTTTTGTCTCCCAATCCCTGTTCTCTTTTGTGAGTCTGGTACAGCATCAACATCAGATGAGGGAGCTGAGGCACCGGCTAGTTGGGAGACAGCGGCCCACGGATCCTCAGAGGCAGAGACAATGGACGCCCAGGGGACCAGTGGGTGGGAGGGCGTGGGGACTTCCGCGGGGGAGGCTACTACCACCAGTGGCAGTGACTCTGAAACCTCCTCCGATGGGGGTCCTCTGGCAGTGGTGGACACTAGTGGACAAATCATGACCGTGACATCTTCCGCCATCACCCATACCATCAGTGCCATCCCTTCTGCTCCCCACCGAGTTGGCCGTGACCACCCACCCAGAAAGGTGGGCATCTCCTTCGCCCCAGGCACCTCCTCCCCTGCCCCAGTCAGCCCTGCTGCCCTCACAGAGGAGGCTATTGACCTCCTGAGAACCATCTCTGTAGGGCAGACAACCATCGTCAATGCCATCCAGGGGCTAGCCTCAGAGGTGCAGCAGACTAATGCCTATCTGGATGGCATTCATAGTGCCGTGCCTGCCCTACAGAGATCTTTTCAGGCTCTGGCCTCCTCTTGGACGGCAGCCAGTTTCCCTTGCCATTCCGTCCCTCCTCCAATCTCTTCTAGCCCTTCCAGCACCCCACTACCTTCACCCATCCAAGGCACACATTCAGACACGCAGTCAAGCACTTCAACGCACAAAAACACACTTCCAAACACAAGCACCACACCTCCCACCACAAGCATTCACACAGCCAATATACACCTGCACACACAACAACATCCACTTCCCCCAGTGTGCCCGCCTCTTCCGCCTCCCTGTCTGTCCCCTCTACATGCACACCCTCATCACTCACTGTTACTGCTCCTCTTCCTGCACTCACCACAATAGCAGACAGCCATACATGCACCCCATAAACCACACCTGCACTCACCACCTCCACTGTACTTGACACATGCAGCACACTCACCCGACTTGCAGACACCCACCCAACATACATCCACACCAGCTGTCTGTCTTCTCCCACTGTGTCCATCCCTCCACCTCCCAAAAGACTCAAACGCACCAAGACACCCAGCCATCAGACATACACCACACCACAGCATACTGAGCAGTCACCGGCACCCACTACACTCACACGTACACCCCATGCATCAACTCCCTCTGCCTCCACTCCCACACCCTCATCCATGCCCACCCCAATTGCTCCCAAGAAACTTTTCCTCTCCTGTGTAGACCTGTTCGAACCCACTGGCCTACCCCGTCTTGTCCCAAAACGTGCCCACCTCCTTGCCCTTTCCGCTACTTCCACATCGCAGCCCACCCCGGTCCAGCCTTCCCATTCCTGTGCCCCTTCTCCAGTGAAGAAGAAGGTCCACTCGGAGCCTAAGGCATCCAGCTCCACCCGAGCCAAAAAGCCCCCCCCTCTTCAAAGGAGAAGCCCACCCCCCCACCTCCTCCCGCAAGTCTAAGTCCCACCCCCGTTGTAAATCACCCCCCAACCCCCATTCCGTGAGGTGCCTGGATTCCCCTATGGTGCCCCGCTTTGTGGAGTACCCAGCACTTGTGGGAGTCAGGTGTGGCCAGTTGTGGCCAGGGACAATGGAATCTTGTTGGACTGGCCATTTTCCCTGTTTGCTTCATCTAGCTCACTGAGATAAAGTTTCTGTGTAGCCTGTGTTTTGGCTGCACGCAGTTCCACCCTGGTGTTTGTTTAAATGATTTATGTGTATGGGGCTATTGTGTGTCCTATGGCAACGTTGCAGTTGCCTCCAGTCGGGTATGACCCTCTTGGTGTGGGGTGTCTGACTGGTGCTGCTGGGAATGGTTGGGGAGTGTTGTCATCATCTTCGTCAGCGGTCTCGGTCGTGTAGATATATGGCAAGGAGCAAGGCTGGCATGATCTGCAGCTCTCTGTCCATGGCTGCCGCTACACATTTTGTGGTACTCCGGTGAGTGTTTCCTTCTATTTGTTTCATTTCCGCCTAGCTTTGTGTGGCGATGGTTCCCGCCCCGGAACTGGCGGCGGAATGGTGTTCATAATTTGATGGGCGGGTAGGACCTCTCCGATGGCCTGTGGGCGGACTCTGCCATCGTCAGCGGGACTACTTTGCTGGCGGTGGGTGGTGCGCGGGATGCTAGAGTTTCGTTTAGTTCATTATTTGGCAGTTCGGACCGCTCCTCTGTTGGCGGTTTCTGCCGCCACCGCCAGCGGTGCGGAACGGACCGCCATGTTCATAATGAGGGCCAATGTTCTCTAACGTGTTGTCCAGAGTGATGTCTGCCCTGCTGAAACACATGCACAGCTACATCGTTTTCCCTCAAGTGGAGGATTTGCCAACAGTGAAAGGTGACTTCTATGCCCTGGGACACATCCCTAACATCATTGGTGCCATTGATGGTACACATGTGGCATTTGTCCCACCTGCAGGAATGAACAGGTGTACAGAAACCATAAAAGCTACCATTCTATGAATGTGCAGATGGTGTGTTTGGCAGACCAGTACATCTCCCATGTGAATGCCAAGTATCCTGGCTCTGTGCATGACGCTTATATTTTGAGGAATAGCTGCCTCCCTTATTTGATGGGGCAACTCCAGAGGCACTGTGTGTGGCTAATAGGTGAGCCCAATGTCCCAACACAGTTTACATAGGTGTCTGGGTATGGTAGAGTCCCTAAGGGTTGGTGTATGTCTCACAGTTGTCCTTCGATATTTGCAGGTGACTCTGGTTACCCCAACCTCTCATGGCTACTGACCCCAGTGAGGAATCCCAGGACAAGGGCAGAGGAACACTACAATGAGGCACATGGGCGAACTAGGAGGATAATTGAGCGTACTTTCAGCCTCCTAAAGGCCAGGTTCCGGTGCATCCATCTGACAGGTGGCTCCCTGTACTACTCACCGAAGGAGGTGTGCCAGATAATCATGGCATGCTGTATGTTGCACAACCTGGCTATGCAACGCTAGGTGCCTTTTCTGCAGGAGGATGGGCCTGATGTTGGTCTTGTGGCAGCTGTGGAGCCTGTGGACAGTGAAGAAGAGGCGGCAGAAGAAGAAGATATAGACAACTGAAACAACATCATCATGCAATACTTCCAGTGAGACACAGGTAAGAGACTGGCACTGCTCCTCTCATATTATACTACTGTAGGACATTGCATGATTCTGGCTTTTTACCTCTGTGTATGGACCCTGACAGTTCACTTTGGCTTTCCATTTTACAGATCTGTGTACCACTTTCTGCCTTCTGCTATGTCTACTGCTGCCCAACAACTGTCTAACATTGGTATGTGAAAATGAACATTGACATTGCTATTTTTCAGATAAGTTGCAATTACACATTTGTGAAAGTACAGACTGACTCCAGATTGATTTGTGATTCAAGGGTGTTTATTTATGTGCTAATAATTGGAGGGGGCTGTGCAATGGCCAGGGGTGATGGTGGAGGAATGTTCATGGTGGAGTCCAGTCTCTTTGTATCACAGGTGCATTGTCCAAGGGGCATATGAAGTGGAGTAATGGCAGTTCAAGGTTGACAGGGTAACACAGTGGGACAGAAGGGTGACAATCAGGAGAGTCTTATTTCCCGGCGGGGGTCTTGGCAATGTTTTCTGTCTTGTTCCTGGATCTCAGGGACCGTTTGTGTGGTGGTTCTCCTTCTGCAGGGAGTGGGGTGCTGGTGGCCTGTTGGTCCTGTGGCAGGACCTCCTGTCCACTAGCGCCGGCGGAGGTGGAGGGCTATTCATCGTTCAGGCTAGTGTCAGGGGCCCGTTGGTGTGCAACTGTGTCCTTCTTAATGTTGACCATTTCTGCCAGCACCCCTGCAATGGTGACCAGGGTGTTGTTAATGGACTTCAAGTCCTCCCTGATCCCCAGGTACTGTTCCTCCTGCAGCCACTGGGTCTCCTGAAACTTGGCCAGTACTGTGCCCATGGTCTCCTGGGAATGATGGTATGCTCCCATGATGTCTGATAGTGCCTTGTGGAGAGTGGGTTCCCTGAGCTTGTCCTCCCCCTGTCGCACAGCAGTCCTCCCAGCTTCCCTGTTATCCTGTGCCTCTGTCCCCTGAACCGTGTGCCCACTGCCACTGACCCCAGGTCCCTGATTGTCTTGGGTCGGTGGGTTTGCCTGGGGTCCCTGTAGTGGTGGACACACTGCTGATTGACGTGTCCTGGGGACAGAGGGATGGGCCCACTGGGTGGGTGCTGTGGTGGTGTTTCCTGAGGGGGAGGTTCAGTGGTTGTTTGTGACAGTGGCTGGGGAACCGACTGTCCTGAGGTCCCTGATGGGCCGGGCTGGTCATCTTGATCCAGGCGTGCAGAGCTGCTGTCGTCACTGTGGGCCTCTTCTGTGGGGGGGACTGTACATGTCTGGCACCTTCTGTCCGGTGACGTTGGGTAGGGGTCCTGTGGGGGGGTAAATGCATAGCTATTGTATCTTGTGCCATCTTGTCCAATGTGTGAGTAACCCTCTACTCCTGTGCTTGGCTTATTGACTTTGGCCTTGTGTGATTGTTAATTTTGGGGCCTGGGTGAGTATCTCTACTGGACATGCTTTGGTGATGGGGGTCCATGCATTGTTGTAACATGCAGGGCTTGGTATTTGGATGTGTGGATTGTGCTAGTGGGGTATCTGTGGGATGTTGGGGTGATGGCTGTGAGGGTAGGGGTAGGAGATAGTGATGGCATGCAGGTAGGATGGAGGGATATAGTAGTAAATATTTGCCTTACCAGAGTCCAGTCCTCCTGCTATTCCTGCGAGGCCCTCAGGATGCATGATTGCCAAGACTTGCTCCTCCAATGTTGTTAGTTGTGGGGGTCCACCGCCAGTCCTCTGTACAGCTACCTGGTGTCTGGATACCACGGAACACACCTTCCCCCGTAGGTCGTTACACCTCTTCCTGATGTCATCCTGTGTTCTTGGATGCTGTCTCACTGCATTGACCCTGTCGACAATTCTCTGCCATAGCTCTGTCTTCCTTGCAATGGATGTCTGCTGCACCTGTGATCCGAATAGCTGTGGCTCTACCCAGATGATTTCCTCCACCATGACCTTGAGCTCCTCCTCAGAAAACCTGGGGTGTCTTTTAGGTGCCATGACGTGGTGTGGGTGATGTGTGAGGTGCTGTTTGTTGTGCTGTGTGATGTGTTGTGTTGGTGTGTGTTGTATGAGGTGCGTGGATGTTGTATAACTGATGGTGTTGTGTGCCTGAGGATGCTGGGGTTGTGTTTGCTATTCTCTCTCTCTCTGCTTCTTCCAAGAAAATCATTGTAAGGGGTTGTGGGTAATGTGGGTGTGTGTTTTATAGTGTTGTGGGTATGTGTGTGTGGTGTGTGTATGTGTATCAGGTGTGTGTATTTTGAATTGTCCAATGTTGTTGTGTATTGTAAATGTGTGTGTATGATTCGTGGGTCGTGATAGTGTGGGCGCAGTTCTGTTGGTGTGACGGTGTAGGTTTTGCTATCGCCAGTTTATCATTGACCTTTGGTGTTGCGGACTTGTGTGGGTGTCTGTATTGTGGTGGATTACGAGATGTGGGTTGTAGTACCTGTAGTGGATTTCCACCGCGGCCACGGTATCTTGACCGCCGTCAGCACGGCGGTAAACGGGATTTACCACCAGGGTTGTAATGAGGGCCTAAATTATTTGAAATGTACGTGAAAAATTAAGATATTTATTCAACCTTCATATATCTTCCTCTGTGAAATACACATTCAACACACCTTCTATTTGTTTTGTTTGTTCACAAGTCCAGCACTCATATCCACCTGAATCTCATTACAGCAACAACAATCACAGCCAGGCACAATCCCTATATTACAAACATACACCAACAAACTCTTTCCCTGCTTTCACTGTGTCAGTGAATGTATGTGAGTTCGCCCCTCTTTTTGAGTAGGTGTGGGTGCTAAATTCTGCTTTGCTGGCAGGGTTGGCAGAAAATGTTCTACTCCGCGTCATGCTTGTAGCGTGGAGTTCTGGTCAAATTCTGCCAATTTCCGAGTGGTGGAGTTTTTTTCTCGCACGTGGCTCGCCAATAGTAAGTTGGCAAGTGCAAGTGAGAATTGGCATTCCCAGCATGATTTTCAGGCACTGGGAGGGCACCAGACAAGATTTTATAACTGTGAACGATTGCAGGCAGTCACAACCACTCATGGTGAGAAAGCTGCCACTCAAGTAGAAAATCTACTTGAGAGGGAGAAAAATCAGACTTGAGCAGCAGAGCCCTTTGGCGTGCCGCATGTTGCCATTTGTGCCGATTTTTTTTTGTAAGAAACACCCTTGAGGTGCAAAAAATCTGCACAATCAGCACAATGTGCCAATTTATGCCTGTTTGCAAAACTCTGCAGAATCTCACAGAGTTTTCATGTAACTGCTTGAGATTCTGCAGGGTGAAACTCTGCAAATTCTGTGAGTTCTGCCCACTTCTGTTTTTCAGGAATAATAAGTGGAGGAGGAATAGAGAGAGCGTTCTTAGGGTTAGGATTAATATTTTGGGGATGTCCAGGCAAGCTGTGATTTCCAGATACAGCTCACACCTGTTGTCATCTGAGACATTGTTTCTGAGTGGGAGAGCAGAACCAACAGGATTTTCAAACAAGCTGTTCCCAGGCTATCCCAGCATATGTTTTATGACACAGGGGGTCATTATAACCTTGGCGGGCGGCCGCCAATGCAGGCGCACTCGCGCCACGGTCATTATGAGATCCCCGCCGGCCCAGTGGGGATCTCGGCCACAACACAGGAGCCGGCGGTGTTGCAGCTGTGTGACGGGTGCAGTTGCACCTGACGTGCATTTCACTGTCTGCATAGCAGACAGTGAAAAGCTGCACGGGCCATGGCAGGGGGCCCCTGCACTGCCCATGCGAGTGGCATCTGCAGTGCAGGGGCCCCCAGGGGCCCCGCGACTCCCCTTTCCCCCAGCCTTTTCATGGCGGTGCAAAACGCCATGAAAAGGCTGGCGGGAGGGGGACTCGCAGTCCCCTGGGCAGCGCTGCAAGCAGCGCTGCCCTGGAGGATTACTCCCGCCGGGACAAAAGTGGCGGGAAACCGCTGGTCCCGGTGATGCAACTGCGGTGCTTCCACTGCTGTCGTAATCCCCAGGATTTCACCGCCAGCCTGTTGGTGGTGAAATCTATCAAAACCACTCTGGCGGTCAAAGACCGCCAGGGTTGTAATGACCCCCACAGTGTCCTGTGACATTTTTGGCATCTCACAATCCAGCCAGTCCCAATGCTTGCATCAGGTCCTCAGGTGGATATACTGAAGGGTGCCTCACTACATTTTAATCCCCCAGTCACTGTCAGAAAAGCAAAGTTTGCTAGGGATTGTTTATGCCCTTTACCACTACCCTTGTGTGCTGGGTGCCATTGATTGCACTAATATGGCACTTCAGACACCCACTACACAGCACACCTTTTCTGCAGCAGATATTTCTCACGCTCAATTAACGTTTGGGCTGTCTGTGATGCCTCAGGCTGCTTCACAGATGTGTATGTTGTGTATGTTGTGTGTTCTGGCAGCAGACACGGCAGCTTCATTTTCCATTAGTCACTTCTTTCACATTGTTTGGTTGCTTGCAAATTTGAAGACATGTGGCTTCTGGGTAAGTAATGACTCCTCATACAGAGCTAGAATTGCTATTTGTAAATCTTTTTTAAGCTGCATTAAAAAAATACTTCCACACAAGCAAAACACATGACCTTGACACTTTCTGCATACTTGTTGGCATACATAATGAACCCCAAATGGAACAGACACCATTTATATTGATTTTCCCTATTCAGGGGATGCAGCTCATGCTGTCTCTCCCTATCTCCTCTGAACATACAGAGTTCCAACTACAGTATCTTAGCAGATGTACAAAAGAGTATTTATTCATATCCCAGCCACTGTAGAGCACACTTTCCGTCTCCTTAATTCACAATTCAGAAGTTGTAACAGTACAGGGGGGTGTGCTGGTGTAGTCAAGTTGTTAGCAATATTATTGTAGCCTATTGTGTGGTACAAAATGTTGCACAATGACATATTATACGTATTGATCTAAACCCTTAGCCTACATCCTCATGTGGGAATCCACGGGGTTGGTAGCATGATCGGCTGGTCAACACTGTGCTGCACATTTTGCTACCAACGTTATGTGGTTGGGCATTCTGGTGTCAATGATGAATGTTGGACATGAAACACATTCTCCATAAATGCCATCCTCAGACACACTGTTCACATTGCAAATTGCATGTAACCTAAATACACAGTCCAGGGAGTCTAAGTGAGATTTTTTTTGTTTAATAATGTTCTGTTTGTTAAATGTTTTATAGCATATGTATTAGTTATATTAGACTGCATATGTTTACATTTTTAGGCAGTTTCTATGTTACATTGCAAGTTTAATATAGGGAAAATCTCACTTTCACACATGGTGCTCTGCTCTGTGTGTGGAAGATGTTCTCTGCCCACTGGGAGGAGTTTCTACCTGGAACAGACACCATTTATATTGATTTTCCTCATTTAGGGGATGCAGCTCATGCTGTCTCTTCCCATCTCCTCTGAACATACAGAGTTCCAACTACAGATTCTTAGCAGATCTACAAAAGAGCATTTATTCATATCCCCGCCACTGTAGAACACACTTTGCGTCTCCTTAATTCACAATTCAGAAGTGATAACAGTACAGGGAAGTGTGCTGGTGTAGTCATTTGAAGTTGTGTGCAAGATTATTTTAGCATATTGTGTGGTACAAAATTTTGCACAATTACATATTTTGCAAATTGTTCTGAACCCTTAGCTTACATCCTCATGTGGGAATCCACGGGGTTGGTAGAATGATTGACTGGTCAATACTGAGCTGCACATTTTGCTACCAACGTTATGTGGTTGGGCATTCTGATGTCAATGATGAATGTTGGACATGAAGCACATTCTCCATAAATGCCATCCTCAGACACTCTGTTCACATTGCAAATTGCATTTAACCTAAATTCACAGTCCAGGGAGTCTAAATTTGATTTATTTTGTTTAATAATGTTCTGTTTGGTAAATGTTTTATAGCATATGTATTAGTTATATTAGACTTCATATTTGTACATTTTTATGCAGTTTATATGTTACATTGCAAGTTTATATAGGGGAAATATCTCACTTTCACACATGGTGCTCCGCTCTGTGTGTGGAAGACGTTC
This sequence comes from Pleurodeles waltl, assembly GCF_031143425.1. Lineage (NCBI taxonomy): Eukaryota > Metazoa > Chordata > Amphibia > Caudata > Salamandridae > Pleurodeles > Pleurodeles waltl. The sequence goes on along the minus strand of NC_090444.1, from coordinate 601,437,138 downwards.
TCTGCCGACTGGGAGGAGTTTCTACACTCAGACAGGAACAACTGGTCCACCAGTTGACGTTTGTATGTATGTATTTGTATGTATTATTGCACTTATAAAGCGCATTCTAGCCGTAGCATCAAAGCATTAAGCAACACTGAGTAGAGTGACCAAAGGAGAAACAGAGAAGAAAAGGAATACGATTATGTGCGGAGGACAAGGTTCCCTGGGGGAACCAGATTTAATGTGCATCAAAAGTTCTTTAACCCTCTCTAGACGTAGCGGCTGAAAATTAGTCAGCATGGGGCTGTCATCGTCTATAGAACTATTTGGACACTCATATGAATCTGATCCATTTACAGATTGAGTGAAGCTAGCTTGAATTTGCAAAACTTTATTTTCAAAGATTACAGTATTACAGTATTCTTGAGAATTCTCCAATTCTGGCAGTACAGTAGGAGTCGTAAGGGTACGTATCACTTTAAAGAGTTCTCTAGGGGCATTTGCTGCTTCCTTAATTTTCCAAGAGTAGGACTCAGCTTTGGCTTTATTGATTGCGTCTCTATTAATACTAAGGCTTGCTCTTAGCTTTCCTTTTTCCTTAGAGTTGGAGTCTAGTTTCCACCTACGTTCTTGTTGCCGGTATTTCCTCTGCAGATTCTTAAGATCATTAGAAAACCAGGGGCAGCTGACCTTTTTCTTCCCTACAAATCGGGGAGCTCTAAGCAGAGCCAACTGATCAATATCTATTTTGACCCCCTGATTGAACCTGTCTGAAGCTGACTAAGGGAGTTTCTTTGTTGCTTCCCAACCAGCAACCAATGCTGATCTTAATTGTTGATCCTTAATGCTGCTCCAACGTCTAACTGGTTTCGCAGATGGACTGACATCCTGAGGGGACAATAGATTAGTCAGTCAAAAAATAAGGAGATGGTGATCGGTCCAGTCCAGAGTCTTATTTAAAAGAAAAACTAGATCATTGTTGCGGGCAAAAATCCCAGCAAGCAGGTGGCCAGCCCTGTGAGTGGCTGTTGTAACTTTTAGATTCCAGTCAAAGACTTCCATAAGGTTCAGAAACTCATTAATGCGGGGGTCCTGACTATCATCAAAGTGCATGTTAAAGTCCCCCAATACTATCAATTTAGAAGTCATAGTTATTGACTCAATTATGGATGGCCAGTGATGCAAAAATGTAGAGTAGGGTCCTGGAGGTCGATAAATTAACAATCCCTCAAAGAGCATAGTATTTTTCTGACAAATTTTAAAGTAAACACCCTCACAGATCTCTGAAGCAACCTTTATGGCTTCCCACTGACAACAGAAACTGGTCTTAAAAATGATCGCTATCCCACCATTCATAAAACCCTCAATCCCCAACCCTCACTAAGGCCACTATCAATCTCACACTATGGTATAACTAAGCAAAAAGGGAGGAGCCAGTTAGCTCCACCTCAGGGGGGACAGTCCTTTTAAGCTTCTCCATAATTTCCTACATCATCTGTGGCTGAAATCTCCGCTTCAGCGAACCTTAGCACAGCTTTCCCTCATAATGGCCATGACCTTTTAAATCACCTGGAACTCTAGAAGATCTGTCACCTCCACTAAGGGCAAGTTTAACCTGATCCCCTTGCAGAATGGGTCTCATCATCACTCACTAGAAGCATTCTTCATACACTGGCAACCTCCTGTCTGAAACCAACTGCCACTGTTAGCATGACAGGCACTTCATTCAATTGCACCTGAACAATCATCCTAGATCTCGTATTCCCTCCTGGCTACATTATCTTCACCAGAAATAAAGAGGTTAAAATAAGGGATAGGATGGTCCCGATCTACTCAGGCAGAATATCCTGCCTAGGGAAACAGCTGTTATCTGTCCATCATTGAAATGCCCCCTGCATTATCAACACTTACAGCGCCTTTATTATTATAATGGTCTACTAAGTCCCTTGAAACAATCAATAATTCCTGTATGAATTAGATGAATTTCCTCTACACTGTTAACCCCTAACCAAGAAGATAGTGTTTGTGATTGGTTTCTGTCTCTGGGCAACGAGACCAGAGTCTAATCCAACTATGGACTTTCTCAAAAACACAGAAGCCTTAGACTTCAACCAAATAGTGAGTCATACAACACACACATCAAGACACACACTTGCCCTGGAATTTATGTGCAATCTTGACACCTCTAGTATGTCACTCCATTTAATAACTTAGTCAGCTCTTTCTTTCATTTCAAGTTACCTCTCAAATCTGAACTACAGACCCTCCCTTGCAAAAGAAAAGACCTGCCCACTTTTCCCAACCAGACATTACAAAATGTCAGTACACAAAAACCGATAAGGCTAACAAAACAAACCATATGAACATATATGGCCCTAAACCTTTGCTGAACTATTTGTACAATAATACAAACCAACAAATTGACCCCAGATGAAACAATTAATCTTACACTTGACATACAATCCATCAAAGAGTGGGTCACTGATAACCTAACAGAGCTAAAACAAACCTGTCACATCCTCGAGATTATCTTGAGCTCAAATGTTGTGATTGAATGTTGTCAGAAGATATGGGGGATAATTTAGCACTTGGTGGGACATACTCTGTTCTGCCACAGCAGGAGAGGCATGGATTTTTCTGCCATGGTGGACTTCAGCCTTCCATATTTAAAGACACATCTACGAAGCCCCTGGTGCAGGGTGGTGCCACCGGAAAAGGGCAGAAATGCGCCATAGCTACCAGATACAGTGTATTTCCATCATGTCCCCCTGTGCTGGTGCACAAAATGCTGCCTAGCGCCCACACAGGCACCCTTGCACCAGGGAGCAAGGATGCCTGTGTTGAGGGGGACAATTGTTTTGTGCAGGAAGGGACACCTTCTTGCATAAAAACAATCACAAGAGGTGTTTTCCTCTTTCTATGTGTGCTGCACAATGCAGCACATGTAGAAGGAGTTAAAACAGGCAGAAATAAAGATATTTCTCCCCATTGCATCAATCTTATGCCACTCCTGAGGTGGCGTAGGAATCTGACGCATTCCCAGACTAGTAAATCTGATTGGGAACACCCCTAGCAACACACAGACTGAGAAGGTGTGGGAAGTGCCCTCTGAGAAAACACCACCAAACGTACTATGGAAGCTTGCCCTATCACATGCATAAAAATCCTTTCTATCATTCATCAGAGATGTATAAAAATAATAAATGTCTGGCTAAGGCATTATATTATGACCCTCTAAAATATGTCATTGTTACCTCAGTACTGAACAAAAGCAGCAGGAGACCCAAAGATCCTTAAAATCTGTCAACCAAACATTATCATTCTCTTCTCTGTATGATTATAATAAGGAAGACATGAGACAACTCCAATACATATTGAACCGTGCCATCACTTTAAAGATATCCATTCAGGATTTAGACATCCAGAGTCACAATATCCACTATGGCCAATATTAGAAAGGCTTGTCTCCTCTTCTTGGCTGAAAAACAGTTAATTGTTAACTTTGCCAATGATTCTCAGAAGGTGGAAAATTAACTTTCCTGGAAATACTAGAAAAGTGGGATGATGTGTCTGGAACTGGCTTGGGGTTAAGGGAAAACCTTCTTTCCATATACTTAAAAAATTAGAAGTGGCTAAGTGTAATTATCTTCATGTTTGCTGTCATGAGGCATTGACCCGGAATCATCTCTTTATTGATTACTGCTCCAACCCCTTTTCCATGAAAGCATCCAGCACCTGGGACAATGTCCCTATATTTATCAGGACTGCAGTTTAGGAAAGAGTTGAAGATGCACCTATTTCCGAAAACATTACATCATAATTTATTAAAAGTCCACCAGCTATCCACCTTTTCTATCATACATAGATGCATACATAATTTTAAAATCTTGAGGTTAAAAAGATTTGGGAAATCCACAGTGCATCCGAATAAAATATGCCAGACTTGTAGCGTATAGTGATGTAGATTATAACTTTATCACATAGAGTCAAAGTGTTCAGTTTATTGATGCTCTTTTGTACAGGAGATCCTATACGTTTTGAGCAGAGAGCCGATGCGTGTTTCACCCCTTGTGGCAGGTCTGCCTGGGGCTTTTTCAAGGCTAATAGATAGTCATCAGAGAAATCCGTTGTTGTAGAATACATATTGGCTGGTCGGGAAATTCATTCAGTCTGGGCATATGTAAGATTCTGTGAGTCGACGTCTTGTATTACAGGCTAAATCCCTCATTGTAATTACTTTGAACATCTAAGTACTCTCTGTGGCGAAGACCTTCAGCAATTACTAGTGATCTTCCAACTGCACACTGAAGATACTCACATGAATTTCACGTTAGCGAACAACTTGGAAAATCAGGCAACATCTACCTATGTCATATTCAATGGTCTGACCTCTTTAACACCCCACTGTCAATGCTATATCAAGTGGGTTAATATCCAGCTCTCCTGCCTTTGAAAAGTCTTCCCGTCGTCCAATATGGTTACTGTCTGGAGCACACATGAATACTCATGATGCCACACCTTTATTACTTTAATCTCATACCAGGGCTCCCTCAGAAACTTGTAGAAATATCCCAAAGACTGAAAAATCAAGCAAAATAAATGCTATTGTATCTTTCCCGGATTCTGGGGAAACATTGGTAAGTGTGTCTACTGCTTTTCTCCTCAGTTGATATAGATTAGTTTCGTAACCGGTATACTGTAGAGCAATGGGATTTACTCCCTTTTCACAACACGCCCCGTTGCCCCGTTACTAGAAGTAGTTCTACTTTGTTTATCTAGCAGGGGATTAACCTTATTTATATATAGGGAGTGGTCGCGTATTTTCCCCGGGACTGACTTAAAGCGTGGTCCTCAAGGATCCGTCTTTCCTGATGGATTTTTGTTCGAATTTCTGTTGTCGCTCCCGCATACTTTATAACTAACTGAATGTCTGCCGTACTTTGTTTTAAAAGCTGATGCTCCCGGTCGTATGCAACATTTATAATTGGAATGCTTTCTCCTTTTTATCCTTAGCTTCATTTGTACAGACGTTTCTCACCAAGACTACAATTAGAGTGTTCTTCCTACTACGGACAAACTCGATATTTATTACTTATGACTCGTGTATTGCAACACCCGTCTCGGGATCTTTAAGGGACCTTGTGATTATTACGGAGAACCCCATGGTCTCCCTGGTAGGTCGCGTTGTTGACTCTAATATCTCTTCTATTCACACTGGACTCATATGAGCCCTTCACATTAGTAATGTATTATCTCTCTGGGCCTTTTTTTACCACTCCAGAATTTTCACCTGGAATTCCAACGGTAACATCGTGATTCCTAAATACAATTCAGCTTATGAGGTAATTGCATATGCCGACGGGCGCCATGATATATCACATATATGCATGGAATATTCAATCCTAAGATGACCCCCTCCTTCTTCTTTTTTCTTTCTTCTTTTTTCTCTGATAACAACTCACACCCCTCGCAGCGCACCTCTTTGTCTTGTGTGATGGGTGTCACTATCTTTACTTTTCACTAATTGCTTAGTCTGGGTTTTATCACTGTCACGTACTATTTGTAGTATCTAAAGGACTACTCTTTGGACTCAACATACCATGAACAAATGGTCTTTCTCTATCCGGCCTGTACACTATTCGTAATGGGTATCTACACTTGACTTTTACCTAATACTCACCTCTTACTATTTTTCTAAATTAAAATTAAAGGTTTTTACCGTGAAATGTTACCTACCGGTTGGTAGATGATTTTATTTTGTTTAAGAGCTCCAATTTGTCTTTGTTTTCAGCCTTGAAGAAGTCCATTGAGGACGAAACACGTGTTGGCTGTTACTGAATTTGCATGTATTGGTCACTACATATGGACATTATTATTCCTGTATGAACAGGCTGTTACTGAACTTTTTGTGTATTGATCATAAGATATGGAAAGTATCATCATGGAGTTTTACCAATAAATCTTTCTGTGATTCTACGCATCTCGGTTCCATGAGTTCTGGAGTGCCCTGGTCGCCTTCTTTCTTTACATTTTGTCTAGTACAGCGCAGGACATAGGGGGCTTTTTTATAGGACCACCTGTGTTTTTTGTGCATTTTGAAACCCGTGGTGGTTGGGTTTACCTACCAGGCTGGCACCCTCCACATGACTATATTTCTCTGTATCTGATACTTAGACTTACCGATATCAGATGTGCGACGCTTTAACATCAACCACTGAATTGAATACTTTGTTTGTTTACAAATAGATGTTTTTTGTCTGCACTCTGTTCCATTATTACTATGTTTACATAAGTCCAATAACATTTCAGCTCGTGTTATTTTCTTTGCTTTTATTGTTATTCATCTGTCTGCACACTGCCATTTGTTCATATTAAACAATGGACGATTTCGATGATAATAGAGATACCCTGCTTAATGAACTATTCCAAACCAATGCCCAGACTAATGTTCCTAGTACGTCTCGCCCAACACAGGAGGGTCTTAGAAATAAATTTATCAAACTAGAACGTCTAAAAAAACAAGAACTCTCACGATGGTGGGACTATACGATCTTAGAAAAATACATGGAAAATAATCAAATCCCGAGGGGTTTGAGGGTTATCCTTTTTCCATCTTTCAATGACCTCAGCCCTGATTTACTTAAAGAGTGGGAACAACTTTTGATTACTTCATCGTATGGCATGATGGATATACTCATCCGCGATGCCAAGAATAAGCGGGAGAAACTGTTACAGGACATTGCACAACTTGAGAAAGAAATTAATGACATAGACTCTCCTGATACCAAAACAAGAAACTTTAATATTCTTAAGGATGTCCTACAAAAACACCAATTATACATCAAGGATAAAAAAGTACGTAAACTTAGGAGGGATGACAATGACTACAAGAAGGGGAGGGTGTTTACTTTCGCACGCAAGTTTGACAATTCCAAACTAGACATGGATAGGGAATCCCCCAGGATGGATAAGAACCCCCCCTTACCAAATCTTACAACTAGTGACACAGACATATCCAGCATCTCCAGTGGAACTAGGGAAAAACTATCTTTTCCTTCTACCTCATATAGATCCCCTTTTTTATTGGAACTGGAGCGATTCCGGAGAGGCCAAAAACAAATGCAAAGAAGGGAAGAAGTAACTACAAGGCCACTAGACGGGGGAAGCACAAGTGCAAACCCAAACAGACGTCAAGAGGGAGTAGCCACACGCTCAACTACTCGCAGTGCCCAACAGTGATAGACACCCCGGACCCCAGTAATGATACCTCAAGTGCCATTTCTATTGTTAATTTATCCTCTAAAATCTTGACCCCCAACCAAACTAACATGCTCCAAAAAGGCTTAGGATTTGTACCCAGTACACTTCCAGACTTCACAGAACTCCATGTAAGTCTTTTTAAATTTATCCGCAAATGTAAACTTTACAAATACTTCTATGATGTAAACACTAGGGCAAGGGTAACGACCACTCCACTCCACACTCCCAGTGCTATGACCATCAAGGACGTTAAGGACATCCAAACGTTACTCTCTATTCAACATCAAGAGGGACATTTACCTACACTGACAGAAATTCTTACTGACCTGAGCATAGATACCAATCCTAGGACTTATAGTGGTCTCAAGACAACCTCAAAATTCACACCCATAATCCCCAGGGACTTTGCGATTGACTCTTTCTGCAATAAGGTTACCAGTGAGCTATACCGTATGGAGGAACAATATCTGTCGGGACATAAATCCATCCTCTGGCATAATATGACCTTGGCCGAAAGGCAAGCCTTAATCTCACTTGCTACCTGTAACGACATAATAATCAAAGAAGCTGACAAGGGTGGAAATATCATGATCATGGACAGGGCGGACTATATCTCAGAAGTAGACCGACTAGTATCAGATCACTCTGCATATCTCAAACTCACTTCCAATCCCATGCCGGAAGTAAATAGATGCATTCTACGCAAACTCCAAACATACCTGGACCAGGATCTGATATCTGACATGGAGTTCAAATACTTGTATAATAACACACCCACCTCACCGTGCATTTATATCCTACCAAAAATACATAAACCGGGCATCTTTCCCCCGGGAAGACCTATTATTTCCGGGATTGGCTGTCCCACGGAGAAACTATCGGATTACATAGACATCTTCCTACAGCCCTTTGTGCGGAATTTACCCTCTTACATTAGGGACACCAAGGACCTACTATGTAAAATCACCGACTACGACTGGACGGACGGTCACTATTTAGTGACTTTGGATGTCACCTCCCTTTACACGAGTATCCCGAGAACAGAAGGACTCTCTGCCATCCTACACTACTTAGATACCAGGGATGCTGCCTTACTAGATCATAGTAACATGCTCATGGACCTTATAAGTGTAGTTTTAGACAACAATGTTTTGTTACACATTGGATGCTGGTATCGCCAGATACAGGGGGTGGCAATGGGAGCTAAATTCTCCCCCTCATATGCTAACCTCTATATGGGCTACCTAGAAAAAGTACATGTGTGGCGTTCCTGTCCTCCACCCCTCACACAACACATCTTATACTGGGGCAGGTACATTGATGATATCTTGATGTTTTGGTCAGGTGATGTACATTCACTCCTACTGTTCACAGAACATCTTAACAATAACATACTCAACATCAAGTTCACACATGAGGCTAGCCAATCTTGCATAAACTTTCTTGATCTCACTATCTACCTAGAGAACGGTAAATTATGTACCAGACTTTTCAGAAAGCCCACAGCATGCAACGCATTACTGCATGCCACTAGTTCACATCCTAAATCCCAAATTGATGCCATTCCATATGGGGAAGCTACCAGGATTCGACGCAACTGTAGTGAGGAACGGACATTCCGCAAAGAATTACACAACATGGAACAACGTTTTAGGCACAGAGGTTATCATCCTCAGACCCTGACTAAAGCTGTTAATAAGATCATGAAAGTGAAACGTCCCAATCTACTTACTGACACAAAGAAGAATGGGCCACAGGAACACCTATCCCTGGTTATTAAACACAGTGCACTTAGCTCCCAAATCTACAAGACTGTACGCAAACATTGGTCCACATTACTAACAGACGATATTCTAAAAAATGGACTTACCACTAACCCCAGCATTATTTACATGAGAGGTACCACCCTACGGGACAAGCTATGTCATAGTTTTCTGCCACCAGAGAATAGGGACACTTGGTTGCCCAAACCACCATCTGGTACGTACAGGTGTGGACACTGTTACATCTGTGGATACATCAAAGACAAGACAGTGAACTTCCGTTACAACACACAGGTCACGTATAAACTTAAGCATTTTATTAATTGCAACACAAGTTTTGTGGTTTACTGCATTGTATGCACATGTGGACTCATATATGTGGGTAGCACCATCCGACCTTTGAAAGAGAGAATCCAAGAACATTTGAGGGCTATTCGCTCTTCAAACATTAATTATCCCTTTGCGACCCATTATAACGAGACACATGGACGTAGAGAAGTCCTGGACATTTCTGTCCACGGAGTTGACTCGGTAAAAAAGCTGCCTCGAGGAGGTAACCGCACTTTGGCCCTTAGACGCCTTGAAAGCAGGTGGATCATCAAGCTACGAGCAGCAGAACAGGGCCTTAATATGAACAAGGACCTTCATGTTTTTCTCTAAAGAAGATGCAATACCCCACCTTCTTTCTTTTTATGTCATCCGTTTACCAGTCATCTGTCCACCAGTAGATTCCAATTTCTGGTCTCTACACAGGTTTTTTTTTTTTTTCTAGCCGTTTCAGTCAGGCTAGATGTAAATAATTGAAAATCAAATAAATGAAAAGACAACCCAAAAACAGTATGTGTGCCCCCAGCCTATTTCATATGTATTGCAATATTGCAATGCCCATTACAACTCTCATAGCAATTTTGGTTTCATCCCCCTTATATTTTAGGCAATTGGCACAACTATGAATAAATCTGTACCATTGGTTGTTGTAATAATCCTCTGGACATTTCCGTTTTCTGTCTTGTTTTAAAAAAAAAAAAAAAAAAAGTTTAGGAGTGTCTTTGTTTTTGTTTTGCCATCCAATGTATACTTACACTTGAAATTTAATACGGAAATACTGTTAAAAATACCATGTCAATTTCTCTACAATATGTATAATATATGTATATAATCTCCCGACTGTATCTCATGCTTTCACTAACCGTTCTGCCATTTATTTTCCTCTTTCTCCTCTTCATTACTTAACTCACTTTGCATGCACCCCCTTTTTCTGCTTTCCCTACCCTTGCATTGAACAGTACTCGTGGACTAATCATATTGGAGCAAGGGTGCTTTTCAGTCAGGGTAATCTGTTTTTCATGCTAGCACCATTTCATTTTCCATGTGCTTTTTAGTGGAATTCACTCTTCTGCCTTCTAACCTAATGTGACCATGGTCGCTCACCTAACCATCGTGGCATTTTTTACTCTATCTTCCTTTTTATTTTCTTCCAACATGGCGTCCATGGAGTGCTCACACCATGGAGCCTTTATCCCTACACGCCAATGCGGACTAGACGATAGTCCCCTTTTTGTTTCTATTTTCGGAGTACGTGCATACATATGCCGACACTCCTAGACGCTCTGCTGTCGGACATGATACGGTAGCGTTAGCACACGCTGCCTTGTTGTTTTTTCTCGTGCACAGACACTGGTGTGCTAGTTTCCCGGATTCTGGGGAAACATTGGTAAGTGTGTCTACTGCTTTTCTCCTCAGTTGATATAGATTAGTTTCGTAACCGGTATAGAGAAATGGGATTTACTCCCTTTTCACAACACGCCCTGTTGCCCCGTTACTAGAAGTAGTTCTACTTTGTTTATCTAGCAGGGGATTAACCTTATTTATATATAGGGAGTGGTCGCATATTTTCCGCGGGACTGACTTAAAGCGTGGTCCTCAAGGACCCGTCTTTCCTGATGGATTTTTGTTCGAATTTCTGTTGTCGCTCCCGCATACTTTATAACTAACTGAATGTCTGCCGTACTTTGTTTTAAAAGCTGATGCTCCCGGTCGTATGCAACATTTATAATTGGAATGCTTTCTCCTTTTTATCCTTAGCTTCATTTGTACAGACGTTTCTCACCAAGACTACAATTAGAGTGTTCTTCCTACTACGGACACACTTGATATTTATTACTTATGACTCGTGTATTACAACACCCGTCTCGGGATCTTTAAGGGACCTTGTGATTATTACGGAGAACCCCATGGTCTCCCTGGTAGGTCGCGTTGTTGAGTCTAATATCTCTTCTATTCACACTGGACTCATATGAGCCCTTCACATTAGTAATGTATTATCTCTCTGGGCCTTTTTTTACCACTCCAGAATTTTCACCTGGAATTCCAACGGTAACATCGTGATTCCTAAATACAATTCAGCTTATGAGGTAATTGCATATGCCGACGGGCGCCATGATATATCACATATATGCATGGAATATTCAATCCTAAAATGACCCCCTCCTTCTTCTTTTTTCTTTCTTCTTTTTTCTCTGATAACAACTCACACCCCTTGCAGCGCACCTCTTTGTCTTGTGTGATGGGTGTCACTATCTTTACTTTTCACTAATTGCTTAGTCTGGGTTTTATCACTGTCACGTACTATTTGTAGTATCTAAAGGACTACTCTTTGGACTCAACATACCATGAACAAATGGTCTTTCTCTATCCGGCCTGTACACTATTCGTAATGGGTATCTACACTTGACTTTTACCTAATACTCACCTCTTACTATTTTTCTAAATTAAAATTAAAGGTTTTTACCCTGAAATGTTACCTACCGGTTGGTAGATGATTTTATTTTGTTTAAGAGCTCCAATTTGTCTTTGTTTCCAGCCTTGAAGAAGTCCATTGAGGACGAAACACGTGTTGGCTGTTACTGAATTTGCATGTATTGGTCACTACATATGGACATTATTATTCCTGTATGAACAGGCTGTTACTGAACTTTTCGTGTATTGATCATAAGATATGGAAAGTATCATCATGGAGTTTTACCAATAAATCTTTCTGTGATTCTACGCATCTCGGTTCCATGAGTTCTGGAGTGCCCTCGTCGCCTTCTTTCTTTACATTTTGTCTAGTACAGCGCAGGACATAGGGGGCTTTTTTATAGGACCACCTGTGTTTTTTGTGCATTTTGAAACCCGTGGTGGTTGGGTTTACCTACCAGGCTGGCACCCTCCACATGACTATATTTCTCTGTATCTGATACTTAGACTTACCGATATCGGATGTGCGACGCTTTAACATCAACCACTGAATTGAATACTATGCCCCTAAGAGTGTTAACTACTGTAAATGTATTCTGTTCTTATCTGCATTGGAGGAGCCCATATTTACAGGGCGACCATGAGCCACAGAAAGTGGCTTAGCGCCGCCTTGTAAATATGGCACTAGGGTCTTGTAAATATGCCCCTAAGAGTGTTAACTACTGTAAATGTATTCTGTTCTTAACTTATGTCAAGGGTATGTATGTTCTTCGAATCCCAAGAGAGATTTATTAAAATATAAAAATGACAGACATGGTTGTCTGCTGACCCAAGCAGGCCACCATCCCTGTGATGGCTGCGACTCCTAGTGGGTTGCAAATTGCGCCTTTACTCATTAATATTCACAAGGAACGTTGATTTGTAGCACCGTAGACATTTCTAATTTAAAAAGCAAACTTTCATACATTTAGTAGAGCAATTACCAAATAGCAATTCAGAAACAACATTGCTATTTGTAAATTGCTATTTTTAAGGTACGTTCATGGGGCCCTTGGTGCTCAGAGACACGTAGTGCTATATAAAACCATCAGATATTTTTTTTTCAACCTCTTCCATGATTTAAAAATATTCAATTCAATAAGAAGCACCTCCACATTTTCTCTTGAGGGCTGATTTGATGCGATGGATGTATGCATGGGTAATAATGACAATCGCCTTCAACTGAGAGCTGAGATTCATATTTATTTTTGGCATGCCTTTCAGTTACTAGAGATTATAGTGTGGGTCTTCAGGTCCTAAAAACGCAAACAGTTTTGAGACATAATTATACAAATTGCACCCACGAGTAGGCCGGTAGGACTATTTCCCATATTTACAAATGTTTTTGTGAAGTGGCCTTTAAAGTTTGGAAATGCTCTACTAAAGTTGTGTATGTACAAAGGAATGCTGGCCATGACTCAATTGAAAGTAATGAATTGTACAGTGCATTTCCCAATTCAATTTGTCTAGGAAGCTCACTTTAGCGTTCATTTCCAGTGTAACATTTTCATTAACAAGATAATGGTTCAATTTTGAGATTTACAACAAGCCCTTGTGATTTTGCTTGACTGGAAGGCACATGCGTGTAACCATTTCAAATGATTAAATGGGAAACAACTGTGACTTTGTAGGACGTTTATTGCATGCATATTGTTTCTGTGAGTGGTCTGCAAAGTGAGAGGCACGTGACAGGAAACCCTTCAAGGTATACAGATGTGTCTCATTGCATGACTAACGCAGCTGGTGATTGGCTGCACTTAGAGCGCCCCTCCTTGAGGAACTGTGGGTTGAAGGCAGCTGGAGGCTGTCTGCTGGTACGCCCCATCATACTGGGCCATCCGCAGTTCATTAGGGGTGTCCGTTCTTCATACCTCTCCGTGCGTTGTCCAATAGATCTGTCATGTCTTGCAACAACATACAGGGCGACATCATCATGCTTTAGTAAAAGGGAAGATTACACTCCGAGTATTTCTGAAGCAGAAAATAATTAAGGAAGTAAAATATTTGAACGATGTTCGTATCTTGCGACTTTGGGTAATGCAATTCAAGTGAAACACACATTTCTTTCACTGAAAATACAAATAAAAGTTATGGAGCAGCTTAGAGATTTTATGCGCTTCTTTATTGCTGACTGAATGTTACTAGTACTCAAAACATACAGACACTATAACCCTTTTGGGTGATAAAATTGGTCCAAAAAACTTCTGTTAGATTCTAAGAAATGAGCCCCATCGTTTTCCACTCCGGTCTTTACCAGCACATTGATGTCACATACAATGTGTCCTATTGACAGAGGCATTTCGTAGCACTAAACAAGTACTCAATTAGTACTTTTTAAGATACTCTTACCTGCCTTTGTACATTGGCTCCAAAACATCTAAAATGGGTGTAAAATTTGAATACTTGTATTTATTAGAACAATATTTATGACCCGGTTTGCGTTGCCTTTGCACCTTGCAACGTGGTACATGCGTGTTGCAAACCTAAAGTGAGATTTATGATCCCCTGCAGGCTACTTTGCGTGAACCTGAGTAGCTCCATAAATTTGGAGTAAAGCAATGGAGCGCAAAAGACTGTGTTCCTTTACTCGGCACTAGGGCAGTGTTCCATCGGCTTTGCGTGGGTGTTCCCACAAAACTTCCATGTTTTTTATGCATTTCCAAATTTACCAGAACTGGTAAACCTGGGAATGTGCCAAAAAGATACCCCTACTCAGTAGAGGGGTAACGAGGAGAAATATTTTCATTCCTCCTCGGTTTTTTATCTTTTTCTATGTGTGCTGAGGAAAAAGCCTCATGGGATTTGTTTTTGTGCTGGAAGGTTCCACTTCCTACACATAAACAATCCTGCATGCAATGGAGGCACCCTTGCACCGTAGTGCAAGGGTGCCTGTGTTGGCTCTTGGGAGCCAAAACGTCGCCAGTGCAGGGGAGAAGACACACATGTGCTGTATTCTTTTAAATATGGTTCGTTTGTGCACATCAAAGTGATTTGTTGCTCTGCACTGCGTGACAATTCTCATAAATATGTTTCGTAGTACATATTGAAAGGACTGTGTTTTCTTTACACATAGACTTTTTGTGAGCCAATTCCCAAAAGCATGTAGAAGCATGTAAAAAGGTGCTCATTTCATACTACTTCCTATAGTCATAAATGGTTTTATGAATTAGTCAGTTCTCTTTTTGGGGAACCTGTACAACACTTGTTAATCCTTAAAATTTCTGTTGTATCTGTGTCGAAATAATGTTGGGTCATAGAAACCTCTGGCTTCCGTAACAAAGCTGACTGCAACCCCTACGTCCACCCCAGAATGTGCTGTCTGCAATATTTAGGGGCACCTACTTCATGCTGTTGATGTCACAAAAGCATGATTATGTTATAGACACCAAACCAGCTCCCACACCTAATAATACAGGCACTTGAAGCCAACATTTTGGAAGTTGTAATTTTTCAAGGTTAATGTAGCTTAACTCCACAGCATGTGGATTGTCAAAATTGTGTGTTCGGTGCTTATATAAAAGGGGAAACAAGTCCATTCCAATCTTTCATCTCAGATCTTGACAATGGGGCACAGAACAGCCACAGTCACTAACAGCACCCACTAAGTAGCATGGTCACTGCCTCTATGAGGTCACTATAAGAATGACCTACTCCTTAATCACCATAAATCTCATAACTTCTAGGCTCTGTGGTGAAAATGAAACCCTGAACACTTAATACTATGGTGTAAAGGATCAATGACGTTACCATGTTTGTTGTTATTTGGGGAGTATAGTGTCCATATGTTTTTTCCTCCAATCAGGTATATCATGAGATATAGCAGTTGAAAGGTGACCAAAGTGCTGCTTTGGGATACCAAAGGATGACAATTGTCAGGCACAATCTTCCAGACTACTAGAGGAAGATACCATTAATTGGACAAGACTCCCAACAAGATACACATCCAGCTCCAAGTACATTAACGGATCCTGTGATCCAACAGGATCCACTATATCAGTAACAACTTGGTAGTCTGCTCTGATGCAGTTAGCCACAAAAAAGGTCTAAAAATTCTGACACTTTGGTCTCTTTCTGACCGTGAGCAGGCTAGTTTGCACCAAGATCTTGCCACCTGTGCCACCCGCCAATGAGAAGGTCCAGTGAACCGGACTCTTCCAGCCGCAGTGACCACTACCGATGCCCCGGAAAACAAGATTTGCACTTCACACTACAGCATTGATAGCCCACGGTAACCATAAATGTGAATCTCCAACAATGACTGTCCGTGATGCCCAACAGGATCTTCACTTGGCAGTAACTACTGTCCATGATGCCGGCCTGCTCTCCAAACCACAGGGACATCCATCGGCAATGCTCTCCCTGGTCCTTGCGGCCCCTCTACCGCAAAAGGTACTCTTTGTGCCCGACTTTAGAAGGCAAATCTTTCAGCGGAAACAACCTGGTCCATGTATTTAACCATAGCTCCATCACGGTTGGCCTGAACTTGCACTTGCACCCGCTCTTGCGTGACCAGATAATTGTGGGTAGAGCTTTGTGGTGTTATGCACTATTCTAAAGTAAACTCTTTAAAGCTGCATATCTCTGGTTCTACTGATTAAAGTTTTGTTGTTTTTGTCGCAACTAATTTATTACTTTTTACTCTATGTTTCTAAGTTGGCATGGGAAGTTTTCTGGTGTTGTGTTCCCACATTGTTACTGTTTGAAGTGCTGCATACATAACTGAAACATTGCCTATAAGTTAAGCCTGACTGCTTTTGTGCCAAGCTACCAGTGGTTTGAGCACAGGTTAATTTGGGTTTTGCTTGTGTTTCATCCTGACAGCGATCGTGGTTGCTGTTTGAGTATGGCTTCACTCCCCTCAACCAGTAACCTGATTTCAAGAAAGAAATTAAGAAAGAAAGATCCAAAGAAACAATGAAAGGAAGAAAGAATGAATGCATGAAAGAAGAAAAAAGAGAAGGGAGAAGGAAAGAAAGAATGAAGGAAGGTAGGTAGGAAAGAAAAGAAGATAAAAGGAAAGAATCAAAGAGGAGGTAATAGGAAGAAGGCAAGAAGGAAAGCAAGAAAGAAAAAGAAAAAAGGAAAGAAAGAAAGATAAAAGATAATAGGTAAGAGGAAAAAGGAATGTAAGAAAGAAAGAAAGGAAGAGAGAAAGAAAGATGTAAAGATGAATAGAGCACACTAAATAGCTTATATTCAGAGCTTATGTGAGCTGATGTGAAATATCAGTAGTCAGATAAAAAAAGGCCACTCCAAAGAAATTTAATACACCAGTAGCACCAAATGAAATCTGATAAAGCTGGAATGTGCCCTGTGATCCCATCAAAAGCATTCTGCTATCACATTAGGGGCCAGTTGTATGGAGTTTTTTCTGTTTCCAAATGGCCCGATTGGCAGAATCAGACCGTTTGCGACCAGAAAAAAGAATTTTTGGATGCACCAAACCCTATTTTGTGATTTGGAAATCTATTACCGAATCACAAAATTAGTTAGCGATTCGGTATTAGGAAGGGGCGTGTCAAGGACTTCTCTTTGTAACAGTGACTTGAAGCGGTATGTATGATTGTTCTGAAACCAAAATTCAGTCACACGCAGTCGCCTTTTTCAATCAAATTCAATTCGGTGGTAACCCATTCGCAAACAGGAGGGGGTACCCAAGGGACCCCTTCCCCTTTCTGAATTCATGTGAAAAAGTTTTTTAAGGGCAGGCTGTGGTCCCACAGACCACTGCCTACTGTTAAAAATTGAAACTGAAACGTTTTCTTAGTCTTTTTGAAAAGCAGCTTGCTTTCCTTTAAAGCAAACAAGCTGCATTCAAAACAAGCATTTGTAATGCAACGGGTCTCACATTTGTTCGAGTTAGAGCTATTAGCGTTGTAAAATCCTATCCGGACTTTACTTGCAACATAAATTGAAAGAAAAAACATGAGCGCGATTGCGCTATGTAAAACCCAGTGCGATTGCGCTACGTGAAAAATAAAAAGATAAAGTAAAGCAGAAACCAAGCTGAAAACAATGGAGCTTCGTATGTTTTCAGTAGTTGGCCGGTGCGCTCAAGGAGGGCTAAACACCGGAAAAGGCATGACGTATGCATGCCTTTCACAAATGAAATCAAGCGGATTTTAAAAGGCAAGCCCACAAACCAATGAAAGTGACAGGCGTGAAATGGGCATGGTTAAAATCCCAAAGAGAGATTACAACAGGGACAGAACGCTGTGCGCTCATCCCTAAAAAAACGTTGCTTTATTTGAAAGCAAACACAGACATGGTGGTCTTCTGCCCCTGCAAGCCATCATTCCTGTGTTTTTTGCGATTCCCAGTGGGGGACAAATTGTGACTTACCCCATGAATATGAATGAGGGAGGTGTTTTAGCGACCCACTGAGAATCGCATACCAAACTCAACAGTGTTCTGTACTTTGGAAATTGAGATTTCTTAATTGTGTTTCGCACGGAATTGCAATTAGGAACTCACAATTCCTAACGTACGTACATGTGGCACTTTGTCTAAGCACAAAGACAACACTAAAGTAATAAAAATTATGTGCAGATATGATCCTTGTGAAATAGCAAAATGCAGTTACTCAAACTGAAATTAGCCAGTGGCTGGGTTTTTCCAGGTGAAAAATTCAAGCTCAAAAACTATTCAATATGGTTGCCAAATGAATTGATAACCGGAACCTAGATATCCTGACAGTAATGAGAACTGTGTGGCACTGGTTTCACCAGGATTCTAGGATGGAGATATGTTTGTTAACTATTTGATGAGCAAATTATTCTATTAGTACAGTAGTGGTCTCTAAAGTAAAATACTCCGGTACTCTTTTCTTCAATAACACGTAAGTATTTGTACTCACAAGAGAAGACTATATACTATTGTGAATTTGAATAAATTGTTCTTTTTTAAATTGAATCCAGTCTCCGTAACCCCTTTTATACAATAACAACTTATTAAGTATTGATGGCAAAACTGGAGGCAAAGTAGTTAGAACTGGACCCAATTTATAATATTAACATCCAAGTGGGAAATCGGGGCCTGAAATTTCTTAGAAATGATAAATAGAATAATATATCTGATCCCGAAGCTATTGAAAGAATTTGAGTACTATGAACAACTGAAAATTCGCTAAAATGAACTCCACAATTCAATAATATTTAAAAATACGTAATAGGAGATTTTAAAAAAAGCCTGGCATTAAGGTTTATCATGATTTAAGTTACCATGCAAACTTTTAGGACAGATTTTGGCCAGATCAAACAAGATGTGAAATTGTGTATGTGATGAATGAATTGTCAAGTTGATCTTCACAGCAACGAAATACCCCAAAAAATATTTAGTGATGTCAAGAAAATATCCTACGTGAATGTGCACTCAAAGATCCTATGAGTAATACACTAATAAACAGCTTTAATGTTGTGTCCACTGGGCGATTACTGAGCTGGGCTCCTATAGCACCCATACAATTTCCTGTGTGGCCTGGGATTCTCTCACCTCTTCCCGGGGTCTGGTGTTGGCTGATGCCTCTCCGGTCTTCTTCTTGTGATTCTTGTGGGGTGTCGGACTCCCGTTGCCTTAGCATTGCAGCATCCTGTTTCTTGCACGTGCATGGTACTGTCGGGCAAGCAGAGATTGAGTGGTATTCCCTCCCTTGGATGAAATGCTCATGTAGATTTGAATGGGATTGGCAGGCCTACTGTTGTGACTGTGCAGATGAGTTCTAAGAGTCTATTGACAATGTTCTTTCAGAATACATTCACCATACACTAGTTGGATCCCAGATCAGAATTTCCTTCCTGCCAAAGCAACCCATTTTAAGACTATCACCAAAGAACATATCCCTGTTTAAAATGGAAACCACACTCTAGGTGACATGCCTTTGTGTCCTGTTTCTTTTCTTGCCTTATAAAAAGCAAAGCAGTCATCAGATTCATCACCAATTTGTCTGCATTTTTGTAGCTTTAGTCCCTTGTCTAGATTTGAGCTTTAGTTCTGTGGATATGCTGCTACCTTGTTTCCGGTGCTGTACAGTAATTACTCGTCCCTAAATCTTTTTTACGTCTTTGGAATCTTTCCTCACATGGATTATTATAATTTTCCAAGTTTTATGGAGTTTCATTCTGCACTCCGTGCTTTTTCCTCCAGTATTGTGGCCCTTCTTTGTTAACACCTAGCTTAACCAAGTGAATGTGCAGAAGCTTCAGGAAGGTATCATGCTTACCTTGAACAAGACAAAGCTGTCGGTAGGGAGGTACAGCTGTGTCTGGTTACTGACATGTAAAGTCTCTCCTGTGGGCCAGTATGATGCAAGTTCATGCAGCTTTTGCTGGGTGACTTAGGTGTGCCACCCGAGGAAACAGCTAGCTCACTATACCATCTGCTTGAAGACAAATCCTTGACTGGTATGTAGTGGAAACAAGTAACTACAATTCATAGTTAAAATGGAGATGTGGGAGGATGAGTTGTGCTAATGTGAGGTCAAAAATATATTGCACAAGGTTTAGCCTCCCATCTCTACCAGATCACTTGTTCTCTTCTACTGTAATGTGAATGAAAACATTGTGCTAATATGAAACGGGTTGTTAGGAGTGGCAGCAGATGTCATTAGCTCATTTTTTTATTAAAAATTCTCTTTGCAGTAGTTACATATGCCATTGTCCTTGGTTAATATTTTGTGCAAGTTCAAATTATTAAAAATAAAGGGACCTATTCAGAAACTGTATTTTGTAGTACATTTAGTAGTACTACAGTATTAGTACTCAGACACTACACAAACGTATTGACAAACCACAAACCTACGGGAAAGGGTTTTTGTCTCCATCTCTCCAATCTTTTCTGTTTCTACACACATGCATGACTATGTTTTAGTAGTGAATGAGAGAAGGCCATGAGACGGTTTAAGGAGGAGGAAGGTATGCTGAAGGGAGGGACAGGAAGGGTTTTAGTGAGGAACATGCACCCACTCTCAAGAGAATACATACATTTCTACTCACAAACTGCACTTCTAAAATTGGTACAGCCAAAGAACCCAAAACAGTAGTAAATGTACACCACATCAGAACTGGAATAAGTTCAGTAACACACATGGCCAGCCACTGGTATTTCAACATCCTCCTATATAAAAAAGAATGGAGGCAGAGATTAACCACATTATACAAAATATGGCAATTTTGTTTTATTTATTCAGACTTCTTGCAACTATATATATACCAATATATATATATACACACACACACACACCCACACACACACATATATATACATCAACATTTGCAGTGGTACTTCATCTACCAAGACAGCCACATTGCAGTCAGAGGTTCAAGCAACAAAGAGCTCGGGCACAGCAGGGTGTTGGATCATTCTTTATTTATTCTTCTTATTTTCAAATATTGCACCATACACAAACAGGACGCCAACGAGTTTTGGCTCACGCCTTCAACTTGGCAATCCATATCCCCTCACCAAAGTGATTTAAAAACTAGTCATTTATTAGTTGCACTGCCCCTAATACCTACAAATTAGACCACTGCAGTTATGTTTCTCCCAACCACACTCCAGCACCATGACAGTGTGCTCACTTGTATTTATGGTTTCATATATGGCAATGTTCCTGTTATTACAATAATGTGTGTGTCAACGATATGACCTTATAAACAATTGCCAATATTAATCTAATGGGTTGAAGGTGGAGAAAATCAAACATTCTCCCCAGCCACAGATCTCAGATT
Source organism: Pleurodeles waltl (assembly GCF_031143425.1). Classification (NCBI taxonomy): domain Eukaryota; kingdom Metazoa; phylum Chordata; class Amphibia; order Caudata; family Salamandridae; genus Pleurodeles; species Pleurodeles waltl. The sequence goes on along the minus strand of NC_090444.1, from coordinate 601,415,630 downwards.
AATCCATTAATTATTTTGCTCACCACACCACCCCAGTTTGGACCCAGCCATAAGCAAATCAGTCTTCACTCTGTCCCCCATTGGAACAGTCCACCCCCATCTGCCAGGTCAGGTCTTCCCTGGACTGGAAACAGTTTTGGTGTATCGCCCCTCATCAGCCTAACTAGCTTGAATCCACTGGTGTTGTGAGCCCGGGACCATACCCAGTGCACTTAGGATAACAAAAGTGAATAAACAAATGATGGACTGAATGCAGAACAAATCAAACATTCACCACCAATCACAGATCTTGGTTTAATCCATCAATTCTTTTGCTCACCACTCAACCCCAGTTTGGACCCAGCCACATAAAAAATCAGTTTTGACCCTGTTCCCCATGGGAACAATCCAGCCTGAAATGCCAGTCCAGGTCTTACCTGGTTCAAAAACAAGCATCCTGTGACCAGTTTTGGCGTATCACCCCTCATCGGCTAGGGTAGCTTGAATCCAGGAGCATATTGAACCCCAAACCCATGTCTTGGCATTCTCAGCACACTTAGGGCAACAAAAGCAAAACAACCAAATGATGGATGGAATGCGGATGAATCAAACATTCACCAGCAATCTCAGATCTGGGTTTATTCCATCAATTCTTTTGCTCACCATGCCACCCCAGTTTGGACCCAGCCCTATGCAAGTCAGTCTTGACCTTGTGCCTCAGGGGAGCAGTTCAGCCTGAACTATCAGGCCAGGTCCTCCCTGAACCAGAAACAATCATCCATTGTGGTATCATCCCTCATCAGCCAGGCTAACTTAAATCCAGTGGCATAATGAGCCCAGGACCCACATCTGGCCATACCGGGCACACTTAGGGTGACAAACGCAAACAAACCAAATGATGGACAGAATGCAAAACAAATTAAACATTCATCCCAGTCACAGATCTGGGTTTAATCAATCAATAATTCTTCTCACCATATCACCCCAGTTTGGACCCAGCCATATGCAAATAAATCCTGACCCTGTTCCCTTGGAAAAAGTGCAGTCTGAACTGCTAGGTCAGGTTTTCCACGAACTGGAAACAAGCATCCTGGGACTGGTTTTGGGGCATCACTCTTCATCAGCCAGGTTAGATTGAATCCAGTGGCATAGTGAGCCCAGAACCCAAGTCTGAGGACACCCAGCAGATCCCATGGGGAGTAGGGTCAAGACTGATTTGCATGTGGCTTGGTCCAAACTGGAACGGCATAGTGGACAAAAAAATTGATGGATTAAACCCAGATCTGTGACTTGGCGTGAATGATTGATTTGTTCTGCATTCCGCCCATCATCTGTTGTTTTTGCATTAGTAACCCCAATTTGGAAGAGTATGCCTTGACGTGGTTACTGTGCTCAGTATGCCACCAGATTCAAGTGAGCCTGGCTGATGAGGAGAGATACCCTGAAACTGGTTCTATGCTGCTTGCTTCTGGTACAGGGAGGGCCCGGCCTGGCAGTTTGGACTGGACTGTTCCCAAAGGGAGCTAGGTCAAGACTGATTTGCATATGGCTGGGTCCAAACTGATAGATTAATCAAGATCTGTGACTGCATGTTGATTTGTTCTGCATAGCTTCCATCATCTGTTGTTTTTGCATTAATGTTAATAGCCCACATATGCATTTAAACATTTAAAAGGGATTTTACAATTGCTGCATGAATCAAAGAGTGAAACTTCCCTGTAAACCAGCATTTCAACTGGGGAGATAGATATTTAAAGCATCCCAGTAGCTTAATCAAGAGTACTGGAGATATCAAAGCATACTGTTTTTTTTCATAAATCTTTTTTATTCGAGTTTTGTTACAGTTTTAACTGCTGTAACAGTATAACATTTATTCATGAGCAGAAACAATCAGCTATATCATTTTCAATAAATGCATGTCACAGAATACATATACATATGAATTACACTCTCTGGTCTAGAGCAGCTGCATTTTATATTGTGTAAATGTTTTGAATTGGTCAATCTTAACATTGGTATCTTTCCACGCATCTGAGTTCAAAATAATTTGCAATGAAGATGACCATCCCATGCCTGTAACCGTCTAACAGGTTTGCTGGCCCATCAGGTAATCACAGTATACATACGGAGTACCTCTGTTTCATAATGTATGTGTTTTGGCATATCTTAATATACCAAATTGCAACAATAGTGAATTTAATAAACAGAACCAGAGCCTGCTAACAATGCCCCACCCTCATTCAATCCTCCCCCACCCACCTGATGCGTCCACCCAGTTCCTCCCATTTTCTGTATTCAGGGATATGCCGCAGTTCAGACTGATAATGCTATAGGAGTCCCTACAACAAGAAAGAGAACCAATCCCTTATTCCATAAACAGCGCGCTATGGACATCGCGTCTCTAGGTTTCCGAATTACCAGTAGGTACATCCTGGAGTGCCTCAAGCTCAGTAAGAATATTCTCCCAGATAGCAGATAATGGATCCCTGCTCCGTCACAATGTGTCCTCCCTATGCAGTGCTGCCCCCTCAGCTCGCACCCATACTAGGAAAGAGAGCAGCAATGCCCCCAAAGCCGGAGTTTCAGATGCTTTCCATCTTTTTGTGAGGAGTCATTTTGCCGTCAACAATCCCAGGTCTAAAAATAATGTGGTTGCCTTGTGCTTCCCAGGCCTGGGGAATAATCCCAGTAGGCAGGCTTCCCAGCTGGTTAAAGCTGGGCGGACCATGCACGTAGAAAGGTAGTAGACACCCACTGAGGGGCACAACCACATCATGTGTAAGAAGTCAGCTGCAACCAGCGCACACATCTGGGACAGGACTTGTCTGTCCAGCAAAAATACCTGTTAATCCTCTTGGGAGTGATGTACGCCCTGTGTAGTATGTAAAATTGGATCAGGCAGAAGCACACATTCAGCGGAACATGTGTAGGGCTTGCCTGTGCTATCTCACATTCCCTATCCGTAAAAGATCTAGTGAGGTCGTCTTCCCATCGGGCGCAAAGCAGAATGTGCAGGTATAGTATGTATTTGTAATGCTCTGACTAGCCAGTGAATCAGGTGTGCACCCCGACCCAAGACCTGCATATATTGGATCATCAGGTGGGTTGGTAGTTCCTCTGATATATCTCCCCAGCGGAGGGACAACAATGCTCTGAAGGAGTTATACAGTAGAAACTGACCTGGCAGTAGATATGTCTCCTCCACCAGAGTGTCAAAAGGAATCAGTGTGCCCTCTCTATATAGATCTCCCAAAGTATGTATGTTGGTGGTATGCCATGACTCTAGCTCCACCATCGACGTAATAGCCGTGTTCCTGCGGGTGTCCAATAAAGCCAGCGCTGGCGCATAGGGAGTTAACGAGCATGGTATATTAATACTCGTACAATAACATTGGTGCGCCACCCCTAAAAGAAGAGAGTTTGGTACCCTGGTGCGCGTGTTTGGGTGGAATAAATGAGATGTGCTGGTCAGTGTCCATTGTGGCCCCCTTGTGGCTGTGTCCGATAAGTGGTGACCAGAAAGCCAGTAGGCCACCCATTGTAACTGAGCAGCCAAATAATAGTGTTCGAGATGAGGCACAGCTAAACGGCCTCTGTACAGTGGCGCTTATAATTTGTCCAGTGCCACTCTCCATCGGCCAGTATTCCAAATTCTTAGAAATGGGGTCTTTGGTTGGCAGTCAGGTTACCCCCTGTCCAAGCAAGGAGCCTCACTCTAGTTAAGGTAAGTCATACACAATCCAAATTATCCTGTGCCCACACTCTGGTAGCTTGGCACTGAGCAGTCAGGCTTAGCTTAGAAGGCAATGTGTAAAGTATCTGTGCAATAAATCATACAATAACACCATATAGCACCGCGAAAAATACACCACACAGTGTTTAGAAAATTATATAATAATTATTTGATTAAATGTAGGTCAAAATGATCAAAGATGCAATAAGTAACTGTAGCGATATCACTGAAAAGTGATGTAAAGTGTCTTAAGTCTTTTTAAAGTAAACAAAGTCTCTTTCAAGCACAAAGTACCTGGTTCGCGTGAAAAATCTCTGCAAAGGGCCGCAGAGGAGGAGAAACGTGGAAACAAAAGGGTGTGCGTCGATTTCTCGGGCTGCACACAGCGATGTGTAGTTTAGTTTCCATGCAGGGACAGCTGTGCGTTGATTTCCTGTGCTCGGTTGTGGATCCTTTTCGGGTTGCTTGGTTTTCAGACGCCCCGGGGACCGTGAGTGGATTTCCTGCGCTGGCAGGACGAAGTCACAGGAGCTGCGTCAATCCGGTGGGCGTTGCGTCGAACTTTCTAACGCACGACAGGCACTGCATCGATTCCTCTCTGGAAGTCAGGCTGCGTCATTACGGCTTGGCTATGCGTCGATCCAGTGGGCTGTGCGTCAAATTTACAGTCTATACCCTGGTGCTGCATCGATGTTCTCATTGCAAAGTCGGGCTGTGCCGTTCCGGCTCGGCGTGTGGTGACATTTTCAACGTGGTGCAGGCTGTGCATCGTTTCTGGCAGGCTGTGCGTAGGATTTTGCCACACAAGGAGTCCTTCTTGAAGAGATGAAGTCTTTTTGGTCCTGAGACTTCAGAGAACAGGAGGCAGGCTCTATCCAAGCCGTTGGAGAGCACTTCTTCACCACAGCTAGAGAGCAGCAAGGCAGCAGGGCAACAGCAAGGCAGCAATCCTTCACAGAAAGCAGTCAGGTGAGTCCTTTGGGCAGCCAGGCAGTTCTTCTTGGCAGGATGCAGGTTCTGGTTGCAAGGTTTCTTCTCCAGGAAGTGTCTGAGTTGGAAGGGGCAGATGCCCTGTTTATATACCCATATGTGCCTTTGAAGTGGGGGAGACTTCAAAGAGTAGCTTAGAAGTGCACCCGGTCCCCTTTCAGTTCAATCCTGTCTGCCATGGCCCCATTAGGGGGTGTGGCAGTCCTTTGAGTGAGAGCAGGCCCTCCACCCTCCCAGCCCAGGAAGACCCATTCAAAATGCAGATGTCTGCAAGTGAGGCTGAGTATCCTGTGTTTGGGGTGTGTCTGAGTGAATGCACAAGGAGCTGTCAACTAAACCCAGCCAGACGTGGATTGTAAGGCACAGAAAGATTTAAGTGCAGAGAAATGCTCACTTTCTAAAAGTGGCATTTCTAAAATGGTTAAATCCAACTTCACCAGTCAACAGGATTTTATATCACCATTCTGACCATACTAAATATGACCTTCCTACTTCTTTCAGATCAGCAGCCACTACTCAAACAATGTATGAGGGCAGCCTTAATGTTAGCCTATGAAAGGAGCAGGCCTCACAGCAGTGTAAAAAAGAATGTAGGAGTTTTACACTACCAGGACATGTAAACTACATAGGTACATGTCCGGCATTTTGCCTACACAGCACCCTGCTCTATAGGTTACCTAGGGCATACCTTAGGGCTGTCTTATATGTAGAAAAATTGGAGTTTTAGGCTTGGCAAGTACTTTTAAATGCCAAGTCGAATTGGCAGTGAACCTGCACACACAGGCCTTGCAATGGCAGGCCTGAGGCAAGGTTATGGGGCTACTTAAGTGGGTGGCACAATCAGTGCTGCAGGCCCACTAGTAGTATTTAATCAACAGGCTCTGGGCACATATAGTGCACACTACTAGGGACTTATAAGTAAATCAAATAGTCCAATTGGGTATGATCCAATGGTACCATGTTTAAAGGGAGAGAGCATATGCACTTTATCACTGGTTAGAAGTGGAGTCTAAAAACCAGCAAAAACAATGTCCAAAAAGTGGAGGGATGCAGGCAAAAAGCTAGGGGTGACCACACTAAGGCTATCTGGTCTAACACAGATGAACTCCCTCATCCTGGGCTCAAACTCCCAGAAAAACTTTACAGGTATATAAATGGGAAGATTGGAGAAGTAGTACAGAAGACGGGGAAGCACTACCATCTTCAGGAGGGCCACTTCCCCCGCCACAGACAGCGGCAGCGGTTGCCAGAAGGTCATCTGTGTGCAAATGGAAGCGAACACACTCTTAATGTTGCCGTCATGTAAATCAGATTCCGAATGATATACTTGAATCCCAAGATATCTGAAGGTCCTGGATTGCCAGAGCACTGGGGCACCAGGTAACTGCAAGGCTAGATCTCTTGACTCTGGATGGAATGAGAACAAACACGACTTGCCCTAGTTAACATGCAGAACCAATAGGGAGGAAAAATGTTGCATCACTTCTGCAATCTCAATCTCAGTGGGTACCGCCGAAAAGGATCTAAGATGAAGCAGTGGATCATCCACATATGGGGACACCATGTGCAGACTGTCCCCTGGTGATGAAGCTCTGCCGCCAGAGGCTCTACAGCTAGTGAAAACAGTTATGGGGAAAGGGGGCATCCCTGACGACTGCCCCTGCCCATTAGGATCAGGGCAGAGATAGAGCCAGTTCTTACTCTGAATAGCTGTGTATACAATAGCCACACTAGCCTCAGAAAACCAGGGCCAAAACCATAGTGAGTCAGGGCTTGAACTAAAAACGGCCATTCCAGTGAATTAAAGGGATTTTCGAGGTCCAATACCAGACATCTGGCATCTGTCCAGGTCTGTGCGCAGTATCGCATTACACAAAAAAAGCGCTGGATATTCAAGGACGTGCTGCGAGTTGGCACATATCCATTCTGATCCGAATGAACCTGCTGGGGGACCAAGGGTGCCACGCACGCGTGGCAAGCGCCTCAGCCAATATCTTATAGTCTGTGTTGAGCATAGCCAGTGGCCTATAAGAGCCCAGTAAAGTCGGGTCACAGCCAGGTTTTTGGAAGAGAAATCAGCAGCGCCTCTCACTGAGAACATAGTCACAGATAGTGTCTCCTCATATACTTTTGGAGGTGGGGGGCGAGCAAGTGTGCATAGGCCTTGTAAAACTCAGTGGGAAGCCCATTGGGGCCCGGGCTCTTACCAGTGGCCAGAAGGCGTATGCTCGCCTGCAATTCGGTCAGTGTTAGAGACTCCTTTAATTCCATCTGCTGACCATCTGTAAGATGGGCAAATGTAGAGGAGTTAGGAATGCATCATATTCCTTGGGGCTGGCCAAAACTGTAGATTGGTACAATTGTGGGTAGTAATGTGTAACCATATTGCCCACCACAGAGCGTAACGCCACTTATGGAGCAGCAGCATTCTCCTGCCATATTAGCCACGCCAGCAATCATCTGATCTACCACAGCATGAGCTCGGGCAGAGTGCACAGCGTAATTAAGGCATTGCCGGAGCTCTAACAGAGATACACGTTCCCTATGACTGTCTGCTAGGGTGCGGCACCCCTCTGGATAGTGCTGCGCATGCGCTTCATGACCCAGGAACGTTTCCTCTATCCTCATCAGGCTAGTGTCAATCGTCCTACGCATATTCCATTGCATAGCCAGACAATGGCCTCTTAGTGTCACCTTAAGCGCATCCCATTCCAGGCGCTTCAACGAGGCCGTCTGGGCATTGTTGTCGGAGTATGTCACAATAGCCTTGCCGAGAGACTCACAAAAGGGGGTGTCCTCCAGCACCTCCGGCTGCAAACGCCAAGTGGGAATGGCTGGGACTAGAGCATCCTCTACCACCTGCACATATTGGGGATTATGGTCTGAGTGTGTACGACCTAAATAGTCTGTGTGTAATATGTTGGACATTAGGTTGTCAGTGCAAAGGATTCTGTCTAATCGTACATAGAGATCATGCAGGCGGAGTAATAATAGTATACTTGATCTTGGTCATGACAATGGCGCCATATATCTGTCAAGCGCCAATGCTAAAGCCAGTTGCGCAGTGATGTCACAGCGTATATTGCAGGTGCTGTGGGCAGAGGTGGGAAGGAACGGTCTAAACCCGGGTCGATGACGCTGTTAAAGTTGTCTCCCAGAAGCCATGGAATTGCACTCCACCTTGTTAGGACACCAGATAGTTTAGGCAAAAAGGATGCTTGCTCGGTGTTTGGTTCATATATAAATCCCAGAATTAGGGCTTGACCATTTAAGCAGCCATGTACAAAGACGTAACGGTCATCACTGTCCACTACCTGCTCCTTAACTAGGAAGGGGGTGCCTGGTTTAATGCATATGAGAGCTCCTCTAGCAAAAGAGGAGTAGTGCGTTGCAAATAGCTGTCTGCGCCAACGCCTCTGCAGCCTAATAGCCTCTGACATAATTAGTTGCGTTTCCTGTAGGAATCCAATATGCACTGAGTGCCTTTTGAGGTATGAATAAATGGCGTATGGGCGTGCTTGTGTATGTATACCTCTTACATACCACGTGAGTATGTTAATCGATTCCATGCATATAGTGCAATAGAATGTATGCCAGATCAGGAAAGGAGCAGTGACCAGTGTATTCCAGGGGCGATGGGCAAATCGCAGGACGAGGGTTACAGCAGAGGCTCCTGTCACCAACAAACCAATAAAACAAGGTGTGAACAGAAAATGCCAAAACAACCAGTGCAAATACCAGAAGAGCAGAGAGACAAACTACTCCCGACCAATCTTCCAAACATGCCACCATGGTGGGACTAACACAGTGGGAAGAAAGCGCCTGTAGGGGAGTTCGCGCAGGAGTGTCTATATAGAAAATCTGGTCCATTATCGCTGCTCGGTCAGCGCTGCAAGGGGGTGGCAAGACGGCTACCCCAGCACTTCCCAGAAGCACATGTGTCTTATCTCTGCAGGTGCAACCAGTGTAGCGTAAGCTGCAGGAGGGGGCCAGCACGCAGGGGAGGGGGGAATCCCCCTCAAGGGAGCAGTAGTCAGGGGAAGCAAAGAGCAAAACAGCTTTCACAAGGTGCCCGCCAGACACCCAGGTGTATAACTAACCATCAGTTATATGCTTGCCCTTACGGGCCCTGTTATATGCAGTGCGTTTACGCAATGCAAGGCTGCAAAGTGTCAAAAGGGTTTCCACTCAAACAATGTTGTCTGCCATCTGTGACGTCACAACCGGTGGGGTTACAGTTTCAGCCTCTGATCGGCTCTCACTCAATGAATCCTCATCACTGCCAGCTGCATCAGACCCTTCCTCCTTGTCCGACACACAGGCCGGCTCTCTGATTGTTTCTGCAGACTGCAATGCACTTCTCCGGTCTCGTATAATCTGTTCAAGATATGGGCATGGGATAGATGTTGCGATGATGCTCCTCGGCATCCTTTGGTCCACCGGCCGCTGGGTCTCGCTCTTTGTTCTCCATCTCGTATTTCCGGAGTCGTATATAGCTGGGCCTAGTATGTCGCCTCCAGCCAGTCCCAGGCCACCTCAGGGGTATTAAAAATTGTTGACTGTCCCTGAGCCACCACCCAAAGTCTTGCTGGATAAAGAAGAGAATACTTCATGTTAAGGGTGCAAATTTGTCATTTCACAGCCAAGAAGGAACTCCTTTGCTTTTGCACAGACATTGTGTAAACCAGAAACAGCATTACCTTGGTGTCCTCCACCTGGATGTTTTGCAGTGCCCTTGCCTCACGTAATATGGAGTCTCTATCGGCATAGTATAATAGATGAAACAGAAAAGGGAGCGGACCCAACCCTGGTGGGAGGGGCCTCGCCGGAACTCTATGTGCTCATTCAACAGTGAAGAATGGCATGAGCGTCTCAGCCGGGACCAATTCCTTTATCCAGGTTTCCACATAAGCCACAGGGTCATTCCCCTCAACCCCCTCTGGCAAACCCACCACTCGAATGTTGTTTCTCCGGGAACGCCCATCTGAATCTTCCACTCTGTGCTCCAAGAAAGTTACCCTGTCCAGCAATGACTGCACCAAAGCTTTTACTCTTTGAGTTTTGGGGGTAAGTTCATGTCAGGTGCTTTCCATGGAGCGTGATTTATCTGCTAATTTCTGGTGGTCTGCATGTAACAGAGTAAGATCAGTCGCCACAGTATCTATCTTTTGCTCCTGGAACGCTCTGGTTTGTTCTAGCGACGCGCTGAGGTGTTCCACCGTCAACAATCCAGTGTCTAGTTTGATGTCCAGCGTAGATGGAGAGCTGTGCCTCTGGCTAAGGAGCCACCACCTGTCCCGGTTCGTAACTGTCCGATGCTGTGGGCCTCCAGGGACGGTCCTCCCTTTCCGTCTCTGTGGGACAGAGTATAGTGTGCACTGTAGCAGGTGCAATCCGAGTGCTCCATTGTTAGCCCCCTCTGGAGTAACATAACTCAGCCAAACACCATTGAGCAGTTGAGGCCCAGCGTGCATCCACCGCGTATACGGATTACCCAGGAGGTCTCCCGGAGGCTGTTTCCCAAGCAACACACTAGTGACAGTCCATCAACACTGGTTGTAACAGGTAAGGGTATCAGCAGATGTCTATCCTCTCCTGCTTCCCTTTAATAATCATCTGTGTGGTAGTCTCGAGGAAGATGGCATCTGCTCTATGAAACTCCTCTCTTTTCAAAAGTCATCCCCCGGCCTTGGCGCTCACTGCCTCTGCCTTCTGTATACTGCTCACCTGTGTGCCACGGGCCAAAGCGGTTCCTCAGTTCAGCAATTCGCTGCAGGGCCAGCCCACCTTCTGTGCCAATCTCACTATAGGCCTTTGACAGTCCCACAGGTACCGCCACCTCAGGCCCGCTGTGCCGGAAGGCCGCACAATTCCAGTCGCTGTCGCTTCTCCACTTGTCAGGGGGAGGGAGGAAGGGGGGATGGGCAACCCCACCTCCACATCGTGAGTCTCAGTGGAGGGCCCCCCCACCAGCAAGGGAGCCCTCACAGGTCTATCACTATCTGCTCAGGGCCACGGCTCCAGGCCCCTGCACCGTCCGTCTTTTCGGAAGGCCTCACTCAGCAATCCGGTGGACCTCTCAATTGCCGCTGCACCAGGTCCGCCACCGTAAGAGGCCACACTACGTCAGGGCGTCCGTCTCATTCCTCTGGGCTTGGATGCCCTCAGACTTCGCTGCACCTCTGCTCGTCAGTGGGGGAGGGGCAAGCTTTACCTCTATATCATGGGGCCCCCGAGTGGCACTCCCACTCAACAAGGGAGCCCCTGCGGGTCTGCCATCACCTCCCCAGGGCCTCGGCTCCAGGCCCCCGCATTGCCCGCTCTCCTCAGCTAGCAGCCAGACATCCCCCGCTCCATGTGGCAAGGGCCGCTCCCAGCGACCCAGCAGACTCCGGATCATGCCATTGGTCTCCAGTTGCCACTCCGGTCGCACACACCTCAGCTGCTGCAGCACACCGCCTCGCTCCCCTCACAGAACCTACACATTAGGAGATTGCACGATAATCTGGGTTTGTGGCTGAGCCCAGTTAGAATACATCTACCATGCTGGCTCTTCAGGCCACAAACCCAAGTTCTACGGACTAAAATGTGATAAGGGTTCAGTTGTAACTCTCTGGCACATCATAATATCTCTTCGTCTAAACCCACAATATTGCACATGTTAATGAGCAGCATTCAATTAATCAAAATACATCACAAATACGTATGTGCAAGGTTCTCGACCTGAGAGATGTACGTTTAGGACAATGGCTTATTTGGAAGTGCATAACATAACAAGGCCCAACATTGTCAATACTGGTAAATATAATTTGAGAATTAAAGTCTATGTGCTAAAGTGTGATAGGGCTTAAGTTGTAAATCTCTGGCACATCATGATATCTCATAGCATGCGTCCACAATATTACACATATTCATGAGCAGCATTCAAATAATAAAGTAGCATGTATCAAAATGTATAACACCTCAGTTGTAATTATTTGGTGCAAACTTAGCCTCCACCAGGTAAACATTCAACTTTCAGATCAAATATAAACGCTCCCCCAATTGACACATATGTTGCGAACAAATAAACTAGTGCTTCAGTAGCAAATGTCTTGGTGCTTTCTTAGGCTTTTCTGTGAGCAAAATTAAAGGTACCACTATCTGGAACCCCAAAACTTGTTGAATATCTAAGCACCACTCATACATAATATAAGAAAGGGCCATCATTTTAGGGTGCCTAATAATGATCATAATACATTAAAGTGTCCAATCCTGATTCACAAAGGTAATTTAGAGCAAATGTCGGAGTTTAGACCTAAAGTCTAAGTTTAGATCTAAAGTCTAACTTTACTACTAGTAAAGTTAGACTTTTGGTCCAAGTTAAACTTTTAATCTAAACTTAGACCAAAAGTCTAACTTTACTAGTAGTAAAGTTAGACTTTTGGTCTAAACTTAGACCGAAAGTCCAACTTTACTACTAGTAAAGTTAGACTTTTGGGCCATCATTATGAACACTGCGGTAAACACCGCACCGCTGGCAGTGGCGGTAACAACCGCCAACAGATGTGTGGTCCGAACCGCCAAATTATGAGCCAACTGAAACACAGGCATCCTGAAAACCACTCACCGCCAGCAGAGGTGTGCCGACAACGACTGCAGAGCCCACCCACAGGCCGTTGGAAAGGCCCTACCCACCCATCAAATAATGAACCACAAGACCACCATCAGTTCCTGGGCGGGAACCACCCCTACATAAAGCCAGGCGGAAACAAACCAAATATAAGGAAACACTCACTGGAGGCTCACACAACACGCCAAAGCAGACATGGATAGAGAGCTGCAGATCATGCCAGCCCTGCTCCTTGCCATATACCTCCACGACCGAGTCCACCGACGAAGACAACGACGGTAAGTACCGCAACCTACTAAGCAAGGGAAGAAAGGGCACAGTTATATACCCACCCACTCCACCCACCCTGCAACGCTCCCACAACCCTTCACAGCAGCACAAGCTATACACCCCACAGCAAGAGGTACTTAACCGACACAAGACAAATCCAACCTACACAAAGTACATAAATGTGCCCCACACCCACAAACAATAAAACAAGAGACAATGGATCCAGAGTGTGCCTCCAACAACACAGGCCACACATTAACCTTTATAATGCTAACTGAGCAACCGAAGTGGATATAAGGCCAATGGCCAGTCAGTCCAAAGACAGCCCTCCAACCCACTGGTCCCCTTGGCGTCAGATGACTCTGCCTCTGAGGATCCATGTGCCACTGCATCCCCACTCACCAGTGCCTCAGCTCCCTTGCCAGATGATGCTGATGTAGACAGAAAACATTAGAGAACAGGGATGGGGGGACAAAATAGGAGAGATTTTGGAAATAGATGAATGGAGGCACAATAGTGGTTCACACATACACCCACCCAGAAGACCCTCCAACAGGCAGCACCTACCGCTAAACCCATGGCTATGCCCCAGACTAGTGGCCAGAACCCTGCTCTACAGCCATTCCCCAAATAACTTAAGGACCTGACGTGTAGTAGACCTGACCAAAACACCCCTTCTCCCCACGGGGGCCACAATGTAGATAGACATCAGTCATGGTCCCTGCAACTAGGCAGCACAAATCCGAATGCATACACCCACACACACACATGCACCAAGGGTCAAAAATATGGTATGTGTACTTACCCCCTTGTGACCGCTGTGCAGCCTTCAAGCGCCCATCCAGGTCCGGGTACGCCACCGCCAGGATGCGTTGCATATGGGGGGGTCAGTCCCCACCGGGCACCTCTTCCCCGTTGGGAGGACTTCCCCACCTGGGCCTCGCAGATCTTTCGTGCCCAGTGCTGCAGGTCCTCCCACTTTCTTCTTGCAGTGGGTGCTCTGCCAGTTGTAGACCCCCAGGGTCCGCTCCTCCTTGGCGATGGCCTGCCAACGTCCACTCTTCTGGTGGGCGCTTACCTAGAAGGGACACCCAGAAATGTAACACAGAGGTCAGGCACTGGCCAAAAATATACAGCTGGCTATACGTCCACTATGGGACGGACAGTTCAACCCGACTAACAGCACATACACACGCAGCATATCAGGAACCCTGGCGCATAGGGTGTCAGAGGTGCACACATGTATGCAGCCAACACCAACCACTATACACATCCATGCACCCCAATCCTCCTACTCACCTGTACCTCCGGCCGTCCGTAGAGCTTGGCGTACAGGGGCAGGACCCCATCCACAAGCCTCTCCAATTCCTCTTGGGTGAAGGCCGAGGCCCTTTGCCCTGCAACACATGCCAGTTCCATAACCAGAGGCAAGACACAGCAGCACACTCAGTGGAGTACCTGCTTGCACGAGATCCGGGAGTCAAGTGAATTTGGGGTGATGAGTTCGCATACGCACGATGGCAGTGTGCACCGTCACCGCCAGCGGCGATCATGATATGCTAGGATTCCCCATTGACATCCATGTTAACCAATGAATTTGGGCACGGCGGTAAACACCGCCTTACGCTGTTACGTCAACCGTTAGCTGTATGAGGTCACTTCTATAACGACAGTTCTGGATTACATGGGCAGACATTTTGGCTAAAACTATGCATTTGCAAAACTCCCATCTGCACAATGCAGGCCCTATTGTTCACCAAACACCCATAGGCATGTGACAATTAACATTACCTCATGTGACCAGCCCTGATCTATCATTGTGGTCATGTTGCTGTTATGTCACACAAACTATGCATTAATGTCGACGACAATCATGCCAGCAGTGCTGAATGAATTACAATGTGTGCTGATGTATGTGTGTTCCTCACACGTGTTTTCAACTCATCCTAGGTACAGACCCTTGTAGCGAGGAAGGGCTCCATCTGTGTATAGACCACCTGTGGATTTGCAGACCATGGTGGAGCGTCACATCATTATCAATTACAGACTCACTCGTGCAACTATTCTTGAAATTTGTACATTACTGGATCCTGCACTGACTCCGGCAAATCGTAATCAGCATGCCATCCCTACTGAAGTGCAGGTGCTCTCTGCACTCCATTTCCTGGCCACGGGCTAATTTCAAGTGACAGTGGGTATGGGTGCAGGTTTTTCACAGCCAATGTTTAGCATTATACTGTCTAGATTCCTGAATGCATTTGTACAACACCTGCAGTCCTATGTGAGGTTTCCCCAACGTGCTGACCTCCCTGCCATCAAGTCGGACTTCTATGCCTTTGCCAACATACCCCATATGATAGGTGCCATCGATGGCACCCACATAGCTATCTTCCTCCCAAGAGTCAGTGAACAGGTGTACAGAAACAGGAAGAACCTTCATTCCATAAACATTCAATTGGTGTGTACTGCAGACCAATACATCACACATGTGAATGCCATGTTCCCTGGTTCAGTCCATGATTCATTTGTGCTGAGGAACAGTTGTGTGCCACACAAGCTGGAACAACTACAAGAGGACAGAGGGTGGATCATACGTAGGTGTTTCTGTCACTTATTGCCACCTAGCAGACAGCCAGGCTGTCTGCCTCTGAGTCTTGTCATTTAAAGTTCTGTTGTGCACCTTTTCCTAGGTGATTCTGGTTATCCCAACTTGCGTTGGCTCCTGACACCAGTGAGGAATCCTGGAACAGATGCAGAGAGGAATTACAATGAAGCCCATGGACGTACTTGGAGGGTGATAGAGCGCACACTGGGTCTCCTGAAGGCTAGATTTTGTTGCCTACATATCACTGGAAGTTCCCTGGCCTATGGGCCTGAAAAGATGTGTAGAATAGTGGTGGCCTGTTGCGTGCTGCACAAAGTGGTTGTGAGAAATTCTATCCCCCTCTTGGAGGAAGAGGGTGCTGTATATCCAGACCAGCTTCCTCAGAGAGGAGATGAGAGTGATGGTGATGATGAGGAAGGGGAAGATGTAAATTCAAGGACCCAATCAATACAACTCTACTTCCAGTAACTATGTGGGACAATTGGATGAGATTGGTGTCTGTGCATCATACTGTCAGTGTGCCTTGTCATCTAGGGGGGTGTTGGGTCAATAATAATTGCCACTGTGACCAGGTCTGCATAGGACAGGTTACAATTTAGTCTATTATTTCAACACATATGTAGGCACAACAACATGTAAGGCGTGTGGTGCTTTTCATGCTACTCAGATACCAATAAAGGAGTTATCAACCAGTTGCATCCATACTTCACTTTGCTCAAACTTAATGACAGGGGACATTGTAACAGGTGAAAATGTGTTTTATTTGGTGCAGGGATTAAATCGTGCAGATTACAGTGATGGGAGCGGGCTAATGGTGGTTGTCTAATATGGCAACATGGTAGCAGCATTGTTGGCAATATTGGTAGGTCCATCCATGCTTACACGAGTTTGTATTATTTGTAGCACTCTTTGGTGGTTGATTAAGTAGGACACTTGGAGGACAGTTTTTGGCAGAGTCACTTCTTAGAGGGGGGCTCGTTCTTGGCAGGTGTTTGGGCGCCTGTTGTTGGCCTGTAGGGGTTGAGATGGATGTCCCCTGTGTGTCCTCAGAGGGCAGAACATGTGAAGTTGCTGCTGATGCTCTTGTTGTCCAGTCTGTATCCTGTGCTGTAGTGGGGGCTTCCTGTTCTGTGTGGGCCTCAGGCTGTGTTTGGACAAGCTTCAGCAGCGCACCTGCTATGCTGGCCATTGTGGCATTGTGCAGTTTCCACTGCTCCATGGCTCCTTGGTGGTGTGCTTGCTGCATCCTCTGACTCTGCTCCATGGTGGATACTATCAGGGCCAATCTGTCCTGGGAATGGTGGTAGGCTCCCAGGACCTCTGAAATCACGTTATAGGCTACAGCATCCATCCTGTGGCCTCTTCCCTTGACTATTGATGCCCTCCCAATGGGCCTAGCCCCTGTGCCTGTGTTCCCTGCACAGGTCTGGCGGTACCGCTTGTACTGGGGCCATCATCTTCCTGCCTGTTGGTAGGGGTGACTGTGGCCTCTGTACTTATGTTCCACCAGTCTGTGGCCTGGATACAAAGGTGTGTGGACGGTTGCCCTGGGCTGATGTTATTGGCTTGGTGGTAGGGGTGTCAGTGGTATCCTGGGTGGGGATGGTGACAGTCCAGGACTGTGTGAGGGGCCAGGCTGATCGTCAGTGTCCAGGGTTCCATCCCCAGTGTTCTGTGAGGTGCCTCTGTCTCCCTGTGGGGAACTGGCACTCCTTGTCCTGTCCATCAGGGTGGCATGGGTGGTGGTGCCTATTGGGGGAAATGGACATGTCTGTTACAATAGCATGGTCAGTTGGAGTACAGAGGCCTGGGCAGGTTTGTGCAGCTTACACACCTTGGGGCCATGCAGGATGCTTTAGTGAAGTTAGCATTGCTTTTAGCTTAGGATGTGGAGGTGCATTGTGGGTGTTATGGGCCATTGTGTTTCCTTGCAGGGGTGGGTGGCTGTGCACAGGGGGAGGGATGTGGGCCTGTTAGTGGGTTTGTGGGCTTGTGGGCATGCAGGGGGACTGGAATAAGTGCTTGTGGGGGCTGGGTGTGGTAGTGGTCCTGGTGGGTGTTGGAGGGGTGGGGTGGTGCATGCATTATAGGTGTGATGGATATGGGGTAATTGTAGACGACTTACCCAAGTCCATTCCTCCAGTGAGTCCAGTGAGGCCCTCAGGGTGCAGGATGGCCAGTACCTTTTCCTCCCAGTCAATGTAGTCAGGTGGTGTTGGTGGAGGTCCTCTCCCAGTGTTCTGGACTGCAATGTGGTGCCTAGATGCCATGGCCCTGACCTTCCCCCGCAGGTTTTTCCATCTCTTGCGGATGTTGTCCCTGGTGCGTGGATGGTGTCCCACTACATTGACCCTGTTGACTATTGTCTGCCAAAGCTCCATCTTGCTGGCGACGGGTGTGTGCTGCACCTGTGCCCCGAATAGCTGTGACTCGACCTTCAGGATCTCATCCACCATGGTCCTTAGCTCCCTTTCTGTGAAGCGTGGGTGTTTGGGGGATGCCATGGTGAGTGTTGGGAATGGTGTCTTGTGTGATTCTAAGTGAAGGTGCTTTTGTCTGGTTGGGTGTAAGTATAGTGGATTGTGGCGTTCGGTGTCTGCTTCTGGTGTTCTCTGTCTTAGTTGGCCTACTTTCATTGAAAAGGATTGTGGGGTGTGTCTGTGAGTGTTTTATAGTTTTGTGGATGTGTGTCAGGTGTGTGGGTTTCTAACTTATCCAATGTGTGCACTTCTTACTGTTGGGTCCACTTGCCGCCCGAGGCAGTCTGCACTGCCAATGGTCGTTCGGCTTCCACTGACTGCCGCAGTGATTTGTGCATCATTATTTGGAGGTCGGAGTGTTGGTGTGCTCGGCGGTGGCGGGGTGGGAGGTCCAGCATTTCTGCCAACAGGGTCCTGTCAGTGACTGGTAGAAGGGTGATTTTTGTTGGATTCAGATTTTTGATTCATTACATGGCAGGTTTCTGTTCACTGCCAATGGCGGTCTTCTGTTTGCCGTCGCCACGGCAGTCAACGGTGTTCACCACCATGTCATTATGAGGGCCTTGGTCTAAGTTTAGATGAAAAGTGCTGGCCTCCACCATTTTGCAAATATGGCCAGGCCCAGGAGATGGGGGTCCCTGGGGCAAAAATCAGCCCATGAAGATAGGGCTGCATGCCCCTGTCCCCTTTACATATGAGGACAGGCCCTGTGCGACAGGGTCCTTGGGCTGAAAAGGCCTGAGGAGGGGGGCTACGCACAACCCCTCCCCAAACTATAAATATATTTGCATATTTCACACTATAACTGCATAAAGGACTCTGAGGTAATGTCTTCTGTGACCTTGTGTGTCTGTAATTTTGCAAATGTGACTGTTCCTTGCGTGTCTTTATACAGAAATCTGCAATAACATGAATGTGTCTAGAAGACAACAAGACTACAGTTGAGTCTTCCCCAAACAAGAGTACCGCCTCTTAATTATATGTAGTAAGTGCTTCTTTGTTTGGTGGAGATGTGCTCATATTCCTCTGCATCAAGAACATATTTCCAACATCTCCAATATCGGGTGAGGATGACACAGTGTCAATCCTCTGCTTAAAGATTTTGTTGTACAATGGCAAAATATTTTGTCCCTATTTAGCCCAGCGTGGATAGTACTGTGTTGATCCTATGCTTAAAAACTTTTCTAGATAAACAGACATTTGAGATCAGCAAATCTAGAGTCACTGGTGCGCTGGTGTTGCAGGGTGCCCCTTACTCAAGCTGTACTCCATATATATACACACACATATATATATATATATATATATATATATATATATATATATATATATATCTTACAAATGGGGGCTTTGGTTGGAAGTCAGCTTACCCCCTGTACAAGCAAGGACCCTCACTCTAGTCAGGGTAAAGGAGAATCCCCACTCAGGATACCACTAACCCCCGCTCACCCCCTTGATAGCTCGGCATGAGCAGGTAGGCTTAACTTCAGAAGCAATGTGTAAAGTATTTTTACCAACACACACAGTAACCCAGTGAACCCACTACAAAATGACACAACACTGGTTTAGAAAAATAGGTAATACATATCTAAACAAAACAAGACCAAAATGCTAAAAATCCGACATACACAAGTCAAGTTATGAATTTGAAAAAGAAAAAGAGTCTTAAATCCTTACAAAACAGTGGGAACAATGTTGTTGCACAAAAGTCCCTGGGTAGAGGCAAAATAAAGCTGCACAGGTGGGTGTTGGTTGGAAAAGGCCAGCATTGCATTGATTTCTCACTCGCAAGTGAGACTGTGCGTCGTTCCTTCTCCTGTCGGGTCAGCATGCGTCTTTTCTCCTCTCTCTCAAGAAAGTGATGCATCGATTCCGGATGGGCACCTCGGGCCTGGGCAGGCTTTGCGTTGATTTTCCCTGTCCAGCGATGTTGCATTGAAATACTGTCGCACAGTGTCAAGAAACCGTGCTGCATGGGGGCTTCCATCGTTAACAGCAGCAAACTGCACGTGCTGCACATTATTTCTCCAGCCACATTGCTTCGATCTCTCAGCCATGATGGAGGAGGAGCGGCGACTTGAGCCGTGAGGCCAGCGGAGCATTGTTTAGCAGCCGCAAGGCCAGTGGCACATCGTTTAGCAGCCCCGAGGTGGGTGGTGCGTTTAAAGTTTCCCTGCATTGTGTGGATTTCTGTCCTTTTTCACCAGCTGTACCTTTGAAGGGCCCAGAGACAGGTTAGGGCACCACTTGGCAGGCAGGACTTTCGGAAGAAAGCCCAAGTGCTGGGAGAGAGAAGTCCTTGTTGTCCCTGAGACTTCAAAAACAGGAGGAAAGCTAGGCTCAAGCCCTTGGAGATTCTTCACCAGTGGGAAGTCACACAAAAGTCAGTCTTTCTCCTCTCTCAGGCAGAATCAGCTACTGTAGGCCAACCCAGCAAAGCACAGTCACAGGCAAAGGGGCAATACTCCTTCTCCAGCTTCTCCAGCTCTTCTCCAGGGCAGAGGCTCCTCTTGTTTCTAGAAGTAATCTGATTTTCAGTGGTTTGGGGTGCTCTTCTTATACTCCTCTCTACCCTTGAAGTAGGCCTATGTCAGAGAGAAATCTCAGTTGTTTTCAAGATCCTGCCTTGCCCAGGCCAGGCCCCAGACACATACCCGGGCTGTT
Organism: Pleurodeles waltl; assembly: GCF_031143425.1. NCBI lineage: Eukaryota > Metazoa > Chordata > Amphibia > Caudata > Salamandridae > Pleurodeles > Pleurodeles waltl. The sequence continues at coordinate 601,395,297 of NC_090444.1, read as the reverse complement.
GAAGACTGCATTGTGTGAGGGCAGGCACAGCCCTTTCAGGTGTATGTGACCTCACCTCCCTTCCCCCTAGCCCAGATGGCCCATCAGGATATGCAGGCTACACCCCAGCTCCCTTTGTGTCACTGTCTAGAAGAGAAGTGCAAACAGCCCAACTGTCAATAACCCAGACAGGGAATCTACAAACAGGCAGAGTCACAGAATGGTTTAAGCAAGAAAATGCCTACTTTTTAAAAGTGGCATATTCAAACACACAGGGGGTCATCCCGACCCTGGCGGTCATAGACCGCCAGGGCCGGGGACCGCGGATGCACCGCCAACAGGCTGGCGGTGCATCCAGGCCAATTCTGACCGCAGCAGTAAAGCCGCGGTCAGAAAAGGGAAACCGGCGGTTTTCCCCTGGCCTGAAGAATCCTCCATGGCGGCGCTGCAGGCAGCGCCGCCATGGGGATTCCGACCCCCTTCCCGCCAGCATGGTTCTGGCGGTTTTGACCGCCAGAACCTGGCTGGCGGGAACGGGTGTCGTGGGGCCCCCTAACAGGGCCCCACAAAGATTTTCAGTGTCTGCATAGCAGACACTGAAAATCGCGACGGTCGCCCGCCAGCCCAGCGGGAAACTCAGAATGACCGCCGCTGTCTTTTGACCGTGGTACGGTCTTCTGGCGGTTCCCGCTTGGCGGGCGGCTCCCGCCACCCGCCAAGATTAGAATGACCCCCACAATCTAAAAACCAACTTCACTAAAAGATGTATTTTTAAATTGTGAGTTCAGAGACCCTAAACTCCATATTTCTATCTGCTCTTTAATGATATTTAAAGGCAGCCCCCATGTTAACCTATGAGAGAGATAGGCCTTGCAACAGTGAAAACCGAATTTGGCAGTATTTCACTGTCAGGACATGTAAAACACATAAATACATGCCCCATCTTTAACATACACTGCACCCTGCCCATGGGGCTACCTAGAGCCTACCTTACATGTGTAAAAAGGGATGGTTTAGGCCTCTCAACTGGGTATATTTGCCAAGTTGAATTGGCAGTTTAAAATTGCTCTCGCAGACACTGCAGTGGCAGGTCTGAGCCATCTTTACAGGGCTAATAATGTGGGTGGCACAACCAGTGCTGCAGGCCCAATGCAGTATTTCGGTTGGTGTGGCTTGTCTTTGCCCTTAAAATAGGAAGCAGAGGTTTCCTCTGTTTCCCTGCCCCCTGAGATGTGGGCAGGAAACCATAAGAAACAATTGCTTTTGCAGACAGGAAGTTGCATCCTGAGTAGCTCTCTGGCTGCAAGAGTAATGCTGGCTCCCGCAGGTTGCGGAGGAGCCGGCTGGGACCATAGGGGCCTTCAGGCGGCCCCCATGCTCCAATTGAACACTGGGTTCCTGGCGTGGCATCCAGGACAAATGACTGGGCCCCGGAGGGGTGGGGTTCTCGGGGCCAAGATCAGCCAGGATATGGGGGCTATAACTCGTTCCCTCACAATGCACTGTGGCATCCCCTTCTATGTATAAAAAGTTAGAAGTATTAACTTTACACTCCTAAATTAGGCTCCACTCTCTACTCTCACAGGGTGGAGACATGTAAGTCTACCTTGAGTAATAAATTTACACTTGAAAATGGTGAATAGCCCAAAGCATATAGCATATGTTTACCTTTGCAAATAGCCACCGATGTGTGTTAATAGGATATAGCCATTTCATAGGTCTTTCCTACTTGATTTTTGGATGTCAGTTTTGCTGCTGATGATGCGGATGGTAGCTCTGTTATACAGCGACATATGACTGAGTTTGTAAGTTGAGAGAAGCTAAAGCCTGTATTGATTACACGGTGAGTCCACACACTAGTTTCCTTTCATCTGTACATTTAAAGATTCACATGTAAGAACACTTATCACAGATCCTACATACACAAAAATGCTACCTTAATTTCATATTAGTCACTATTGAGTTGCACTTTCACTGATCTCTAATATCCCCTTTCAGAAACTGATGGATGGAGGGCCTTCTTGAAACCTAGTGATATATAAATAAATATACATCTTAGCTACAATGCATTAATGTTTGTTGGTATTTGGAAATTTTCATTGCACTAGACTAGACAGAGTTCCACAAATTGAGGACAGATTCTGTTCTAGTATTAGCAAAGAAAATTAGCAAAATGAACTAAATGAAAAACAGATCGAGCTCAGTCATAAACTGGCTTAGTTCCACTGATTACACCAGATGAATTTGAAGGCAGCTGTTCATATTATGATTTACAGATGTTGATCAAGGAAAAATAAAAAAGAATACCCATCTGTCTTTTATTACAGTTCTACTGTGGAGTGAGAAGAGAGGAAATGCAATAATGGCACCCCTTCCATGAAGCACGTTTCCTTATTTGTGGCTACTAAAGTCAAATTTAGTCACTGTGTTTGTTAAAACATGTATCCAAAAAACAATTTTTTAACAACCATGTCAAACAAACAAAAATAGTAAATTGACAAAGTTCATATTCCCTCATGCTTGCATGTTACATGAAAATACAATACCCTCTGTGTTTTTAATTCACTAGTAACTTCAATATGTTTGAATTGATTTAAAAAGTATTACTCCACTCCAAAACAATAATTAATTATTTCCAAATTACTGCGCTGTTTGCTTGGGGTAGTTGCATGTTGAACTGTTTCATTGAAATGCGAATATATGCCCTGTGATTGTGATTCAGGGGTATCTGCTTTTGTTTCTGATATTAGTTAAAGTTAATGCTACAAACTTTGATGTCAGAAAAAACAATGAGATTTCCTTGTTAAATAGAGATATGTGGCCTGATTTACATCATGTTGGAATTACCACCATACTGCCGCGGACCTAAATACTCCGTCAAACTGACTGAGTTCCAGCCACCTTATTTAGATCTATGGTGGTTCAACTTCCATCCGCGTCAACAGAGTGTACTCAGTCCTGCGAGCAATAACCCGCAGTTGATGCAGTGGACTCCAATGCTGCCGCATAGCACTCCATCGCCGTCGACACAATGGGATGGCGCTGACCATTTTTAGATAACGCAGTCATGCTGGCGGTGTACCAGCTGTGGTCCCATGACAGCGGGCATCTGTTGCAGGACCCATTCAACATTATAGCATGGCTGTGGCTATTGGGTGGATGCTAGCATCCCACGCTTGATGAATAGTGAACAATTTTGAACACCTGCAAATTACATTATAAAACACACTCCATTTCAGACCATGATCCTTTGCCATTCCACTGTAGAACACCATTTTGATGCTCACTTTGCCATTAAGGACCCAGATTGTTCACTGTTTTTGTATCCATTTTCCACAAACGTTTGGGCACTAGATTTTGTTGTTGAACAATACTATGAAAGTGAGGAGAAATCAATAGAGGAATAATTGTCTGCCATGGTGGATGTAACTATTAGAGTATAGCCACAATTGTTTGGAGTACAAAATACAATGGTATCCCAAAAAAGGGAAATGAGGATGAGAATAGTGAACAGAGTGAATGCTATAGCTAACAATGTGCGCACACACAAGAAAATTAGGAAGAGGTAGGGTAGAGCGTGTTCCCTGGCCTCCAAGTGCCACCTGGAGGCCCATAGGACTGGTGGTGGATCTCTTAGCACCCCGTTACAATTATTTTCCTGTGAGGAGAAGGTCTTGTGCATCCTACATCCTGAAGGCTTAGCAGGAATTCCTGATGGATTGGGTTTGGATAGGTTGGATTTAGCAATGTCTCACTAATCAACAAGGATTTGCAATGCAATGGGTCTCGCATTTGCTTCAGTTACAGCTATTGGTGTTGTAAATTCCTAACTGGACTTTTCCTGCCACATAAATTGAAAATGAAAAGTAAAACATTTGTTAACTTAAGCAAACCAATTCAAAGTGCCATGGCTGCCATGAGCATGAGTGCGAAGGAGGGACAAAAAAGGAAAAATAACTTCGCTCTCAGTCAAACATATCGACAATCGTGCAATTATCCATGTAACGGGGACAGTCTGCAAGACGGTAACAAACCGCCCCAAGGAGGGACCAACATCAGTATACCTAACAGCAGGTAATTTAACTGCGGGCTGTTTGCTTCAGCAAGTTTAACAAAGTAACACGCCTGAAATCCCAAGGAACGTTGGAGCCCGGCGATAGAGCTCCAATCCTGTCTTTTTGACTTAAGCACAACAAACCGTGTTAGTCAGTACAAACCTGCCTCTCCCTGAAGATGTGCCATGTAAAGGTGTAAAGGCGACATCCACAGCCCCTGTAACCAGGCTATTTGCAGGCCACACACATCGCGCTCTCAACTTCTCATTCTCCTGCTACAGTCTGCACTGCTGACGGGAGCTCTGTAAAATAAAACAAAGTATCCATATTTCCCGGGGGTCTTTGAAATGTTAGTTCAAAGCAAAGTACAGCTATGTAATTTACTGGGACTTCCTTGTTTAGGGGATAGCTTCGCAATTGTTTAACTCACTGGCTGCTAAAAGATTTTCTTAATCCGATGTAATTGAATAAAACCATGTAATGGTCTAAACTGTCAGTCCATACGCTCACTATCACATGTTTCCACCAAGTATTACAATATCAGCTTTACAGATTTCTTTCAAATACATCCTCAGTGGCTTTTCATAGGTCAGTGCCACCTTAAGCACGCACACAGGTGTCCTCCAGGAGCCCATCATAATCAGTAAACTCAGGAGCACAATTATAACACACATTCCATTCTGCGGCATGTTGAGTGAAGGTTGAGACTGGCACGCGCACCCATAGAAATAACGCTAACAGCGTCCGTGATGTCCGAGACACACACACAGGCATGTCTCTGATATAGTCCCACTGGGGCTTAAGATGCACACTCGCAACGCACAGATGAAGGTGTCATACTCGCAACGCACAGGTCTATATATCACACCGCACATATGTAGATGTCATGCTCACAACGCACAGATGAAGGTATCGCCCTCACAACTCACAGATGTGACACAACACACAGATGCAGATGTAACACTCACAATGCACAGATCTGTATTTCACAGAAATAAAGCACAGATGTAAGTATCACACTCACAGATCTATATATCACTCGACACACGGATCAATAAATCACACTAACAACGCACAGATGTAGGTGTAACACTCGCAAAGCCCAGATGTAGGTATCACGCTCACAAAGCACAGATGTAGGTGTCACACTCACAATGCACAGATCTATATATCACACTCACAACACAAAGATTTAGGTGTCACACTCACAACACACAGATTTAGGTGTCAAACTCACAACAAACAGATGTAGGTATCACGCTCACAAAGCACAGATGTAGGTATCACGCTCACAAAGCACAAATGTAGGTATCACGCTCACAAAGCACAGATCTACATATAATACTCACAAAGCACAGATGCAAGTATCACACTAACAACACAGATATGTATATCACACTCACAAAGTAGAGCACTGATGTATCACACTCACAACTTACAGATGAAGGTATCACACTCACAACTCACAGATGAAGGTATCACACTCACAACTCACAGATGAATGTATCATACTCACAGCTCACAGATGAAGGTATCGCACTCACAACTCACAGATGTAGGTATCGCACTCACAACGCACAGACGAAGGCATCGCACTCACAACGCACAGACGAAGGCATCACCCTCACAACGCACAGACGAAGGTATCACACTCACAACGCACAGATGAAGGTATCACACTCACAGCGCACAGATGTAGGTATCGCACTCACAATACAATGTAGGCATCGCACTCACAACACAGATGTAGGTATCACACTCACAACGCACAGATGTAGGTATCAAACTCACAACAAAGCTCTACATGTCACACTCACAACACACAGCTGTACATATGCTCACAACGAATGCACAGATGTAAATATACTTATAAAACGCAGATGTAAGTATAATTGTGATACAGTCGGAATTTTTTGCTTGCTTGCAACGCACAGATGTAACATGTCACTCTGAACGCACAGATGTGGCTAGAGTTCTGGCACAGCTCCGGTGTGTTTAGAGGTGCACACTTTGAACCAACACACAAATGTGAGGGCTCGGCGCACTGTTTTCTCTCCTCGCTTTCGCTAAACCCCTTTGTGATGCAGCTCTCTCGATGTTGTTGCTTCAGAAAATTGCTCCACGGCCCTTCCACAAAGTTCAAAAGTTCGCCTTTTACGACTTCCAGTGACTTCTCACATGTTACTAATAAAACCTGCCCATTGCTAATACCAGGGGGAAATGTCTCAAGCAAATACAAGCATTTGCAATGCAGTGGGTCTCATTAGAGCTATTAGTGTTGTGAATTCCTAACTGGATTTTTCTTTTTTGCCACCCAAACTGAAAATATGGGTCTTGCGTTTGCTAATTTTAGAGCTCATAGCGTTGAAACTCCTAACCCGACTTTTCACCAAAAAATTAACTATGTAAAGTGCTCGACTTCTGCCAAGCGAGATCGCGCTCGTAAATTAGAGAAAAAGAAGTCCACGAGCCCGATGGAAAACAGCGAGCATGTTTTCTGTACTTGGTCGCTGCGCTCGAGGAGGGCTAGCCACCGGAAAAGGCATGCCATATCTGTGCCTTCGACTAATGAAAGCAAGCAGATTTTATTAGGCAAGCCCACGAACCAATAAAAAACACTGACGTGATGTTGACAGGGCTCCAAAGCCCTTTTCTAAACACTAAAGAGTCTCGCTGCTATGCATGCGCGAGCGCATGCAACGCAGACTCGACCCTAAAAATGGGGTTATTGTCCTTAAGTTATTTGTGAAGGTTGTTGGAAAACACTTATCAAAACATTAAGATATAAACTTAAATCTTCAAAATATCTTGTTTCTTCCAAATTACTAGCATCATGGTTGTATCCCTCTTTTTAACAATGCTCAGTATGTTTTGTCAGATTGTGGGTTGTTCTCCATGGATCATCCCTTGCATTTGCCTAGTCCCTTGCTTTATCTCAATATACGTTTTTTTAATCCAAAAAATGGGTTCCAAACTCTGTCTATTTGCACATGAAGGTTTAGTGCATGTAAATCGTATTTTCACCTAACCACATCATACACATATGTGCGTACATATGGTAAATGTGTGCTCATTTTCACTGTAGTTATTTAAATAGGTATGCATAACTCACTTTTAAACATGTATTGTCGATTGTGTTAACAAATGACTTCAACTACCATAATGCCCTGTTTTTGTCCCTTCAAGACAATAGTGTAATGTGATGTTGTTCAACCTCCCTTTACTTCCATATATGTACATGTCAAATTGTTGTTCATTTGTCATTCACCATTTTATGTCATGTTTGAAAATATCACTTCTTGTGTCAATCCTTGTCACCTTCTTTTTACTCCATTGAATTGATATAATTTCTTACATAATTCAGAGTTTGTTGAATCGAAGATCTGCAATCATGCTATGTGGCATGCTGGATATAAGCAGCATGATAAACAATGTACTTTGCAGTGTCCATACGATGACCAATGCCATTAATTCAAATAAGTTGGACTACAGTATTCTTTTAGCCTGCTAGGCCATGGAATGGTTTAGTACTCAATTCTGCTCACTACTGTGCTGGGTTGAATGGCTGGTACATGTTATTTACACTTTATAAATAACATTTTTCACTTCACAACATCTCTTCAACATCATTACTGAGGTGTTGATCTGTGTAAACCAGTCTGCATGTGTAAAATAATGAAGATCACACAAAGACCTAAACATTCATAATTTGCTTTTTTAGGCTGCTTCATTTGTACCTGAAGACACATTTGAGGTACAATCCAGACTTTTAAATTCATATTGTTTGTAATTCATTAAATGTCCAACATCCAGTGCCAGTGGACCACCATCTGCAACTGATGACATCTCCACTCCAAACCAGGATTAAGGTCCTGATTAAGAGTCTGGCAGGCTACTGACCGCCAGACTCGCAATGCGGCCCCTCCGCCAATGGGCCAGCAGTGAAGACCGCCATGTTAGGAGCATGGCGGTTTGGCCTGTGCCAAACCGACACTTTCCTGTTCCTACAGCCAAGGCGGTCAGACCACCAGGCCGGAGATAAGCATCTCTGGCGGTATTATGAGTCCCCTTTCCACAAGTGATTTCATGGTGGTACCACCGCCATGAAATCTCTGGCGGAAAGGCTACCGGCAACAGGAATTTGCATTCCAGTCACTGGTAGATGACTCCCCCCCATCTACCCAAGACCCCCCCACCCACCTTCCCTCACAACATTCCCACCCGCTGAACCCCCAGTAACCCCCAAACCCTCTCCCAGTAATAAACCCCCTGCATACATGTACTTACCCCCACCCACCATCCCCGTACTACCCCCATACACACATGCAACACCCCTGAATTCATTATCACATACACGCACACCTCCACTCACACACGTACTCACTACATTCACCCCCATTGACACTCATACACACTTCGTTCCCCCAATCCCCCTTTCCTCAACATACATACACACACAACCCCCACCCCTGTCTACATGCATGCAAACACCCACTCTGACCCAGCATTCACATTCATTCACACATGCATCGCCATCACCACATTTACACACAGACACACACGCACACATGCACAAACACTCCTCCTACCTCCTCCCATTCATGACATGCATACACATACTCACACACCTCCATTCACACACCCCACCCGCCTCTCCTCACGGAGGACACTCACCTCATCTGATGAGGTGCTCCTCCCTGAGCGGACGGGACCCGGCGCTCCCACCGCCGGCAGCACCCCAACATCAAGACACCGCCAGGCCATATTACAGGTCGTAATACGGCTGGCAGAGTCCTTTTGGTGGGGTGGGGCTGGCAGTGGAACCGCCTCTGCACCGCCGACTGCCAGCGCAACTGCTGGTGACTTTCCAACCAAAGAATGGTGGAAAGCTGCCAGCAGTCATAATTTGGCAGTCTGCAGACTACCAGCACTGGCAGTCTAGTGGCGGCTTTGGCTCTGTCGGTCTTGGAAAAAGACCGCCAAAGTAGTAATGAGGGCCTAAACCTTTAGTGAAGACCCCACTCATGCAGGTCTGGATGATGTGAAGCTGCCTGGTCCATCTGGTGTGACTAGGCAGTCAGCTACAATGAGTTTCACTCTGTCTACACCTACACCTCTCACCCCAGCTGCAACAACACCTCATCCAAAGGATACCTCAACTTCCTGTGTCCAAAGGACCATCACACCAATTTTGTGACCCCCCCAGGACTGGCTGCTATTGAAGTAACACCACCACCTTCTCCAATGGGATGGGGCACAGGCTAGTGGGGGTAGGGATCGTGGGAGGGAATCTGTGGACCAGAAAAGTGAGACCACTGGGATAACTGTCACCCAGACCACAATCGACTGAGTCTTGGGAGTACCACAGCAGCCCCAAGACATGATGGGCCAGGTATTAAAGAGACCCAGGACAATAAGCAGGTGCAGAAAGAGCACAATGTTGAGATGCAGAATCTTAACTCCAAATTGGGGTCCTTGTCTGCTGTGATGTTTGACATTTATCATCATATTTGCAGGGCATTTCCTGTACCATCTTCCCCTGTCTGTGGTCCTTCAATATCAGGACAAAATACACCTTCCTAAGCGACAGACAGGGAGGCCTTGCCACAACAGGAAACAGCTCCACCCACCCAAGTCCCTGCAACTGTGCCCTCCTTCCCCCCAGAAAGGGTTGTTCATCTAGACCACCAGGACAGGGTGTCAAGACCTCCACCACTACCTCAAAGAGATGCCAGACCTAATTTCCACCAGTGTTTGCCTACCATTCACTCTGTGGTCTATTTCATGGACACATTTACCATTTTGTGGACAGTTGTATTTTGTACATTGGACTCCAAACAATTTAAGCTCATCATGAATAGTTTCATCCACTATGATGTACATAATTTCTTTTTGCTTTTTCCTTTGATTTTATGTCTCAACCAGAGTCAAAGACTGTGTGGTATTTTATTTGGCATTTATTTTTTTATGTCTGTCTTCCACCATCATTTTTTATAAATATTATCAATAAGTTTCAAACAAAAATAAGATATCACTGTTAGGTTATGTGTTCCCATGTACCCTTTGTACTTTCCAACAGCAACATATGGCTGCAAATGTCACAACTTTGAAATGTCCAAATGAATATGACAGGCTAACTGATCCTAAAACAAAATAACAAGGGAGTATTGATGATTTCACATACGAATTTTGACTCACATGATAATTTAGGAGGACACATATATTTAGCACAAGCAAAGATAAATATGCCAATAAACACAGTAGTCAATGTATGAAAAGTTTGATCAACAAACATATTTCTCTTGGACTTTTCTGACCTAACCATTCCTACTAAATTACCATTAAACACTGATAAGTTCAGAATGTCACAAGTTGTTCTTACATTTTATGTTAAAATATGTAAAGGTAAGCTTACACTCAGGTGAAAAATTGGTCAATAACAGCTTGCCATAGATCAATTCCTTCCTCTTCACCACTGTCATCTTTATTGGGCATTCCTATATCCTCACACAGTGGCTATTCATAGTCTCCATCTCTGCAATTGATTGGGATGTTCCATCGCCGGCTGATGTTGTGCAACATGCAGCAGCCAACCATAATTTGGCAAATCTTATCGGGTGAGTAGATGAGGGCTTCACTGGTGTTACCAGACAGCGAAAACTGGCCTTTAGGAGTCCAAAAGCCCGCTTCACTGGCTTCCCTGTTTTTCAACGGGCTCATTGAAGCAGAGTTCCCCTGATGTTGTTGGATTCCTCAACGGTGCTAACAACTGTGTTCGGTTAGGATAGGCTGAGTCATCTATGTGAAAGTAAAAATATATGGAGCCAAAATATCTCATCCAATTTTACATTCCTAAATTATAAATTATAAATAAAGAGAATGATCCTCATGTACATATTGTACTTACCAACCAGCCAGACCCTTCAGGTCCAAGTTGTGACATTTGCAGGGGTATGATACTTTTCTGTAGTACAACAGAATCTTATGTTGACCCTGGGAAAACAGGCAAACACTTGAGATGTATAAAACAAGTAAGCAGACAACTTGCACTTTGATTGAATGAATGTTCTACTGACTGCAGTAGACCTGCTCCCTGGCATGTGGTGGCACCAACGCAATATGTGTGCCATCAATGGATCTTACCAGATGTGGTCTGTGTCACATTGACAAAAACCTGATGTCTTGGAAACTGGATGAAGCTGTTGATGTGTCTCATCATTGAAGAAGGGACTTCCTGCAGCATACCACTGAACGTTTGTTGTGACATGTCTCCAGATACTGGTACAATGTATTGGAAAGATCCAGTGCCCACAAAATGAAGTACTACCATGGTTTACACTATTGGTTTCACTGCTGTCGTATTCCTATTGTGAGGCAGAAGATCAGGCTACAGCTGGTGACACAAATTCAGAATAGTTTGCCTATTCAATCTGTATTTTTTTATGATGTACCTTTCTTCCATGGTGGCAAGGTCTGTAAAAGGTCTGAAGACTTGAGGCTGTCATCTTCTAAACCTCCCTGGGTTCATATGTCTGCAGTTAAGTGAAACAAAGTAAATGTTTCTGCAATACCTTGATAATCAACACACATCACATCTTTGTAACAATACATATCGTTTGGTGACATATCAATTACTATTGATTATGCAAGTTAGTATAACAGTTTTTTATATGTATTTTTTAATGTGTAAATGATTCATTAGTGATGTACCATTTACACTTTTTTTTTTTTTTTAAACCTGGCAACAGAAGTATAAAAACACTAAGGGCCTGATTACAATTTTGGAGGAGGTGTTAATCCATCCCAAATGTGACGGATATACCACCAGCCATATTACGAGTTCCATAGGATATAATGGACTCGTAATATGGCTGGTGGTATATCCGTCACTTTACCGTCACTTTTGGGATGGTTTAACACATCCTCCAAAGTTGTAATAAGGCCCAATGTCTCTACTGTGGTAAAACACAGTACCGCATTACATCATAACTTGTCCAAATTAACCAGAAACAGTGTGGTACATATTTTAAATTGGCAAACAAATTAGCCACCATTTTCAGTGCTGATGATGCACTCAACATTTTAAAATACATTGGTTCACATCCTAAAATGGCAACCCCCTGACCTTGCCATCAGGACATTGGCAATCTGCCGGCAGAACTTGATCTCGTAGGAGGTGTAACACTTCATGATGGACATATCAATAGGCTAACATGTGTGACGGCTCTGCACGAAAGACAATAGCCATGACCGTCTCTGTTGCAGATCACGTACATGGCGTATATGTACGTGGCATGAGGAAAAAAGTTCACTTGCCTCCTAACACTGAAATGAAGAGCCACCTGAATGAAGAAGGTGACATTGCAGTTCAATTTACTCAAAAATCCAGCTTACATTTAACAAACTGCATGCCCCTTACTTCCAGTGGCCAATAGAGACTGTACCATAAGTATGACTTAAACATACAACCATCTCTTGAAATAAGAAGAATGTAAAGTGTGAGGACAAACTTTCACGTTATGGACTTGTCTGTATTTTTGTAACACCATTTTCTGAAACATGTGTATCTGTATGTTGGCCCATGTAATGGTGCCACAGATAGCAGGTATATCCTGTACTGTAAGTATGTAGGACACAGTCTCTCAATCACCCATGCACATATGTCCAGTTCCTACAAGCACTTGCTCTTACATCATTAGCAACCATGCTCTCACTGACACACATGACAGCCCTTATTCAATGGATGTGTTTCAGACCATTGCATCTGGTACTACATGCATTAGGCATGAAGCATACGTAACTGTGCGTGGGGGGTGTGTGCTTACAATTTTCAAGTTGCTTAGCCTTTAGAAGCTCACAATGATTTGGACTACTAAGGAGTGGCTCTCACTAGAGGAAAGGTTTCAGACCCTTGGTCTAGATGATATTTGAGGCCTGGAATAGTAACACAAGGTAATAGAGAAAGGAAGGGTACTTCACAGGTCACTACAAATTAGTATTACCTAGGTAAAATAGAATTTTGGAAAATAATCTGTTTTGGATTTTCAGAAATTCTTGTGATAGATGTTACAAAATTGTGTCTCAGCAATACAGACAAACCAAACCTCACAAAACTCCTTGTTTTTAAATCCATGCAGGCCAACACCCTTCAGAAAAAGGAAATTTGAAAGGCCATTGCCAAGAAAATGCGAACACTGGGGGTCTATGAGCACTGCAGAGTCCACTGCAGGAACAAGTGGGAAGACCTACTACTTTAGATCAGAAAGTCAACAGAGGTCCAGCTCGGCCAGTCCTCCCAACCTGAGAAGCGTGTGCACTGCACACTGACCCTCCCTAATGGCCCACATACTTGCAGTGGCCTATCCAAACCTTGATGGACAGTTGAGAGCCCAATAGCAACACCAAGGGATTAAGTTATAGTGTGAGTTCAACATGTCAAATAACTAATTTTTTGTTACAGCAAATAAATTTACCATCAACATTAAGTCTGACATATGTCCAATGCAGAAGAAGAGTTCTTTAAGGTGTAAGTGGTGCCCAAGGTGTATGATGATGTTTTTTGAAGATTACATTTTGACAGAGGACACCACCTGATTTGTCTACCCAAGGACTGGTTTGAGTGGACAGATGCCTGACTGAACAGCAAATATATATCAGCTAGTTTAATGGTATTAGGCACAGTAGTACCAGACAGATCAATGGTCTTGATTGTGCGAGGTTTGAGAACCCTTCACAATTGTGAATGATGTTACTTTAGCCCTTATACAGGTGACACAGCATACAATGCTATTATGACACAGTGGCTGTTATAAACTGCACCATTTTTATTTTTGACAAACAAGAGTGAGCAAGAATTATTAGGATCACCTAGTTAAATGGCTACATTGCAGATTCAAAACCTAACCCAAATTTTTTTTTAAACAAAAATGCTGTTTCACTCATGTTGAAATGTAAAGCGTTGCAGTATGTCTTACTCTTTCACTAATGTGCATGCACGCCAGTCTGTATAGTGATAAGTATACAATACATACAATGTATGGTACAACAGAGACTGAAATGTGTACACATTAGTAACAGAGTACCAAATACTTTAAACCATTTAACAATGTCCTTTGTTATGTCCAGACGATCTGTCAATGATGGTGACAAATGTGATGAAAGGTCCCATCCATTATAGGTTGGAGTATCCAATCTGGCAAACCCAGTTTCAGGCCCAAATCATGACACATTTTGTAAATGTATAAATGCATCAAGGTGTAATCTGTAGTCTTGTGAACACACTTTATAAATGTATGTTTGGTTTATATCCTTCTTTGGTGACATAGGTAAATTATTCAAAACAACAAAGCCCACCTACTCAGAGGTGTGAAACAGTTTATGCAGAGGACTTCAAGTGGAAATGAGAGTCAGGGTCATGCATGATATGTGAGCTTTCATGGGAATTAGAAAACTGTGAGCAGATGGTCTCTGTGATTGTTCCCTACATGCATGAGATAATGATGATAAAGAACCAAAGTTTGAGAACCTTGAAGCAGATGACATCTGAAAACCTGGAAAATGTATTTTGGTGAACATTAATGCTCATTTGTATTTACACAGATGCATTAAAAGTGTTGCATCTGATATTTCAGCATTATCTGGAGCAGGAAATGGGACATGGGCCACTTAGGCAGGGAAGCAGCTGGCCACTGTGGTTCATGTGCTGGGACCACCAACACTGATGGATCTCGTGGCATGGAGGGTGAGGGGACTGGCATGAAGCCCACAAGCTCAAGTTCATTCAACTTTATCAGAGGGCTCCAGAGAAGGCCTGTCCCTAGTGGTGGCAGGCAGTACAGCACCTTTACCACTTGCATCCTTGTCAGCCACCCAGAGACCCATCTCTACACTCCCTCTTACCTTCCCCCATTTGGTCAAACCTGCCCCCTAAAAGGGGTGGCATCTTCTTTGCTGCAGGCACCTCTCCCCCAGCCCTGTCCCCCCAGCTGCGTTGAGTGAGGAGGCTGTTGACCTTCTATGGAACATCTCTGTAGGCCAGACTACACTTCTGAATGCCATCCAGGGGCTTAGTTGCCAGATGCAATAAATGGTAGCTTACCTGGAAGGCATTCATAGTGCTATGTCTGGACTACAGAGGTCATTGCAAGGTCCGGCCTTCTCACTGATAGCAGTCTCCCAACCATTCCAACCTTGTTCTCCTAGTTCCACCCTAATTCACTATTCCAAGCCCTATCTAAAGCACACTCACTCCTTTGTAAGTACCCACTCCAACACACACAAGCTGCCCACCCACACATAAAGGCACAGCAAAAACACATACACACAGACATACACAAACATACAGACACCACACCCACTACCACTGTCACCACTAGCATACCCACAGACACCACACACACACATGCACAGGCATCACCACTACAGCACACTCACATATACTACACCCACATGCACAGCCACTGCATCCACCGACAGACCCGCAGATACCATACCCATCACCACACCCACATGCACAGCCGCCACAATGTCCACATGGACCACCACATCTACAAGCACCACAACCATACCTAGCACCTCAACAGCATACCTATCCACTCACACACATACATTAGATACAAAACCCACTGGCCACAGATGCCCACACTTACCCGAATAAGTTTGATTTGTTATATGCATTTTATTGAAACTGATGCTTTGATGCCTCTTTGTAGATTTTCCTGCCAAGAGTATACCCCAAAAAATGTGTCATTCTATTCCCTTCTCCATTTTAACCTTTAATATTCCTTCAATGTTCTTTAATAAAGTATTGCCTTGGTGTGTTTGTCTTTAAATTCAAGCTTATCCTCCACTGTCTCTTGGTAAATACTATTTAGCTGGTAGGATTAAATTTGTTGTTCAAATTGAATGGCTGCACAATTTTCTGAATCTCAAATGCAAAACATATGATGTCACATTTTTGTCTAGATCTAATTCTATCTTGTTCTTATATTGTAATAGTTTTATAGAGTGAACTGTTTCCTAATATAGGAGTCTGAGGCCCAGATTCTGAAAGGTGTCATGGAACACAGCGTAGCAGGCAAAAATGCTATGTTGCAGTGCGTGACAAGTAGAGAGCAGGAGAGCACCATATTCACATAGATATGGCTCTCTCTTCCTCTCTCTACAGCAAGGGCTGATTGCAGCTACCGTGCTCCACAAACCCACCTTAGCATCATAGTGCTAGGGTGTGTGTTACGGTGTGTGTGAGTCTAGCACAGGTTTTGTACAGGAAGGTATCCTTCCTGTTCAAAATACTATGCCAAGACAGGTGAAAAACATTTTCCTTCTCTGTATGTGCGCTGTACAGTGCAGCAATCATACAAAGTTGTAAAAGCACAGAGAAATTAAAACAGCGCTTCACTCTGCTTCAGATTGCTTTTCGATACAAACTAACATAGATATCAATTTACGTTGGTTTGTTAACCCCAAAAAAGGTTTAGTGTCAGTTTAGTGGTAAAAAAGCCATGCTAACCTGTAAGGAAATGCCTCCTTGGCATGGTTATCCCCTAACCTTTTGCCTTTGCTGATGCTAAGTTATGATTTGAAAGTGTGCTGGGACCCTGCAAACCAGGCCCCAGCACCAGTGTTCTTTCCCTAAACTGTACCTTTGTCTCCACAATTGGCACAACCTTGGCACTCAGGTAAGTCCCTTGTAACTGGTACCCCTGGTACCAAGGGCCCTGATGCCAAGGAAGGTCTCTAAGTGCTGCAGCATGTCTTATGCCACCCTGGGGACCCCTCACTCAGCACATGCAAACTGCCTCTCAGCTTGTGTGTGCTGGTGGGGAGAAAATGACTAAGTCGACGTGGCACTCCCCTCAGAGTGCCATGCCAACCTCACACTGCCTGTGGCCAGGAACAAAGCCTTACTGGGTGGAGGTGCTTCTCACCTCCCCCTGCAGGAACTGTAACACCTGGCAGTGAGCCTCAAAGTCTCACCCCTTTTGTTATAGCGCCCCAGGGCATCCCAGCTAGTGGAGATGCCCGCCCCTCCGGCCACTGCCCCCACTTTTGGCGGCAAGGCTGGAGGAGATAATGAGAAAAACAAGGAGTTGCCGCCCACCAGTCAGGACAGCCCCCAAGGTGTCCTGAACTGAGGTGACCCCTGCCTTGAGAAATCCTCCATCTTGAGTTTGGAGGATTCCCCCAATAGGATTAGGGATGTGCCCCCTCCCCACAGGGAGGAGGCACAAAGAGGGTGTAGCCACCCTCAAGGACAGTAGCCATTGGCTACTGCCCTCCCAGACCTAAACACACCCCTAAATTCAGTATTTAGGGGCTCCCCAGATCCCAGGAAATTAGATTCCTGCAACCTGAAAAAACAGGAAGGACTGCTGACCTACAAGCCTGCAGAGAAGGAGGAAGACGACAACTGCTTTGGCCCCAGCCCTACCGGCATGTCTCTGACTTTGAAAACCTGCTCCAGTGACGCATCTGACAGGGACCAGCGACCTCTGAAGCCTCAGAGGACTGCCCTGGACTGCCCTGCCCTGGACTAAAGGACCAAGAAACTCCAGTGAACAGCGGGCCTGTTCAAAACCAGTTGCAAACTGTTGCAACAAAGAAACAACTTTCAAAGACTGCATGTTTCCTGACGGAAGCATGAGACTTCACACTCTGCACCCGATGCCCCCAGCTCGAGATCCAGAGAAGAAACACCACAGGTAGGACTCCCCGGCGACTACGAGCCCGTGAGTAACCAGAGACAACCCCCCTGAGCTCCCACAGCGACGCCTGCAGAGAGAATCCAGAGGCTCCCCTTGACCGTGACTGCCTGTAACAAGGGACCCGACGCCTGGAACCAGCACTGCACCCGCAGCCCCCAGGACCTGAAGGAACCAAACTTTGATGCAGGAGTGACCACCAGGCGACCCTCTGTCTAGCCCAGGTGGTGGCTGACCCTAGAAGCCCCCCCTGTTCCTGCCTGCACCGCTAGAGTGACCCCCGGGTCCCTCCATACCTGTCCCCCCCCCCCCCAGTGCTCTACAAAACCCCCCTGGTCTGCCCCCCAAGGACGCAGTTACGCTGGCAGACTAGAACCGGAGCACCCCCTGTTCTCCATAGGTGCCTATGTGTTTTAGACACCTCTTTGACCTCTGCACCTGACCGGCCCTGAGCTGCTGGTGTGGTAACTTTGGGGTTGCCTTGAACCCCCAACGGTGGGCTGTCTATGCCCCAGTAAGTGTTTTACTTACCTCCTAATCTAACCTTTACTTACCTCCCCCAGGAACTGTTGATTTTTGCACTGTGTCCACTTTGAAAATAGCTTATTGCCATTTTTACAAAGACTGTACATGATATTGTTTTCATTCAAAGTTCCTAAAGTATCTAAGTGAAGTACTATCTTACCTCTAAGGGGAACCCTTGGACTCTGTGCACACTATTTCTTACTTTGAAATAGTATATACAGAGCCAACTTCCTACATAAACTGATGCTAAACCTTTGTGAAACTGGCCCCCAGGGTTAAGATAATGCCAATGTGGATATGAAAATCAGAAGCAGAGTCATGCAACTGATTATAAAGTCGGGTTTTAAGGCATTTCTAAAAGTTAACAGATCTGGTGTTGTACACAGGTGTAGTAAAAAAGAGTTCCCTAGTCGGGCTGCCCTTACCAAGAAGAATCTGCCTCCCAAACCCTCATGCCTAAATTTTGGGAAGATAGCCAGCTTCATGTCATATGAGTGCAACATGCAGACATCATATAGGACCTCTGTTGGAAAATGGGTTATTGATAGGGCAGGTAGGTACCTACACCTAGCAACAAGCCACAAACCTCCACAAAAGTACAGTTAGGTCTCAGTAAATTAATCCCAGCTCTACCCTTGGTAGCTTGGCATCGAGCGTCAAGGCTTAACTTAGGAGACAAAGTGTAAAGCATTCAAATATCACAAAACAGTAATTAAATAAAACACAGGAAACAGTTTAAAAATCCAAAACCAATTTATAAAAATAGCTTATATTTTTATCTTTAAAATGACACAAAAACGATTAAAATCGGTTCAGGGGAACCGGAGATATGAATTTTTAAAGTATTATTATTTTCTAGCGCATAGAAACAAAAAGCGCCAATCGGGTCATCTGGTTGCACCAGGACCGGGACAAAGTCAAACTTTCAGGCCGACCGCGATGGAGCCCTGCTCGGCTACAGGTCGCGGGAGGCCTCGGTTAAAAAGTTACCTTCTGACTTAGTCTTTATTTTGGATGTTTTTCTTGACCGGGACGAACCACGAAGTCAGGCCGGGTCGCGGTTGAGGCAAGCCGGCTAGAATTTCCGCGTCGAGTCGGTCACTTTATGGAGCTTTTTTCTAAAATTTCTCCAATCTTTTCCAAACTTCTGGGGCTTCACCCAGATGTTCTTTTAAGGTTCTTTTGGGGTCCACAGCTCACCCCAAGGGTCCAGAAGTTCTGTGATGGTCCTTGGGAAGTGCGGACTTCAACTCCCAGAGTGCACCTGGCGCAAACTCCTTTTTGGCCACTGGGCAGTGGTCAGCTGGTCACTTTTTCAGGAGTTGGTGCAGGGGACTCTGGTTAGCAATTTTTCACCTGTAGCAAACAGGGAGTCCCTCCTTGAACCAGTGGAAGCCAGGCAGAGTCCTTCTTGTGGTGAAGCCCAAGTGTGCAGCTGGTGCAGTCTTTCTGAGTGCAGGGTCCAGGTGCAGGCCAGGGGTCCAGCAGGGCAGTCCTTCTTCTCCTTGTAGTTCTTTCTTCTTGAAATTTGGTGGGGATCTGAGGCGTGGGTGCAGGTCTGCCAGTTTTATCCTTGCTCCTGGGTGAAAAGCAGGGGGGCCCTGGTCCTCCAATCAGGGACAGGGTCGTCCCCCTGTGATGACCACTTCCTGGGAAGTGTGGCAAAAATCCATCCCAGAAGGCAATAGTCTCTAAAAATCCAAAATGGATGAATCTGATTTTTGGAGGAGAGATCTGGCTGAGCCCACCCACTGGTGTGGCTAAAAATCATAAACACACCCCTCTCCTGCCCTCTCCTAATCTAATCAAGGGGGCACCTAGCTGTCTGGGGTTGCAGGATGTGGGGGTGTTGCTGGGTGCTCCAGATGTCCTTCTCTGCCTTTGAAGACCAGTTTGGCAGCCCTCCCCCTTCCTGCTTCCCCATCTGCTGAGGGGAGATTCTCTCCCCCAAGCACATTCCTTTGTGTGAAGTCAGGCCACTTCACACCTCATTAAAGTAGCCTGGCAGAAGCTGCTGCAGGCTGGCCAATCAGAGCACAGCAGCAAAAACAATGCAGAGCTGAAATTGGCAACTTTTTAGGTAAAGTCTAAACTTTTTACCTGCACTAGTTATATTAAATCCAACAACTGGAAGTTGTGGGATTTATTATAACAATCAATTTGATACCAAATTCTTGGTATGTAACATTTAAGGAGACTTTAAAATTTTAAATAAAGTCTGCCCATTCTAGCCTATGAAGGCCATTTACTTCAATGAGGGAAAAACGAATTTGGCTGTTTTTACCTCACCAGGGCTTATAAATCTATTTTTATAAAGTCCCTGCTTATAGTTACATGGCACCCAGCCCTAGGGGCACATAGGGCACACCTTAGGGGTGACTTATATGTAAAAATAAGGTAGTTTAAGACTTTGGAAGTACCTTTAATTCCAAAGTCGAATTTGCATATAACTTTAATTTAAAAGCAGCCAGCAAGGCAGGCTTGCTTTTAAAATGACACTGGGCACCTCAGCAATGCACCTAGGTGTGCACCACCTATGCTGTGGTCCCTAAACCTACATGCCCTACCATATACTAGGGACTTATAGGTAGGTTAACTTAGCCAATTATAATTAGCCTAATTTGCATATCCATTTTACACAGAGCACAGGCCCTGGGACTGGTTAGCAGTACCCAGGGCACCATCAGAGTCAGGAAAACACCAGCATAAAGTGGAAAATGGGGGCAAAAAGTTAGGGGGCCTCTGCAATCAGCCCCAGTTTCTCACACAACCCCCCCCCAGCCCACACGCCCAGGAGACTCAGCCCAACCCTGGGAGAGTCTTCCTGGCTTGTTAGGCGAGGAAGACAGTGAAGAAAACTGGCTGTCCCTTTGCAGGGCCTACTCTGCCTTATATCCTCCTGTCAGGGTCACTCCCTCTGGGTAGTGAAGCCATCCCAACAGTAAAAGGACCCAACCCAAACTGAAACTTCCCTCTAGGGGGGTCTTCCTCCTCTCTCTCTGCCAACTTGGGTAGTGAGGTGCCCACCTCCCCTACTCCTAACTTTGCTAGGGCAAGACCTAGCTTACCCAAAGAGGTCACCCAACACTTGAGCAACCCCACCATGACCAACAGGGTCAGGGGGCCTACTTTGCTATTGGCCTTGGGGTCTGCCTCCCAGGCCAAGTACAGTGCTGCCAGGAAGGCTAGCACCCAGCAGAGGCTACTGACAGCTGTCAGTACCCAGAACCACACCCTAAGCTCTCCACTGACAGGTGGCTGAGCTGCTTTAGGGGCATCTTTGGGGTCCTGGCACCCCTCTTGCTGTCTAGAGTGGGGGGCTACCACCTCCTGTGGCAGACACCCTCCTTCCACTCTCCCTTCTGTCAGTGCAGGGGCAACACCTTGCATCTGGACAGCTGCCTGACTACTCAGGACTTCCTTGGGGTCAAGTGAGGCCTCACCAGTGCCAACTCTGGGCTCCCCCCCTACTGGGGCAGAAGGCCTTTGGCTCCCTGGAACTCTCTTTAAGAGTGGCCTACCCTTCCTTTTCTTCTTTCCTTTTCTTGGGGACCCCTGTCTCCTAACTGTAGGGACTGACTCCCCAGGACTTTGGGTTGGGGGGGCGCCCTGGGCGACCACCCCATCTGTGACCAGACTCACCTCTGGGAGGTCATTGCCCAGGATACAATCTAGGGGAAGGTCAGCACTGACTACCACCCTAATCCAGTCAAGGATACCCTCCCTCTCTAGGGGCACTATGGCTACAGGTTTGGAGGTGACCTCCCCTGTGGCTATCCTGACTTTCTTTGTCTTTCCTGGGACATACATGTCTGGGGTCACTAACCGGTCACTCACTACAGTGTGACTGGCACAGGTGTCTCTCAGGCCAGTGGTAGGGATCCCATTCACTTGAATGTGGTGGAAGTGCCTACTCCCACCCTCAGGGATCACCAGCTTACCATCTGGTCCTGTCTCCCAGCACAATGCTAGGAGGACTTCATCATCTGAGGAATCCTCCTCTATGGCTACACTGGACAGCCCAGTGCTAACCACCTTCTTTGGACAGGCTGCATCTCCTCTGAAGTGACCTGTCTGCTGACAGTCAAAGCAAGCCCTACTGTCCAAGAGCTTTTTTAACCCTGGGTCTCCCTGTCTCTGCATGTCAGAGTGGGAGTGGGATTTACTCTCCTCCTTCTTAGGGTTCTGGGGTACAGAGGGAGTCTCTGTGGTGGGCTTACCACCTCCCTCCTTTGGTTTTTGGGGACCTGTCCCCCCCTTCTTGGAGTCTCCCCCCTGGGACTTGACAACCACCCTGGTTCTCAACCACTCATCAGCTGCCTCCCCTAGCTCTCTAGGGTTGGTCAGCTTAGAGTCCACTAGATGCTGGCGTAACCTTTCTTGGATACAATTGGTCAAGATGTGCTCTCTCATGATCAGATTGTATAACCCCTCATAAGTATTTACTTTGTTGCCAATAATCCAGCCCTCTAGTGCCTTTAGTGAGGTGTCCACAAAGTCAACCCAAGACTGGGTACTGACCTTCTGGGTGTCCCTGAACTTCATTCTATATTGCTCTGGGGTCAGACCAAACTTCTTGACTAAGCACCTCTTCATACTAGGGTATGAATCTGCCTCCTCCCCCCTTAAGGTCAGAAGCCTATCCCTCCCTGAGTTGGGGACCAACTCCCACAAAAGGGAACCCCAGTATTGAGGCTTAACCCTTCTCATTTGGAGTGCCCTCTCAAAGGCCCCTAGCCACTTATCTATGTCATCCCCCTCTATATAAGCAGGAACTACCCCCTTGGGTAATCTGGGGCAAACTCCCCCACCCATGGACACCTCAGCTTCTTTATCGCTGCTTCCATCTTTTTTTTCTTTGCTTGCCCACTTTTTCTTTTCTAGGGCAAGCTTATCTGCTTCCAAAGCTATGTAGGCTAGCTGGGCTTCCAGCTCTCTCTCCCTGATGGATGGGTTCTCTCCCCCTGAAAGGACCCCCTTCCTACCACTAGCTTTGGGTCTGCCCCTAGTGACTGTATCCAGTGAGGACCGTTCCTCCTCTTCCTCACTTGGGGTCTGATGCCTTCCCTCCCCTGAGTGGTTAGAGTTAGCATCTTCCTCTTTTTCTTCCTCCTCTGGAGCTTCCTCTGTCTCTACCTCTTGGGCCTCAGCCCATGCTGTCAGGGATTTAATCAGGATTTCCTTCCTGAGATTAGTGGTTGCAGGCAACCCCCTCTCAATACACAACCCCCTAAGCTGGACTACTGTCAGTGTGGGTAGGCTAGCCAGATCAAGCTCCATGGTTCCCTAGTTTTGTGTCAACAAAAACTTTTTGCAAAAATTGGAAACAAGAATTTAGAAAAATTACAAAAATTCAATAATTGAAATTAATCCAAATTAATTACAAAAAAAAATTAAAATTAAAAATTAAAAACAATTTTTGCACTAGGACAATTTAAAGGATTTTTAATTTGTTTTATCTAAAACTGTAACGTGATATTGAACACAAGTACAGGATCCCGTCGCTGCTTCCAATTATGTTGGAAAATGGGTTATTGATAGGGCAGGTAGGTACCTACACCTAGCAACAAGCCACAAACCTCCACAAAAGTACAGTTAGGTCTCAGTAAATTAATCCCAGCTCTACCCTTGGTAGCTTGGCATCGAGCGTCAAGGCTTAACTTAGGAGACAAAGTGTAAAGCATTCAAATATCACAAAACAGTAATTAAATAAAACACAGGAAACAGTTTAAAAATCCAAAACCAATTTATAAAAATAGCTTATATTTTTATCTTTAAAATGACACAAAAACGATTAAAATCGGTTCAGGGGAACCGGAGATATGAATTTTTAAAGTATTATTATTTTCTAGCGCATAGAAACAAAAAGCGCCAATCGGGTCATCTGGTTGCACCAGGACCGGGACAAAGTCAAACTTTCAGGCCGACCGCGATGGAGCCCTGCTCGGCTACAGGTCGCGGGAGGCCTCGGTTAAAAAGTTACCTTCTGACTTAGTCTTTATTTTGGATGTTTTTCTTGACCGGGACGAACCACGAAGTCAGGCCGGGTCGCGGTTGAGGCAAGCCGGCTAGAATTTCCGCGTCGAGTCGGTCACTTTATGGAGCTTTTTTCTAAAATTTCTCCAATCTTTTCCAAACTTCTGGGGCTTCACCCAGATGTTCTTTTAAGGTTCTTTTGGGGTCCACAGCTCACCCCAAGGGTCCAGAAGTTCTGTGATGGTCCTTGGGAAGTGCGGACTTCAACTCCCAGAGTGCACCTGGCGCAAACTCCTTTTTGGCCACTGGGCAGTGGTCAGCTGGTCACTTTTTCAGGAGTTGGTGCAGGGGACTCTGGTTAGCAATTTTTCACCTGTAGCAAACAGGGAGTCCGTCCTTGAACCAGTGGAAGCCAGGCAGAGTCCTTCTTGTGGTGAAGCCCAAGTGTGCAGCTGGTGCAGTCTTTCTGAGTGCAGGGTCCAGGTGCAGGCCAGGGGTCCAGCAGGGCAGTCCTTCTTCTCCTTGTAGTTCTTTCTTCTTGAAATTTGGTGGGGATCTGAGGCGTGGGTGCAGGTCTGCCAGTTTTATCCTTGCTCCTGGGTGAAAAGCAGGGGGGCCCTGGTCCTCCAATCAGGGACAGGGTCGTCCCCCTGTGATGACCACTTCCTGGGAAGTGTGGCAAAAATCCATCCCAGAAGGCAATAGTCTCTAAAAATCCAAAATGGATGAATCTGATTTTTGGAGGAGAGATCTGGCTGAGCCCACCCACTGGTGTGGCTAAAAATCATAAACACACCCCTCTCCTGCCCTCTCCTAATCTAATCAAGGGGGCACCTAGCTGTCTGGGGTTGCAGGATGTGGGGGTGTTGCTGGGTGCTCCAGATGTCCTTCTCTGCCTTTGAAGACCAGTTTGGCAGCCCTCCCCCTTCCTGCTTCCCCATCTGCTGAGGGGAGATTCTCTCCCCCAAGCACATTCCTTTGTGTGAAGTCAGGCCACTTCACACCTCATTAAAGTAGCCTGGCAGAAGCTGCTGCAGGCTGGCCAATCAGAGCACAGCAGCAAAAACAATGCAGAGCTGAAATTGGCAACTTTTTAGGTAAAGTCTAAACTTTTTACCTGCACTAGTTATATTAAATCCAACAACTGGAAGTTGTGGGATTTATTATAACAATCAATTTGATACCAAATTCTTGGTATGTAACATTTAAGGAGACTTTAAAATTTTAAATAAAGTCTGCCCATTCTAGCCTATGAAGGCCATTTACTTCAATGAGGGAAAAACGAATTTGGCTGTTTTTACCTCACCAGTGTTTATAAATCTATTTTTATAAAGTCTCTGCTTATAGTTACATGGCACCCAGCCCTAGGGGCACATAGGGCACACCTTAGGGGTGACTTATATGTAAAAATAAGGTAGTTTAAGACTTTGGAAGTACCTTTAATTCCAAAGTCGAATTTGCATATAACTTTAATTTAAAAGCAGCCAGCAAGGCAGGCTTGCTTTTAAAATGACACTGGGCACCTCAGCAATGCACCTAGGTGTGCACCACCTATGCTGTGGTCCCTAAACCTACATGCCCTACCATATACTAGGGACTTATAGGTAGGTTAACTTAGCCAATTATAATTAGCCTAATTTGCATATCCATTTTACACAGAGCACAGGCCCTGGGACTGGTTAGCAGTACCCAGGGCACCATCAGAGTCAGGAAAACACCAGCATAAAGTGGAAAATGGGGGCAAAAAGTTAGGGGGCCTCTGCAATCAGCCCCAGTTTCTCACAACCTCATTATGACATTGGTGGTAAATCCCACTTACCGCCATGCTAACTGCCGCCAACATACTGCTGCAGCAGTGGATATCTGTTCACCATGTTATGACACACACACACCAATCCATCACTTTTCAGCCACACACAAAATTCCGCCACCCCAAAGGTCAGTGATAAACTGGCAGTATTAAAACTCACACCTTTACACCAACAGAACAATGCCCACGAATCACCACGGCAGACAGGTGCAGCAGATATCCATTGCTAGGAAGATGGAGCTATAGCGGAGAATCATGGAAAGGGTCAACACCGTGGGACAGCACCCCAGAACAAGGGATGACATCAGGAAGAGGTGAAATGACCTACGAGGGAAGGTGCGTTCCATTGCAGCAAGACACCAACTCGCACTACAGAGGACTGGCGGTGGATCTCCACCTCCTCCCCCCACAACTAACAACATGGAAGGAGCAAGTCTTGGCAATCATGCATCCTGAGGGCCTGGCAGGAGTAGGAGGAGGACTGGACTCTGGTAAGTCAAATCTCTATTATTATAACCCCCAACCTGCATGCCAACACATACCCCCACCCTTACCCTCACTCCCATCACTCCACCACCTCCCACATACCCCACCATCACATCCCACTCATCCCAATGCCAAGCCTGCATGCCATACCTATGCATGGACACCACTCACAGTCCTGCATGCACACCTATCACTACAGCATGCACACTAGAGACAATCAGCTGGCCCACCAAATAACAACACACACAAGGCAAAGCTGCAAGGGCAATATGAACCCTAGAGGGCAACCCACCCATGCACAACATGTCACACACAGAAACAATAACACTGCATTTACATCCCCACAGGTATCCCAGCCAATGTCACCAGAGAAGAGGTGCCAGCAACTTCCAGTCCCCCCACAGAAGAGGCCCACAGTGATGACAGCAGCTCTGCTCGCCTGGATGCCCAACCTGGCCGATCAGGGACTTCTGGACAGTCGGTTACCCAGGCACAGTCTCACACCACCACAGAACCTCCCCCCTCAGGAAACACCACCACAGCACCCACCCAGCGGGCCCATACCTCTGTCCCCAGGACATGTCAATCAGCACTGTGTCCACAACTACAGGGACCCCAGGGCATCCCACAAATCCATGACGATCAGGGACCTGGAGTCAGTGGCAGTGGGCACACGGTTCAGGGGACAGAGGCACAGGACAACAGGGAAGCTGGGAGGACTGCTGTGCGACAGGGGGAGGACAGGCCAAGGGAACTGACTCTCCAGAAGGCACTCACTGCGATCTTGGGAGCATACCAACATTCCCAGGATACGCTAGGCCAGATCCTGGACAAGATGCAGGAGAAAATGCGGCTGCTGGAGGGACAGTACCTGGGAATCAGGGAGGACTTGAAGGCCATTAACACCACCCTGGTCTCCATTGCAGGGGTGCTGGCAGACATGGCTAACAGTATGAGGGAGGCAGTGGCACACCAGCGGGCCCCTGACGCTAGCCAGACTACTGAACAGCCCTCCACTGCCGCTAGTTGATAGGAGGCCCCGCCACAGGAACAACAGGCCACCAGAACCCCTCCCCTGCTGAAGGAGAACCACCTCTCAAACGTTCCCTGAAATCCAGGCAGAAGCCAGAGACTATTGTCAAGACCCCTGCCAGGAAATAAGACTCTCCTGAATGTCACCCTTGTGTCCCACTCTGTCACCCTGTCCACCTTGAATTGCCATTGCTCCCCTTCCTATGCCCCCTTGGACAATGCACCTGTGCTACAAATAGACTTGACTCTAACATGGACTTTCCTCCATCATCATCCCAACCCATTGCACATCCCCTTTTTCATCAGAGCACTGCAATAAACACACTATCAAGATGCAGACATGCCAACATCCACTGCCTCCACTGTGGACCCCTCCTCCTCGTCCTCCACCTCCCTCCCAGTTGCCTCTCCACTCACACCTGCATGCACTACATCCTCATCCCCTACCCCCATCACCAGCACACCTATCAGAACACACTCCTCACTGGCAGTCACCACACCCACATCCATGCACACCTCCCCTGTGTTCTCTCCCACTGTGTCTGTGCCCCCTCCTCCCAAGTACATAAACGCAAGCACTCAGACACCCAGCAGCCATCCACCTCACAACAGCATCCAGCCCATGCACCTGCACCCAAACACAGCAGACTGACACGTCCTACAACCACTCCCTCTTCCTCCACTCTCAAACCTTCTCCCTCTTCCCACCCCAATGTCCCTAAGAAGCTTTTCCTCTCAACCATTGACCTCTTCCCTCCCCCTCCCCTCTTCCTTCACGTCAGGCCAGGGTGGTCAAAAGCCAGGCAAGCACCTCAGCTATCCAGTCCAGGGGCACAGTAGTGTCCCCACCAACTCCAGGTGGGAAAGGGTCCCACCCGCCAAGTGCTGCAGGAAGGAAGGGCAATGAGCCCGCCCCAGGTGCTGCAGGAAGGAAGAGCAAGGAGCCAGCCCCTGGTGCTGCAGGAAGGAAGGGCAAAGAGCCAGCCCCAGGTGCTGCAGGAAGGAAGGGTAAGAGGCCTGCACCAGCAGGCAGTAAGGACAAGGGGCCTGGTGCTGGGACTCAGTCGGAGACCCCACAAACCATGGCCATCCAAGGCTGCAGGGGATGGGCAGGATCTTCACCCCACAACCACCACCACCAGCTCCACCAGCAGCACCACCACCAACAACAGTGGGCAGCCATCAGAGGCTGAAGGGGATGGGCAGGAGCTTCCCCCCACAACCACGACCAGCAGCTCCACCAGCAGCACCACCACCACCATCAGTGGGCAGCAGGCAGAGGCTACAGGGGATTGGCTGGAGCCTCCCCCCACCACCAGCTCCACCAGCAACACCACCACCACCAGCAGTGGGCAGCTATCCGAGGCTGCAGGAGATGGGCTGGAGCCTTCCCCCACGACCAGCTCCACCAGCAGCACCACCACCACCAGCAGCAGCAGCAGCAGCAGCAGTGGGCAGCCGTCCGAGGCTGCATGGGATGGACTGGAGCTTCCCCCCACCACCAGCATCAGCAGCAGCACCACCACTGCACCACTGAGCAGCCGTCACCGCCGGCGGACATTCTGTGGACCAGCGTCCATGGGCTGTTGTGCAGCCTGCCCCCTGCAAATCCAGTGGGTATGACACCCAGCTGAGAGACTGTGACCTTGCACTACCCATGATCTGCATCACAGGGCATGATGCCCCCTCCAGAACCAGTGGAGATGCCATCCACTCACCCCATCCTCCCCAGGATGAAGAGCACAGGGCACGATGCCCCCTCCAGAACCAGTGGCGATGCTATCCACTCACCCCATCCTCCGCAGGATGAAGATCACAGGGCGCGATGCCCCCTCCATTGCCAGTGGACAAGTGTGTGAAAGTGGCTGTCTGTCTGAGCTGTTTCCACCATGGTCATACTTTTGCGATATTTACCGCAAGCCTGTTGGCGTATTACCGCCACTTTATCACCAACCACCAGGGTAGTAATGAGGGCCAAAATGTTCATACTTGTGCTGGAGGGAGAGGTTGCCCATCCTGTAAAATATCCTATGAAAAAAACAGCGATTTAAGGATGGGTCCTCTTAGACAAAAGCAGCCAGTGTGGTTAATCCAAAGTGACAGAGATGGAGGAATGCCGAGCACACTGTAGCACCTTTCGATCAACTGCATTTTGAATGTGCTGCAGCATACTCAAGAGGCCAACTGGAAAGCTAAAACTAGGTAAGTTGTGTTGACTAAAAATAGTCAACTGCACCACCAAAGGAAGATTGGAGAGATGAGAAGTGGCAACATTTTCTACAGAAAATGGAACAATGAGAAGCAGGTTGGAGATAGATAACTGGCATGAGTAGAGGTGGATTTTGTATCATCCATACAGACTCCCAGATTGCAGAGTGACTCAGCCAGATATGGATCAGACTCCCATAGGCTCAGCCAAAACCAGTAGGTAAAACTTGATGTATGTTGTTACTGATGCAGCACAGAATCTCAGTAGTGTACACATTAAATTTCAATGAGGAGTAGGACAACCAAGAAGTAACAGCTGCCATGCAGTGATGGAACATATCAAAGAGTTTTGGCATTGTATAATCCAGGGAGATGATCAATTGTGTCTTGCAAATAGGTCATGACATTCACCTCATAAGATCAAGCAAGCTGTGTCAGGGGCATGCATAAAGATTAAAAAGACTAGGACCAAGAACGGAACCCTAAGGAACACCCTGTCCCAATGTCTTAATCTGCGACTGGAATGGCTGAAAATGAACAGCCTGACATCTGTCCTCTAAATAGGACCAACAGCACTTCAGCACTTCAGAGTGGTGCCACAGATGCCGATCTCAGTAAGTCAGTAGATCAAGATGGTATGGAACACCATATCGAATGCAGCAGAAAAATCAACTAATATCAAAACAGTTAGTTGACCACTTGCTGCTGACATTTGCAGTTTACCAAGGACGGAAACTAAGGGCTTGATTTAGATCTTAGTGGATGGGTTACTCTGTCACAAACATGACGGTTATTCCATCCCCATATTACAAGCTCCATAGGATATAATAGGATGGTAATACGGCAGATCAGATATCCATCACGTTTGTGACAGAGTAACCCCATCAGCCCTAAGTCTGTTCTGGTCCATGTTAACAGGAAAAGACAACAAACATATTGGGTGAAAGTTGTTCAAAATTGACCTTTTTCAAAAAGCAGAATCAAAGGCTTTTTCCACTCATGTGACATAAATGGCTCACCCAAGGATCTAGTACAAATGTCCAAAAGTGAATAGGTCAAATTTGATGATACTCTGTTACGGACTCTCAGAGACATTTCCCCTAAATGAGAATCTGAGGAAACTGGATTTGCCAATTTCATGAATAGTTCTGGACTTAACGTTTCAGATTCAGAAAGAAAGAATGATCCTATATGGTTACCTATCTGCCAAAGTTAATATTCCCATCTATCAGCAAAGTCACATGTTTAACAGATAGAAGAATGTATTCTAATTATCTTAGTGTCTTTGCTATTGGCTAAGAGTAGCACAAGAAGTCAATGACAGGATGATTGACAGAAAATGTAACTAGCATCACACTTTCTAGCCCTGATGAGTCCGACTTTAAGATTTTATGATGCAGAATACGTACTAACCAGCACCTATTTAAAGGACAGTTATGAAATTCAGCCCAAGTTTATTTGTCTTCCAATCTGCATGCCAAACATGTGAATGTCAGTTGTGGCATTATTGAAAAGCATGGTATCTCTTCCTCTACTTCTCCCTGTAGTGTGTCATCCTTTTTTTGTGTGGCTTTGAGGTGATTGCAGGAGCCTGACAAGCTGGGAATTTTAGAGTGTACTCTGTGATTGCTAATATCAACAACCTTCCACACTGACCCCACAGCTTGCATGAGGTCAAACCTATTTCCCATAACCTCTTGGGTATGATAAGGCTGGGCCTTGTGAACCCTTGGTACAGGGGCACTGGCACCTTCTCTGATACCATCAACAATGTGATTTGATATATGATGTCACTTGTGATTACATAGATGGCATCATTTGTGATATCACCTTTTAATCCGTGTACTGCTGAGTCATGGTTGCTTTGCTCATCATAACTGAACAATTTCTGCAGCTTTAATTGGTTGCATAACAAACACAGAGGCAGATTTAGAAGAAAGTGGCACATCAGACCCCTTTGTCCCCCCTAATGCACCATGGTTGTGCCATATTAACAATACGGCACACCATGTTGATATTTACCACAATAGCGTCAAAATCTTTGATGCTATTGTGGACCTTTGCCACACTAGTGCCAAAAATGTCAGCGCTAGTGCAGCAAAGCAGAGGGAGGCCCGTAGATTATTATGGGTGTGTCACTTTAACTCTTGCCCTGAAGAGGCATTTAAAATTATGAAAAAAATGGCGCAGTGAAATCTTGTAAATTTCAATGCTCCATTTTTCCGACCCTTTCTGCAGGGGAACGCACCCTTGCATACATTATCTCTGGCGGAGGCATGATGTGGTGCAAGGGGTTGCAAAGTGGCACTTTGTAAATATGGCATGGAGGAATGGCCACCTTTAAGCCACCTTAGAGTCATAAAAATGACACTAAGGCGGTGCAAGGGACTTGCAAATCCGCCCCAAAATGTGTGGACTCCTCAAGAGTTTTAGAGGAATTTCTATTCTTTTCAACAAATTGTATTTTGTCTTTGTAAAGAATCATGCTTTTCCTTTAGCAAAGATTTTCAGTGATTTTTTAAAATGTTTTACCAAGGTACTAGGAACCTGACAGCAGCCAGAAATTCTATACATGGCATTTAGTTATATGAAGAAGGCTACGTGTGTAAATGCAGCCTTTAGCTTTGATGCCCTGTGCCAAGAGCATGTTCTCCGTGAATCAACTGCACAAAGTTTTATTCGTGTGAAGTGGACTCTAGGCCCAAGTTTGGTCACGAGAACACTGTTTGCTGTGTCTCCATGCTCTCATTTTCTAAGTTACTATTTTTTTAAATATCTGGATCACAAGCCCAGTGGATCCAAGATGGTGGCCACCATCTTTTCTTAGATCCACAGGGCTAACACAGGTAAGTTTCACTACGAGTCCCTATTTAGTAAAACATCTTTCAATAAAAAAAACACTTTTTCACTCCAAGGCCATCATCTGTTTATCTGTGAGTCTCCAAATTCTCTGTGTTGTGATTAGATGCTCCCACGCTTGCATTATTATGTCTGCAATTTAACTTTTCACAACACTAAAGCCATACATTTTTTGGTTCAATTTTTGGAGCTGCCAGAAATATGGCAGGGGGTGACAGTGAAATACAATTGAGATTACTTGTATCTTGTTACTTTAACCAGCTTAATGA
Source organism: Pleurodeles waltl (assembly GCF_031143425.1). Classification (NCBI taxonomy): domain Eukaryota; kingdom Metazoa; phylum Chordata; class Amphibia; order Caudata; family Salamandridae; genus Pleurodeles; species Pleurodeles waltl. Next base: position 601,362,395 of record NC_090444.1, on the reverse strand, counting down.
CAACTTTCCATGTGAGTTGAACTGTGATGAGAAACTGCCCATCCACATTGGCACATAATATCTGTGCTTGTCTCAGGCTGATCCCACCTACATGACCAATGTCGATCATGATGTTTTTCTCTATTATTTCCTATATGTTATATTATTGTGATGACATCGTGTCTTCTTCCTTCTCAGTTGCCCTATATTGCTGTCTTCTATATTTCTGTATCTCAGTATTCTGTCACATGCCACTTCACGTATGTTCACTTAACAACACTGGAATTTCACAGTCACTCCAGTCTCATTTGAGACATTCCCTAGATATCCATCTGGGTGGGCTAACAAGAACCCCCGGAAATATCACTGGTGGCGCACTCTGAAATTGTTAAGTGCTTGCCTTTTATTCATGTTTTTAGTGCACTCCGGCTATTTCTCTAGCACCACTCAAATTTGTTCAGTTAGGAAGGACTCATCGAGGACCTCCCTAAGACTAGGCCCTTGCTCTTTATTGCTGAAAACGGCCTATTGGAGCCTCTGACCATGTATTATTATTCCTTTCCCAGAATATAATATATCATTTTACATCTTACAAATCTCCCCTCTTTAGGTGGTGTACCATATGAATCGAGAGTGGCCAGGCTTTAAAATGTTCCCCTTGGTGGCAATTACAAAGACACGTGAGGTGTGTCATGTGGGTTTTGGCTTTTCACTAGCACAATTGACCAGTTATATGTTGCACCCACTTGACACCATACTGCGTTCTCAATTATCATTTACTGTCATTGGTTCCTACAGTGTGGAGCCTTTCGGCTTGTGTTCCTGAATAAACCTTCTCTGATTGCTCTCACTTGAGATAAACTTCCAGAGTGATCGACTGGCCCACATAGCTTTTCCATGGTGGTCACTACTACCGCTTAGATAATACGGGTCCGCATTAGTTTTATTATTTTCGCATTTTATTTTGAGTTTTGCACTGTATTCCTTGTCTTTACTGACCTTATTTACTCTACATCAAATTATTTATTTCTGCTGTACTGCTATTGCATTAATGTGCATATTAACAATTAATATGAACCATAATTACTATGTGCATCAATTTTCAGTTTCCTTTTCTATTTTCTTTTATGTCGATTTGATGTTTTAAATTATTATGTTATTGTAATTGCTCCACGGCAGATTATTCTTTTCTGCCAGGATGCTGCAAGAATGATCTGTGCATTTCATTCGAAATGACACATAATTGATATATGCAACTGCTTTCATTTATTAGTCTTTCTTTTATTAGTATTTCTTCCATGTTTATTTGCATCACTTTATGACAGTAAGTTTTTTATTTATTTTTACTTTGGGTCAAATAGCTATATCAATCACTCTTCTAATATGGCATTGTCATGAATATTTTATGTTGTGTAATCATTTTCAGGTCGGTATCGGCGATACTAGGAAAGCTTGTTTATTAGTACATCTTGTGTTCCCATGAATGCAACCCTTTATTTTGAATCTAGTGGGGCCTGCAACTTTCACTTGAAAAAGGCTCCTGGATAGCCGAAACGCTCCTTGTTCTTTGGGCCATTAATCCTGAGTACGAGACTGGTTGTGCCACTTCATTTAATTCTTCTGATGTATTAATGATCTCTTTGAATACTTTGATGGAGCTCAAGCAATCGCTGCATAGTATCAAAAAGAGGGGAGCAGGTCACTTGAGTTTTTCTGGACGGATCTTACAAATTGCTCTTAAGGCTTGCAGCTGTTCATGGATCCATTGGAAAGCTGTTGCAGATTTCAGCCAAAACCTAGCAGAAAGCAAGGGTGTGCACAGGTGTTGTGGTTGGGTGCCGTGCCATGGGGGGTTCGGAGGACTCCCACGATGGGACTGTCCCCCCGGCACCGACGCAACCCTTGTAAACCACATTGATTGTGCAACCATGTGTTCGTCACTGATAGCGCTATAAGATCTGCACTCACAATACACTGACCCACAACTGCTATGACATTGTTCTGGGAGAAGATACGTTTACTAACTACAACATTGATATTGTTGGTAACCTTCTCAGACTCTCCGCTTGGTTTCTTGGTTCAGATTGTACCTCAGTAAAATACTATGAGTGAATGGAAGCAAAAGAGAAACGCCATTGCCAGTTCTTCTTTTTACCTCTGAGCTGCTGGGCCTTCTCCCCCCCGTGCTGAGCCCTTTTTTGACTATTTGGGGTGGTTCACGCTTAGGCCTTCATAACTTTTTGTCCACATAAGCCATCCACACCAAGTTTGCGTCCTTTTTTTTCATCATCCTAGGGATTCTAAAGGTACCCAGAGTTTGTGGGTTCCCCTGGAGGAGATCAAGAAATTAGCCAATGTCATTTTTTTTAAAAAGAAATGGGAAAAAAGGGCTGCCAAAGAAGGCTTGTGTTTTTTCCCCTGAAAATGGCTTCAACAAAGGGTTTGCGGTGCTAAAAGCACCATCTTCCCAGCTTTCAAGAACAGGCAGACATGAATCAGAAAACCACATTTTTCAAAACAATTTTGGCATTTTACTGGCACATACCCCATTTTTTCTATTTTCCGTGCTTTGAGTCTCCTTCCAGTTAGTGACAGGTACTGGGGGTGGGACCAATGCTGGATCCCGCAAAGCTAAACTTTTCTGACACGTAGACAATATTTTGAATTCAGCAAGGGGTCATATGTATAGATCCTACAAGGTTTTCCTACAGAAACTAACAGCTGAAATAAAAAAATATTGAAATTGAGCTAAAAAAAACAGCCATTGTTCTCCACGTTTTACTCTGTAGCTTTTTCCTGCAATGTCAGATTTTTTCAAGCAATATACCATTAAGTCTGCTGGACTCTTCTCGTTGCAGAGATATATAGGGCTTGTAGGTTCATCAAGATCCCTAGGTACCCAGAGCCAATAAATGAGCTGCACCTTGCAATGGGTTTTCATTCTAGATCGGGTATATAGCTATTCATTTACTGAAATATAATGAATGAAAAATAGGTATTAAGAAAACCTTTGTATTTCTAAAATTGGCATTAGATAAGGTGTTGAGAAGCAGTGGTTATTTGCACATCTCTGAATTCCGGGGTGCCCATACTATCATGTGAATTACAGTGCATTTCTCAAATAGACGTCTTTTTTTACACACTGTCTTACATTTGGAACGAAAACATGTAGAGAAAGACAAGGGGCAATAACACTTGTTTTGCTATTCTGTGTACCCCCAAGTCTCCCGATAAAAATGGTACCTCACTTATGTGAGTAGGCCTAATACTCGCAACAGGAAACACAACATGGGCACATCATATTTTTACATTGAAATCTGACATGTTTTTGGAAAGTGCCTAGCTGTATATTTTGGCCTCTAGCTCAGCCAGCACCTAGGGAAAGCTACCAAGCCTGCACCTAGGGGAATCCAAGACGGGGTGACTTGTGGGGCTCTCCCCAGGTTCTGTTACCCAGAATTCTTTGCAAACCTCAAAAATCTGCCAAAAAACACTTTTTCCTCACATTTCGGTGACAGAAATCTGGAATCTGAGAGGAGCCACAAATTTCCTTCAACCCAACATTCCCCCAAGTCTCCCGATAAAAATGGTACCTCACTTGTGTGGGTAGGCCTAGCGCCTGCGACAGGAATTGCCTCAAAACACAACGTGGACACATCACATTCTCCCAAAGAAAACAGACCTGTTTTTTGCAAAGTGCCTAGCTGTGGATTTTGTCCTCTAGCTCAGCCGGCCCCTGGAGAAACCTACCAAACCTGCACATTTTTTAAAACTAGACACCTAGGGAAATCCCCGATGGGGTGACTTGTGGGGCTCTCACCAGGTTCTGTTATCCAGAATCCTTTGCAAACCTCAAAATTGGGGCAAATAAACACCTTTTTCCTCACATTTCAGTGACAGAAAGTTCTGGAATCTAAGAAGAGCCACAAATTTCCTTCCACCCAGTGTTCCCCCAAGTCTCCCGAAAACAATGGTACATCACTTGTGTGGGTAGCCCTAGTGCCCGTGGCAGGAAATGCCACAAAACACAACGTGGACACATCACATTTTCCCAAAGAAAACAGACATGTTTTTGCAAAGTGCCTAGCTGTGGGTTTTGGTCTCTAGCTCAGCTGGCACCTAAGGAAACCTACCAAACCGGTGCATTTTTGAAAACTAGGCACATAGGGGAATCCAAAATGGGGTGATTTGTGGGGCTCTCACCAGGGTCTGTTACCCAAAATCCCTTGCAAACCTCAATATTTGGCAAAAAAAACACTTTTTCCTCACATTTCAGTGACAGAAAGTTCAGGAATCTGAGAGGAGCCACAAATTTCCTTCCGCCCAGCATTTCCTCCAAGTCTCCCGATAAAAATGGTACCTCACTTGTGTGGGTAGGCCTAGTGCCCACGACAGGAATAGATCACACAACGGTCAATGTTGGTCTTACATGAGGCAACTGTTGAACCTGAGGTGATCCATTCCTGAAACAGGCACTAGGAACAGGCACTCAAGTGGGGTAGTGTTTTTATCAGGACAGGTGAGGAATCACTGGGTGATAGGAATTTTGTGGATCTTACCATATTCCTGTAGTTTGTGTGACAGAAATGAAGGAAAGAAATAGAGTTTTTATTCAATATTTCAGCTTTGCAGGGTATTCTGGGTAAGAAAACGTTGGGGAATCCACACAAGTCACACCTCTGTGGACTCCCCTGGATGTCTACTTTCCAGAAATGTCTGGGTTTAGTATGTTTCCCTATATGGCTGCCGAGCCCAGGACCAAAAACACAGGTGCCTGCCTTACAAAACCAGTTTGTTTTGTGATACATAATTTTGATGTCTCCACAATACGATTTGAGTGATGGAATTTGGGCCTGAACCAAATTGGGGTGCTCCCAAGAGAGCACTCTCTCTTTGTGCTTGCCGCTGCATTCACCTGATGTCTGGGTTGGGCTAACCCGCTATTGTCCTGTTGCACAGACTGTGCTTGTGAAGGGATAGCACGACTGTCCTCATCACCTCCCTCATAATTACTGGAAGAGGAGTTATCGAATGGGACTCCTCAGACTGAAAAATCACTCCCAGAGTCTGCGCCATTGTCCTATCACTCAGATGCTGTCTCAGTATCTGCTGTCTCAGTCTCTGATCCTATGTCAGAGCTGTCCTCTATAATCCGAGTGAGGGCGTGAGCAGCAGTCATCCAACAATATATATATATAGATCACTTTTATATGTGGGTCTGGTTTTCCTGGGGGACGATTGTAGCCCCCAGGGAAACCGCACATGCATTGACAAAAGTGATCTCTCTCTCTCTCTCTCTCTCTATATATATATATATATATATATATATATATATATGTAGGTATGCCAACACCTCCTTGTTGAAGTGTTGGCAGCCAATCAAATCTGAGCACGAAATCTGGAGGGTTTGCAAAGCCTTCGCGTCCCTATATATACAAACTTATATTTTCTTTAATTTCTCAAAAACTAGTGAACAGATTTATACCAAATAACAAATAAAGTTGCTTTCTTGACCAAGTGCAACCTTTCTACCAAATTTGGTGTGGTTCCGTCCAGTGCTTCAGGCCCTATTCCTGTTCAAAATCCCTCTGAAAAAATGCTTAGGGAAAAAGCCCCTCCCTTTTCTCTGCCTCTGCTTGACGGATCACACCAAAATTTCCCAAACAGACGCTGAAGTAAGCGTTGTGGTTTTTAGGGAACATTTTGTCAAGATTAATCAAACGGCACCAAAGTTATGAGCAAACAAAACAATGCTTTTTCTATAAAAAAATAGGTCCTAACTATAACTACCTATTGGCAACTAGGTGATGAATCATAGAATTCAGCAGTTGTAGTTATAGTTACTTCAAGTAACTATAACTCTTCCCCTAAGATAACTATAACTTGTGCCCCTGTAATGAATGCACAATTTCCTCATCATTAATTTCATTGCAAATGTTGCATTGATAATTTTTAATGGCGCCACAAAAGATGGCATGACTGATGCTATATATGGATTATAGGTAATTTAAATAAATCTATGTTTAACTGCTGAATTTCTGTGGTTTTGTAAGTTTGAAATGTGAGCCTAACTATAATGTCCCTGAAAACTTTAGTTTTTTGAGTGAATTTCTATGTTTTTTTATAATTCTATTCTCTAACTATGGAGTCGCTATGACCTTTGTTTTTTCAGTTAATTTGGATATTTTATTTTTTAAAGTTAAGTAATTTTAATTACTTTCTATTAATTCAACCTCCACTGTGCATGCCAAAGGTTGTGAGTGGCAGGGGTTGGCTGCAGCTAAACTCCTATAAGCAACCAACCCTGGGCCATGCACATCCTTAGGCTCTGGTGCACAATGGCGGATGGCCACATGGCCTGGCTTGTGGCCAGGCCCTGAGGCCTACCCCCATAACCACCCAACCCCACACCACACACAACCTTTGACCGTGCATGGTGGGGGTTGGCCACAAGGCTTGGCCTACAGCCTGACCCTGTAGTCTACCCTCTATAACCATCCAACCCCACACCACACATAAAATGCTTCTTACTGTGCATCATAAACAAGACACCAAAATTGTCTAGAAAGGCGCTTGGGGGCCTATTAGTAAGCTGTCCATCACCCCTGAAAAAGGGTGGGAACAAATTGCATACCACTAATGTATATGGGACTGGGACAAATACGCAGGGCTTCTCGTAGCATCACTACATAAGGTATTACTCTCCAATGAGCAATGAGGCAAACACCTCCAATGAGGATTTCATATAACTTTTCAAGGTAGAACTGTAGGGAAAACACACTTGCTGTGCCTTGGCCATGCGCAAGATGTGAGGATGATTTGTATTTTACAAAAGAAAGTGCTTCTTAGTTTGGTGGAGATGCGATCATATTACTGTGCATCAAAAATGCTTCTCCAAAATCAGCAGGAAATGCACTTGGGAGGGTCTTCCAGTAAGCTGCCCATAACTCTGATGGGGGTCCTGGGGGGAGCCTCGAGGCCCCTGCGTCCCAGTTGGATCCCTGCCTCCAGCAAGGGCAGGCATTGCTCCTGCATTCAGGGAGCTGCTAAATATGCAGCTCTTTTCATGCTGGAGCAATCTCTCATCTGTTTCCCTGCAGGCAGAGAAACAGAAGAAAACTCCGCTCCCAGCAAGTGGGAGCCGTTATCACGCTCCCACTTGTGGGGAGTGGAGTTAGTTTGCTCTCCCTCCATGCGAGCTGTCACAGCTTCCACCAGACAGAAGCAAACAGCTATCTCCCGAGGGTAGGTACCTAGGGAGAAAGCAAGAGACGGCTGTGGGGATGTGGCAGTCCCCATGGCCATTAATGGCTCCAGGAGGGGGTTGCACGGCCCAACTACTTTGTTGTGTGCAAGCCTGTCCCGGGGAGGCGGTGGGTCCCCGGGGGTGAATATGGCCCCCTTTTCTTTAAGAAAGGCCTGGGGATGGCAAGCCCCAGGACCTTGCCGACCTGGGGCTAAATTAAGAACAAGCATGGGAGACTGCACTTGATTTTTTAAAAATTCTTCAGCAGATCCATAGATCCTCCATGATTTTCACAAAAAAAAAATGCTTTTTTGCCCTGACGAGTCCCAGCATGACCCCAGCACCAAGTTAGGGGCAAGTGTATTCCTATTTTTGCGACTCAGCTGAAATCGAGTCCCAAAATGTTTGCTAAAAGTTCCTGGTTCAAGTGTTGGCAGCCAATCAGATCGCAGCACAAGATCTCCGGGATCCGTAGAGCGTCTGCGTCTTTAGATAAATATTTCCTTTTCCTTTAATACATCTAAAACTACTCAACATATTTACACCAAATAACAAAGAACACCCTTTCCGCCAAATTTTGTGTAATTCTGTCTAGCAGTTTGGGCTCTAGTCCTTTCTCAGCCCCCGCTTGACGGATCAGTCCGAAATTTTCAAGTCAGTAATTGACCATACTTTCGTATTAGTTTTCAAAATTACATGTAGATTCACCTAGCAGCTAACTAGCAAAGCAAAAAGCGCTTTTCCTATGGGAACTAGGTCCTAAGTATAACTATCTACTAGCGACTACAAATAGGTAACTATAACTTGTGCCCTTAGGTAACTATAACTTACACCCCCACCATGCACAGTTTTCTCCTCAATAATTTTACTGCAAATATTACATTGATATTATCAATGATGTTCACAAAGATGTCTTGATTGTTGCAATATGCGGGGTAATTAGCAGTATCTCCCCCAGTTTTACTAAAGGTATTTTGCCCCTTGGAGTTGGTGGTCCCCGGGGTGCCATGGGGGCCATACAACCTCCCACGTATCATTAAATTTAAGCCCTAGGAAGATAAAGGTTCCTGGGACCTTCACTTCTTTATTTATAAATATTGCCTCGGGAGATAGTGGTCTCCGGGGTGCGGGAAGGCCGTACAGCCCCCTGCATCTTTTATAATCATAGCCCGGGGAGGTGGCAGTCCCCGGGGCTCCTGAAGCGCTAGTAGGAGGACCCTGTGCACCCCCTCCTTTGTTTCCCCCCAAAATGCACCCAGGACCTAATCATCCCGGGGTTCCCAAACAGTGAAACGCAGGAGCTTGCATTTTCTTTTTAAATCACTGTGAAGTTTCTGTATCTGCCACGATTTTCACCATGATATGAAAAAAAATAGCTTTAAGCCCTGGGGTGTTCCAGGGGGACCCCTGCACACAGGACAGGGTGTTTACATAAAGATACCCTGCCCACTTTTTCTTTTTTTTTCATTTCTTTTTGAGACTCGGCTGAAGCCAAGTCTCAAAATGGCTGCCAACACTTCCAAAGTGCTGAACTGGTTGAAGTGTTGGCAGCCAAACAAATCTCTACACGAGATCGGAAGTATTCAGAAAGACTACAAATGTGTTTTTTCTGTTAATATTTCATAAACTAATTGATGGATTTACACTAAATAACAGAAAGCACTCTTTCTGGAGCAAGATCTACCTTTTTGCCAAATTTGCTGTAATTCCATCCAGCAGTTCAGCCTGTAGATGTGTCTAAAATCGCTATGGGATTTAAAATGAGAAATGCACTTTTTTTTTACCCTCCCTTTTTCTCAGTCCGTGCTTGATGACTCACCCTGAAACTTCCCATGCCCATGATTTGTGGGCACACTTTTTTTTGGAAAATCTGGTAAAGATTTATCAAACGTTGCCAAAGATATAGGCAAGTCAAAAAATACTTTTCTATGGAAACTAGGTCCTAACTATAACTACATATATATAAATACATATATATATATATATATATATATATATATATATATATATATATATATATATACATACACACCCATAAATAGAAATTAATCATTAATAGTTAGAATTACCTGAAGTAACTATAACTTGTGCACTAAGGTAACTATACTTCTCAACCCGCCGTGCACAGTGATTTTATCAATGATGTCGAAGAAGATGTCGTGAGTGATGTAATATGTAGGGTAAATAGCAGTGCATTGTGAGGGAAGGAGTTATTGTTACCTTAGAATAGTTATGGTTATTTGAGATAACCCTAAGAATAACTGGCAAATTTAGGTGGTTTTTAGAGTTTAAAACGGCACATTTCACTTTCTAGGGTTTTGTAACGTAACGTAATATTTAATTACCATACATTAATCCAACTCCTACCACGCATGGCTTGAGGCCCTGCAGCCAATCCCCTGTCTAATCATCTGTTTGTCTGTGCAGAACATTCAGTATTGAACTGTATTGATGCGGACCTTGTTTGGGTTTAAGAATAATCATGGCTTTATAGTTGTATAGGCATATGTTTATGGTGAGCCTTTTCTTTCATAAAGCGGCTATTGCCCCCGGATAATATGGTAGCTCCAGTACAGCTCCAGTACATCAATGAGCCCTCACACTATGTTTAGTGAGGGTTCGCACTTTCACAGCAAGTGACATGACCCAGGGCCATGATTGGCATGACAGGTATATAAGCTACACCCTAGCCACCACCTGACGCTTGGCTTTGTGAATCTTACACGGAGCGCTTCTCTGTCCTAATGCTCACCAGCATTTCCTCTCCTGCCAACTCATCCATTTCCTCAGTACATCACAGTGACAACTCTCCCGATTCCTTAGGGTTTCAAGCTATCACCCTACGACAGGAAATGAAGAGTGTGAATTGACTCATACATATTTACTTTTGTTTTATTTAGGCACTTGCACCATTGCACCCAACCGAGAGGGTGAGTCTGTTCTAATAGTACAGACTCTCAAGAACACGCTCAGGCCTGCAGCACTTTTGGAAACTGCGTAATTGCCTGCATTTCTTGTGGAGTTCCAAGCTTCAGAAAGACTTGGAACATTAAAAAGAGCTATGAGACAGCAGTTCTTGACTTTTAAAACATACAGGCCCTCATTACAACCCTGGCGGTAAATTCTGCTGACCGCCGTGCAGACGGCCGCCAACATACAGTGTCCACAGCGGAAATCCGCTACGGGTATTATGACCCACACTCAGAAAACCTCCATAATACATACACCCACACAAGTCCGCCACACCAAAGGTCAGTGATAAACTAGAGATAGCAAAACCCACACCGTCACAGCAACAGAACTACGCCCACAATATCACGACCCACAAATCAACACAGCGGTCATTCATCCACAGTAATCCATTGGCGGTACACACCGCCGCGCTCAGAATACACACACATTTACAAAACACAACCACATTGGACAACTGAAAATACACACACCTGATACACATACACACACCACACTCATACCACCATAAAACACACACCCACATTACCCACAACCCCTCACAATGACAATTTTGGAAGAAGCAGAGAGACAGAAAAGCAAAGACAACACCAGCATCCAGAGGCACACAACAACATCACTCATACACCATCCACGTTCCTCAAAGAACACACCCTAACACATCACCCCACACATCACATCAACCATCACCTCACAAATCATCCACACCACATCATTGCACCTTAAATACACCCCAGGTTCTCTGAGGAGGAGCTCAGGGTCATGGTGGAGGAAATCATCCGGGTAGAGCCACAGCTATTCGGATCACAGGTGCAGCAGAGGTCCATTGTTAGGAAGATGGAGCTATGGCAGAGAATTGTCGACAGGGTCAACGCAGTAGGACAGCATCCAAGAACACTGGATGACATCAGGAAGAGGTGGAACGACCTACGGGGTCCGTGGTATCCAGACATCAGTTAGCCATACAGAGGACTGGTGGTGGACCCCAACCTCTTCCCCCACAACTAACAACATGGGAGGAGAAAGTCTTGGCGATCATGCATCCTGAGGGCCTCGCAGGAGTAGCAGGAGGACTGGACCCTGGTAAGTCATATCTTTACTATTATATCCCCCCACCCTACCTGCATGCCATCACAAACCCCAACCCTTACCCTCACACCCATCACCCCAACACCTCACAGATACCCCACTATCACAACCCACACATCCCAATACCAAGCCCTGCATGTGCCAACAATGCATGGACACCCATCACAGACCTGCATGGAAACCCATCACCACAGCATGTCCAAGGGAGAGACTCACCCAGGGCACACAATCATGACTCACACAAGGGCCAACTCAATAATGGAAGCACAGTAATAGAGGGAAACACACCCATTGCACAAGATGGCACACACAGATACAATACCAATGTATTTACACCCCAACGGGACCCCTACACAATGTTACTGGACAGGAGAAGCCAGCCATATCCAGTCCCCCCACAGAAGAGGCCCACAGTGACAACAGCAGCTCTACACTCCTGGATCAAGATGACCATCTCCGCCCATCAGGGACCTCTGGACAGTCGGTTCCCCTGCCACAGTCCCAACCCACCACAGAACCTCCCCCTCAGGAAACACCACCACAGCACCCACCCAGTGGGCCCATGTCACTGTCCCCAGGACACGTCAATCAGCAGTGTGCCCACCACTACAGGGACCCCAGGCAAACCAACTAACACAGGACAATTAGGGACCTTGGGTCAGTGGCAGTGGGCACACAGTTCAGGGGACAGAGGCACAAGACAACAGGGAAGCTAGGAGGACTGCTGTGCGACAGGGGGAGGACAGGCCCAGGGAACCCACTCTCCACTAGGCACTCTCCAACATCATGGGAGCATACCACTATTCCCAGGAGACCATGGGCACGGTAGTGGCCAAGTTTCAGGAGACCCAGCGGCTGCAGGAGAAACAGTACCTGGGGATCAGGGAGGACTTGAAGTCCATTAACACCACCCTGGTCACCATTGCAGGGGTGCGGGCAGACATGAGAGAAACTATTGAGGGTCCCTGGTCTGATAAGTAGCCCATCCAAGGAAATATACTTGAAGTTGAAGAACAGAAATGAATATATAAAACAAAAAAAACAATGTAATGAATTCAAACAAGATAGTTATTGAATGTGTATGTCCTTCAAAACAGAAACCAAAATATCACAGACTCATTGATATACAGAACCTGTGCAGAACAGTATTTACAATTTCAAAATCAAAAATATATATATCTAATCCATACAAAACTAGTTCATTTATAAATATTTAAAAAATGCACTTAAATACAAAAAACACCAATAATACAACAATTTTTTTTAACACACAACAATTATTCACAAGGACAATGTGCAACACAAGACAAGACGATATAACTGTGATACCATAACAGTCAACATACATATAAAAAACAATTAATCTTACAATTATACCAACAAATAGTTCAATATACACATTTCATTTTTCAACTATAACAATATTACAATTCAATATAATGCAATCTTATTATATAAATAGCAATTTTCAATTAATCCTGTGTTGCAACTACATTGAAGGAATCATCCATACCATAGGATAACTCTTACAAGATGGAGCAATAGATCTTCACACATGCAATAGTAGGAACCAAGCATACGCGTGTTTCGCCGGTATTCCTCTAGATAGGGAGGCCGCCTTCATCAGGGCAGTTCTAATACCAATTGATATCACAGAAAAACGCAGGTTTCGCCAACACTGGAAACCCTTCAAATGGCAGATATCCTGATAAAGAGATACACAACAAAAGATACAATATAAACAAATATATACTCTTGAAATACGGGAAACAACCAGTGCCAACACCAATGTGAGTGCCATCACCAAATGCAACTGTGAAGGAAATAAATAAAATAAAGACAAAAAATTAGTGTGTCAGAAAAACCCATGTGAACAAAGAATAGACACAACACAATCGTTTCATTTAACCACACTATCCTGAAAGTAATATATCACCATACAAAAAACATTCAACTTTCTATATTAGCTGAAAGCAAAAAAATAAATACCTACAACAAGAACAATGAAAGAACATAATCCAAAAGGCAAAAGAGGAGGCAACCTTCTCCTTCAAATAATCCTCACGGGAAGCCTTTAAGGAAGGGAGAGGGGCGGGCCAAACCCCTAGAATAGCATATCCAGTTTTCTAAAAAAGAAAATAATTAAACACTCAATACACACAGCCAAAACATCACAAAATCATGCCAATCAACAAAGAATCAACACACAAACATACCTTTTCAAACAATACCTTTTTGATTACCGAAAATGGTAGATTGTACAATGAAAAATACACCGGGCATCCTTCGTATAGTCCATGCCGGTCATAATACTCCCATCTATAAAACAAAGAAACAACCACAAGAGGACTAAAATCAAAAGTTACTATACTCACTCACTTCCACAAAACAATCTTCATTACAACCTCACAATTTATACATTGGCCTAAAGAAACACTCAAATACACAACAATGTTCGTGTTATCACACTATGAGTGAAGATTAAGTCTACTGACTACAGTATACTAAACAGTATGCAGCTTGATCAAAGAAAAGCCGCTAGTTACCCAGGTTTAGACCCAAAGCGAAACTCGACCACATCAGTGTTGATATTTAATATTGCCGCACTATAAAGGAAAATAAAGTGTGTCAACTACAGCATACTAAAAAAGTAGGCAACTTAATATGAGAGAAAACCATAAGCTACCCCGGTTACAATCCGATACAAAACTCAAAGTCTCAACCACGTGTATACTCGTCTGACCAGAAAAATTAACCTTCCAGACCAGACATCAAATGCTTTTCGATATTTTTAAAAAAACACTTTACCTTTCAAAATGCGGAGGTCGTCAGCCAGCGTGTAGCGCAAACAACAGCATATGTTGTTTCAAACGCTGCTTAATTTTAAAGACCATTACCTCGCTCCGACCAGGAGCGGAGTGACGCAAGAGGTCCCGTATTGTCACAACATCTCGCTTAAAAGGAAAACCAACTAGCTGCCATCTTAACATGGTGAGAATTGCCATAACGTAAATATGATGGAAAGGCAAACAACTGACTGGTGGCCTGCATTATACAAGCATTGAAATAACAATCTCAGTTAATATTATCATTTATATAAGTTACATTTTTGTGGAACACTAACCACCTCCAAGAACAGAAAAATAGAAATCGAATAAAAACTCGCAAACAACTATCTTAAATGCCTAAGAGAGCTTAAGACTACATGGGTGTCATATAAAAAGGTCAAACTCTCTATATCACCAAAGGATAAATAATACCCAAACAGACCTACACAAATGAAACAAAACAAACCTGATGACAAAACAAATAGAAGAAAAACAATCCCACAACTAAAGGAATCTAACACAATACACCAATTATACCAATACATAAATGAAAATAAGACTCATTGTCAGATAGCTACAGGATTACAAGCAGAGTATGACCTACACAACAACAGTCTTCAGATACAGATCGAAATACAAACCTAAACCATCATAGACCAGAGTGCTGAACACTAAATGTCAAAATAGAGGATTAAACCAAAGCATTTTCCCTAGGAATACACTTGTTTAAACCATTCATATATGTCTCTAAAGTAAAAATCCCCAAAAACTTCTCGTTTTCTTCTAATTTTAACTTCTTCCACACCTTCAACATTTTTAATTCTCTCTAAAATCGTCCAAGGGAGATCATCCAAACCGTGTCTCTCATTTAACCAATGCTGTACAAGGGGAGATCCCTCTCTTTTATTCCGGATATTAGACAGATGCTCTAAGATCCTAACTCTAATCTCACGTCCAGTTTCTCCTACATACCCAGCCGGGCAGGGGCAGGTTATCAAATATATACAGTTTGATGTTTTACAATTCGTCATGTCCAAAAATGTGTACTCTTTCTGTTTCCAAACTAGCGAATCACCTAAAATCGCTCCTGCACATGCTTTACATGTCCCACATTTATGATTACCTTTAATTGGAGCTGATCCAGTAATCGATTTTTGACAAAAGTCTTTATCTCTCGGTATAGCTGCCTTTACCAATTTATTACGAATATTCTGATTTTTCTTAAAAGCCAAAAGGGGTCTTTCCAAAGGTACAAGAGTTTGGTCACAATTCAAAATTTGCCAATTATTGTTTATTAGTTTTCAAATTTTGTCATTTAAATTAGAATGTTGAATGACACAAACTATTTGGGATTTAGATCCTTTTGTACGTTTTTAAAACATACTTTCTCTATTAAAATACTTAGCTCTTTTGTAGGATTCCCTAATCAATCTCTTTGGGTAACCCCTAAGAAGAAGTTTTTTCTGAAGTACTTCTGCATGTAAATCATACTCACTAAGATTGGTACAGTTTCTACGATTCTGTAAAAATGGACTAAAAGGAGCACCCTGCTTCTGGCTCCTTGGATGATAACTGTCAAAATGCAGGATAGTATTTTTTGTCGTAGGTTTAGTGTATAACAACACTTCTAACTGGAGATCATCGCTCCTTATCCAAATATCCAGGAACTCAATCTTATCCCTACTTCTATGAATGGTAAACTTGAGGTTCTTATCACACAAGTTGATCCACTCACAGAATTCATCAAGTGGTTCTTCCTGTCCTGACCAGATGAAAAAAATATCATCAATATATATGGACCATAACCGTATGTTCTCATAGAAAGGAACAATTTCATTATATATGTGGGTCTGTTCAAAAGCACCCACATAAATATTTGCTACACTTGGGGCACATGCTGTCCCCATGCTAAATCCCTTCTTTTGTTGGTACGTCCTACCATCAAATTAAAAAAAATTCCCTTCCAACACAATTTTCAAACAGTCCAGAACAAATAACAAATGATCGGTCATCCCTTCCTTTTCAAAAAGTTTGAATACAGCTTGCCAGGCTTCATATTGGGGAATATTCCATAGTAACCAAAAATTCCGTAGTGGGAATAAAATTAATCCCTTCTAGTTTGGAAATAATATGTCCCGTGTCTTTAATATACGCAGGGAGATGTACAACTCGCTGCTTCAAAAAACTTTCCACAAACTTAGATATCGGCTCAGTGATAGACCCCACAGTAGAAACTATAGGGCGGAAGTGGGGATCTGCCTCATTTTTATGTATCTTCGGTAAACCATAAAAAATTGGTACTCTGGTTGAAACGGGACTCAGAAATTGATATTCGTTATCACAAATTAAACCTTTATTGTATGCTTTTACACTTACTTCCTAAATTTAGTTTTTAATACTAGCTTGCCAGTTGTTATTGGCTTTACTGTAATGTTCTGCCACAACCAACATAAAATTTATTTTATGTTTATATTGATCTGTTTCAAGAAGCACAATACCTCCTCCCTTATCACAAGGTTTAACAATAATACCTTTGTCTTGCTACAATTTGTTTAGAGCCTGTTGTTCATTCTTAGTAAGATTGGATTTAGGTTTAGGTGTAAATTTGCACAATTGTTTGACTTTTTCTAGAACCAAATTTTCAATTGTTTATATTTCTGGTCCCACCATATCCAAACTAGGGGTAAAGGCGGAAATAGGTTTCAAACCTGACAGATTGATTTCTGGAATGTTAGTTCTATTCTCAAAAAATCTCTTTAGCCTAATGCATCTAAAGAAAGCGTGCAAAATCTGTGAAAACTCCAAATTGGTTAATGGAAACACTAGGAACAAAGGACAGGCCTTTCTTAATAACCAATTCCATATCTATATCCAGGTGAAAGGAAGTGAGATTAAATACTGGGATGGGATCTAATCCCTCCCGTATTGTTGTCTCCTTGTCTGTAGAAAATGTGTGGAATTGTCTGCATTGTAGTATTTGCCTCTCTGTTGGTTTCTGAACCTGGTACGTTGTGATCCTCTCCAGGGACAAAAAACGATTAAATTGATTAAATCCCTCATTGTGTAAGCTCCTATTACCAGACTGCTCAGGTCGATCCATTACACCTTCACCATCAGATTCAGAGGTGTCAGAAAAGGTCACGATTTTTTTGTTCGTCCAAAATTGCCGGTCAGAGTACTGACTCGTTTGATTTTAATTCTGGTAGTTAAGGGTAAGCTTTTTCTTGGGTATACCATCTGATGTATTTCCTTAATTTTCTTTTAATAAGATAAGCATTAAAGGAATCCAATTCCTGATTTGCAATTTCTAACAGTTTTTTAGCTTCCTGTACAGAAACTTGAGTTTTAAGTTCATCTTCAAGTGTCTGTATTTCTGTAGTTAATATTTCAATAAGTTCTCTTGCTGTTTCTACAATGAGAATCATCCAGTCACGGGAGCGCCGGTTGGATATTAAAGACCATTTTTCCAGGAATTTCTGTATTTCTATAAATAACCCTGGTATATTCCTAACCCTTAGGCCTGCTGGTATCACTCCTGCCCTAAGGTATTCCAGCATAAATTCAGCATGTAATTCTGTACGTCTGGCCTTCTTTTTTAATTCCACCAGTTTATACCAACCTTCCTTGGGTTGATTAAATCCTGTACTTGCTCCAGTACCTGTTCTAGGTTGCCCCAAAAGTTTTGTTAGATCATCCTCACTGAAGCCAAAAGTTTTATTACCATCCATAGCTAGAGAAAAAACTAAATTAATAGAACAAAAACAAAAAACAAGACCTCCTTCTGCTCACAAAGTAACTAAGAATAAAAAAAAAGAAAAAAACTCAGTGAATAAGAAATATTCAAAAACAAACCAATAAAACGAAAAAACAACTGCCACCAAGGTCACCCAGTGTTCCTCGGATCCCAAGAGACATTCTATCAAGCAATATAAATAAACTAAAACATACACAACAATCATAGAAAAGGCAGACATGCCCAACACCATGAGGGAGACAGTGGCATACCACCGGGCCCCTGACACCAGCCCGAACGATAAACAGCATTCCACATCCACCGGCACTAGTGGACAGGAGGTCCCGCCACAGGAACAACAGGCCACCAGCACCCCACCCCTTGCAGAAGGAGAACCACCCCGCAAATAGTCCCTGCGATCCAGGCACAAGACAGAGAACATGACCCCTGCCAGGAAATAGGACTCTCCTGATTGTCACCCTTCTGTCCCACTATGTCACCCTGTCCAACTTGAACTGACATTGCTCCACTTCCTATGCCCCATTGGACAATGCACCTGTGATACAAAGAGACTGGACTCTGCCATGGATATTCCTCCACCATCACCCCAGCCCATTGTACATCCCCCTCTACTTATTAGCACTTAAATAAACACCCTTTAATCCCCAAAAATATCTGGAGCCAGTCTGTATTTTCACAAATGTATTATTATAACCTCTTAGACAAATATCAATGTAAATGTTCATTTGCACATACCAAAGTATGACAGTTGTTGGGCAGCAGTAAACATAGCAGAAGGCAGAATATGGTACCCAGATCTGTGAAAAGGTACGCCAAAAAGAACTGTAAAGGTCCATACACAGAGGTAAAAAGGGAGACTTATACAATGTCCTACAGTAGTCAGATATGAAATGAGCAGTGCCAGTCTCTTACCTGTGAGTCACTGGAAGTACTGTATGATGAGGTTGTCAATATCTTCTTCCTATACCTCCTCTTCCTCAGTGTCCACAGGCTCAACAGCTGCCACGAGACCAACATCAGGCCCATCCTCCTGCAGAAAAGGCGCCTGGTGTCGCAAAGCCAGGTTGTGCAACATACAGCATGCCACGATGATCTGGCACACCTTCTTGGAGAGTAGTATAGGGAACCACCTGTTAGATGGAGGCACCGGAATCTGGCCTTCAGGAGGTCGAAAGTCCACTCAATAATCCTCTGAGTTTGCCCATGTGCCTCACTGTAGCGTTCCTCTGCCCTTGTCCTGGCATTCCTCACTGGGGTCAGTAACAAGAGAGGTTGGGGTAACCAGAGTCACCTGTAAATGTCGAAGGATATCTGTTAGACATACACCAACCCTTAGGGACTACCCCATACCCAGACACCAATTCATACTGTGTGAGGACCTTCGCCTCACCTATTAGCCACACGGTGCCTCTGGAGTTGGCCCATCACATAAGAGATGCTGCAATTCCTCAAAAAGTAAGCGTCATGCACAGAGCCAGGATATTTGGCATTCACATGGGAGATGTACTGGTCTGCCAAACACACTATCTGCACATTCATTGAATGGTAGCTTTTACGATTTCTGTACACCTGTTCATTCCTGCGGGTGGGGACAAATGCCACATATGTACCATCAATGACACCAATGATGTTGGGGATATGTCCCAGGGCATAGAAGTCAGCTTTCACTGTGGGCAAATCCTCCACCTGGGGGAAAACGATGTAGATGCGCATGTGTTTCAGCAGGGCTGATAACACTCTGGACAACACGTTAGAGAGCATTGACTGAGACATCCCTGATGCCATGACCACTGTTGTTTGAAAGGAACCACTGGCCAGGAAATGGAGTACTGACAGGACCTGGACTAGAGGGGGGATACCTGTGGGATGGCGGATAGCCAACATCAGGTTTGGCTCCAATTGGGCACACGGTTCTTGGATTGTGGCACGATCAAGTCTGTAGGTGATAATGATGTGTCTGTCTTCCATTGTCGACAGGTCCACCAGGGGTCTGTACACCAGAGGATGACGCCATCTCATCATTTGCCCCAGCGGATGTGCCCTATGGAGGTGAATGGTGAGCAAAGGGTCATGTACCACATAGTTTGCACAAGGGTTTTGCACTAATGTGATTACATCGGTGTGTGCTGGTGTCTGTCCGTATTTGTGCCCAAATGTGCTGTGACGCAGTTGTTAGATGCATGCATGGTGCCCAGCCATGTGCCACCTTTAAATGGCGGCTGCCTGACCTTTAAGGAGGGACTAGGGGAAATGAGGTAACTGCGCTGGAGTTGTGCAGCTTTGCTGTAGACGGTCAAAGACCGCCGAGCAATTCAGCATTTATTATCATTGGGCCCTAAGGGTTCCAGGAGCCAATGACGTTGTCCACCACGGGTGACGGTACGCACCGTCGCGGACGTGACTGCCATTTTCTAGCTGTTCACTCACTTGATACCTGACCTTCAACAGGAGAGGACCAACACTGCAAGTGCTGCTGTGACCTCATTCTGGGAGCCACAATGGCTCGAGTGTCTGGGGAAAGGGCCCCTTCCTTCAGTATGGAGGAGTTGGAGAGACTAGTGGATGGGGTACTCGCCCAGTACACGCTACTGTATGGTCCTCCTGAAAAACAGGTGAGTAAACTGTGAGCATGATGCATGGGACATGAATTTATGGAGTGGTGTGGGTGGAAGATACATATTGGAGGGGGCTGAGGCCTACATGTGAGGATGGTGAGTGTATATGTTTCAGGGCATGGGTGGGAACTGGTGGTCAATGAGTATGACGAACCGGACGGGTGAGTACGTTTCTTTCTTACTTTACCGTTCCTCTAGGTCAGCACCACCAGAAGAAGGGTATTTGGCATGCCATCGCCAAGGAAGTAAGGACCCTGGGGGTCTCTCATAGACGGAGCACCCACTGCCGCAAGAGATGCGAGGACCTGCACCGCTGAAGCAAGAAGACGGCGGAGACCCAGCTGGGGATGGCCTCCCAATGTGGAAGGGGTGCCTGTCGGACCATGACCCTCCTGATGTCCAGGATCCTGGCGGTGGCCTATCCGGAGTTGGATGGGTGCTTGAGGGCATCACAGCAGCCACAAGGGGGTGAGTACAGTCTCATTCAGCTGACTCTGCATGCTTTATGAGGTGTTTGGGTGGGGGATATGGGCTGTGGGTTCCCCTAGGCCAAGGCAAACTTGCTAGGGTAGGTCCCTTGTTAGGCAGGCTCTGTGGCACTCCAACCCCAATAGTGGTAGTGGCTATCTACAACCAGGCAGGCTCCTGTGGGTTCCAGGTGTTCAGCAAATTGGGTTAGGTATAGTCCCCCATGGGCAGGTGATTTCCCTACAAACAGTTAGTGCATGGCCTAGTGCATAGGGCTGCTCCCTGTGTGTTGTGTTCACCAACGGTAGTGGTGTTGCTGGCATTGACCATGTGTCTCCTCTGTCTTTCCCCGCCTTTTTGTTTTCTGACCCTGTCTTTGTGTGCATTAGCATCCTCTGGCGGAGGAACAGTGGCATCGGAGCAGGAGGGAGCTGCAACCCATGTGGCCCAGGAGGGTGAATGTACGCAGTCTGAAGGCACCAATGGGACGGAGGGCGAGGGGAGCTCCACGACGGGGACAGGAAGAAACACCAGTGACAGTGACTCCTCCTCTGATGGGAGCTCCGTTGCGGGGGCGGGCACCTCTGTGCCCACCGCAACAACAGGTACAGCCGCCACCGCCCCTACCAGCACTGCCCTCCCTGCAGCCCCTCAGCATCTTTCCCGTGCCTGCTCATCCAGGAGGGTGGGCATCTCCTTGGCCCAGCCACCTCAGGCCCTGGTCCAGTCGGCCCTGCTGCCCTCAGTGAGGAGGCTATTGGCCTCCTGAGATCCCTCACTGATGGGCAATCAACCATTTTAATGCCATCCAGGGTGTCAAGAGGCATTTGCAGCAAACAAATGCATACCTGGAGGGCATTCATTCTGGCGTGGCAGCCCAACAGAGAGCATTTCAGGGTCTGGACTCAGCACTGATGGCAGCCATTGTCCCTGTGTCCAGCCTCCCCCCACCAACATCCACTACCCAGACCCAATCCCCTCTACCTCAGCCTATCCCAAGCACACCATCAGACCAGAATGCACACACATCAACACACAAAGTGGCTCTGGCAAACATAAGTACCACACATCTCACAGGCACTCACACAAGCACCATCCCCATGCAGACACACCAACATCCATTGCCCCCATTGTGTCCCCCTCCTCCACGTCCTCCACCTCCCTCCCAGTCTCGTCTCCATTCACACCTGCATGTACCACAACCTCCATCACCAGCACGCCCATCACTACACATCGCTCACATGCAATCACCACCCCCACTACCATTCACACGTCCCCTGTGTCCTCTCCCTGTGTGTCTGTGAGCCCTCCCCCCGAAGTACACAAATGCCAGCACACACCCACTCAACAGCCATCCACCTCACAACAGCCTCCAACCCATGCACCTTCACCCAAACTCAACAAATGTACACCTCCTACAACCACTACTTCTTCCTCCACTCCCAAACCCCTCTATCTTCTGTCCCAGTGTGTCAAAAAACTTTTCCTGGCTTCCATTGACCTCTTCCCTAAACCCCCCCCATCCCTCCCCTGGGGCAGGTTGTCTAGAGCTTAGACCAGAACCTCAGCCACCAAATCGTCGTCTGTTGTGGTCCCTGCAAGTCCAAGAGGGTCAAAGGGTGCACCTATCAGGGCTACCAGTGTGCCACCTACTGAAGCCAAGGATCACCCAATTCCGCCACCTGCCAATGTAAAGAAGGGGCTAGCATGCAGAAGAGCAGAGCTGCATCACCCACCCAGAAAGGCCTTATCCAGAACCAAAGAGGACAGTGCCAAGGTCCCAGCAGCGACTTCCAAGTTTGGGAAGGGACACAAGAGCAAAGGAAAGTCACCTCAGGGCACGGAGCCTCCGGGTGAGGGTCTGGTGACCCCCATTTCTCAAGACAGCCCAGCAACCTGGACTGGGGTAAGCACCGCCCCAACAACCGCCACTTGCACCACCACCTGCACCGCCATCAGCACCGCCACCTGCACGGCAGCTGCTGCTACTACAGTCACCAACATCATCTCCAGTGGGCAGCCTTCCGGGGAGACGCCCTGGTCTCTCCCTCAACTACTACAGACACCTGCACCACGGGTACCACCGGCAGCATCTCCACCGCAGCCACCACCACAGCCACCGCCACCTGTCCCGCGGCGTGCCCAGACAGTGCCACTACAGCGGACATCGGCACCATCCACAGTGGGCAGCAGTCCGAGGCTGCAGGAGTCATCCTGGACCCTGCACACATTACATGAGGCATCAGCACTGGCACTACCAGCAGTTTGCAGCCTAAGTCGTCGCAGGATGGAGTGTGGCTCTGCCTCCATGGAGTATTATGCTTCCTGTGACCGGAAAATCTCGTGGCTCAGACATCCAGGTGAGGGAATGGGAGTTGCCGCACACCTAGTTCAGCATAAAGCCCCCTCCAGAACCAGTGGAGAAAAGCATCCACTAACCCAGACCTTACCAGGATGAAGCACTCTGGGCACAACGCCCCCTCCAGAACCAGTGGAGAGAAGCATCCACTAACCCAGTCCTTAGCAGGATGAAGCACTCCGGGCACCAAGACCCCTCCAGAACCAGTGGAGAAAAGCATACACTAACCCAGTCCTTAGCAGAATGAAGCACTCTGGGCACCAAGCCCCATCCAGACCCATTGGAAGATGCCAACCACTGGAGAGTCTCTGGCTTTGCACTACCCAGGACCAAGCAGTGGGCAAACCACCCACTTGAGAGACTTGAGAGACTGTGGTTTTGCACACCCCAGGACCAAGCAGTGGGCAAACCACCTACTTGAGAGACTGTGGCTTTGCACTCCCCAGGAGCAAGCAGTGGGCAAACCACCCACTTGAGAGACTGTGGCTTTGCACTCCCCAGAACCAAGCAGTGGGCAAACCACCCACTTGAGAGACTAGAGAGACTGTGGCTTTGCACTCCCCAGGACCAAGCAGTGGGCAAACCACCCACTTGAGAAACTATGGCTTTGCACTCCCCAGGACCAAGCAGTGGGTAAACCACTCACTTGAGAGACTGTGGATTTGCACTCCCCAGCACCAAGCAGTGGGCATGGAGCCCCCTCGAGGAGCAGCGTCGTCGTCCCATCATCCGGCTAAGGTGCCCCCCTCCCCTTCCCCCTGAGGTGCCAGTTTATTTCGACCTGATGCCCCTGCAGTGTTCTCTCTGTTTTGAGGCAGGTGCCATGTTTGGGCATCGCCCCTGCTTTTTGGGACCAATGGTCCACGGATATTTAATGGGACAGTGTACGGACTTGTGTACTTGCTGTTAATATTTGTATAAACTGATGATCTTGGGCTATCTGATTGTTCGAATATTACACTTGTTAAACTCATTTCATTTGGTCCTTGCGTTATTTTAGGGGGAGTGTTGTTGTGGGTGGGGGTGTTGCATGCGTGTATCACTCTCTTTTCCCTCCTCCCCTCCCCGGTGTGCTAGGTGCAGTACTCACTGTGGTTATCGCCATCGTCTTTGATGTTCCTGGTAGATGAGGAGGTACACCAGCATCAGCAGGACCTGTAACTCGGGCTCCAAGGCATCCTTGTTGTTTGTTGAGTGTCAAGAGGTGAGTGGTTTCCCTTCTGTGTTTTGTTTCTGCCGTGCTTTTGATGGCGTTGGTACCGCCCTGGAAAAGCTGGCGGATTGGTGCCTTGTAATAGTGTGGGTGGTACCTTGACTTCTGCCTGTCTGTTGGCAGTTACCTCCGCCGTGTTTGTTTCTACCGCTGTGGCAGTCAGAGTGTTAAAGTGGCTGTCTGTGTTGGCGGTTTCCGCCATGGACGTAATTCCATTTTTTTTCCGCCAGCATGTTCGCGGTGTCACCGCTGCTTTATCACCGACCGCAAGGGTTGTAATTAGGGCCTGAGACACTTGAGTGATGTTATTGGCCTTTTGGTTAAGTGTTGCTGTGAATCAACAACTACTATTGGTTCAAGGTGATTCTGAGAATGTATTCTGACTGCTATTATTGTCTAGCACAGAGACTATTCACATTGTTAACATCATTGTCTCTTTCCTAAGGCATCCAGTACCTAAAGTCCTGTCTGTAGTATGTACGCAGAAGAAATAACACAACACCAGCTGAAGGTTCCCTAGGTGCTCAGCAGAGGACAGAAGTTCATTGAGTCAAGGCTGCAGTGTTCCTTTCCCTCTCTTCCCTATCCCCCCTTCTCTCTTGGGACACCTGGCAGGACTCCCTGACCCTCTGGTGGCAGTGCTGGGATCGTAATCTGATAGTTATTATTGTCCAGCACAGAGATTGTTCACATTGTTAATATCACCGTAAGAAGGTTTCCCTTGTGCTTAGCAGAGAATAGAAGTCAAAAGAGCTGAGGTTTCAGCATTCCTTTCCCTCTCTTCCTTGTCCCGCCTTCCCTCTTAGGACACCTGCCAGGGCTCCCTGACCCCATGCTGGGAGTGCTGAGAAGTGGTTTAGGAGGTTGGGATGCTAAGACAAGAAAACCCTGAGGTACAGAGCAACTTCCAGAGAGATAGGCCACATACCAACCCCTGGGACAGTAGCATAAAGGTAAATGTTTAGACCCATATCCTACAACTGCCTTGCTTTGGGTTCTCGATAAGGAAAGAGGCTTCAGCTCCCCTGCACCTATCCTCATCCACTGTTACCCAACTCCTAAATACCATGCCTATTCCTGTACTCTTGGCTTCCTCAGGATGTTTTTTGGTGATAGCACAAAGTATAACAGCCTTTACGAATCAGTGTCAATTACAGTTGCTATGTCGCCCTACAGCCTCCCCTAATTATGCTGCTAAAATAGCCTCTGTGGTTTTGTATCATGGAGCCAGGGTGGCACTTGGTCTATACCCTTTGGTGGTAGAAATGATTCCCTTCTCTATGATTTTAATCGCTTTAGGGAAACAATGTGAAAATTGTTTGCTATGTACTTGATCATCCAAGTCAGTGACAACGAGTTGCTAAACCTACATCAGGGTGGCAAAGACCTTCTGACCTATATTACAACTTGCAACTAAATGGTTGTGGAAATTAATTGCCTGAAAGACAATTGTAAGTCCCTCTTTTATCGTGGGTCGAGGGTTAACATTAAGGATGTTCTGACCCAGATTGTAGATCCGCCTGTGGACTGTTCAGAATTTATAGATCTGGTAGGTAAGTTGGACATCCGTTTAGGGCAACAAAAGGGAGAACTTTCTCAGGGATAGACTCGGGTCTAAAACAGAAAAGAAAGTCCCACCTCCTAGCACTCAAGACAAATCTCAACCTATGCATACTGGGGGACTTCAGCGACCCCTGTCTAAAGACGAGAAGGACAGATGAAAGAAGTTGAATCCCTGCCCTTATTGTGGCAGGTCAGGGCAATTTGTTTCACAGTATCCTAACAAACCAAGTACTGTCAAAAAAAGCAATTGGAGTCTTTGACCTTAAGGCCAATGTATCTGAAACCTTTGAAGCTCGGGAAGCCTTGAGACCAATTTACAGAGCCAAGAGAAATATTGGTTCTCACAATACCTGACACACACCATGACTAATGCCCCAGGCACCACAATCATTGAGAAACTCATTCTCTAATCAGGTAAGAAAGGTTAATCCCACCTTGTTGGAGTCAGGTGCTACAGGTAATTTCTTGGCTATTTGGTCTGTCAAACACATTAGGGGTTCTCAAGGTCAGGAAGGGTGAGCTAGAGCCAATTCAGGCTGTAGATGTCTCAGAGCTTTCTTCTGAGCTCATTGTATACCAAATCACCCCTTTCACTACGGTATGCACAAACAGACATACTGAATGTTACTATTTTTTTACACTCCTATTTTCATTGCAATTTTGGGGGTTCCCTGATTTCAAGGCATAATACCAAAATAGTTTGAGTCTTGTGCAAGGTCATCATGCATTCTAATATTTGTTGGCACTCTTTTTATCAGGAAGAATCTAATATGGTAGCCCCCATTAGTTGTGCTTTCACAGTCAGGCGAGCACCCTGTCTTACCAGATCCTTATCATGATTCAGAGGATGTTTTCTATGAACAGAAGGCTACTCAGTTGCCACCCCAAAGATCCTATGATTATCGCAGAGACCTTATTCCAGGTGCACCCTTACCTTGTAGCAGAGTGTGTACTTGCTTGCTGTACCAGAAAAAAGCTATCTGCGCAAGTATCTTGCCAACCTCTTGACTAAAGGGTTTATTCAAAACTCCACATCTCCTGTGTCATCCCCATTATTCTTTGTACCTGGGAAAAGTGGGGAATTACATGCCTGTATTGATTATCAGGCTGTCAATAAGGCAACCACCAAGAACCGGTACTCCTTGCCGTTGAACCCGGTTCTGCTAGATCAGATTCATCAGTCCATCATTTACATCAAACTAGACCTTTGGAGGCCTACCATTTGATCAGGGTCATAAAGGTGATTAGTGGAAGACAGCCTTCGGAACCAAGTTTGGGTTGTTTAAATATTCCTTTTGGGCTGTGCAACGCCCCAGCAGCCTTTCAAGTCTTTATCAATGAGGTGTAGCAGGAGTTCTTGGACGTATGTTTTGTGTTCCAAATTGACGATAATCTGATTTACTTGTCTAGCGAGGAAGAACATGTTGGTCATTTACGGACAGTTCTGCAATGCTCCACAAACATCAGTTGTTCGCTAAATTAGAAAATACCTCTTTCGTGCCAAAACCATAGAATTCCTGGGGTACGTTAGCTATTCAACAGGTATCAGCATGGAACAGTCCAAGGTGAAAGCGATTTTGGATTTGGCCCCCACCTTACGTCAGTAAATTAAGTCCAGAGTTTTTTGGGCTTTGGCAATTTCTATTGCTGGTTTATCCCACACTTTTCCAACACTGTAGCGTCTATCACACAATTCCTAGAGTGATGTTATTGGCCTTTTGGTTAAGGGTTGCTGGGGATCAACAACTACTCTTTGTTCAGGGTGATTATGAGAACATAATCTGACTGTTACTATTGTCCAGCACAGAAACTATTCACATAGTGAACATCATTGTCTCTTTCCTAGGGCATCCGGCGCCTCGAGTCCTGTCTGTAGTATGTCCATAGAAGACATTACACAACACCACCTGAAGGTTCCTTCAGGTGCTCAGCAGAGAATAGAAGTTTGATGAGCCGATGCTGCAGTGTTTCTTTCCCTCTCTTCCCTATCCCCACCTAACTCTTGGGACACCTGCCAGGACTCCCTCACCCTCTGGTGTCAGTTCTAAGAGGTGTTTTAGAGAGTACACCAAAACCGGCCCGAGGATGCTAGCTTCCAGTCCTGGGAGGTCCTGACCTGGCTGTTTGTGCTGGACTGTTCCCATGGGGAGCAGAGTCAGACTGATTTACATATGGCTGGGTCCAAACTGGGGTGGCGTGGTAAGCAACAAAATGATCAACTTAACCCACATCTGTGGCTGGGGTGAGTATTTGACAATGTTCAGTATTACGTCCATCATCTTTTTGTGTTGCTACGGTGCCCTAAGTCGGAAGACTATGTCCACACATGGGTCCTGTGCTCATTGTGCCACTAGATTCAAGCTAACTTGGCTGATGAGGGGTGATACCTTAAAATTGGACTTGGGATACTTGTTTCTGGTCGAGGGAGGACCTGGCCTGGTAGTTCGGGCTGGAATGTCTCCATGGGTAGCAGGGTGAAGGCTGATTTGCACATGGCTGAGTCCAAGCTGGGGTGGCAAAGTGATCAAAAAAAACCAGTGAAAAAAACCCTGATCTTTCACTGGGGGTGAATGTTTGGCTCTGTTCAGCACTCCATTCCATCATCTTTTTGTGTGTGTGTGTGTATTTACATGTGTGTGTATTTATATATATATACATATATACATACATATATAAATATATATATATATATATATATGTAATCCAAATGGTCTGAACAGCTTTCGATCAGCGCACTCAACTGCTGATGCTGGTGACGGAGGAGACCACCCTCAGAACAACAATTGTAACAATAGTAATTCATCACACACCAGGAGGTCCCAATAAATTCTCTTCATTAGAATGTTTCAGGAACCACCAACATGTTTCAACTTATTTACAGTCTTGCTCACAGTTAGTAAGTCCTTCTACTGTTCTCTTTAAATAGTGGAGAGTCCGTTTCACACTTGATGAGGCAATCTGGATCTTGTAATTTATGTAAAAAGGAAGCAAATAGGTGCTATACTATTTTTTTTTAATTATTTGTAAGAAATCATGATGGTTATAACCCACAACGTATTCCTGCATTTAGCTGAAGCCATTATCCAATAATGTTTCACGCAATGTGATTCACAATATGTCTCAACCTTTTTTAGTGCTTTTTAGGCAATATTGCTAAGTGATTGTGTCATATCTTTTTTTAACTACAAATTGAACACCCAATTCTATGGATTCAATATAAGACAATTCTTAGTACGTTTATATTGGCTAAGTGCCATTTATATATTGTGTACGGTAATACCATGTCTCATTGGTTAATATAGGTGTCACATGTGAACAAATTGTACACATATTGCTATGGATTCAACAGAAGACCATTTTTAGTACAACTGTTCAATCAATCTTGGCTAAGTGTCGATTAGATATTGTGTTCGGTAATACGATGTCTCCTTGAGTCATATAGGTATCACTTAAAATCATAGCTAAATGCATACGGTTGTTACAGTTGTGATCTTTACCAAGGAAACAGCACGTTATCAAACCTTACACCATTAGGTACAAATCGCTTAAGTTCATATGTGTCCATTAGTTATACATCTGAGACATATTTGTATGTTCTCTGAACTGATTGGTGGCCCAGCTACTTTTGTATGAGTTTGGTGCGACTTATAGTAATGACATTAAGGCAAATCTGATTTCTATTCCTCTGCTTTTTAAGCTGTAGTATTCTATCATTCATACATGACCATAAAGTTCTTTGTCCATGTTCAATCCATAAAGTGTCTTGGTCTAGAGTTGAATTATATATTTACTCTCAACTTGTCACAACTTCAGAGTCCTATCTCTGACACATTTATTTTTGTTACCCTGGGCCAGGCTGAAGAATTTGTAGCTTCTCCAGTTCATTGTATGATGTTTATTGTGATGTTTCTCTACTCCAGAGCTTTGATCCTGATGTTCTATTGCCCTAATGTGTTCCAATATTCTCTTTTTCAAGGGACAAATCATGCTGCCTACATATTGTAGGCCACTTTCACATTCAATTAAATAGACAACAAACTGACTACTGCATGCTAGTCTCTGAGAAATGCTAACTTCTTTCCCCTTGTATTTCTTAAAAATGTTAACATTACTGGCTATTGAGCAGGCCCTGCAGTTGTTGCATTTATAGAAACCCGTAGACCTCTCATTGTCAGGAAGACCAGATCCTCGGGCCTGCGCACGTTCCCAACATGTCCACCACTAGACAGCTCCAAAACTCCAATAGAAATATCACAGAGCCTGAGAGAGTCCAAGTGGGGGAAAAGGGGATTAGGTAGGGAACAGCTGGGAAGGAGACCTGTAGGAAGCAAAAGGTTAAATAACACAATGTCAAGATATAATCGCATTGACTTTCACTAGACTATGGTTCTAAGCGTTCTCATACTGTAACCAGTGATAACCTAAGAAGTGACTATAACTAGACCTCAAGAATCTAGGTACCTGGAAAAAAAATCAAGAATGGGTTAATACAATGTTTCACATGAGCTTTTCATGAAATATCACATACTGTCTAGAATACAAGAACTTTCTAGAATACTGTTTCAGAACAAACATTCAATTTTTACATGAGGACAAAGGCTATCTGAAACATTCCCTGGAAACAACAGGAACAGTACTAGGAACTTAATATGCACAAAGAAGGTCGCATTTTGAATTAAGCATCTTCACTGGAAATCCAAAAGCTCGGGATAAATGTGTGCACCTCTACAAACAAAACACACCAAAGTTTTAATTGCCATGAAATGATCGTGCACACTGTATCTGATCTGAACAGCAAGTTGTATATGCTAGAAGTGAATCATGCACACTGCCGATTCGAACAAGAATATGCAAATGCCATGAAATGATCGTGCAAGCTGTTGCCGCTCTGAACATCAAGGTTTACATGCGGGAAATGAATCGCGCACACTGCCGATTCGAACAAGAATATGCAAATGCCATGAAATGATCGCGCAAGCTGTTGCCGATCTGAACATCAAGGTTTACATGTGGGAAATGAATTGCGCACACTGCAGATTCGAACGAGAATATGCAAATGCCATGAAATGATCGTGCAAGCTGTGGCCGATCTGAACATCAAGGTTTACATGCGGGAAATGAATCGCGCACACTGCTGATTCGAACAAGAATATGCAAATGCCATGAAATGATCGCGCAAGCTGTTGCCGATCTGAACATCAAGGTTTACATGCAGGAAATGAATTGCGCACACTGCCGATTTGAACAAGACTATGTAAATGCCATGAAATGAATGCGCAAGCTGTTGCCGATCTGAACATCAAGGTTTACATGCAGGAAATGAATCGCGCACACTGACGATTCGAACAAGAATATGCAAATGCCATGAAATGATCGCGCAAGCTGTTGCCGATCTGAACATCAAGGTTTACATGAGAGCAATGACTCGCTCACTCTGAAAGTTTTACAAGTAGGCCCAAAACTCAAGAGTCTTTGAGAACGGGGTCAGGGGCCCAGCCCGACCTCTGCCTTACAGCCCTGCTCAAGGATCACCAATACAATGTGGGGCAGGCCTGGAACGTCAAGGTAGGCCTCCGGAACAGGAGCTCAGGAAGTTGCTGCTGCTCTGCACCAGGACCTCTGAATAGTGAGCACGTGGAGCTGGGCTGGCTCCCTCGTATATAATCTGGCCCAGCCCACAAACCACACCCAGTCATGCTGCAGAGAAAGCTCCTAGAAGGTCCCAGAAAGGGACCACATCCTAACACACTCAGTAAGCCTGCAGCAATACCTTGCAAATGAACAGTTTTTGCAAACATCATTAATAGTGTTTGTCGTCCGTAGAGCGCGCACTGTCCTGATGTTGACACTCATAGAGCCAATTTCTTGTGGGTTGTGTGGAAAAATGACTCTTCACCAACATGTCTTTGATTGAACGTGATCTCCTGCACTTACTTGTGGTCTCATACATATTTTAGGTGCAATATTGTGCCCACGCCTCAATATTTTCCACTGTTTTTTTAAAATATTCACAATTTTTTTGCTTTCTTTACTATAGGTGAGTATTTGGTGAGGACCTTCCATTTCTGTCTGAGAAGTAATCTGTGGTTTATTATTTAGAAGTTGTTGGCACTTTTTGCATCTCGCTTTCTTAGCTCCTAATTCGAAATGAGTTCTGGGGTATCCTCTCTAAAGAAATCATTGTTTCACATTGTGAAATTGAGTTTCCATCTCCTTGTCATTTGGGCAGTTTCTTCTACTTCTTAAAAACTCCTCGAATGGGATGCTTTTAAGTAGTGGTTTCGGGTGAAAACTTGTCCCATGTAAGATGCTGTTTGTGGCAGTTTCTTTTCTATACATGGTTGTATGTAGTTGGTTGTTCTCCAGATAGACTCTGATGTGTAAAAAATTTTTTTCTGTATCATTGATGTTAAAAGTAAACTGAAGACCACAATCATTTTGATTCAACTTCTGGAAATATGTGTCAAATTCTTCATTTGAACCATTCCGTATGATGAATAGATCTTCTAAATAACAAAGCCAAAAACTGGTCTCATCAAGATGTTCTTAATAATCCTCTTACCTGGCCACTTTTCTCTCCTACCACCCCATGGTGAGGCTTGCATAACTTGGAGATGAGAAATGCCCATGGCAGCTCTGTGTAACTGTTAATAGATTTGATTATTGAAAAAGAAGACATTAATTTAAAGACACATTTCTACCATCTCTAAGAGCATCATTGAATGTTCGGACTCCTTTATGTTTCTTTGTCTTAGGAAATATCCCATGGCTTGTTGACCTATGTCATGTTGAATAGATGTGTATACTGATACCACGTCTATAGTAACTAAACAATAACTGGGTTGCCACGTTATGTCTGATATGGCCCTTTAATGTAGGACCCAAGTGAAGCTACCATTGGGGCAAGATAGAAGTCCACATACTTTGAAATATTTTAAAATACTGAACCACAGCCCGAAATGATGGGTCTTCCTGGGGGATGTTTTAGTGTTTTGTGGATTTTAGGGAGGAAATATATGGTGGGTATAATGAGATGCTCTTGTTGCAGAAATTTGAATTACTCTTCATTAATCAATAAGTCTTGGTGCCGGCACTTTAACTTAATATTAACAATATGTAATATCTAATTGATGGGATTTCTGTATAGTTTCAGATAACTTTGTGTTTCATTAATTTGTGTTATTGCCTCCTTGACATAATCTTTGCGATTTTGAATCACCACGTTGCCACCTTTATCCGCCGCTTCAAAAATGATTTTATTATTAGTTAGTAACTGATTTAGTGCATTTCTCTCATCTAAACTTAAATTTTGCTTATCTTGATGTTTTATGTACTTTAGAGTTTCCAAGTCAGTTGTAACCGCCTCATCAAACAGATCGATTTTGTTGCCCGGGTTTAGGACAGGGCACAATTTAGACTTGGGTTTGAAATGACTGTACACATGGTTATTGATTGAGATGCCTAATTGATCCAATACTTTCATTGAGGCAACTTCCTCATCTTCCAAATTAAGCAATAAAACATAACATGCTTTTACATCTTGTATTTTGTCATTTATGAATTTGATAACATACTGTTTCCTTGTTACAGATCACAACTGTAACAACAATATGCACTTAGCTGAGATTTCATGTGATACCTATGCGAATCAAGGAGACATGGTATTACTCAACACAATATCTAATCGACACTTAGCCAACATTGATTGAACCGTTGTTCTAAGAATTGTCTTCTGTTGAATCCATAGTGAGGTGTATACAATTTATTTATATGTGACACCCACATTCACTTAGCTGAGACTTTATGTGATACCTATATAAATCAAGGACACGTGATACTATGGAACACAACTTCTCATCGGCACCTAGCCAACATTGATTTAACAATTGTACTAAAAATTGTCTTCTGTTGAATCCATAGCACTATGTGTACAATTTGTTCATATGTGACACCTATATAAATCAAGGAGACATGGTATTACTGTATACAATATATAATTGGCACTTACCCAATATTGATTGAACAATTGTACTAAGAATTGTCTTCTGTTGAACCCATAGAGATGGGTGTACAATTTGTAGTTCAAAAATATATGAAACAATCACTTAGCGATACCACCTAAAAAGCACTAAAAAGATCGAGGCATATTGTGAATGACATTGCATGAAACATTATTGAATAATGGCTTCAGCTAAATTCAGGAATACATTGTGCTTATAACATCATGATGTGTTACAAATACATTTTTTTAATATTATATCATCTGTTTTTTTCTCTTTTACATAAACTCCGAGGTCCAGAATGCCTCAATATGGGTGCAACTGACTCTCCGCTATTTAATGAGAACATTAGAAGGACTTAATAACCGTGAGCAAGACTCTAAATGAGTTGAAATGCGTTGGTGGTTGCTGAAACATTCTAATAAAGAGAATTCATAGGGACCTCCTGGAGTGCGGTAAATTACTTTTGTTACTATATATATATATATATATATATATATATATATACATATACATACATCATGCACACATAAAAAATATACAGGAGTGACCAGACCTAAGACTTTATGTTTACAGAATTCGCTCATTGTCAGAATCATATATATATATATATATATATATATATATACACACACACACACAAACGGATGTGTATCATATGAGCAGCCATATATGCCCAGTGTGTGAGAGACTTGCCAAACACAGAAGCGCAGCATGACATAATGATAGAATTTATTATGCAGCAGTATATGTATAGTATGGGAGGAAAGAACGCACTGCTGCTACTTGTGATGTAGCTATAACATGGATGAGAATCTTGTGCTGCTTCTGCCTATGTTGTAATTCTGCTTTGTGGAATAAAGCTGTCACTGCCACTTTCTATGTTCTTTGTTTTAATGAGACTTGTAAGACCTTTGGTCAGTGCTTGTTTCTATGTGGGATTATCTTCCTCACTCCATCCTTCGTCACCCATTTATAATTCTTTTCAATCCATTCTGTCATGATGTCATTTAAACTTAATAATACATATGTTGCCTATTGTTTTTATTTTTATTTTTTATATTTAAAAGGCAAGGCACAATGGACAAAAAAGATTAAATTATGCACACAAAATTCAGTTCCCATGGCGAACAACACCTTTATTGAGCAGAACAGATTTTATAACACCGACTAATTTTAATGTATGTAAAGCAGTACTACATAAGTGCTATTTACTTACTGCAAAATGCAATTCAGAAACCTATGAGTGCAAACTCCACCTTCACATTGTCTATCCCTTCTATGGGAAGATCTTAACACACAGAAGTTTACCAAGGGAAGTGGCTGGAAAAAGAGGAATATTTACTAATAAATTTGAGAGATTTAGGAAGGAATATGGAGTGGTTCAGTGAGGGTTGAGGAGGGATTTAGGAGACAGCCAGCCACCCATAAAAGAGAAAACCCATTGAAATTCACAAACTGTATCAAGGAGGGAGGCAAGATTGTGATTGGCTAGTTGCCGTGGTTGAAGCTCCCTCCCCCAGCTTCCAGCCATTAACTGCATTTTGGTATAATGGTGTAATGGACTGCTCTCTGGTTCCGTGAAGGGAACTTGCAAGTTGAGGCTTGGTGATAAAACTAGGACTGCAGTAGTGGCTGCCGGCAGTTTTAGGAGGGTGGGGGACGGGCGGGAAGCACACTCACACTTTCACATGCATGCACGCACATCCATTAACAACACTCATCAACATTCAAACATACACTCACGCACCAAACATTCATTTAAAAAGATCTCACACACACACACACACACACACACACTTACCTTCAGTCTCGGGGTCCCAGGAGGGTTGGGACTGCTGCCTTCCCTCACTGGCTGATCTTACGTCAGCCAATGAGGGAAGGCAGCAGTCCCAGCCTCGTCACAGAGTGGGATGGGGTCAGTAAGTCTGCTGACCCCACTCCACTCTGTGACGAGGTGTCACTGATTCACACTCGCCATGGGCGCTTCAGGGCTTAAACCAGAAGCGTCCAGGTCGAAGTCAATGAGTGACGCTACCCTCGTCACCCGAGCAGAGGGCCTTGAGGCACCTTTGCTGAGCAGAGGAGGTCATGCCCTTAGGAGCTGTGACCTCTTCAGCCCAGCAAAGTTCAGCTCAGGCAGCCAGGAGCCTGCGCAACTCGTGCATGTCTCTCTACTGGGTGTCTGACCTGAAAAATGAAGCGTGTCTGCCAGGCTGACCTTTTCTCAGCCTGACAGACACTCTTCAGGAGGGGCAAAAGGTGGGGGGTGTGGCCCCTCCACCCTAAAGGACGGGCCGCGCCTGTACTGCAGGGGGCCGTGATGCTAGTACTTTCCTGTAATAGACCCCCATCCCGGCAGCTTTGTTACCGGGGCAGCTGGTGGCGAGCGAGGCACCGAGTTAGGTCATCCTGAGCGTTCAGGTGAATTTGGCAGTCTTCCACAACCAGTGGACAGCATTACAAGCAGTTGACGTGTTCGGCAGCAGCGAGATAAAGTTGTAACTTTCATGTGATATGCTGCCTAAGGCTGCAAAGTCACTTCAAGGGAAGAGAGATGGGCAGCAGTTCCCAGGTGCATCACATACCATATTGGATCGCAGCAGCCTCTGGATTAGAAAGCCTGAGTTGAGTCGTCTGAGAAAGGAAGCAGTGGCTCCTGCATCAGTGAAGAAGGCTATTGAGGGGGAACCCCCGCAGGGAAAGCTTTCATGCTAGCCTTTGCAGCAGACAATTGTGTATTTCTTTCCTGCACTGTTGAAATTGCAGGTGTGGCTAAAACAACATAGGTGGCAGCTGGTGCTATGGGCATGATTGGTGAAGGTGGAGTTGAGAGCAATACTGGCAGAAAGGAGATGCCGGGTAAAGACTCCAGGGCAGCTGGTAAGAATTGGGAAAGTAGTAAGTCAATTAATTTTGAAGATGGTAACAAGAGCCAGGGCATACCAGGAGGTGATCCAGGAAGAGAGACAGGGATGCAGATGGTAGCTTTTACTGACAGAACCTTGAAGTGTAGAATGGGGCTGTGCAGGTATCTGGCTCCAATAAGTGCATGAAAAGTAGTGTGGTAGACCCGAACCCAATATGAAATGATTGGTTGGAGCCTCTGGGGATGGCTCGGTTGCGACTTGGAAATGTTAGTGTTTGTGCAGGAGTAGATTCCCAGCGGACAGCAGGTCAGACTATTGGGGAGCCTATGAACGTACAGAGCCTAGCAAGCTCAAAATCTGTGTAGGGTATATCCGGTTCAGAGTCTGACTTGGCTCCAGGGCAGGATACAACAGGCGGTTCCCTGTAACATGTTGACATTTTTTCTCCCTTACTGATGACTCTAAGTTGTCCAGTGCCGACAACAGTGACGTGCGTAACAATTTGTTTTCAATGTCTTCAGGAGCTTCAGCCACCTCAGAAACAATCTCAGTGAGCTCCTGGAATGAGGGGAAAGAACATTGCGCTGTCTAGTGTAGGAGACATTGAGGCAAGAAAACAAGAGTGGCAAATGTAAAACATTCTACTGATGCCCAGGGCAGCCTCCGCTAGCTAGAGCACTGAAATGGGACTATTATGCCACAAGATGCCCTATTACAAGGAGATTCATCAAAGTAGGGTCCAGATTACCATGCCTCTACAGAGAAAGGGGAACCTACACTCAGCCTTATATGCAGTTCTATAAGACAGTTACAAGAAGAGGCTTGAAGTGAGTGCCGTCGGGCCTGTATAGAGAATAAGAAAGTGCAGTGGGACATAAGAAAGGTTAATAAAACCTTCATGGAGATTGGTGCTTGGATTTCAGCTGTTGAAGCGTGCACAGAAGCACTGGAACATGATGTAGTGGAGCTTCAAGGTGAGGCTAAACAACAACAGGCCATGATATCTGATCTGATGCAGAAGGAAGAAGCACCCAAATAATCTAAGATTCCTGGGCTTTGCAGAAGAAATAGAGCTAAGTGATGGCAGGGTATTTATGGTAAATTTATTGAAGGATGCTTTCTTGGACCTGCCCACTTGGAACTAGGACTCAGAAGTGCAGAGGGCACATCGATTTCCCCTAACTCATAGCTGAGAAACGGGCAAGCTGACAAACCCAGGGCTGTGTTGGTCTATTTTGGGATTTTTTTATTGTGTTAAGCAATATTTGAAAAGGCGTGCCCGGATCCAAGAGACACCATGATGGGCAGATTTTGTTTTGCTCACCAAGATTTCTGTCATGACACAGTGGAGAGGCGGTGGCGACTCCAACAGCTCAACAAAGGCTTCAAGGACTTGGGCAAAGAAGTTTTTTGGTGAACCATGCTTGGCTGAAAGTTAACTTTATGGGCAAGAGCCAAACACTTTCCTCCAAGATAAAGGCTTCTCAGTACCTAAAAGAGATGTCTGGGTCAGTTGGGAAGGCCTCTTGAGCCTTTTAGGCCTCTGAGACTGTTCTCTGAAATCAATGGTTGTGCTTGTTATGGCATGGGGCACTGAGTATATGTGAAAGTAAGAGTATAGTTGTATGGGAATGGGTTGCTGAGAGCCTGATTCAGGCATGGTGGTGCCAGGAGTGTGCTGGTACAGGGCTGTAGGGTGTTTCAGTCATTTGGGGTAACTAGAGTTGGATCTTTCAAAGCTGGGGGAGCACGTTGGGAGCAGTACCTGTGGTCATCACTCAGGCTCTGGGGGGACTGATTGCCTTGAGATGGTGGTGGTGGGGTTAGGGGGGAGTAGGGTTGGTTTGGGGAAGGACTTGGATAAGTGGGGGTGCTAGGGGGTAGGTTAGGTGAGGGAGGGTGTTGGGCAGCACATTGGGAAAGAAATAAAGGCTATTATGATCAGGACGGAGAATTGCAGAACAGTTAAACACGTGCAACCTATAAGATTAATATTTCAGGTTTGGATGGTTGTGAAAGCAGATGGGTAGATTACTTATTGCATCCATCACTATCTGTGGGCTGAACAATAGTAGGAAATGGAGGAAGGCGATGCAGGAACTTAAGGTGCTGCAGGCTAACATCCTTTGTCTGCAAGAGACAAACATTGAAGCATATAGGAAGCATATACTTGAAACCCTGGGCTCCAATATAGTTAGGAATACAACACAAGGAACACAAACTTGAGGGGTTGCTATCCTGGCTTGGGGCAATGCTCTTTCCTTTAGGCATACAAAGGCTGATAAATTGGGTAGATGGGTAATCACAGAGTGGCAAGGTGGGGAAGGGTGATTCACGTTACTCAAGGTAAATGGGTCTGTTAACGATGACCCTGCAGTCTTTAACTGGATCAATAATGAGCTGGCGCTCTGACCCAACCCAATAGTTCTCTGTGGGGTTTCAATTTTAATGGCTATGGGGGGGAAGGGTGGCTAGAAAAAGGGGAAAGGATATATACCGGTCAGAAGCCTAAAGTTGTATAGACTCTGCTACATTTGATGGATAATCACAGGATGGTAGACATTTAGTATAGGTTAAAGTCCCCTGATCCAGGGTATACGTATTTCTCAGCACTACATAGATCACATGCCCAGCTAGATTTCATGCTGGCTTCCCATTCTTTGCTACATGGGGCCCGGATTGATAAAATTCCTATGAGTTATGTCAGATCATAGTCCACTGGTCTTACAATTTGAAGTGACTTGCTTGCAGAAGGCAGTGACACCATGGAAGTTTGATTGAGCCCTCCTGTTGAACGAAGATTTTTTTACAGCATATTAGGTGTTGGATGTCAGAGTTTCTGGAGTTCAATAGGAGGAGTGCCTCAGTTGGGGCCATTTGGGAGGCCTTTAAGGCCAGTGTGCGGGGCAAAACACTGAGTTTCAGGCTTAGTTAACAAAAAAAGAGAAGCAGCTGCCGTAGAGTTATATAAGGCTCTTGAAGAAGCAGAAGCTCAGCTTATTATAGGGTCTGCATCTGGAGACAATGTTATTAGGGCTCTAACCCACGTGGTTTAAGCTAAAGCAGCTATCCTGGACACCTCCAGCATAAATGCAGCTGCAACGTTTTTATTAGGAAAACTGAGAGTAATGAACATAGCAAGAGCATTGGACAGCAGCTGGTTGTTTGTACTAGGCAAAGAACTACTGCTGGTGAAATACGGGAGGTCAGGGACTTCAGCGGGAAGTGGGTGGTCAAAGCAGATGAGATCCGAGAGGTTTTCCAGGGATTTTATGAGAAGCTGCACAAGGTGTATAGGGATGGGAATGGGGATTTACTAGGGGAGAATGTACAGCATTTCTTGGCCTCCATCTCCTTTGAGACCTTGGGGGCAGAGGACCGACAAATGCTTGAAACCCCCTTTCATTGGAGGAGTTACTGGCTGCTATTAATGATCTTCCAGCAGGACAAGCAGCAGGAGGCAACAGAATCCTGTTGGAATTTCACAAAACTTTCCTATCTTATATAAAGACGGACTTGCAGTTTTTATTCTCTCAAATTCAGAAGGGGTATCCAGCTCCAGATTCTTGGGCTTCCACTAATATTATAGTCTTTCCAAAGAAAGGCAAACTCTTAGACAATCCAGGGTTATTATAACTGATAACCCGTATCGATAGCAATGTAAAAATATATTCTAAAATCTTAGCTACAAGGCTAAGTTCAGTTACAGCTAAGGTAGTGTCACCATGGCAATGTGGATTTATTCCCATGAGGGGCACCACGGACAATGTCCACCATGTTATTGCACTTTTTGATGCTGCATCAGTGCATGCTATCCGAATGGCCATAATTCTGCAAGATGCAGAAAAGACATTAGATCGGGTTTCCTG
Source organism: Pleurodeles waltl (assembly GCF_031143425.1). Taxonomy (NCBI): domain Eukaryota; kingdom Metazoa; phylum Chordata; class Amphibia; order Caudata; family Salamandridae; genus Pleurodeles; species Pleurodeles waltl. The sequence continues at coordinate 601,321,572 of NC_090444.1, read as the reverse complement.
GCCCTATTTATGGCAAGTTATGGGGCGATATGACATTGGATCAGGTTATATTGGGGCCCTTCAGGCACTATATCAAAATCCCAGAGCAGGTATAAATGTGTGTGGAGGACAGTCATGGGCAATTCAAATTCAGAAGGGTACAAGGCAGGGGCACCCTAGTTGCCCTCTGCTATTTGCACTATTTAGTGATCCTTTTATTCAGAAAATGGAGATGTCTTCTAAGATTATTCCTATGCAATTTCATGGCTGGGATGCAAAAGTTCTGGCTTATGTGGATGACGTGGCAATTGTTACTCCCTGCCCGGCTGAGGAGTAAGTTCAGATAGAGGGAATCGCACAGGCCTTTGGGCAATTCTCTGGCTACTTGCTCAACTGGATTGTGACTCAGGTTGTTAGTAATTGGTCCATGAGGTTTAGTGACAGCGGGGTGACAAAAAAGACGGTTTATTTGGGTGTCACTATAACAGCTGAGGTAGACCAGCTGGTCTAAACTAATTTTGCCCCAGTGTTGAAGCAGGCAAACAAAGATTTGCTCAGGTTGAATAACTTACATTTATCTATTATGGGGCAGTGCAACATCATTAAGATGATATTATTGTCTAAATGACTCTACTTCTTCTGGGCTATTTCTCTTGAATTTGAGATAGCTGTCTGCAGGCTATGAAAAGGGTGGTCATGTGGTTTATATGGGCCTACTTTAGGCCAAGTGTGCACTTAAGTATTTAATCCTTACTATGGGTAAAGGGTGTTGGGCCTTACCAAACATGTTCTATCAGCCAACTTTATACAGATGTACATGCCCTCACCCTAAACGACCTGAGTAAACACGCCGAAAAGTGACAGAATGAGTTAGGGTATGGGATCGGTCCTTTCTATAATCTGTAGAGTTGGCACATACTTTCCTAATATCTGCAAATCTTCAAGTACAGCATTATAAAACTGTGTTTGACCTGTTCTACACCCCACAGAAACTAGCCCTGCTATAGGCATCTCCCCTCTTCAGTGCAAAATTTAAAGGTTGACATATGCTAAGTACTTGTAAAACTCTTGAGCTTCTCTGGGGAGCGATTGCAGTTTTTTATGCTTGTCTGGGCATTAATATTGTCCTGACCCCACAGCTTATGTTGTTGGGAGTAGGCAATGAGAGGGTTCCAAATGCAGCTCAAAGATTTGTATTTATTGCCATGGCGGTGGTATGCCTGTGAATAGCATCTTGTTGGCCTGATAAGTACCCTCCTACCTTTCAACTATGGTTTTGCCTTTTGCTGGCTACATTTAATCGTGAAAGGGCTATTTATGATAAAAGAGGTCACAAAGCCCTGAAGAAGGACCAAGCAATTTGGGCTCCAGTTTGGGAGTGGCATTGGAGCCAGCCAGCTTGAATGCCCCGCTTAGGTAGAAAGGGGCATGGAAGCAGTTGGCCCAAGTCCTGGCATTGGAATCCTCGGCCTACTCTTTATATAGAATTGATAGATATTGGTCTCCTTTCAGCCACAGACGTGTGGTTATGGTCAATGTTTGGTTGTACTCTTAGGGGGTCATTCTGACCCCGGCGGTCATGGACCGCTGGGGCCAGGGTTGGCGGGAGCACCGCCAACAGGCTGGCGGTGCCCCGCAGGGCATTCTGACCGCGGCGGTTTTGCTGCGGTCAGAAGTGGAAAACCAGCGGTCTCCCGCCGGTTTTCCGCTGCCCTTAAGAATCCTCCATGGCGGCGCAGCTCGCTGCGCCGCCATGGGGATTCTGACAGCCCATACCGCCATCCTGTTCCTGGCGGTTCGCCCGCCAGGAACAGGATGGCGGTATGGGTTGTCGTGGGGCCCCTGGGGGCCCCTGCAGTGCCCATGCCAATGGCATGGGCACTGCAGGGGCCCCCGTAAGAGGGCCCCACTTTGTATTTCAGTGTCTGCTTTGCAGACACTGAAATACGCGACGGGTGCCACTGCACCCGTCGCACCTTCCCACTCCGCCGGCTCAATTCTGAGCCGGCGTCCTTGTGGGAAGGTGTTTTGCACTGGGCTGGCGGGCGACCGCCAGCCCACCAGCCCAGTGCAAAACCCAAAATACCCTCAGCGGTCTTTCGACCGCGGAGCGGTATTTTGGAGGGGGGAACTCTGGCGGGCGGCCTCCGCCGCCCGCCAGGGTGAGAATCACCCCCTTAGTGTGGTAAGTGTAAACTGCATTATTGGTATACTATTTTAACAGGTATATTATTGATTGATGAAGTGGTTTGGGGATCTCAGTGTGCCGCTTTTTTCATTGTAAAATCCCAACAAAAAGAAATAAAAAAAAAAACTTCACAAACTTCACTTCTAAATCTACTACAGTCAAAAGGGACACAACACTGTAGTAAATGTACACCAGCTCAGATGTGGAGCAATTCCAGTGGCATGGACGGCCAAACACTGGTAATGCAACACACTCCCATAGAAAATAATGAAGGCAGCGACTTAAAACGGCACCCCAAAAGACTTAGGCGGTCATTCTGGCCGCCCGCCATGCGGTTACCGCCGAATGGCCGCTCCGCGGTCAGGAGACCGCGGCGGCCATTCTGGCTTTCCTGTTGGGCCGGCGGGCGACCGCCAAAAGGCCGCCCGCCGGCCCAGCGGGAAAGCCCCTGCAACGAGGAAGCCGGCTCCGAATGGAGCCGGCGGAGTTGCAGGGGTGCAACGGGTGCAGTGGCACCCGTCGCGATTTTCACTGTCTGCAAAGACAGCAAGCAAGCAGCAAGCAGCGTCCCCATGGAGGATTCCCTGGGCCAGGTGAAAACCGGCGGGAAACCGCCGGTTCCCCTTTTCTGACCGCGGCTTTACTGCCGCGGTCAGAATAGCCCTGGAAGCACCGCCAGCCTGTTGGCGGTGCTTCCGCTGCCCTCCGCCCTGGCGGTCAGAGACTGCCAGGGTTGGAATGAGGGCCTTAATGTTGACATAAATAAACCTATCTCAGCTTCTTAAAAATGTATACATTTAATTTATCGTTAACAAGAATTATGGAAATAGGCAGTCCAACATCCAGCGCTGACAGCACTGTGAATAACCACCAAGCTTATTACAAGCACACAGTGTCCATGTGGTCCCCCATGGAGGTCAGCCAATGGCGGTCCGAACCACAGCGGTTCGGTTCATGGTCAGCAAAGCAATACACAACTGCACATTGGATGAATTTGAAAACAACAGAGCTGACACAACATTGCCACAGTGGGCACATCTGCAAAGGACGCTATAAAACACCCCTTCACAGACCACAATTCTTTACATCACCCTGCATACTTTTGTCCATTCACACTCTTTTTTCACGTCCCCTGTTTTGTGAGTCACTGTCACCCATAGTTTGGTTTTCCCACCATGTCACATTTAAAAAATCCCCGTTTTTCAGAGGATGAGTTAAGAGTCACGGTGGATGAAATCATAAGAGTAGAGCCACCATTTTTGGAGCACACGCCCATCATACTCCTCTCAGTAGGAAACCTAAAATGTGGGACAGGATAGTCGACAGAGTCAATGCTGTAGGCACCACCCTGTGCACAAAGGAAGACATCAGGAAGAGGTGGAGCAACCTCAGGGGCAAAATCTGTACCCGGGTCTTCAGGCACCAGCTGCAGGCAAGAAGACTGGTAGTGGCCCTTTCAGTGCCCCATTACATCTCTTTCCCTGGGAGAAGAAGATCTTGGCCATCCTGCATCCTGAGAGCTTGACAGGAATACCTGGAGGTGTCGAGTTGGGTATGTAACAACACAAAAAATTTCACCAAAAAGCCATGTCATGCGTGCTCACAGCTCACCCTTTGCCACTGTCTTTTTCATGTACTCCAGCAACATTCAATACCCAGAGTATCTGATTATTAACACTTTCAGTCTGTATTGCTGGATCCAAAGCACAGCTACTGAGGTCCATCACATGCCATTGGTCCAAATGGGGCATGTAAGTCTTTCAATGTGTAGTAATAATGCCAGGACTCAACAGGTAAATGTATGCCCAAACTCAAATACAGTCTGAATACAGATATGTAATACCCAACATTTATATAGTGTCTGTAGTACAGAGAGTTACCTGTCTGCAGCTCCCAGGAAGCACTGTTTCAGCAACTCCAAACACCAGACCAGTGTTCACTTCTCCAAATGCTCCTGTTTGTTATCTCTCAACTGAAGTGTACTCACTTGGGAGAATACCATTTAAATATTGTGTGCAGTAAAGGGACTCACATGAATACAACTCCCAGGAGGCCCTGTTCCTGTAGCTCCAAACACCAGCACAGCACAGTGGTCACTTGCCCAGATATACCTGTTTGGTAACTCTCCTGAAGTGATAACATTTGTATAGCGTGTGTAGTACAGGGAGTGGCATGGCTGCTAAAACCAGGAGACCCTGTTAATCCATTCACCAGCCCTGTGTTCTCTTCTCCAAACGCCATATTTTTTTAAACCACAAATGAAGTATACTCATCTGGGGGGATAACAGCTGTATAGTGTGTGTAGTACAGGAAATAACATGACTGCTAAGGCCAGGAGGCTGTATTACTGTTACTCCACTCACCAGCCCTGTGTTCTCTTTTTAAATACCATTGTGTGGTAATTCACAAATGGAGTATACTCATCTGGGGGAAATATCTATAGAGTGTGTGTAGTACAGGGATTGGCATGACTGCTAAGGTCAGGTGGCCATGTGTCTGTAACTCCAAACACCAGACCAGGGTTCACTTGTCCAAATCTATCTGTTAGTGAACTCTCAAACACATTTTACTCACCCTGGAGGATAATATTTGTATAGATACGAGAAGTAGACAGAGTGACCTGTATGCAAAGCCCAATAGGCCCTGTTTCTCTAGCTCTTACCACAAGCCCGGTGTCCACTTGCCTAAATACATCTAAATGTGAACTCTCAAATAAAGTTTACTCACCTGGGTGTATTTCGTTTGTCAAGTGTTGTAAAGTAGAAGGAGTGATATGACTGCAAAGCCCTGTAGACCCTGTTTCAGTAACTCTAACTACCATCACAGTAATCACTTGCCTACATACACCTGTTTGTTAACTCTCAAATGAAGTGTACTCACCAGGGAGGATACCATTTGTCAAGTGTGTGTAGTATAGCTAGTTACATGACTACAACTCTCAGGAGGCTCTGTTTCTCTACTTCCAACCGCCAGCACAGTGATCACTTGCCTAAATACATCAGTTAGTCAACTCTCCAATGAAGTGTACTCACCTGGGTCTCATCAAGCACAGAGTATGCTCAAATCACAGATGTATCTGTCAACATAGATCCATCTTGACTTGCTAAATCAAGATGAAATTTTGAGGACAAAATTGACACCTTATTAGTGTGCAGAACAATGATCCCTAAGGCCTCAAGATACATAACCAGTATGGTATTGGCAGTAGACACATTCACACTTCACTGACCACAGGATGACTCCAGTCACATTTACAACAAACTCCTGGATCTGCCTTTATCACAATCAACAAGGCCTCAAAATGGCCAAAGACATCTCTTGCCTAGGCACTGTTTTGACTGCACTGGTGGCAAGATGTCATTCTCAGGCTATCCTCCAAGTGCTAGTGATCTGCACATTTCAATAGCTGCTTGATTTAAATGGAATTGCATGCTTCACAAATGTCATGTCATTACAACCAATACCATTGGTACTTGTCACCATAGGATTAACTGCAACTTAACTTTGTACAAGGGCTCTGCTTACTGTAACAGTAAACTGTTGGAGTTAGATGTCACAATACAACCAGTAACATTGTACATTTAACATCAAAAGGTTGAGCTGCCACTGAGCACACAGAGGTCACAGAAGAGACTGCCACTACCCCCCTGGGTGAAGCCCTCAGTAAAGAAGACACTCCTGGACATCTGGACATAGAGAACGGTTCTGGCCCATCTGGGCATCCTGGTCAAACACCAATAGTGAGCCTCACTGTGGGCACAACACCTCCCAGCCCAGTTGCCTCAACATCACAGGCAACCATTCACCCCTTAACCTCTGACCCAAGCACAGAGTCTACCATCTTGTGACCCCCAGTCTTGGATCCTGCATTGCACTGCAACACTTCAGACAAAGAGGGTCGAGTATCAGGTTGGAGAGGGCACCCTTTGGCAAGTGTGCAGGCCTGTGGCGGTATGGTGCGTGGGAGGGATGCTGTGGGCCAGTGGGGTGAGGCCAGTGTGGTGAGGCCATTGGGCTACTGTCAGCCAGGACGCCATCAGCTACGTCTTGGGGGGTCTATCAGGAGTCCCAAGGCATGATGGGCCAGGTCTTGACCGAACTCCAGGAAATCAACTACAGAGGTACAGGCACAGAGACAAGATGGAGGACATTTACACCACCCTGAGCTGGGCTTTTCAAAACCAGTCTACCCCTTCCTTTGGTTCATCAGCACCAGGCACATCAACATCTGTGCCAGTCACTGGAAGGGGGCTCTGCCAGAGGAAGAACCAGACCCAGACACCCTTGCCTCTGTACCAGCAGATCCCCCTCCCATGCAAGCAGGGACAGCCAGCGAAGAATCCAGGAGGTGCAGTTAGCAAGACACCCAACACTCCCAGCAAGTGATCTCTTTCTAAAGGACCTCCTCTGTGTGCCACACAATCACTCTGTTGACAGATCCTGAACCACCAACAAGTTCCAATGGGAGGAGTACTCTAGATTGTGGACTCCCATTGGTATGGCATCTACTCCAAATATTTAATTTACCATGACTGACCCCATCACTTTACTTTTTTTGTTTCTTCATGTCCAAAATGTATTTTCTGCATTAGCATAGTAATACATTTGCTCATCACAAACTCATTGTCTGCTTGCTTAATTTTAAACCTATTACTATATAGAGATGTGAGACTATGTGAACCATATGATGAAGAAACAAGTTACTTGTGCAAGGAAGAATATGTCAGAGGTACACAGCGTCCAGCTTAGGATTACAACCATTACACACCAACATATTAGTACAAGTTTCTGGTCAAACCAAAAATTTAATTCCATTTTACAGCACATAGGCTGTCAATATGTTGGGACTTTTAGAAACATGAAGGTGTGACTTATACTTATTCAAAGTACAAATTTCAAGGTACAGACCCCCAAAACACCAAAGGCTGGGATTTGTCTGACATTGCCCTGTAGAATAAGCAAACATTAAAGAGGTTGATGTCAGCAGCTTGAGCCTTATCACATACCACACCAAAGTAATCTAACATCACATAATCCAAGATACAGACAGATGGCAGCACAACAGTCCCTGATCACAGGCCCATCATAATCCAATGCTCATGCATCTGGTGGTATAACACAAACGTATGTTAGTGTTCTGTCCCAGGCACTGTGGCCTAAAATGATGAAACACCTCTACGGCTATATACAGGTCAGACAAAAAAATGTTTAGCCAATGTGAAAGTAGAATGACTTGGCAAAAGTTATAACTACATGTTATAACTACATAATGATACAATTGATGCATCAGGCCAAGACATATCATAAGTCCAATATGCACTTCTGTACCACCACCCAAAAACTGTGGAAACTCTCTTAGTACATGTCTCATATATCCAAACTCTTCAACCTACAATACCTGAAACAATCCATGACCACTTTGTATGCAAGACCTGCATCAGATACCTGCCAATGTCACAACTCTGAAATGCCCACATGAAAATGCCATGGTAAACGTATATGTACAAATAACAAAACAAAAAATATAGGCCTGAAAACATATCTATGATACGAGTCACATAACAAGCTACTACAAAACAAAGTACGTTGCAAGGAAACTGACACAAACAAAGCAACATCATTGAGGTGGGGCTGTGTCAAAAGCTATCTCATCTCACAGCTTTTGGCTGAATATTGAAGAGTATCAGCTCCCTAGCTGCTTCTAAAACACTCAACTCCACACATTCTCAAAACTAGAGTTCATTGTGCAGTCACAGTCAAAACATTACATGACATACTTATACTCATGAAAAGTAGCTGCTGATGCGCTCTTCCCTCAAGTCAGCTCTTTCCTCTTCACCACTGTCATCCTCACTTGGCATTTGAGGAGTCTTACCCGGTGGCACTGCAGGCTCCCCCTTCTCTGGGATGTATGGGATATTCCTCCACTGGGTGATGTAGTGGATCATTCAGTTGGCCTTGGCCTACTATTGTATGACAGAAAGTAACTGAGGTATGCTTCATGAGGCAAAGCATTGAAGGTCATGTGGTCTTCCACTCGCTCAGTGGTTAATGTGATCTGACAGACTTTTCCAGGTAAGTAGAGGAGGGCTCTACCATTCCGGTCCAGATACCTAAATTTGGCCTTCAGGAGTCCAAAAGCCCACTTTACTGCCTGCTGTGTTCTTCAATGGGGCTCATTGAAGCAGACTTCCCCTGGCGTAGTTGGATTCCTCACTGGTGTCAATAACCGAGGATGATTAGGATATGCTGAGTCTCTTGTCAAGAAATGTGACATAAGTGCAACAATGAGTCACTCACTTCATGGTTATAGCAGCTGACATTGCACACACACAGTCAGGACAGATGTGACTTACCAATCAGCCAGGCTCTCCCTGGGTGCAGTTGTGACATCAGCTGAAGTATGATGTTGTCCCATATAATGAAGGAATCATGGGCTGAACCCGATAACGGGCACATCCTTGTAAGATGTAGAGATCCACCAAACAGACAACTTGTACATTGATGAAATGGAAGTTCTCTCTGTAGCTATAGACTTGTTCAGTGGCCTGCTATGGCACCAAGCCAACATGTGTACCATCAATGGCCCTCACCACATGTGGGAGGCGGCATAAACTATAAAAGTCAACCTTCACATTGGCTAATCCTCACGTTGGGGGAACCTGATATAGCTGTCATTGTGTTTCAACACTGCTGAGAGAAATTCCTTCAACATCGGACTGAACATAGGTTGGGACATACCAGCAGATAGGGCCACTGTATGTTGGAAGGACCCTGTGGCCCGGACGTGCAATATTGACATGACTCATACAATGGTTGGTATTCTGGTTGGATAACTAAGAGCTGGCATCCGATATGGCTCCAACGGATAGCATAAGTCCACTATTGCCTGCCTATTTAGATGGTAGTACATGATGATATGTCATTCTTCCATGGTCTGAAGGTCTGGCAGTGGATGGTAGACAGGAGACTGTTGCATTCTCCCTCTCCCAGAGTACATATGTGTGACAAGACATGAGTTGTGTCATTCACTGTGTCCACAGCAACATACATGATGCATGCCAACAATATTATGTGACAAATCATTTCTGTCTGGATATGTATGACACCCAGTCCACAACACAGTTGCAAACTACATAAGGGTCACATGTGCCCCCCCCCCCATGGTTTTCAACACATGTCCAAAACATGGATTTAAACAAAACTCATAGATGTGCAACACAATTGCCTCTCCAAATGTGACTGTGTATTCTGACTGCCAAAATGACCGTCAGCGGTGGCGGACCGTGCACCGCTGTAAAATGCCATCTGTGCCCTGTGATATACTACAATGGTGGTTAAGTAGAAGGACCTACATTACAAGACATGATACAAATGTTTGTGATGCAAGAAAACAAGTACTGTAGGGAGTGACACAGTTTAGAAATCCCAATAAAGCATTTTAGGCTGCCAGAATGGCAGATGCCTGATCTACTCTACTGGACATTAGGAACTGCTCATGACTGCTGGCGGAAGTCATCATGGCACTAAGCGGTTGCAACCATGGCATAGGCTAACGTTGTTGCCAGTGGTGAACGTGGGCCAATGGATGTGTCCGCCAGCAGTGACAACCGCATATGGGGCGGACGTTATAGCCATGTTGTGTAGATTCATTCACTTGACTTCTGACACTGCTGCCAGCAACACCTCCTGGACATGAGCTGCTGTGTGCCTACTCTGGGAGCAATTATGCCATGACCAGCAGGTGATGGGGCCCCTGCCTGCTCTCCAGAGGAGGTGGAGATGCTTGTTAATGAGGTCCTACCCCTGTGTGAACAGCTCTTCGGCTCACCAGAGGAGCAGGTCTGTACCTTGTACACATTTTTGTCTGTACTTTACCATCCCTTTCCATCATCACAGGTTACAGTGTGCCCCTGTGTGCCAGCTAGACTTCTTGTGTGTCTGTTGTGGCAGTCTGTGTTGGATCAATGGGATGTACAACGTGCAGGTATTAGTGGCCACTACTATATGTTAAGTTCAGTCACATTGTGTCATGTGAAGTTTTTGAGAGCCAAGATCCTCCTTGTGTTGGATGCACATAACTAGTCAAGGAGACTTTACTGCCATCCAATGACATCTCTTTCTCATTATTGTTGTAAATGTTAAACAGCATGTATGTGCATGCAAGCATGACCTGTGTATGCAGCTTGTATAAGTCATTTGAGGATCTTGTAAACAATGTGTATTGTACCAAAGCTCTTTCAACTAACATATGAACTTGTAGTCTGGAATCCATATCCTGGCTCACTCTGCCCTTTAGTTTGCCACACACACCATATGCTAAATTGCTAATGGCCACATGATGCACTGTCATGCATGGAAGTGATAGAAAAGAAGTGTCATGTAGGATCTGTATGCTCCTCCTGCAGAGACCAGGGCCTTTCAAGTGTATCTGCCAGTATGGGACCTAGTCAAGACAGCGAGAGAGTCTCTGTAGCTATGCAACTATGGGACTGTGCCCACTCCCTGTACACCAGCAGATCTTGTCATGTGGCCAATATGATTTTCTAGTGGCAAAACATGCCCGACTGCCTCAGTCCATTGACTAGATAAGGAATGCGAACAGAGGTAAATTCCTGAAGTAGTCCATATTTGCATTTTGCATAATTGTCAATGTGTGTCTTTGACTTGTGACAGGTCACTTGCTCCCACAGCTTTGTTGTCACCTCCACAGGTCATATTTGTCCATTTGTCTTGAGCTGGCTTATTACATAAATGATAGTCCCACAGTGCAGATAGTGTTTTGATTCCCGGGAGGCCATGATATGTGAGCCAGTAGCTTGGTCACATAACAGTGACTGTACAATGCATGCCTTTGTATGTTAGAAGCCAGCTCTGTAGGATGGACACATTTGTCCAAAAGAGTGTTCTGTGGTGCAGAACCCACTCCCTGAAGTGGCTTGTGTCTGCATTTGTTAGGCCACATGTCTACACAAGGACAAGGAAGACACTTTCTGTGCCCACCATTCCAGCCCCTTCATGTCACTCAAGTGTAATGGCTAAGTCTGTAATATGTTTATTGCCTGTGGGACTGTATGCAGTTAGTCAATCTCACAGAGTGTGAATGTGTTTGTCCATTCAAGCCAAAGGAGCTCCCCCTGGAGAAACTACAAATATGTGTAGTGTTTCATTGTGGCCCAATTCACAGTACATGTTGCTGGAGCATGGGCTACCTGGTGTCAGTAAGCTTGCTTAGTCATTGTAGGCCATGAGCAGGCTAGTGGGTTAGTCCACAGATAGAAATATATATGTATGTAGTCATGTCCCTGTACTTAATGACTTGTGTGTTTCACACTTGTGGAATGTTAACAAACTGAAAAGTTCTAGCTTGGTGTTTTTGGCATGTATGTGACTCAACCATTTGGGTAAAAACATGTGATAGTAATATCTCGATTGGTCATTTACATCAATGCAGGTTAACGCCCATCAGAAGAAGAACATATGGAGAGCCATCGCCCAGAAGGTCCAGTCCCTGGGGTTCCACAGTCAGAGGAGCATTCACTATCAGAAAAGATGGGAGAACTTGAGACGCTGGGCCCGTAAGACGGCTGAGGTCCAGCTGGGGCTGTCTCCCAACGTGGACAGGGCGCACAACAGCCACAAGGAGGTGAGTATGGGGCACATTTATGGCTGTCACATTGTCAGGTGAATGAGCCATGGGTATCAAACTAGATGACTGTTTGTGTAGACATGTCATGTGGTGAATACTAGTGTGCCTTGCCTATTGGCCCAGGGACCTAGGACACAACTGTGTACAATCCACAAACATTGTTGTCTTCAGGGACAACACATGGTTGTGTACATTGATCAATCAAGTACTGTTTGTTGTTGTAGTGGGTGTAAATTTTATGCAACAGACCACAGCTCCACAGAGTACCAGGCCAAAAGAAAGGCAGTGTTGGATCACTGTCCACAGCCATGTGTCTGGTGAAATGAATATATTGGCATCTGCCACCCAGAGGCTACTTATCTTCAGCATGTGATTGGTGTTGGTGCCTCACTACTGCCTCACTACTGTCTGTAATGGTGAGGATGACCATCATACATGTGACAGGGCATACCAACCTGTGTGTGGAATAGGACATCCACAATAGGAATACATTTTATGCAGTGCCACATACAGGAGTGTGTCACCATTAATTATTACCTGACACATACCCTCACCCATCATAGCATGTCATTTAGCATGTACAACTGCAGTAGCAATGAGGAACAAGACATGTATGACTAGATATTGTAGCCACAATGTGCATTTCCATGACATTGATGTGGCATCATATAGCAAAGTGTACTACACATGTGTAATGGGTAAGGTTTGTAACATGACTATTTGCATACACCATGGAGTGACTTGCAGTTATGTTGAAATCACAAGTGTTTGGGTACACCCATTCATCAACAGACAGTTGGGTTTGTAGGACCAAAATGGAGACAGTGATGGAGATTCTCATTGGGCAATATGTTGAGGGTCTTCTGCAAGTACTTGCAAATCTGACGCCTCTCCAACATACAAGGGACTAATGGCATGGCGTCTACTGATGCAATCAGGGTATGTCATTGTAAGGGGTGCCAGATATTAGTGGTGATTTCACTAGGACTTGCTAATTTGCTCATTCATTGTGTTCTGGGGTTTAGGGACATATCTCCCTGTCATTCTGCACGTGATGCCTTTAGTGTACATTTTCATATCAAATGTGTGGCATATCTGAGCAACATTAGTACTGCCTCCATGACTGCATTGGGGTAAATTTCACTTGGTGAAGTATACACTGTTGATATATTTCCAGTGTGACATGAGTATTTCCATGTCACCTTGTCCAGGCTTTTATACTGTTGTCAGCAACATGGCATGTTCTAGGAGGATCATGTCACAATATTGTGTTATTGAGTATGTGACAAATAAATGTCTGCATGTCCTTGGCTAGGATTTGTGGGAATGCAGTTGGCCTTAGCATAGAATTGTATGACAAAAGGTAACTGAGATATGCTCCATGAGGCAAAGCATTGAAGGTGATTTGGTTTCCTAGTTGCTCAATGGTTACTGTGATTGCACTACTTCAGCCATGTAATTGTAGTTTTCTGAGATCCTGATTTTCCTGTGTTCAACTGTTAACAGCTCAGATGACATGCATGCATATGGTATGGCACATGTATGACCACTTAGGTGGAGTTTGTTGCTGGAGCCTACTTGACATCATGGTAATGTTTGCTAATCAGAGGTGTTGATCAAGTGTGCTCATAGACATGTGATGACTCTACTTCTCTTTGTATTTGCAGGATCAGCACAGAAAAGCAAAGGAAACAGGGTACAGCCAAGTGGGGAAACCACCTGGCCATCGGATCTCAGGTCAAGATACCACCGACACAGAGGGACACAGTGGCCCAGAGGTTGAGGGGTGTGCCACGGAGGAGACAGGATCTACATCATCAGATACTTCCTCCAGCGGCCACTCCCTGGTGGGGGCAGACCCATTGGGACATACTCCGGTACCATCCTTGTCTGCCACCCCCAGTTCAATTGTCACCCTCTCTGTTGTTCCCCACCCAGTTGGTCGTGTGTGCTCACCCAAGAGAGTGGGTGTCTCCTTTGCAGGTCCAGGCACCTCCACCCCAGCCCCTGTTACCCCTGCTGCTCTGAGTGGGAAGGCTATTGACCTCCTGAGGAGTATCTCTGTGCGTCAGACTGCCATTGTGAATGCCATCCAGGGATTGGCCAGCCAACTTCAGCAGACCAATGCTTTCCTGAAAGGTATTGATAGTACCATATCTGGCCTAGAGAGATCTTTTCAGGTGTTGGCCTCCTCACTGATGATAGGCAGTCACCCCCCACCTTTCATCCCCGCTCTACCTCCATCTTCCCACTCGAAAATCCCTATTCCCTTGCCTATCCCAAGCACAGATCCACACGCACCCACCTCAACACACAACACAAAAGCAGCGCACATAAACACAAACACCACAAAACACACCGGCACACAAGCACTCAGCAAACACCCATATACACAACATCAGCCACCACTTAACCTGACACTCCCACCACTCCCACTGGCCCACACATCACATCAAGCATACCCACAGGCCCAACCACAATAGACAGTGACATACGCACCATACCCACCGACACTACCCTAACAGACACACAGACATCCACCACACCAGTAGACATTACCCCAACGGACACACAGATATCCACCACATCCACCATACCTGCAGACACCACCCAACAGACATAGAGACATCTACTACATCCACCATATTGATTATTTGGTACCAAATATATTACCCTAAATGCAATTTCAAATATATATTAATTAAATAATACATTTGGGTGTTCAGATTCATTATCCTTCCAAGCAAAAGCAGATTTAAAATATATTCTACAATAATTTTAAACATAACATCCCAAAAACCCTAATTTTCACAAACAAGGAATTTGAAAAAATAATATATATATATTAGATTAAATTATAAACACAGCTTTCTCCAAAATGTTCTGAAATATATTATTTTAAAATAGACTGTAAAGTATATCATTATCTGACACATTAGTTACACTTGAACCACCCTAAAAATGAAAATTACTTTAATAATAAAACTCTACATAGCAAATCCACCAAAAAAGCTCATAAGCTGTTAAAAATAGTTAGAACACACCCCAAAATACATGAACACCTCATTGTTTAAAAATAAAATACTATCTATCTATTCCACCAAGATACATCACCACAGTCAATAAAATATAATGATAACATTTAAAAAAAAATAATACATATCTCGAAATCGAACTATAATAATAAACAGCCAAATACTGATTTTAATACCAAGTGTAATGAATGACACAATATTTTAGTATACTATATTTTAAAATCATTATTATTGAGAAAAAGAAAAAACGTAGGGCACATTCCCAAAGCAAATGTATGTATGACTAAAGATGCATGTGTAAATGTATTCTTACTCCTTTTTGTAACTTTATACATTTTGGCTATTCACCATTTCTGAGTGTAAAGTTGCTACAAAGTATAGAATTACATGTCTCCACTCCCAAATTCAGGGAGTGGAACCTAATTTATGAGTGTTAAGTTAACTTGTAACTTTCACATGTAGGCAGAGTTAGTTGGAAGTCTCTACCACTAAAGTGGAGCTCTCTCTATGGTAAAATATGCAAAATATGTTTATGTTCCATATTAATGTACATTAATTTAAAATACTTATTTAAATCTCCAAACACAAGTTCTGCAAAATGTGTCCACTTCCACTTATCGTCGTCTAGCTTTGAGGGCCAACCTGTTTCTTTATGTCTCCCAACATCCCACAAATGAGAAACAGAGTCAGCACCTCTGGAATATTCAGAATGTATTCACTCAGTGGCACATTTCAGCTTAACAGTAAGCCTTTGTCAATTTTGACAGAGGCTTACTGTTAAGTCAAAACATGTCACTTGGACCCACAATTGCTGTTCTAGCAGAGGGGTATGAAAAAGATTTTGAGTTTCCCGAGTCAAAAATTTAGCAAGATTTGTTTTCCAATGTGTTTCACCTTCAGCAACAGTTAGAATTAAGCTGCCTCATCATTGACAAAAAAGGGGGTAGAGCAGAACTGGTATGTACCTCCTTCATGCTCCCCGGGATGCCCAGTAGTCTCCTAATCAGATTGGCTGCCTTCCTTACCACACCCATCTTTTTGTACCAGCCCATGAATTTATTTATAAATGTTTCTGTTTGTCTCCAGCCTCAGCCACATGAAATAACCAACTGTGACAGGCCGAGAAACCAAACCTTCATCTTAGACGAAGTCAGTAATGTATGCCTTCCTCCCAGAGTAGCAAATTGAAGCATTAACATTACATTACGGTCCTCATTATGAGTTTGGTGGTCCCACCACTGGACTGCCAAACTCACGAGGAGGACGCCACCGATATAGCGGTAACATTCCCCCCAAGATAATTACAATGCTCCCACTGGGCTGACTGACGGGAACATTGTAATATGCGTTCCCACCAGGCAGACCAGCGGGAACAGTGTTAGGATATTGGTCTCTCTCAGCTCCATTAAGGGAGCTAAGGCATAGCAGACAGTGCGCATTCCAACAGTGCTTGACAGGGGGACCCCGCACTGACCATGCCATGAGCAGTGCAGGGGCCCCCTTGTGGACACCTAGCACTGGCTTTCCACCAGCCTTTTCATAGCGGGATCCCTGGACATGGGCAGTGCAGGATCTCCCCTGCTACCCCTTGCACTTGTTCTCTGCCAACCTTTTCATGGCAGTTAGACCGCCATGAAAAGGCTGGTGGAGAACAAGGTTGTACAACCAGGACCTCCGTCAGCCCATCGTGATCACTGATCCTAGAGAAGAGGGGGGTAGATTGCCTTGTCTGCCTGCCAACCTCGTAATGTTGTGGTCAGACCAGCACAGCCACGGCAGCCTGACAGCCACCATGATACTGGATGTTTTAAGACCGCCATCCTTGTAATTGGGCCTAAAATGTTTCATGTATTATGTTTTGTATCAGTAGAAGGATGGCTAGGCTTAGTTTGTAAATTTCAATATAATGTGACATTAGTTAATGCTTCAGGTACAATTGTTAGCACCACATTAAAATCTGTTTTGTTTTTTAGTATTGAAGGTAGATGGGGTAGTATTTTGTCATTTATGGGTATTTTCAGGTTATTATTGATGTTGGGGGGGTCTGATCTTGTATTTGTGTAAATTAGTGAGATTTTGATTGTTTGGAATGGTGGAGGGAGGAATGCATAATGTTTTAATTTTGGGGGGGATGGAAGTTCTTTCTGAAAATAATTCCTTTTGGAGTTCTGTTACATATATTTTGCAAACAAGGTAGGGAAGGTGATTTGGAATTTGTTATCTCCAACAATAATTTTCATTTTCCTCATTATCTGCTTTATGGTTATGTTTCCGGCATTTTTTTAACTATATTTTGAATTTTTGGATCATAAACACACCCCTTCAAAGACCACAAAGACCACAATCATTTGTATTTCCACAGGGAGCCAAAAAACCATGACCACCATATTTTGAAATGTTCACTGATTAGGCACCCCTTTTTTCACCATCCTATAGAACACCCTGCACACACTTTTGTCCATTCACTCCCTATTGTGCTTCCCCTCTATGTAAGTCCCTGTCGCCCACTTTAGTTGTCCACCATGTCACATTCCAAAAATCCCTGATTTTCAAAAAATTAGTTGAGAGTGATGGTGGATGAAATCAAAAGAGTAGAGCCGCAACTGTTTGGAGCCCCAGTCCATGGGCATGGCTGTGTACAGTTATCAATCAAGTAATGTTGCTTGTTGTTGTGGGTATAATTTGTATCCAACATTCCACTACTCTTCAGTGTGACACGCCACACAAAATGAAGTGATGGATCACTGTCCTTAGCCATGTGTCTGCTCAAGTGAGTAAATTGCCATCTGCCCTCCCCAGAGGCCACTTGTCTTCAGTGTGGCACAAGTGCTGGTGTCTCACTACTCTCTGTCATGGAAAGGTGGCCATCATACATGTGATAGAGGATGCATTGTTCTTTGGGTGCAGCTGTAGATCAATACTTCCCCTTGGTAAGTTTGTAATGTCCATTGACATGATTTATGTGACATCACTGTTGCCATCATTCCTTGTGCCTACATTAGCATGTGTTCCTTCCACTTTTGACAAATTATTTTTGCTGCTGTTCCATGCATGCTGTATTCATGGGGTGAGTTTTGTATTCCCTCACATATGTGTGCATGCCGACATGTGTTTGGAATTGGACATATATCATGGGACTACATTTCATGTGGTGCCACAGACAGGAGTGTGTCACCATTGATTGTATTTTGGCATGTACTACTGCAGTAGGAATGAAGGATATGACAGGTAGAACTACAGTTTTTACTCACAATGTGCATTTCTATGCCATTGACGTGGCATCATATATCAAAGTGCTCTGCACATGTAAAATACGGAAGATGAGTTACCTGGTTGGCATGCATCATGGGGTGACTTGCAGTTATGTGGGAATCATAAGTGGTTGTGGACAACCATTCATCCACAGAAATCTGGGTTGCAGGACCAACATGGAGACCGTGATGTACCTTCTCACTAGGCAATATTATTGGCGTCTACAAATGCAATCAGACTATATCATTGAAAGGGGTGGCATTCAAGAGAGGTGATTTCCCTGGGGCTATCTGATTCATTGTGTTGTGGATTTTGGCGACATATCTCCCTCACATTTTGCACAATTTGTCTGTAGTGTACATTTCCATGCTAGATGTGTAATCTATCTGAGCAACATTAGTACAACAACCATGACTCCATTTGGACAATTTACACATTGTGAAGTGAGCATTGCTGATTTTTTTCCAGTGTGACATGGGTATTTCCATGCCACCTTCTTCAGGCTACTGTACTTCTGTCAGAAACATGCCAGGATTTTGCACCATCTTTTCTTATTATTGTGTTATTGTGTATGTGACAATTAGATGAATGCATGTGTTGGATCTGTGGGGATGAACTTGGCATTGGCCTACTATTATGTGACAACAGGAAACTGAGATATGCTACATGAGGCAACCCTTTGAAGGTGATGAGTTCTCCTATTTGTTCAATGGTTACTGTGTTCACAACTTCATCCATGTAATTGGAGTTGTCTGAGGTCTTAATTTTTCTGTTGACATTTAATGTGGCATGCATGCATATGGTGTGGTAAATGTAGGAGCCACTTTGAAGGACTTTATTGCTGGGGCCTACTTTATGTCATGATAATGTTTGCTAATCACAGCTGTTGTTCAAGTGTAATGAGCAACATGTAGTGACATTATTTCTCTTTGTATTTGCGACATCACCCCAGGCAAGTGAAGGAGACAGGGAAAAACCAAGTGGGGAAGCATCTGGCCATGGTACATCTAGTCATGACACTATTGACAAAGAGGGACCTAGTGGCCCGTGGTGT
This sequence comes from Pleurodeles waltl, assembly GCF_031143425.1. Lineage (NCBI taxonomy): Eukaryota > Metazoa > Chordata > Amphibia > Caudata > Salamandridae > Pleurodeles > Pleurodeles waltl. The sequence goes on along the minus strand of NC_090444.1, from coordinate 601,302,415 downwards.
GGGGGAAGGGCCACAGAGGACACAGAATTGACTTCGTCATCATCTGATTCTACGTCCAGTGGCCACTCCGTAGTGGTGTTAGACTCATCGGGACCTGCTCCTGTACCATCCTGGTCCGCCAACTCCAGTTCTATTGCCACCCTTTCTGTTGCCACCCACCCAGATGGCTATGCCTGCTCACCCTAGAGATTGGGTGTTTCTTTTGCCTCAGTTACCTCCCCTCCAGCCCCTTTTCCCCCAGCTGCCCTGAGTGAGGAGGCTATTGACCTCCTGAGAAGTGTCTCTGTGGGGCAGACTGTCATTGCGAGTGCCAGCCAGGGTTAGACAAGCCAACTTCGGCAGACAAATGCATACCTGGAAGGCCTTCATAGTGACATGTCTGGCCTACAGAGATTCTTTCAGGCTCTGGCCTCCTCAATGATGGCAGCCATCCACACCCCCACAATCCTACCCCCACCAACTCCCTCTTCCCAATCCAAATCCCATTCCCCTACCTGGCCCAAGCACACAGACACACCTGCATGTACTCACCTCAACACACACAAGCAGCACACATGAACACAAGCAGCACAAGGCACACCGGAATGCAAACACTCAACAGGCACATACAGACACTTCAACAGCCTCCATTTCCACAGATACCCCTACCACCCCCACTGACCCACATACCACAACCTCTATACCCACAGACACCACCACAACACCCAGTGACACATCCACCACACCCACCATATACCCAGACAACATCTCACAACACACAGACCCACATACCTCAGATACCATACCCCCAGACACCACAACACCCACAGATACATCAACCAAATCAACCATACACCAGACACCACCCCAACACGCACAGACATATCCACCACACCCACCATAACAACATGCACTACCCCAGTACACACAGACACATGCACCATTCTTACAGATACCACTCCAACAGCCACTCCCACATGACCCAGCACCTCCACCTCACAGTCCCCCAAGACATGCAAATGCCCACACTTAACACATGCAACAGACACCACCCTAACACAAGCATACCTCACACATATATACACCAAAGGCACCAACATCAACAGGCAAGACCATCACTCCCTCAACCTCTAAATCCCCAATGCCTTCTGTGGACCCTATCCGTTTCCCAAAGAAAGTTTCCTTTTTGAACTTGCCCTTTTCCCCTGTTACCTCCACCCCTTCCAAAACCCTAGAGGCCCTCACCTACATCCCAACCAATTCCTTCCACATCCAAGTTCTCCCCTGTCACACCTGCCCCCCTGTAAGCACTCATACCCCTCCGCCAAAGAAGCCTACCACTCCAAAGAGACAGTACATCCCTCCCATTCCCAAAACCAAACCCACCCATCCCAAATCTGACCTCACCCCACTAAAGAATGATCCCTGAGGTACCTGCATGCCCACTTGATGCCCCTTCTTCTGGAGGTACACTGGCAGTGAATGGAGTCAAGCTTGGGCACAATTATGTGCAATGACTTGTATTTTGACTGCCCAGTGGCCTTTACTCTTCGGCATTTGCTGTTACTAATCCCATGTTTTAGTTTTTTTGGGTACACATTTGTCCTGCCACTACTTTTCTACCTTTTTGCTGTTCCTTAGTAATTTGTGTTGTATGCCTACAGTTACATTATTTCACCCTGATTGCTGATCCATTGCTGTGGTTGGCACATCTGACTTTGTGGGCAGTGCTAGTGTCACCGAGGACAAGGGTAGATGTTCACTGTATGGATATGTGTTTGTTAATCCATTTAGGGCATCATTGCATTGTGTTTTGTTTCACATGGTAAGTATTTCATCTTTGGTTGGCCAGTGTCAACATGTATAATGTTAGAATTATCACCCTGATATGGATGGTACATTTGCCTCATGTGTGGAAGGTAGAATGTTGTTTGTCCACACATGGACGGTGTTTACTTCTGCTACCTTCCTTTACATTTGACTGACCATGTGTCCATTTTGATGAGTGTAGCTTCCACCTACTTCATCTACATTTATGGCCCATGCTGTTGCTGGTGTATTTGCTTCTTTGATTTGCAATTACACACTTGGCAGATTGGCATGTTACTTGGCTCTTCTATTGTTTGTCGTCGAGCAACATGTAAGGTCAGTTCCTGTGCAAATGGTGTTTTGGGTGATGTGCAAAATGAAATGTTTTTTAAGGCAGCATTCTTCCAGGAGTGCTCCTGATGCCCCATCCCTAATGTGCAGATATTGTTGGCATTGTGAGCTTTGGATATTTGTCTAACAAAATATTGTGTATCCCATTGACCTTCCATTGTGTTGCAATGCAGGTGATATTTGTGGGTCCATTACAGGGATGTTTAATGAGAGGGGTGTTTGTGTTAAATAACATATACATACATATGTGTCTTCAGTCTGAGAGGGTGTCAGTTGAATTATGTGTGATGTTGATATGGTGTTGCTGTTGTGTGACACAACGTTCTGAACACTTCACTATCCCTGTGACTTAGATGAGCAGACCTGTGTTATTGTGTAGTGTGGCAGTGCAGTGTCAGTCAGCTACTCAAATAAGGTGTTTTATGACTGAATGTGTCATTCATTGTGAATGACTCTGATCTGGGACACAATAACAAGTGTACTTGGTCCACATAGCGTGACCCCATATCATGTGGATGACGGCGCAACGATCTGTTGATGAGCTTAATGACTAAGATAGATGTGTTTTCTTACTGTTGGTTGTGTCCATGGTGGCGTGGAATTTGTGCTCCATCTACGAGCAGCAGTAGGGGCAGGATGTGTGTGATCAGCTCCATGGTGGCACAGGATATGTGACGCTGCCTGCCGGTGAGTTCCTTCCTACATACTCTCCATTTCTGCCTGCTGGAACATGGTGGTTGGACCGCCATAGTTAAATCGGTGGAAGACAACTTCATAATGAGTCTGGTGAAAACACTGTCTTTGACGGCCTGCGCTACATGGAGGTGCCGGCAGGACCGCAGCAGTCTTTCCTCTGTGGAAACACATCCATCGTAATACAGTGGTCTGACTGCCAAATTGATGGTGATCGGACCACCACAGCAGCCTTGGCGGTCTACTCACCACCAAACCCGTAATCAGGCCCACAGTGTTTATTTGGTGTGGTTGGTTATTTTATTACTGGTTTCTGTGTTTCGTGATAGATGAGGTAATGGGTTATTGAATCAAGGTAATATAGGGCTTTGATCTTTTCAAATAGCTGTACGAAGTCAGCATGTTATACATTTGATTTGGTTGATAATATACTTTAGGACAGAGGGTTTGGGCTTGGTATAACATTTATCTAAGACCTTACTAGAATCTTTTTTTAAATTGCAATAAATTGATAGATGGTAATATTATGTTTCAGAAGAATCCCCTGGAAAGAGTTGTGCCACCTTTCAGTAGCATTGTTTGTTTTGCCTTCTTTGCTTAGTGCAATTTTGACAGTCCACCTTATGAAATGGAATCTGTGTGGATGCCTGAATGCATGCAAACAAGGAAGGTATCTTCAAAATAGTGTAGGAAAGAGCAAGTGTGTCTTCATTTGCTTTGTACTAGGGGAACCCTATTAGATGTAATGCTTAAATATTCAGTGGGACAAAAGCCAGAGCAATTAATTCAAAAACATATTTGCTGTTTTTGGAGTATTTTCTACTCAGTGTGAATTTTTGTAAGTACTGATAAAAGTAAAAGTAGCAGTCTTAAAAATGAGTTTCAATGCATATTTTGTTTTAATCCTTGCACGTATAAAGGTCATTACTCTTTTGGTAATTGTACTCATATTGACTGTTTGTGAACTTTGACATAAATTCATGGTGAGTTGAGGCTTACTTGTTTGATGGAAGGTCTTAAGTTAAGGGACTATTGTTGTTGCAATACTGTCTGTTTATGGTGTAGAGGTGGTTAAATAGGATGCAATTCTTAAAAGCTGCATCCATTACCCATGTTTGGGATTCAGTTAAGGTTAGCACAGACCATTATTCTTTTCTTCTTGGTATTGTTGTTATAAAGGATGGACTCCTCCTTAGTGTGGGTAAAAATAAGGTAGGATCTAGTTCTTTAAATGTTTTGGATCCTGGGGTTGCAGTTTTTTCTCTTCTTTTTCTTTTGATAGTGCTTTTAAAGTTTCATACTGGTGGGATTTGGCCCCTAGTTGACTTGGAATTTCAGAGACATAGGGCCTGATTCAGGTCCTGATTACGACTTTGGCAGTCTTGGGACCGCCATGGTGGAGGCGACTGTGCCCCTGCCGCAGTGTTGGCGGTCCAACCGCCATATTTTGATGCATATGGTTACATAGACAAAAGACTTCCGCAGTCCTGAGACACCACCAGCAAATTGAGAACTCTGTGTTAGCGAGAGAGGCCAAAGAATCTGTCTGAGGGCGGACCACCAGTGCAACCGCCAGACCAATTACGAGGTGGCATTCTGCTGAAGTCACTGTGGCAGTCACCCCACCACATATGAGCAGGCAGAAAGGGAGACATAAAGACCCTCATTATGACATTGGCGGTAAATGCTGCTTACCGCCGCAGTGACGGGCGCCAACATACCATTGTGGTGACACACATCCATACGCCATATTATGAGACACACACACCAAACCAACAGAATACTGTCACAAGCACATATCCGCCAGCCCAAAGGTCAGTGTTAAATTGTCCGTATGAACACCCAGAGCGTTACGCCAACAAAACAAAGCCCACCACAATGTGACTCATGAATCACCCTAGCGGACATTCAATGGCGCTAAATCATTGGTGGTACACACCGGCGCGCCCAGAATGGCCACTCAAATACAAAACAACACAACATTGGCCAAAACGAAAATCACACACCTGACATTCATACACACACCACACACACAAACACCCACAACACTATAAAACACACACTCTCATTACCCACAACCCTTTACGAGCACTGAAAATGGCCACGAGGCAGACATGAAAATCACAGCGATAACTACACACACACACCTCACAAACACCCATTCATCCGTCACACACCCCACATCCTATACCCCACCACATCACTAAACACCCTGTGCACAACACACACCACACAACACCCATGTCTCCACTAAGGCTTCCCCGTTTCACCAATGAGGAGTTGCAGGTCATGGTGGAGGAAATAGTCAAGGTAGGCCCATAGCTGTTTGGAGCACAGGTACAGCAAATATCCATTGCTAGGAAGATGGAGCTATGTGAGAGGATTGTTGACAGGGTGAATGCAGTGCGACAGCATCCTAGAACAAGGGACAACATCAGGAAGAGGTGGAACGACCTAGGGGGGAAGGTATGTTCAGTGGCAGCAAGGCACCAGCTCGCCATCCAGAGGACTGATGCTGGACCCTCACCTCCTTCCCCACAGCTCACAGCATGGGTGGAGCAAGTCTTGGCAATCCTGCGTCCTGAGGGACTCACTGGAGTTGCCGGAGGACTGAACACTGGTGAGTCAATATTTACTACTTATCACCCCTCATACCTGCATGCCATCTTACCCCCACGCCCTGACTCCGATCACTCCACTACATCCCACACAGTGCACCTACACATATGACCTACCCCAATGCCAAACCCTGCATGCCATAGCAATGCATGTGCAGCCCTTTCAGCCCTGCATGTACACTCATCACAAAAGCATGCACAGCATGCACAGCATGGAGAACTAACAATCCCACAATACATCACCATACACAAACAAAGGTGGCAGGGCAACACCAATGATAGAGGGGAAGTTAGGGATGTACAGTATGTCACAGACATGAAGCATAATACATCACTTACATCCCCGCAGGTGCCTCAGCCAATCCCACCAGCAAGGAGGTGCCATGACTATCCAGTCCCCCAACAGAAGACACCCCCAGTGATGACGGTTACTCTGGACTTCAGGATCTGGAGGAATTACCTGGCCCATCAGGGACCACTGGTCAGTCGGCCACCACAGCCCACTCACAGTCCATCACGGAGCCTCCCCCATCAGCATCCAACTCCAAAGCACCCACCCAATGTCCTAACACCTCTGTCCTCAGGACACGTCAAACAGCAGTGTGTCCACCTGTACAGGGATCCCAGTAAACACCTCACCCCAAAGACAATCAGGGACCTGGGGTCAGTGGCAGTGGGCATATCGTTCAGGGGACACGGGCACAGGCAAACAGAGACACTGGGAGGACAGCTGTGCACCAGGGGGAGGACAGGCCCAGGGAACCGACTCTCCAGGACGCACTCACTAATGTCCTGGGGGCTTACCAAGAGTCCCAGGACAAGATGGGTCAGATCCTTACCAACATGCAGGAGAACAAGCGGAGGCAGGAGGTACACCTTCAGGAGATCAGAGAGGATTTGCAGGCCCTCAACACCACCATGGACTCCATAGCAGGGGTGCTGGCAGATATGGCTAACATCATGAGGGAATGGACAGAACACCAGCGGGCCCCTACCACTGGCCAGTCTACTGACCAGCCCTCCACTTCTGCTGCAGCTAGTGGACAGGAGGCCCTGCCACAGGACCCACAGGCCATCAGCACCCCACCCCCTGCAGAAGACGAACCACCCCGCAAACGTTCCCTGAGACCCGGACAGAAGGCAGAGACACTTGCCAAGACCAAGACCACTGCCAGGAAATGAGACTCTCCTCATCTCCCCCTTTGTGTCCCACTCTGTCACCTTGTCCACTCTGAACTGCTTTTGCTCCCTTTCCTATGGCCCCTTGGACACTGGACCTGTGCTACAAACAGACTGGACCAATACCCTGGACTTACCTCTACCATCACCCCATTCCATTGCACCTTACGTCCATAATTTGCACTACAATAAATACCCTTGAACACAACATGAGTTATAATTGTTTTATGTTATGAAAATGGGCAACTGTGGAAACAGTCACTTCTAGTACAAATGATCTCAACGCTGTGATAGCATACAAATGAAGACAAATAGCTGTCTGTAGTCATCACATCAGTACACAGTTGGTATAACACCAACATCTGCACAATTAGAAAGCATAGGTGACAGTCAGTTGAGATGCAAAGGAAGTTAATGCCATCCTGCTAGCCACACAGAAACATCAATAGTCAGAGAAATGGTCATTTACTCTGTCTCACCTGTGTGTCATTGGAAGTATTGACCTATAGCTGATGTTCTGTTGTCCACATCCTCATCCTCTGCCTTCTCATCCTCACTGTTCTCAGGGTCCACTGCAGCCACAGGAGCATTTCCAAACCCCTCCTCCTGCAGATAAGGCACATGTCCTCTGGGGGTCAGGTTGTGCAACATGCAGCATGCTACTACTATCTGGCAGACCTTTTCTGGTGAGTAGCACAGGGATCTACCTGTCAGATGGAAGCATCTGAACTTGGCCTTCAGGAGACTGAAGGTCCTTTCAATAATTCTTCTGGTTCGCCCATGTGCATCATTATACCAAATCTCAGTCCCTGTCCTGGCATTCCTCACAGGGGTTAGGAGCCACAATAGGTTTGGGTAGCCAGAGTCACCTGCAAGTATTGAGGGACAAACATTATCCTTACACAATGGTATAGGGTTAACAACTGAAGGCATACATTGACAAACATTGGGTGGGGACTCAGGCTCACCTATTAGCCACACCCTTGGCGTCTGTAGTTTTGTCATCACATTTGGGATGCTGCTATTCCTCAGGATGAAGGCATCATGCACCGACCTAGGAAATTTGGCTGTGACTTGGGAGATGTACTGGTCAGCCAGGCACAGCATTTGCACATTGAGTGAGTGAAAACTCTTCCGATTCCTGAACACCCGTTCATTGTGGCGGGGGGACAAACGCTATAAGTGTTCCATCAATCGCCCCAATAATATTAGGCATATGTCCCATTGCATGGAAACCTGTCTTCACAGTGGCCAAATCTTCCACCTGGGGGAAAGAAATGTAGCTGCACATGTTTCTGACCAAGGCAGACAAAACGCTTGCCAGCACTATTGAGAACATTGGCTGTGACATTCCTGCTGCCAAGCCCACTGTCACTAGGAAAGAACCAGTTACCAGGAAATGGAGCACAGATAGAACTTGCACAGGAAGGGTATCCCAGTTGGATGATGGATAGCTGATATCAGATCAGGCTCCAATGGAGCACACAGCTCTGTGTTTGTGGCCCTGTCCAGTCTATAGGTGAGTGTTATGTGCCTGTTCTCCAGTGTAGCCAAGTACACAAGGGGTTTGTACATAGGGTCTTTTCTCCTCCTCCTATTCATCCACAGTGGTAGGTATCTAAGGGACACAAGAGTGAGTAGGGTGTCCCAATTTGAACAATGGAACAGCTACCTCAGTGTACATTGAGCATTAATGCGTTGGCACTAGGGGAACGGCAATGTATGTGCAAATCATAGCAATGACGCAATTCTCGATTATCTGAATGTTGTCCACCACCATAAAATGGTGAGCGCCTGTCTTGTATGTAGGGGCAGGTGGAAGTAAGGTAACTCCGCTGGCGTTCGGCATCATGGCGGAAGGCACCGCACCGCTGTGCTATTCCTCATTGGCTAATATGGGGCTCTATGAAATACAGTGGCCATTGGGGATCAATGGCAGCGGTGACGGTGTACACCACCGAGGATGTAAGCACTATTTTCTTTCTATGACCTCACTTGATTCCTGACTTTCCACAGGACAACACCTACACTGCGTGTGCTGATGTGACCTGTGTCTGGATCCTGCCCTGGCCTGTGTGACTGGGAAAAGGGCCTCTGCCTTCACTTCGGAAAGGTTAGAGCGCTTGGTGGATGGGGTCCTACCCCAGTATGGACAGCTGTATTGGCCTCCTGACCAACAGGTGAATGCACCATGGCACGATGCATGTGACAAGGTTGCATGGAGATGTGTGTGAAAGCATCGTGTCATTTGGGGGGTAGTATGTCAGGTGGTAGTATACATGGTGGGTGCTGGATGATGTGTGTGTCAATGGAGCTACCCAGAGCTGGATGGGCACTTGAGGGCATCACAGCAGCGAGAAGGGGGTGAGTACAGTGGGCGTTACAACTATAATTGGTAGGTGGCATGGGATCCTGGTGGTGGGTGTCAGTTAGTGGGTGCCCCTTAATGCCAGGTCAGACATTGCAGCGTGATCCAGCTGAAGGGTAATGGGTGTATTGCAAAATCTGGTAGCTTACCTACGTTGCATTCCATGTCAGACAGGACTTAGGGGGTCCCAGGAGGGGTGCAGTTGGCAGTGTTTGGCTCTCATCTTGCTATGGTACCTAGCTAATGAAATGCCAGTAAGATGCATGGTACTCAATCCTGATCCCTGTGTGTGACGGTAATGTGTATGCCATCTGTGGTGTTGGTGCTGTAATTGACCCAGTGCTTCCTTTCTCTTCCCCCCTTTTTTTCTTGTGTCATCCTGTCCATGTGTGCATGAGCATCATCTGGGGAGGAGCAGGGGCACCGGCAACAGAGGGAGCTGCATCCCACAGGACCCAGGAGGCAGAGTCCACCGACGCCGAGGGAACCAGTAGGATGGGGGTGAGGGGAGCACCACTGCAGAGACAGGAGGTGAAAACACTGACTCAGATTCCTCATCTGATGGAAGCTCCCTGGTGGTTGCCGACACTTCTAGGAGCACCCAAGTTACAGGTAAAGCCACCACCCCCTTACCAGCACTGCCCTCCCAGAAGCCCCTCACTGAGTTGCCCGTGCCCGCATACTGAGGAGGGTGGGCATCTCCTTCACCCCAGGCACCTGAGGCCCTGCCCCAGTCAGCCCTGCTGCCCTAAGTGAGGAGGCTATTGACCTCCTGAGAACCATCTCTGTAGGGCAGTCAACCATTGTGCATGCCATCCATGGGCAGGCATCCCAGATGCAGCAATGCAATGCATTACTGGAGAGCATCCACAGTGGATTGGCAGCCTAACAGATATCGTTTCAGGCTCTGGCCTCCTCTCTGATGGCAGCTATCGTTCCTGTTTCTACTGTCTCCCCCCCCACTACCCCTTCCCAGTCCCAGTCTCCTCAACCCCAACCCATCCCATGCACACAAACAGACAAGCATGCCCACAAAATATCACACAAGAGTGGCACAGACAAACACAGGCAGCACACCTCAGACCACAAGCACTCACACAAACAACAGACAGCTGCACACACAACATCCACTGCTTCCACTGTCTCCCACTCCTGATCCTCCTCCTCCCTCAGTCACATCCACACTCACACCTGCATGCACTGCATCAACAGCCACCACCACCATCCCCACACCAAGCAGCACACACCTCACTTCTAGACTCCTCCATAACATCCATCCACACATCTCCTGTGTCCTCTCTCACTCTGTCTGCCCCCTCCTAAGAGACACAAATGCACACACTCAGACTCCCAACAGCCATTCACCTCACATCAGCACACTGCCCATGCACCTGCACCCAAGTCCAGTAGACGGACACCTCCAACAACCACTCCCTCAACCTCCACTCCTATCTCTCCTCCCTCATCCCACCCCACTGTCCCTAAGAAGGTTTTACTTGCCCAACTTGACCTCTTCCCTCCCCCTCCACCCCTGTCCTGCCCGTAGGAGAAGGGTCCCAATGACCAAGCCCAGCACATCAGCTAAACAGTCCATGGGGACTGTAGAGGCACCTCCTAGTCATGGAGGCAAGGAGGGGAAGGATCCCACTCCACCACCCAAGAAAGGGAAGGTTCCCACTCCAGCACCAAGGAAAGGGAAGGTTCCCACTCCACCAACTAAGAGAGGCAAGAGTCCCCCTGCAACAGCAGGTGGCAAGGAGCCCTCACCTCCAGCAGAGGCTGTCAGGGTTACACCTCCAACAGCAGTGGGCAAGGAGCCCTTACGTCCAGCTGGGACACAGCAGCCCTCACCTCCAGCTGGGACACAGCAGCTCTCAACTCCAGCTGGGACACAGCAGCCCTCACCTCCAGCAGAGGGCATGCAGCTTACCCTCCAGGGACTGTTGTACAAGGAGGTCCCTCCAGAACCAGTGGGCAAGTCCCCCACCTCAGGGACTGTGACCTTGCACTCCCCAGCAAAGGAAAATGGTCATGGCAGCCCCTCCAGAACCAGTGGACAAGTTCCCCACCTCAGGGACTGTGACCTTACACTCCCCTTCAAAGGAAAATGGGAATGGCGCCCCCTCCAGAACCAGCGGGCAAACTCCCACTTCAGCTTAGGTTCTCCCCACCCCCTTCCCCCTGAGGTGTCTGCCCTTTTCCCACATGATGCCCCAACGTTGGAGGTGCCATGGCAAAAAGACTCTCGCAATTAGTAATGAGACTGATGGATTTGGGCGGGAGCACCATCAGAAGAGGGGGATTGAGTTTGATGCGGCGCCGTGTGACAACTGTCAGCCTAACCCTTCCGGCCAGCTATCAGCACCTCACGCGTACCCAAGAGTAAAAGGTAATTTGTGGCAGTCCTTACCATGTCATCTGGATTTCTTAAGGAAATTGTGGTGGAACAGATAGTACCCCTTTCTTTCAGTCACATGTGTCTCGCACATACAAAGGCAAAGCAGAAGCAGGATCAGGTTCAATAGGTTTAATGAATCAAATGCATTCTTTGTAAAAAATGCATGTATTGCGATTATGAGGATGATAAAACATAATAAAAGCAAGGCAGTGACAAGAGAGTGAAACATAGGAAAAGTCCCGCCATACTGTCACAACAGTGGTTCTAAAATCCCTACCTGTACTAATAATATTCTCTACAAGAGCATGCCAATGTAAGCCCTAACCTGCCCATCAGGCCTCCCTGGTGCCTCCGGGAGCCCTGAAAGACTGGTGCCATGGGCCACATACCACTTTGAATATCCCTCAAAACCACTATCTGCACACAAACTGTGGTTTGATTTATATCAGAGACAACCAATAGTATAACCAAGTGCCACGCATATGTGAGAAATGTGTAAGTCATAAAGCAAATACAGCAGTAACAGCATGGGTCACACTTTTAGTTAAAGTAGGTGTATGGTACACACATGAAAATGGACACATCCATTAAAATGTATACAAGGTTTAACAATTGAACACTCTCCATGTATGAGCAAACAAATCTCTAGCTTGCATATTTTAAACTAATGTCCAACCTACATGAGAGGGAGAAATGGAACCTAATTGATGTTGACATTGCCCAAGCCAAGGTGAAATACTTACCGTATGAAACACTACCCAATGCAATGTCAGCCCCAAAGGGATTACATCCCACATGTCCATCCATTGTACATTTCCTCTTATCCTGGGTGACTTCAGCACTGGTTCCAAAGTCAGATCATACCTACCACATCCAATGGATCATCAGTCAGGGTGAAACAAACACAACTGTAGTCATAGATCCCAAAGTATTCATGAACATCCAAATGGTAGAAATGTTATGTCACGACTAATGTGTAAGAAAAGGCAACTTCTTTTTTATTTGAAAAACACATGTAGGTAAGGCCAATGGCTAGTCCAATAGTTCAATAGGTGGTCCAGTACACTGCTGTGCCACTAAATTTGACTCTGAGAACACTGCCATGGGAATAGTACCAGGAATGTGTATCTGGTGGGCAGTCCAGGCACCTCAGTGATGTCCTTTGGGGAGGTGGAGTCAGTTTTGGGATGGGTGGGTTTGGTTTTGAGAGGGGTGGGCCTGGCTTTGGGAAGGGTGTTTTTGGGGGGGTTCTTAGGGCTATGGCTGGGTTCAGTGGGGGGAGGGGGTCCGTCGGTGTTACAAGGAAGGACTTGGATGTGGAAAGGATGTGTTGGGGTGCGGCTGTGGTCTTTTTGGCTTTGGGAGGGGGGCTATATTTACAGGGGTATGGGCAAGGGAAAACATCAAACTTTCTTTAGGAAAATGGGTAGGGTGTTCAGGAGGGATTAGGGGATGGGAGGTTGGAAGTGTCAGAGATGTGTGTGTGTGTTGCTGGTGCTGCTGTCTGTGTGTCTGATGTATGATGTTTGTGTTTTGTAGGTGTCTGTTGTGTGAGTGAGTGTGGGTGTTTGCATTTCTGTGGTGTGTGATGTGGATGTGCTGGCTATGCTGGGAGTGGGGAATGTGTCTGTTGGTGTTGGTGTCGTGTCTGGGGTATGTTGGGAGAGGTAAATGTGTCTGTTGGTGGGGGTGTGGTGACTGGGTATGGTGTGGGTGGTGGTGGGTGTAAGTGGGATGAGTGTCTTGTGATTGGTTGTATGTTTTGTCAATCAATCAATCCATCAACGGTTCATCGCATTTGTAAAGCAGAGCACTATCACCCAAAGGGTGTCTGGGCAATGAGGGTGCAGTGTCTTCATCAAAAAGCCACATCTTGAGTCCCCTTCTGAAGTCCACAAGAGAGGGAGCTGTTTGGAGGTAGAGGGGAAGGGTGTTGTAGGAATTAGCTGCTGCGCAGGAGAAGGAGCAGCCTTGATGGATGCGAGGGGTGTGTGCGAGGTATAGCGAGGTGGAGCGTAGTTGTCTTCCTGGGACATAGAAACTCAATTGGTGGTTGATGTAGGAGGGTCCTAGGTTGTGGAGAGTCTTGTATGCAAATGTGAGGATTTTTAATTGCCATCTTTTTTGGAGTGTCAGTGAAGGTTCCTGAGCTGTGGGGTGATGTTTGACCACTTCAGGAGGTTGACGATGAGTCTGACTGCAAATTTCTGTAGAGTCTGGAGTTTTTTAAGTAGCTGGGAGGACACTCCAGCGTAGAGAGTGTTGCTACATCGAGGCAGCTAGTAACCAGGGCACGCGTCACTGTCTTTCTGGTGTCTGTAGGGATCCATGTGAAGCATGGAAATGCGCATTGTGCATATGCACTGTAGGTCTACCTGTCATGTCCTTCATTGCTTCAGCAATTAGACATGACAAATTACATTGCGTAATGGATTAGGGTATGTGTGACCCACCAACCAATGTTGACACACTCCTGACTGTGATAACACAAGAACTGTATACCCTGCACATATACATCATCCCATGAAGACAGGTTGCTCAAATATGAATCAATCGTGTAAATAATACTACTAAAGTAAAAGATACACATGCCAACACGCAGGCACAAATACTGTTGCCAACAATGATGTTAGCCAACTCATGTAACTGCACATAACCCATTTACCAAGGCAAATTATTGCTCAGTGACTGCACCCAAAGTGCACTATATGCCATGTCACAGGAAGGAAGGCCACCATCACACGAGACATAGTAGTGAGGTACCAGCACTCATGACACGTGGCCTGTTGGGTACAAATGACACCCACAACATTAAACAACATGCACTGATTAATCACTATACTCAGCCATGTGTCTTCCCAATGAGAATGGCTGACAGTGTTTCTTCCTCTGGCAGGGCCTTCCTGTATCTGCCGTAAATTTAGATAGTCTTGATGTACCACAGGAAGGAGTAGATGGTAGCGCAAAAGCCCTGCTCGGGGTTTTATGATTGTCCATCAGCTCCCATGTTAGAGACCCCATACTGAAATTATGAGCCTCCATCTGATGGTACATGTCCCTCTGCAGCTGCTTGATTTCCTGGTGTTCAGTTACTATCTCATCCATCACGCCTTAGGACTCCTGAGACTTGGCTGATTATGTCCTGGTCATGAGTGGTCCCAGTGGTATCACTCTGACAACCACAGCATCCCTCCCATAGACCCTACCCCAAAGAGCCTGTGCCCTTGGCCCATGGTGCCCTCTCCAACTGGGTCCTGGTCCCTTTGTGGCAGGGGTGATGATTTGCATTTCAGAAACCAAGACTGGAGGCACAATATTGTACTAACTGTGGTACGGACACAGGTTGGGGTTATGTTGCTGGCTGAGATGTTGTAGCAGCTGGAATGGGAGGTGCTGATGTGGGCACAGTGAGGCTCACTGTTGCTGTCTGATAGGCTGACCAGATGTGCCATGTCAGTCATCCACATTCACATGTCCAGGATTGTTGTCACCTCTGAAGGCTTCATCTGGGGGTGGGCTGGGAGCCTGTTTGGTGGACAATGTCTAACCAGGTTCAGTCCCAGTTTGACTGGTTGAAAAGTAGAGTACCTTGTTATTTGTAGAAGTGCGGAGTCTACATCCAAATGTTTAGTGTCACAGTAAGTACAGACCAAGGAAAATGTTAATTGGTAGGGTTTCCTATTGTGATATATTTCCATGGTATTGAAGTTGTTGACAAGACATTTGTGCAAGTTGCAAAAACTATTAGGACTGAGCAGCTCATTAAGGGGCATATTTATACTCTGTTTGCACCGAATGTACATCAAAACTTTTGACGCACATTCGGCGCAAACCTTGCACCATATTTATACTATGACGCCCGACCGTGCAAACGTCAAAATTCCTCCATGTGCGTCATTTTCTGGATGCGGGAAACCACCTTGCGTTAATGACATGCAAGGTAGGCGTTCCTGTAAAAAAATGACTTTAAGGCCTGTGAGCCTTATTTATACTCCCGCGTTATTTTGACGCACAGGAGGGGGCGGGCCTCGAGAACGGCGCCCAGCCTGCTGTGTGCTGTTTATGTGAGGGCAGGCGTTAAGGGACCTGTGGGCTCATGTCCACGGTCTCTGACCATGGAAGCAGTCCACAAGTACCCTTCCCTGCCCCCAGGGACACCCCCTGCCACCCATACCCACCCCTGGAGGACACCCATGGATGGGGGGACCCATCCCAGGTAAGTACAGGTAAGTTGAGGTAAGTATTTTTTTTAAAACAATTTAGTGGCATAGGGGGGCCTAACTTGCCCCCCCCCAATCCTACATGCCACTGTGCCCAATGGCCATGCCCAGGGGACAGAAGTCCCCTGGGCATGGCCATTGGGCAAGGGGGCATGGCTCCTGTCTTTGCTAAGACAGGAGTCATTTCCATGGTGGTTGTGTGTCACAAAATGGCGCAAGTCCGGTTAGAGCCATGATTTTTTACTCTAACCTGACTTTCACCATTTTTTGACGCACAACCCCCATTTCCCCCTACGCCGGTGCTGCCTGGTTAGAGTCTTTTTTTTTTACTCTGACCAGCGCACAGCACCGGCTAATGTCAATCCATAAATAAGGCGCCCGCCTAGCGCATTGGAATGGCGTTAGACGGTGGTAAATTTTTTGACGCAAACCAGCGCTGCCTCTGGTTTGCGTCAAAAAGTATAAATATGGGCCTAACTGTGCTGAAAACCTTCATTTTGGATTAAGGAATGAACATGACATCTAACAAACAATTAAGCCAAAACAGGTGAGAAGTAACATGTGTACTTGACAATTCCAAGGCCTAGTTGTATAAGATACAGGCAAACAGACAATTTGGTGTGTGTGTAGCAATAGATATCATGTGAGTAGTGCAGACAAATGGTGAACTCCATGATAAGTGAACATCAGTTGTGACCTGGCTAACAAGTGTCTTTGGGCAAGTGCGCAATGGCCTCTTGTTTTGAGTTACAGAAAGAGGGCCTCATGGTAGATGTTCACATGTCACTTTCTAACTCCCAAATCTAGACAAATGGTGAACTCCATGATGAATGAACATCACTTGTGACATAACTAACAAGAGTCTTTGGGCAAGTACGCAATGATCTCTTGTTTTGAATTACAGAAAGAGGACCTCATGGTAGTTGTAGTTATGTCACTTTTTAACTCCTAACACTAGACAAATGGTGAGCTCCATGATGAGTGTGCATCAGTTGTGAGATGGCTAACAAGCTACTTAGAGCAAGTGCACAATGGCCTCTTGTTTTGACTTACAGAAAGATGGCCTCATGGTAGTTGTAGTCATGTCACTTTCTCTACTTCTCAACAATTGACAAATGTTTAGTCTGACATACCTGTTGCCACACTGCAGTTAGGTCGGAACGTAAATTTACATGTTGACACATACCATGGGTCTTGGGAAGATCTTTTGATAATAAAACACTTACAAACCCCATTCCAACATATGGCATGTGATGGAGATTGATACATGTGATGTTATGAACGACAATACACATTGACAATCTACTGTCTCGGATACTTTGGGTATTGCAGGATATGAAAGTAGATGAATAACACAATGGCAACATCTGAGATGTGAGAATATAGGACATTGAAGTTTTATGGTGTGACTTACCAGACTCCGCTCCCCCAGCAATTCCTGCAATGCCCTCAGGAAAAAGGATGGCAAAGACTTTCTCCTCCCAGGGAAAGAGTTGTAATAGGGCCTGGGAGGACCACCATCTGTGTTCAGGGACTCCAGGTTTTGCCTGGAGGCCTGGGAGCACACCTTCCCCCTCAGGTCATACCACCTCTTCCTAATATTCTCCTTTGTGCACAAGGTGGTGCCTACAGTATTCACTCTGTCAACTATCCTTTGCCACATTTGCATTTTCCTACTGAGAGGAGTATGTTGGACTAAGGCTCCACTTTCAACTCATCCTCTGAAAAGTGTTGATTTTTGGGCTGCGACATGACTGATAATTAAAGTGGGTGACAGTGACTAACTAAACAAGACAAGTGATATTGGGGAAAATAATTAGAAGTGTGTGAAAGGAGTAAAATGGGATAGGCAAAAAGGCTGCCTTATGTGACAAAAATTAAAAAAGTAGAGTGGTCTCTGTCTTGTGCTGCAGTGGGTGTGTTTTATAGTGTGATTTGCAGATATGTCCACTTGGCCAATGGATGTCAGCTGTGTTGTT
This sequence comes from Pleurodeles waltl, assembly GCF_031143425.1. Lineage (NCBI taxonomy): Eukaryota > Metazoa > Chordata > Amphibia > Caudata > Salamandridae > Pleurodeles > Pleurodeles waltl. Next base: position 601,284,821 of record NC_090444.1, on the reverse strand, counting down.
TTTTAATCTAACCAATGAGCACTCCTATGGTGCTTTGATGAAAATGCACCGTGATGGGCGACCGTCGTTGGATAATCGCTGCAAAGGGGCTGCCATTTCTTGGCTGTTGGCCTCGCCATGATGGTGGCAGAGTACGCACTGCCAACATTGCAGCTGCCACGCTGCTGGCGGGCAGCAAAATGTCAATGCAGTCGGGATTCAACCTGCATACATTGTAATATAGCGGCCAGGAGACCACTGGTGCAGCAGTCTTCTTGGGACCGCCTCGGACTGGCACTCTGACCACCACACTCATAATCAGGTCCTTAGAATTTTGTGGACAGGGAACAATTGTAACAGATATCCAACCAATTTTATTAAAAGTGCATTATTTTCTACAATACTTATAATAAGGCAGATGGGTCCGTAGTCTTTTAATATTGTGCCAGCAGACTAAGTGGAGGTTAGTACAACAGCTTTTAGGTCCTGGGATATTCCTCTTATTTCTATTTGGACTTTGAAAGTGGATGGTTGTGCTCTCTTACATTCTCTATGGCTTTACTGTTATGGTAACTCACTAATGGCAGCTTGTAACAGGGTCACGGAGTCCCTGTTCCTCGAAGATGCCCCAAGACCTGTGATACAGTGCCGCAGGGGCACTGCCGACAGCACAAACACAGGAATGCCTGTTCTTAACCCGGACGGGTTACAGAACTAAAAAGGAAGGACGGACTAAAGAGGCGCGCAGAGTTTGAAGAGAGAGGAGAGGAAGACCGGCGTTGGAAGGAGGAGAGAGGCATCTTGTCCGAGGAGGCCCAAAAGGGAGAACTGCCTATAGAGACTGGAGTGGATAACCGAGACCCAAAGGAACTGGAGACATCACAACAGGACGGCATGCCATTTACAGGGAGGAATCTCCGCTCCAACACCAGCCACGTCCTCGGAGGGACTTGGCTTTTGCAGGTACGTGCCTGCCTAACTAAACCCGGGCTGTTACTGGGTGGGAGAGAGGAGCGCGGACGGAGCGAGCCAGTAAAGGAGAGACAGGACAAGTAGATGGTCCATCTCTTCATCTTCCTAACTTTGGGCTTTAGTTATTATTTTCTTTATTTTTAATTAACCTTCATTACTTATTGTTGGTTGGAGAGAGTCATGTGAAATTAACAGGACTCCAAAACATAGAGTAAAGCGATTTATTCTTGACAAACAACGGGGAGCACTCACCGAGTTGCCTGTTTTCCCACCACATGGCACTACCCCTCTAACCAGACTGAAATAAGAAATGAAGAGTAAAAATACTTACCATCTTCTTTTGGTTTTCATTTTTTTGGGGGGCATCGCGCTTCTACCCGACTCTGCCACGCCTGGGAGGGATACTCCTAAAAGAAAGAAAAGGAGAAAAGAAACATATTAAAACCAGGAAAAGAAAGAAGAAAAGAAAGGAACAAAGGGGAAAAAGCACGAGAGAAGAAGAAGAAATAGAGACCTTGCTAGGAATAAGACTCAAGTAGCACTCAAATCATAACGTTCAGATTTACAATCATGACTACAATTTAAAGACAATAATAAAAAGAATATCAGTATTAAACTGTATCCTGACTCTGACCCGATTATTAAGCGTCTCCAACCTTCTGGGACATCCCATGTCCTCTACACAGCTATATTAATATTCATTACACTTCCGTGTTGCATTTTGTACTTTATCTCATCTCATCTATTTTAACACTGGTTTCCCGTTTTGGGACATGGTATATGTTAGCTCAGTTGTCTTTGGATAGGTAATCTGTAACTGATATGAATATATACAAATAGATTTACTGATGTGGGTTTATATTTTCTGGAAATGTCACCATTAATTTTGCATTTATAGCTAGGTGTTAATATTTATTTGTAACTTACTTGTGTTCATTTTCTTTGGTCATGCAATTTTTAAAAAATCACCAAAACACTGCAGATGTCTTCTGTTGTATATGCAATTAGAATCATTTAGAAGCTGTATCTAAAGAAAGGGAGAATATATTAAGGAACATTTCTTAATGTATAACTAAAAAGTAAAAAGTAGATGTGTACCTCACTTTGGCTTGTAGTTTCTTTTGTCATGTAGAAAAAGGCCATCCTCTCTCTTTCAACAGGTTTGAAACCACTTTTGCTTGTTTATGGCATCTTCTACTAATACCTTTGGTTAATTGATTGTGGTTTCCTATTTGTTAACTCTTGTGGTTTTTCAATGTGATTAGTTCTGTAGTTATTTTTCATTTTCTTCACCATTTCATTAGGTAAATTGTTAACTACACCTGTTTATGTTGTTTTAATAGGTTTTAATTAGACTCCTCTTCTCCATATTTATTATAGTAATATTTTTCTCATGCAATTCTGTTTTCACTTAGATGATGTTTCTGTATTCTGTATTTCTGTATTCAATATTAGTGGTTTAACCATACTTTTGTGGTTGATATTTTTGTAGTCTTTATGATTGTATTTTACATATTGTGTGTAAAAAAGTCCATATTGCAATAGTCATTACTTAGTCAATGATACGTTTGTTTCATATTACATTTGTGGTAGACATAGTGACATATAACTGCATAATGTGATGTTGAAATGAAAGGAAAATGTTGAAAATCTGAAGGAATGGAATTTTACACTTTGGGAACTCAGAATAAAAAGACTGGAACCAGGTCAGAAACTTTAATTTCACTTCCATTCTGGAGGACAGGATATTTAGTATAGAAGTGTGATAAATGGCTTAGAAAGTCGCTGACAGAATAAGTATTACTTATAAACAGACATAGCCTTCTTCAAGCATGCTTAACACTTCTTTAGAATTTGGAATGCTGTGATTTCTGTGTGACCTCTGCAATGAAATTCAGACTGAAAAGTCTTTATTAGATTGTTTTTGGCGATTTCAGCAAGGACCTATGGGCCATATTTTTGGCCTGGTTCATGTCGCTCTTGCACCACGCAAAGTGGTGCAAGAGTGACACAAACCTCAAGTAAAATTTATGAAGCCACTCAAAGCCACCTTGCATGATGCTGCATGGCCACCTTACGGGACCCTGCATAGCTTGATAGATCTCAGGTAATGTAATACAGCGCAAATTGCTGCGTTGCATTACTCTGTTCTAGGAGGCGTTTCCATGGGTGTTGCATGGGTGTTGCCTTAGTGTTGCATGGGTGTTCCCTCACATCATCCATGGATTTTGTCACATTCCCAAATTTACAAAAAGTTGTTAACCTGGGAATGACCCAAAAATGTATTCCTCCCCAGGAGACGCATAACATTTTTCCTCTTTCTATGTGTGGTGATGGCAGTCGATCGCCACAGTACAGGCTCGTAATGCACCATATCAAAGCCCAAAAGTTGTATACAAATACAACACACCTGATGTCCACTGGTCAAGTTGATACACCTGCAACTCACACTATAAAAGACACCCCATCTCTGACCATGGTCCTTTGCCACTCTACTGCAGCACATCCATTTGGTCCCAGCATTTTGGTGAGATAAGGCAGGCCTATTTTTTCCCATTCCTATTACTACTCAGCAGACACCTTGCCAGCTCTTTTTTCACATCCATTTCTGTTGTTTTGCATTGCACTGTCACTGACTTAAATTTGGGGATTTGTCACAGGCCAGAAACCCACGTTTTCCAGAGGAAGAGTTCAGAGTTAAAGTGGATGAAATCATAACAGTAGAGCCACAATTGTTTGGAACCCAAGTCCAACATACCACTATTAGTCAAAAAAGAGAGCTGTGGACCAGAATAGTAAAAATGCAGTAGGTACCACCTTGTGTACACAGGAGGAAATAAGGAAGAGGTGGAATGACCTGAGGGGAAGGTGCGCTCCTTGGCTTCCAAGCAACACCTGGAGGCCAATAGGACTGGTGCTGGTCCTCCCAGCCACCAAATCAGATGGTTCACATGGGAGGAGAAGGTCTTGCAGATCCTACATCTGTAAGACTTGGAAGAAATACCTGGGGGAGTAGACTTAGGTAAGCTACATCTCAATAACTGTCACAAAACCTCAATGTCCTGTCTGCCCCCAATCCAGGTTTTGCCATTGAACTGTCTATCTAGTTTCCTAAGATGTAATCAACAAAGTAGCAGTGATGTTGTCTTATCGTTGTAAATGTGGGTTGTTGCAGATAAGATCACATCTATCAACTACCATGACATGCCACATGTTGCAACAGAGTCTGTAAGTGTAGTCTGACGCAAAATCTAATTTTGTGACTCATTATATGTATCAATAGCTAACTATTTGGTCCATCTCAAATGCAGTTTGTGAACTGATATGTTAGACTAACCATTTTGTAGGTGTTGGCCAGTAGACATTTAAATGACTCCAACTACCACCAGGCTTTGTTTTTTCAACTTCAAACATGACATAATTGGGATTTTGACTATTCTCACTTGTCTGACATATCACAATTGATGTTCTTTTCCCCTGGATTGAGCAATCAACATAAAATGCTCTACTCAGGGACATTTCTCCCTACTTTGCTTTATGTTTTCCTCGTCTCCCCAACTGAAACAATTGATGTGATGAGTGACATCATACCAAGTATGTGTACCAAAGTTTTACAAGGCATGAAGTTAACTCAACTGTCTAGAATTTACAGGTGCACTGTTGTCTCTGCACCGATCACATGATGACTAATGAGAAATATGCAAACAAGTTCTGATTGCCTGTATTGCACACAGGTAGGCCTTTAGAATGGTCAGATATACTTGTTAATTCTCTACTGTGTTGGCTAGAATGTTACGTAGATGTCATTTTTATCCCTTAATAAAAACAAAAAACATCTCAGGGCATCGAATGAGCTGTCTAATTTAAGTATATGTATTCAAAATCTACAAATGTCTTGTCAACAAGTCTAAGACCACTGAAATATATCAGAATAGTTATCTCTACCTACTTTGGCTTCTTCTTGGTTTCTCCTTAATGTGTCAGAAAAGTTTAGGATGTAGATAATACACTTCCATCAATAACTTTGTGTTCTATTTCATAACAGGTCTACCTGGCAGACCACCTGGCCAAAGCTTGTACACAGAGGAGACACCAATACCACCCCAGGACCAAGTCTTCAGGGATGACAACACAACTGGTGATCTGGATGAGGATGATGGTGCTGGTCCATCCGGTCAGCCTGGTCAAACACTGTAAGTGTCACTGGGCCCACAACAATACCTCCAACCCGAGCAAAAAACCTCAGCCAACATCATCCAACACATGTGTACCTAGCACAGTAACCACCATCATGTGCCCCCCTGTGCTGGATCGTGGTGTGACAACACCACCCCCGTGACAGAGGAGCCAGGAACCAGTGGAAGTGGGGAACCTGGGCTAAGGGCACAGGCTTATGATGGGAGGAGTCATGGGATGGTAACTGTGGACCGGCAGAGTGAGACCACTGGAGACACTCACACCCAGGACACCATCGGCCAAGTCTTGGGAGCCTATCAGGAGTCCCAAGGCACGATGGGCCAGGTACTCACTGAACTCATGAAGACGAAGCAGCTGCGAGTGGCATACACCATCAGATGGAGGCCCTTAACTCCAACATGGGCTCCCTAGTAGGGGTTCTGGTGGATATCCTTACAACCCTTAACAGGGTTTTCCCAGCACCATATTCCCTTTCCTGTGGTCCAACGACATCAGGACCATCAACATCTGCTGCAGCCACTGGAAAGGAGGCCCTGCCAAAGGAAGACACACCTCCAGACACCCTTTTCCCTGCAGCTGTAGATACGCCCCAGCACTGGCAAGTGGGGACGTCCACACAAATTACCAGGAGGTGAGGATGGCAAGACCTCCACCACCAAGAAATCTAAAACCTAATTTCCTTGTGTGTGTGTAAAACATTGACCCTACGAACTAAGTCTGGACACATATACCTTTCTGATAGCAGCAGTATTTTGGACTTTGGACTCCAAATAATGTTGCTACTCCAGCTATGGTTTCATTCACCATGACTGACTTCTTCACTTTTCAGTTTTCCTGTTTGTTTTTCACATTTCTGCTCTCCGTGCTCCACTATTAATCCGTTTGTAATAAACTCATTGCCTACTGTAGTATATCTCACTAGCAATGTATGCATATACTTCCACATGAACTTGACAATGGCATAAATATCTACTTGTGTAAGTATGGATGCGTTGGATACATACAATGGTTATTTCTGGATCACAACCACTTCTCATCAAAATACACATACAGGTGTTCTCATATCCCTTCCTAAGTACAGTGCACCAACAATAGGCAGACATCATGTTAGAAGCACAGCAAATCAGACATGACCTAATAATATGTGGCAGTGTTCACAATTTAATTTGCAGACATTAACACCATGAAAGGAGGGAATACATCAGATATTTTCATATTGAATAGGCAAAATTAAATTGGTCTACGTCACCAGCTGTAAATATATCACCTAGCCCACAAAAAGTAATCCCTCGTCAATAACATCAACAGACATACACATGGCAGTACTACATTTCCTGATCACAGGATCATTCCAATCCATGTATCCATTATCTGATGGAATGTCACCAACAAATATCTGTGTTGTGCTATAATACTTTGCCCTACAATAATGAGACACATCAACAGCTACATACACATCACGCACAGTGAGGATTTAACCAATCTGAAGGGAGAATAGCATGAATTGGCTCCACAACAACATATTGTTGTAGCACATATTGCATTAGGACCACCATATGACAAGGATCAAGTCCAATGGATTCCTAATTACTTCCACCCTATCACTGTGCAAGGTGTCTTGGTGCGTGATTTGTACACCCAAAGTTTGTTTCTGTCATACCCAGGAACAACCATTGTCCCCATTGCACATCCAAACAGCACCATATGGCAACAAACATCACAACACTGAAATGTTCAAATGATGATGCCATGGTGAAGGTATCTAAAACAAAAGAAATACATGAAAATTAGCTGTCAAACCATGCAGGTAAGATAATTCAGATAGTAAACTCCTGGAGAACACAGTCCATGAAAAAATCAGAGCAAAACAAAGCAACACAAACATTATAATCATGTGTCATAAACAAATCCTAAAGGGCTTTCGTGCGCTGGGACCCGTCGAAACTGAAAACGCAAAAGTCACGGCCTACCCGGACTATACAGCGGAGGTCCAGCGCAGACATGCCACTTTTACTAAGGCAAAACAGGTACTACGCGACAAGAACTTTCCATACTCCCTCATGTACCCTGCTAGACTATGGGTAGTGGATGGCGACAAAACTCACGTCTTCCCGTCCCCAGAGGATGTATGGACTTGGATCCACGCCAAGGGCTTAGCAGACCCCACAGATGAACACACAGAGCAAAAGGAATGGCTAACACAAAAAAAGCGTAAGAAAAGGAAATGGAAACCCAGAACCGGATCACGTCCTACTGAAAAACAAGCAACGGACTGGCAAGCTCAAGCACTAAAGGACGTCAATAGGTTCTCAAACATTTGAATACAGCACAACCGCGAATATTGCACCACGGACTCGGACTCGATGGGGATCCCGCAAAGCCTACCTGCATCCCCACTAATCTTGGGACTGGTGGTCATGCCGCGCACTGCAGACGACCTCTAAAAGGTAACACACAGATGCAGCGATCAACCTACTCCGGAAGTCATAAACACTATGTGCCCGCGGCCTGCGTGCTCTCTGGCCTATGCGTGCCTGAATGGGAGAAGATGACATCCGAATGGGCCGGTCCTCGCGGCCACCTTGGACCATATACTACAGCAGCCCCCTAACCCAGATGGGTTCCCGTATGGACACGAATCGGCTCGAAGCAACTCTTGCACCTGTTGTGCCTGGTTATCCACACTTTTCCCCTTTTCCCCCTTTCTTCTATACTCCTCTCACTCCTAACTCCTCAAGGTATGTACTAGTCACACCACACTCGAGGGTTGGTCCGCTTCGGGGGGATGGGGGGGCGATGGGTGAGGGGACGCAGCTAATCCTACTTAACAATACGCACCGCTTGCGATACGTACACAAAACGCTTCAATGACATACAACATTGTAACCTGGAACATAAGGGGCCTGGCTAATCCTACTAAAAGACGCAGAGTACATACATATCTCAGACGCCACAAGGTGCATATAGCTATACTACAGGAGACCCATGCCACCACACAAGAATTAAAGGAAATTAATAAGAGCTGGTCGGCACTGTCTATGGAACTAAAATATCCAAATATGCCAAGGGAGTACTGATCTGGATCGCTTCAGGAGTCCCATACGCGGTCCAAGACACGTATATAGACACAGATGGCAGATATGTCTGCCTCACTGGAGAGTTGGACGGTAGACAGCTAACCATAGCTGGTATATATGCCCAAAATTCGGGACAAGGGGAATTCCTGAGGGCCACGTCCGCACAGATCTCACAAGACCCGTTCATACCAATTATCTGGGGAGGAGACTTTAACAGCGTACTGGACATCTCTATGGACAGATCGCACCCGCCAATGATAAGCGCCCCTAGTAGGTGGGTATCTGAGATGCTAAGGTCCTAGATAATAAAACGGAGGCTACATGATGCATGGAGAAGTCTTCATCCCATTGATAGAGAATACTCCTTTTATTCACCGGTACACAACCTCCACACACGGATTGATTTACTATTATGCTCGGCCACGTTAACACACTCAATCCATAGCGCCAACTATCTGGCCAAAATCCTATCAGATCACTGCCCTCTAATCGTTACACTGAGATGGGGTACTCAGCCATCACGAATACCTACTTGGCGCTTCCAACCCACCTTGTTGTACGATCCGCCATTCCGGGAAGAACTAGCTGATACCATAAAGTCATATTTCACAATTAATAGTCGAACAGCCACAACACGCGCAATCGAGTGGGTTGGACACAAGGTGGTAGTTAGGGGCATGTGCATTGGGGCTGCAGGAGGTATTCGGCGCACTCTACTCTCAGAGCTACATGACACGAGGAGAAATTACGAAAGGCGGAATGTGATGCGGCCTTAAATAGTACTGCTAACAATAACACGATCACACTCAAAAAGCAATGGTGCGACATTGAAACCCGTCTACGAAAATTCGACTATCGACACCACACGGCGCAACTACACGCCGAGGGCGATAGATCAAGCCGCATGCTGGCCTGGTTAGCGAAAGGGACTCAGCGGCATACTATTATAAACGCCATCCGCCTAGATACTGGTGTGATAGTGAATACACAATCAGAAATAAACGACGCATTTAAGCAGTATTATGCAAGGTTATATCAGGCAGAACCTCCTCCAATCGCCCCACAATTAGAAGACTTTTTCAGGACCTCCCACGTAAAGCATCTAACGACTGCACAAGCACTAGAGCTAGACAAACCCATCGGAAGTGACGAAATAAAGCAAGCACTGCAACAGCTAGCCCACAATAAAGCCCCAGGGGGAGACGGACTACCGATCGAGTACTACCAGACTTTCTCATCACAAACGTGACTCCATATCTGACTATGTTACAGGAGGCATATGAAACAGGTCGTCTCTCAGATTCACAACGTGAAGCAACAATTGTAGTCCTTCATAAAAAGGGCCGTGACCCACTAGACGTACGCTCTTACCGACCCCTATCACTTTTAAACACAGACTGTAAAATATTAGGTAAGGTACTATCAAACCGACTTCTCCCAATAATCTCCTCCCTGGTACACCCAGATCAATCCGGATTCATACCGGGACGCAGCATCTCTATCAACATCAGGAACCTATTGCGCTTGATAGCTGAAACTCCTGATACAGACTACTCCAGAGTTGCGGTCTCACTAGATGTCGAAAAAGCTTTCGACACACTGGGATGGCCATATTTGATGGCAACTCTGCAGTTAATGGGATTTGGTAAAGTGTTCACACGCTGGATATCTATCCTATATTCAGACCCCATAGCAAGAGTAAAAACGAGCACCATCACTTCGGAAAAATTCAAGATCGGTAGAGGCACACGACAGGGATGCCCCCTATCACCACTTTTGTTTGCACTAGCCATAGAACCCCTCACGGCTAAATTGCGCAATGAAGCCACAAGATGGGGCATACCGGACGGCATGGAACACTGCATAGTCTCCTTATACGCAGACGATGCATTAATATACTTACGTAACCAATCCGAATCCCTACCAAACCTGCTACAATTATTGAACTCATTTGGAGACATATCCGGCCTACGCGTTAACTGGGCTAAATCATGTCTATTCCCCATGCGCCGGTTACCCGACACACAGACCCACATACTCACCGAGCATAACTTACAAATAACTTATAGCACTTTTAAATATCTAGGAGTACACATATATCATGACGAATCTGACCTTAAGGAGGGCAATTTAGACCGGACGATTAGATCAATAAAAGGACTGTTGCCCTTTTGGTGTGCACTACCACTATCACCTATGGGTAGAGTAGCATTAATCAAAATGATTATACTCCCTCGACAACTATATTTTTTCGCTGCCCTACCATTATGGCTTCCTAGCAATTTTTTCGCACAGCTGAACAAGCTGTTAATAGATTTGATTTGGAGCACCGGACGTAAACGTGTGGCCTTGGCTAAGATCTGTCTACCACTGGACAGAGGCGGGATGGGTGTACCACAATTTGAACTTTACTACACAGCTGCTCAGCTGCACTGGATCCTAATTTGGCTACGAGACCCTACTCATTCTGAAACCCACACTGTGAGCACACAACTGGGTGGTTTAAACACACTGGAATGGCTCATAGGGCGTGTGGCCCTCCCGCGGCACAGTAATATCCTGTTAAAAGTGGCTGAAAGGGTGTGGCGGCGCTATGTGAATAGTGGACCTGGAAAACCACCATACTCACCTAAGACCCCATTACTCGCCATCCTAGGTGTGCATAGACTACATGGCCGTTTGTGTCTCACCTATTGGGCCACCAAAGTCCTCCTGTTAGTGGGAGAATTATTCGCAGAGGGCCAATTTATCCCCTATGAGGTACTTGTGACGACGTACACTCTGGGACAGGGCGGTTTTATTATGTACGGCGCACTACAATCTTTAATACGTAACGCATGGGGACACGGTAGCAGGGAACCACAATCATCACCTATTCTGCACGAATTGCTATTAGACACCGGTACACCAACACGAATCTCATGGAGCCACAACGCGCTGCGAGCTAACCCAGAAGAAGTACAATCACAAGCCAAGAACAAATGGGAAAAAGCACTACACACACAATTCACAGCACCAACATGGTCCATGGCCCTCACATCCACACGCGAGGTATCACGCAACGCACGTTTCAGATACACCCAGCTCAACTACCCACACCAGACATACCTGACTCCACACCGAATCCACCGTATGTACCCCCAAGCTAGTCCTGATTGTCCAAGATGTGGTAATACGGAAGCTGATTTCTTACACATGACCTGGAACTGCCCACCACTACTCCGCGTATGGCAAGACATCACACAACAAACTGCGACATGGCTGGGTATACCCCTAGCACCTACCCCTGACTCCTGCCTATTGGGTATCCGACACAGACGTAGCAAAGATAAACAAAAACACAGATGCGCAGGTCTAGCATTTGTTATCCTCAAACAACTTATCACCACGCAGTGGAAGTCACCTAGCGCCCCAGACTCCCGCCACTGGATAACTGACATACAGCGTTGGGTCAATGCAGAAATACAGGTATTGCATACATTACGCGACATAGGAGTGGTAGTCAAGCGTGCCGATATATGGGACTCCTTTGTGGATCAACTACAGGAAAAAGATGATACACGACCTCCCTAGCCTACTGGAACAACACTGATCCGAGACATCACAACCAACATATTTTTCATGCGCAACTACTTAGATCTGAAACTTAATTTGAACACAGTTGATAAGAATATAAACACACACCCTAGATATACAGCTGCGAAACTATATCCACAAAGGTACACTCCTCCTATGACAAACATACCCTGCTAGAAATTAATACCTTACACCCTGTTCACCTCTTATGCGCCCCCACCCACGGTAGCCTTACCCCCTACATCGGATCACCAAACATCAGACCCGCGGCCATTTATCAAACAAATTATAATCTTCATACCCCTCTACTATCTATTCTCTTTTCCCACTCTACTCCTATCTCTTATAAGTATCTCAGTTGTATGCGGTTTTGTTTATGTCATAAATACAATAAAAAGATTTAACAAAAAAAATGGTTATATACATATTAACACATGTAACCCCTCATTTATAGTCGTGGTGTTGCAGTTAACAGTCATCATAACAGCATTTTCAGCCACTAAAATGACAGCTGCCTGACCATGCATATTGGACATTGTGTGTCCGATGCCGTTGGCAGAAGTTGACCGCGCAGTGAGCAGATAAGTGCATGGCAGACACATATGCCAACATTGGTGATTGTGGCAGTAGAGGGCCAATGGCTGTGCTGTATATGTTGGTGACTGCGTATGTCGCGTACATGTACACCATGGTTTGGAAAAAGCTCACTTACCTTCTGACACTGCTGCTATGAAGACCTCCTCCATTTTTAGCTGCTGTTGTCACCTCTGGGACCAACCATGGCAGGCTAAGCAGGTGAGAGGGTTTATTCCTTTTCAGCAGAGGAGCTGGAGCTCTTGGCAGATGAGGTACTTTTCCTGTATGTCCATTTCTATGGCTCACATGCATATGCTTCTATGTTTTACTCCTTAATATTCATTCCCACAGTTAATCATTGTCCCTCTGAGTCAAAGTGTTCCATCTGAATACTTGTGTAAAGTATTTTGGTCATTCTATCAGATAATTATGTCAGGGATTGACCAGTACTACACATTGTGTACTGAACATCATCATTTGGATGTGTGAAGTATGGAAAGCCCTAAATTCCTTTTTTGGGGAATGTAGACATATATGAATGTATAGTTTTCATGGTACCTATGACAAATTTAGTATTCATATCATGCCAACTCTGCAAACACATGTCTGCCCCTTACTGCATTGGCTGTGAATGTATTCTGGACAAAACTGTTGAGGATGATGTTAGGTAGGTGTACATTCCCACAAATAACTCAGGGTAGCTGACGGCTCAAGGAAATGTTGTAAGTGAACTAATAATAGCTCGCAGACCTCTTCAGAGTGCCACACAGCCTTGCACACACATATGGACTGACCTCAAGTTGCACACTGATATGTTGAAGGTTGGAAATGTGATTTTCAGGTTGGATTAGTATGCTCTGCCTACAGGTAGCAAGGCCTGACATTGAGTTGTGCACAGTCGCTAGCATGGGCCAGGCTGGAGCTAGGTTTGTGTGGCAATACATCTGATGTCAAGAGTATTTTTCCTGTAGATCTTTGAATCCTTGGATGAGCACTGAAAGTGTTTTAACACACAATAGTTGCCCTGATTGCTTTTACATGGAATACATTTGGGATGGTCACTGAGGTAACCCCCTTGACCTTGACCTGATACTTCATGCCATTGACCCACATTGTCAATGTGTCACATTTCATGATTGCAGGCCCCTTACACCTACAGGTCTGGATTCAATTTTCAATGATTAATTCTTGCACCGTATAGGCCTATTTCTCATCTGACACATCTACAGTGCAGATACATGTTTTCTTAGAAGCGGTTTGTATATATGTATCAACGGCTTTTTAGCATCCATCCAAACATGAAAAACAATAGTATGTTGATGTCATCCCTGTAACAGTGCCACGTAGTGCAAAATATTTGCCCTGTTATGTCAGTACATACTACACAAACTCTAACAGACATAGGCCCTCATTACAACATTGGCGGGAAAAGCCATAAAATATAAAACACACACCCACATCACCCACAAACCCCTCCAACAAAACATTCCGAAAGAAGGCCAGAGAAATACAGCACCAGCAAGAACAACAGCATCCACAGGCACACAACACCATCACCCACAGAACCTCCACGCACCTCACCCAACACACCACTACATATCTGCACACTTATCACCACACACTCCACCCCACACATCACCTACACCACCCCATGGCATGGCAAAGACACCCCAGGTTCTCGGAGGAGGAGCTCAAGGTCATGGTGGAGGAAATCGTCCGGGTAGAGCCACAGCTTTTCGGATCACAGGTGCAGCACACCTCAATAGCAAGGAAGATAGAGCTATGGCGAACCTTGTTTAACAAACAGTTTCCACCTGGATTAGCCAGACCTTGCCCTCCATGACATGTTCCTCTTACACAGTCCTCTCCTCATCACAACTAGAGTTGTTGTTACAGTCCAAGTCATGACATGTTACGTAAATACGTGCACCCATGAGAAGAAGTTGTTGATAAGATCTTGACGCAAGTCAGCTCCTTTGTCCTCACCACTGTCATCATTATTTGGCATTCCAGGAATCTCACCCAAGGGTCTCCATCCTCTGAGATATAAGGGATGTTCAGTTGCAGGGCTAGGTTGTGGAGTATACAGCAGGCCGCGGTGGTCTTTCCGGGTGAGTAGTGGAGAGCTCCCCCCGTTTTGTCCCGACAGCGGAATCTGGCCTTCAGGAGCCCAAACGCCTTCTCCACTGGACGCTTGTCATTCCTCGGGCCTTACTGAATTGGACTTCCCCTGGAGTCCTTAGATCCCTCAGCAGGGCCAACAACCATGGCTGGTTGGGAAAGGCTGAGACTCCTAGACGGAAGACAGACCTACATTCAACAATAAGTTACACACTTACTGTTTATACTACCTGACATTACCCACAAAGGTAGGTCAGATCATACTTACCAATAAGCAAGGCCCTCTCCAGTTGTAGTTGTGGCATCAGCTGGGGTATCACCTCAATAGCAAGGAAGATGGAGCTATGGCGAAGAATAGTGGACAGGGTCAACGCAGTGGGACAGCACCCAAGAAATCGGCAGGACATCAGGAAGAGGTGGAACGACCTACGGGGGAAGGTGCGTTCCGTGGTCTCAAGACACCACCAGGCGGTTCAGCGGACTGGCGGCAGACCCAAACCTCTTCCCCCACAGCTAACAACATGGGAGGAGCAGGTCTTGGCGAATCTGCGTCCTGAGGGCCTCGCAGGAGTAGGTGGAGGAATGGACTCTGGTAAGACAAATCTTAATTATTACATCCCCCACCCTACCTGCATGCTAGCACATATCCCCACCCTCACCCTCACCCCCAGCACCACAACTCCACACATATGTCCCAGCATCACAAACCACCCATCCCAACACCAAGCCCTGCATGCAACAACAAAGCATGGACACCCATCACTAAAGCATGCCCACTGCACATTCCCATACAACCCCCTAAAACATCATCACACAAGGTCCCACCAGGAATGCAAGCACTGGGGTACACAGTCGCCCACCCATTGAACACCACTACACACACAGATGTAATAACTATCCTTTTATACCCCTGCAGGACCCCTACCCAACGTCACCGGACTGCAGGGTCCACACATGCCCACACCACCAACAGAAGAGGCCCACAGTGATGACAGCAGCTCTGTCCAACTGGATCTAGATGACCAGCCCAGCCCATCGGGGACCTCGGGACAGTCGGTTGCCCTCACCCAGTCACAGGCCACCACAGACCTTCCCCCCTCTGGAAACACCAGCACAGCAACCACCCAGCGGGCCCATACCTCTTTCCCCAGGACACGTCAATCAGCTGTGTGTCCACCACTACAGGGAAACCAGGATAACCCACCACCCCAACAACAACAGGGACCTGGGGGCAGTGGCAGTGGGCACACGGTCCATGGGGATGGAGGCCCAGGAACACAGGGGAACTGGGAGGGCTGCTGTGCGACAGGGGGCGGACAGGCCAAGGGAACCCACTCTCCACGAGGCCCTCTCCTCCATCATGGGAGCCTACCACCACTCCCAGGAGACAATGGCAACGGTACTGGGCAAGTTTCAGGAGACCCAGCGCCTGCAGGAGGAACAGTATATGGGCTTCAGGGAGGAACTCAGAACCATCAGCTCCACCCTGGGCACCATCGTAGGGTTGCTGAAGGAAGTACTCAACACCAGGAGGGACACTGTGGCACTACAAGGGGCCCCTGACACTAGCATGGACGATGAACTGCCCACCACCTCTGCCGGCGCTAGAGGACAGGACGTCCCGCCACAGCACCACCACACCAGCACCCCACCCCCTGCAGAGGGAGAACCACCCCTCAAACAGTCCCTGAGATCCAGGACAAAGACAGAGCATGATGCCAAGACCCCCACCAAGAAATGAGACCAACCTGATTGTCATCCTACTGTCCCACTTTGTCACCCTGTCCATACTTAAACTGCCCCAGCTCCACTTCTTATGCCCATATGGGCAATGCACCTGTGAGACTAATAGTCTGGACTCTGCCATGGACATTCCTCCGCCATCACCCCTCACCATTTCACTACCCCCTCCAATATTGAGCACTTAAATAAACACACTTAAAGCACAAAACAATCTGGAGTCTGTCTGTGATTTCAAAATAGTGTATTAGCAATTACAGTGACAAAATGCTCTTTCAATTGTAAAGTCAAGATACCTATGTCACACAGCTCTAGTCCATGAGGAATCTAAGCAGATGTCACACAGTGGGACCCATATCTGTGAAATTGTAAGGGAAAGTGACAACTCAGTGACCATACACTGGGTGAAAACGACAGACAGTAGAGAGGTAGTAATGTTAAAGTACATGTAGTAGGCAGGTCCGTACTCTTACCTGTGTCTCACTGGAAATATTGCTGGATCACTGAGTCCCTGTTCTGCATGTCTTCTTCCTCTGCTTCATCCTCATCACTGTCCACAGGCTCCACAGCTGCCACAACACTGCCATCTGGACCGTCCTCCTGCAGAAAAGGCACCTGTCGTCGCAAAGCCAAGTTGTGAAGCATACAGCAGGCCACGATGATCTGGCACACCTTCTTTGGTGAGTAGAATAGGGATCCACCTGTCATAAGGAGGCACATGAACCTGGCCTTCAGGAGGCCGAAGGTCCGCTTGATCACCCTCCTAGTTCGCCCATGGGCCTCATCGTAGAGTTCCTCTGCCCTTGTCCTGGGCGTCCTCACTGGGGTCAGTAGCCATGACAGGTTGGGGTAACCAGAGTCACCTGCAAATGGTGAGGGACAACTGTTAGACACGCACTAACCTGGAGGGATATCCCCAGACCCAGACAACCATTCCCACTGACTTGCTTCCAGGTGCTCACCTAATAGCCACACACGGTACCTCTGGAGTTGACCCATCACATAAGGGATGCTGCTATTCAACAGCATGTAGGCGTCATGCACTGAGCCAGGGAACATGGCATTCACATGGGAGATGTACTGGTCTGCCAAACATACCATCTGTACATTCATCGAATGATAACTCTTCTGGTTTCTGTACACCTGTTCACTCCTGTGGGGGGGGGAACCAAAGCCACATGGGTCCCATCAATGGCACCAATGATGTTGGGGATGTGGCCCAGGGCATAGAAATCACCTTTCACTGTAGGCAAATCCTCTACCTGAGGAAAAACGATGTAGCTCCGCATGTGTTTCAGAAGGGCAGATAACATTCTGGACAATATGTTGGAAAACATAGGCTGGGACATCCCTGATGCTATGGCCACTGTTGTTTGAAAAGACCCACTTGCAAGGAAATGGAGCACTGACAGCACCTGCACTTGAGGGGGATTCCTGTGGGATGGCGGATTTCTGACATCAGGTCTGGCTCCAACTGGGTACAAAGTTCCTAGATTGTGGCACTGTCAAGCCTGTATGTGATAATCACATGTCGCTCCTCCATTGTGGACAGGTCCACCAACGGTCGGTACACCGGAGGATGCCACCATCTCCTCACATGTCCCAGCGGACGGTGCCTATGAAGGACAACAGCGAGCACAGAGTCAAACAACTCAGAGGTACGTACCCACAGTTTACACAGAACACCATTCATACACAAAAGATGGCCTGTATGTGTGTAGAGTCTAGGCCTAGGTATGTGTGATGCAGTTGAAAATGAAGCCATGTGGGCCCCTGAAATGGCGGCTCCCTGACCTGTAAAGTGGGACAATGGGATGTGAGGTAACTGTGCTGGCGTTGTACACCGTCGCGGTAGGCGGTCGAAGACCGCAGCGCAATGCTGCATTATTAACATTGGACCCTATGGGTCCCAGGAGCCAATGATGATGTACGCCGGCGGTGACGGTACGCACCGCCGCGGACGTGACTGCCATTTTCTATCTGTTCAATCACTCGATACCTGATCTTAGACAGGAGAGGACCTACACTGCAAGTGCTGCTGTGACCTCGGTCTGGAAGAGACAATGGCTCGAGTGTCTGGGGAAAGGGCCCCTGCCTTCACATCGGAGGAGTTGGAGAACCTCGTGGATGGGGTCCTCCCCCAGTACACGCTACTCTACGGTCCTCCAGACAAACAGGTAAGTACACAGGGAGCATGTTGTATGGGCTATGCCTGTGTGGAGAGGGCTGGATGTAAGAAGGAAGGGGGGAGAGTGCTGCGTGCATGAAAGACGGTGAATGCATGTGTCACATGGCAAGGGTAGGGATGGGGGCCAATCAGTTTGATGGTGCAGTTGGTAATAACTTCTCTTTTTCCCCTGTACATTTCATGTAGGTCAGCGCCCACCAGAAAAAAGATATTTGGCGTGCCATCGCCAAGGACGTCCGGACCCTGGGGGTCTACCACAGACGGAGCACCCACTGCCGGAAAACATGGGAGGACATTCGCCGCTGGAGCAAGAAGACGGCAGTGGCTCAGCTGGGGATGGCCTCCCAACGTGGGAGGGGTGCCCGTCGCACCATGACCCCCCTGATGTTCAGGATCCTGGCGGTGGCCTACCCGGAGTTGGATGGGGGCTTGAGGGCATCACAGAAGCCACAAGGGGGTGAGTACACTCTCATTCTGCTGACTTTGCGTGCAGTGGAGGTGTCTGGGTGGAGGAGGTGGGCTGTGGGTTTCCCTATGCCAGGGCGAGTTCCGTAGGCAAGGCCCCTCCGTAAGGCAGGCCATGTGGCACCCCACCCCCACCTCTGTAAAGTGACAACTACACCTAGTCATGCCCCTGTGTCATCTATGTGTGCAGATGTTGTCCATAGTTTTGTAGGCCATTTCCCATGAATTGAACAGTGGACCCCAAGAGCGCGGCGTAGTGCAGGGGGCTTCTGTGTCTGTCGTGTCCGCCAACGGTAGCGGTAATGCATGCACTCAACATGTCTTTCTTATGTCGTGCCCCACTTTTTGTGGTGTCCCTGTTCTTGTTTGCATTAGCATCATCAGGTGGAGGAGCAGTGGCACCGGAGCACGAGGGAGCTGCATCCCACATGGCCCTGGAGGGCGAGACTACGGACTCAGAGTTCACCAGTGGGATGGAGGGGGAGGGGAGCTCCACGGCGGGGACAGGAGCTGACACCAGCGACACGGACTCGTCCTCTGATGGGAATTCCCTTGTGGTGGCAGCAACATCTGTGCCCCCCGCATTTACAGGTACAGCCGCCACCCCCCCTACCAGCACGGCCCTCCCAGCAGCCCCTCAGCCTTTGCCCCGTGCCCGTTCACCAAGGAGGGTGGGCATCACCTTTGCCCCAGGCACCTCAGGCCCTGCCCCAGTCACACCTGCTTCCCTCAGTGAGGAGGCTATTGACCTCCTCAGGTCCCTCACGGTTGGGCAGTCTACCATTTTGAATGCCATCCAGGGTGTAGAGAGGCAGTTGCAACAAACAAATGCATTCCTGGAGGGCATTCATTCTGGTCAGGCGGCTCTTCAGCAAGCTTTTCAGACTCTGGCCTCAGCACTGATGGCAGCCATTGTCCCCCAACAGCCATCCACCTCACGACAGCCTCCAGCGCATGCACCTTCACCCAAAGTCAGTAAATGTACACCTCCTACAGCCACCACCTCTGCCTCCACTCCCAAACCTCCTCCAGCTACCCGTACCAGTGTGTCCAAAAAACTTTTCCTGCCCACCCTTGACCTCTTTCCCACACCTCCCACACCCGTCCGTCTCTTAGGTCCCAAACTAGCACCTCAGCCACAACATCTCCGGGACCAGTGGTGCCTGTAGTCACCGGAATCTGGAGTCTACCGGCCACCAGGGCAGCCAGTGTGGCACGGAGCCACAGCACAGACAGTCCCCCACCTGTGAAGCATCAGAAGTTGGCCAGTGCCCGGCGGGAGAGGGGGAAGACTCCAGCCACCAAAGCCGCTCCCAGGGGTCCCGGTGGGAATGTGGAGTCAGCTTTGACACCTTCCAAGGAGGGGAAGGGCCACAAGAAACCCGACAAGTCTGGGAAGAGCAGCACGGCGGAGAAGACCGCCATCATCCCTGATGCCCAGGAGCCCACGTCCAGCACAAGCCCAACTGCCCAGGAGGGGCCCGCCAGCACCAGCCCAGCTGCCCAGGAGGCCACCGCCAGCACCATCACAGCTGCCCAGGAGGCCACCACCAGCACCAGCCCAGCTGCCCAGGAGGCCACCGCCAGCACCAGCCCACCTGCCCAGGAGGCCACCGCCAGCACCAGTCCACCTGCCCAGGAGACCACCGCCAGCACTAGCCCTGCTGGGCCATGAAGGACCGCCAGCAAAAGCCCCGCTTGGCCATGAAGGACTGGCAGCACTAGCCCCGCTGGGCCATGAAGGACCGCCAGCAAAAGCCCTACTGGGCCATGAAGGACTGCCAGCAGCTGAGAACCTGCAATGGAGACCGCCATCTCAAGCACCGCTGAACAGGGCACCGCCAACTCAAGCACCACTGAACAGGGCACCGCTATCTCAAGCACCACTGCACAGGGCACCGCCGTCTCAAGCACCGCTGCACAGGGCACCGCCATCTCAAGCACCGCTGAACAGGGCACCGCCGTCTCAAGCACCACTGTACAGGGCACCGCCATCTCAAGCACCGCTGAACAGGGCACCGCCGTCTCAAGCACCGCTGAACAGGGCACCGCCATCTCAAGCACCATTGAACAGGGCAGCACCATCTCAAGCACCGCTGGCCCATGAGCGGCAAGGGCACTGATGCAACTGAGTCCGTCACGGGGTGAATGATGCACTCTGGGCACCATGCCCCCTCCAGAACCAGTGGAGACTGTCATCCACTACCTCTGTCCTTAGCAGGATGAAGCTCTCTGGGCACCATGCCCCCTCCAGAACCAGTGGAGACTGTTATCCACTTGTGAGACTGTGGCTTTGCACTCCCCAGGATATGGCAGTGGGCAACCCACCCACTGTAGAGACTTGAGAGACTGTGGCTTTGCACTCCCCAGGATTGAACAGTGAGCAACCCATCCACTGTAGAGACTTGAGAGACTGTGGCTTTGCACTCCCCAGGATGGAACAGTGGGCATTTGGCCCCCTTGTGGATTTGGTGTGGTACACTCAAGCAGCTGAGGTGCCCCCCCTTTCCCTCCCCCTGAGGTGCCTGTTTAGTTGATCTCTGATGCCCCTGCAGTGTTCTCTCCGTCATGGTCGGGGATCTTGTGTGGACCTCGCCCATACCGTGTGGTCCCAGTGTTCCACAGACTTTCGTAGAGCACTACCTGGACTACTATGCTTGATATATATTATGTACATGGTGTATATATATATTTCTGCCTACTTGCTTTTAATATATTACAATGGTTACATTCATTTACTATTGTGTTTGCATTCTTTGAATTCTTCCAGGGGATTTGGGGGTGTAACTGTGATGTATTGATATGCATTAGTGTGTGTGTTGTAGTGGGTGAGGGTGGGGGTGTTGCGTGTGTGTGTCTCTGTTTTTTGCCTCCTCCCTCCCATGTGTCGTAGGTGCAGTACTCACCGCGGTCTTCGCCGCCGGCGTTCGTGCTCCTGTTAGAGGAGCCGGAAGACTACTGCATGTAGATATTGGAGTTCCGGGGCCATGGCGTCCTCGTTCCTCGTGGGGTGTGTAGAGGTGAGAGTTTTCCCTTTGTGATTCCTGTTTCCGCCGTGTTTTTATCCGCGGTGAATCCGCCCCAGAAAAGGTGGTGGATTGGCCTATCATAATAGCGGTACATTGTCTCCCGCCTGTCTGTTGGCGGTGACCGTTGCGCTGTTTGTTTGTACCGCTGTGGCGGTCGGAGTGTTAAAGTGGCTGTCTTTATTGGTGGTTTCCGCCACGGTCGTAATTGCAAATTTTTACCGCCGGCCTGTTGGCGGTCTTACCGCCGCTTTAACACCGACCGCCAGGGTTGTAATGACCACCATAGTATGACATCACGTTAAGTTGTCCACATGTCCATGCATTGGCATATGTTTTTTACATCTCTTGTGTCCATTCAGGTCAATGCCCATTAGAAGTGCACTATTTGGAAAGCCATCACCGTGGAAGGTGCGGACCACGGGGATTTATCGTCAGCACATCGTCCATTGCCGGAAGAGGTGAGAGGACCAGAGGTGCTGGACCTGCAAGATCACAGAGGTCCAGCTGGGGAAGTCCTCCCATTGGGCACAGGGGACGTGCTGGCAGCTGACCCCACTAATGGCCCGCATACTGGCGGTGGGCTATCCCGAGCTTGATGGGCAGTTGAAGGCCCAACAGCAGCTACAAGGGTCTGAGTTCTGGCCAGTGTTGACCATGTTACCTCACAAACCTTTTTTCAGGTAGCCATTTGCCCAACAACATTGTAGGTGTGCCATGTCCAACCCTCAGGAAGAGTTCTGGATTGTGTACATCTGGAAGTAGGTGCATGATGATGTGCTTTGCCTAATGTCTTTATGACCAACAAGAAAGCTAAGTGCAGTCCACTGCCAGGTTCCCGTTTAGACCAGACACATGGCTGAGTAAAGCCATGATCACCTCATGTTCTTTGATGTTCTGTGTGAATGTTGTACTAGACAGACCACTTGTCTTCATTGTGTCAGGAGTGATGCTCCCTCACAACTGTGTCTCATGTTAAGGGATCCATATTACATGGGCCATAACATACAATCTACTTTTGTTGCAGTGACTGCGTTATACTTTCCATTGGTAAGTTGGGATTCTACAGTGACATGAGTATGCAAACATCAATGGTGGCATCAGAATTAGTGCCTAAATGTTGCCCATTGTATTTTTCCCTTTTGTCATTTCATCTGCAATACAGTTTCAAGGTCCATTCACTGACTGGTGACATGCATCAGGGAGTGACATGTGATCATGTTGGGATTATATGTGACTGTCTGCACTCAGTTTTATAAGGCGATTGGTGTTCCATATACCAAATGGTGTTATATTGTGTCATCCCATCAGGACGAAGTTTGTTCATCTCTTCAGGTTATTGATATTCATTGAGATACTACAAACATCAAAGGTGTATTAGCTGATCTGAGAACAGTGTTATCACCAGTCCCAAGCCTGATTGGGGATGGTCATAGTGCCATATGGACTATTATGATAGGTGCATTTGTAGTAGATATCTCCAGGTATCTAGGCCATGATTCTCTCCAGGCTACTTTTCTATGCTACATGTGATAGGTAACGGAGCAACACAGTACAGCTTTCATTCTACTATCTTGATAATGGGCATATGAGAAAAAGTGTCACCAGAAAAATGAAATCACTGTGAACTGAGCCTTTGCATGTGACCTGATTTGTAACACAACACTTATTGCTGCTACCTTGCTGAATGACTTGCCCATCATCACATCACAATGTTGTTTCAATGAAATTACCATAAGATGAATGCAGAGGCATGTGTGGACACAGTAGAGGTGTATTATTGTTAGCCATCATATCTTCTGACATCAGTTCAGAATGATATGCTACAAGGGCCAAAGTATACGAGGTGGTCAACTGTCCCACTATATACATGAGGATAGAGTGTTGATAAGTTGACACATGATATAAGATCTTTTTGGGATTATGACATCACTGTGACTAATTATTTTATGCCAATCTAACAGGCATGCATGTGCTCCTGCTAATGTTGAAGGTCATGTAGTGAGCCATGCAGCTACAGTAATCTGTGCCCTTCTTTGATGTTTTGTGTTTCAATCTAATGTTCAGGTGTGTCTATGCAGAATTAATCAACCATTTTTAATATGTCATTTCATAATCATCCAGGCCAAGTGAAGGAGACTGGGACAACGTTGTTGGGGAAGCAGCTGGCCACAGTGGTTCCAGTTACGAGTCGCAAGACACCAAGGGACCCAGTGGTCGAGAGGACTGGGGAGTGCCACTTAGGACACAAGCTCGACTCGTTATCATCCTCCTCATCCTCCTCCAGAGACACTCACAAGTGGTGGCGGACCCCACAAGATCAGTACCATCTACGTCAATGTCTGCACCAACAGTTCCATCTCCACCCTCCCTGTTGCTTCCCACCTAGTTAGACAGGCCGGCTCTCCTAAGAAGGGGCCATCTGTCCCCACTGCCATGCAGAGTGAGGAGGCTATTGATCTCCTGAGGACCATCTCTGTGAGGGAGACTGCCATTTTGAATGCCATCCAGGGGTGTCAGGATACTTCAATTCGATTTCCTCAGAAGCAGAAGATAACTCCTCAGTCCCGACCCGAGCTACTCACAACGAATATTAATCCTTCGTGCTGAGTACCCCGGAGGGGGAAAGGGGAATGGGATGGTAGAGAGACTGCCACAGAGATGATGAACGCCAGTACTCAGTCTGCCTCTTCACATCTAAGATTGGATACAGCACCTGCAAGAGTCACAGTCGCAATTACTAGGGACATACAACATCAATTTTTCACTTTCTACTCTCAACACTTAATTCTCTTTAATTCTATTATTTCTTCACTCACCCTGAGTTCTCTGTAGCCTTGCTTCTCTCTATAAATGATAGCTCTTCTTAAAAAAATGCTTATTACTGATTCTGGAAGAACTTCTCAACCTTTGTTAGAGATTGGTTTTATGTTGCTATATATATATATATATATATATATAGTTGGTGATAATGCGTTCTTCAAATCAGCTGATGTTATTTAATTTCTCCTGTCTTATTGTGACTTCTGTCAATACTTGTATTTGTAAATGCTTGTTTATTAAAGTTCGTTTCTCCTTTCTTACTTCGACATTTGTTGATAACTTGTATTTGTAAATGCTTGTTTATTACAGTTAGTTTCTCCTTCCTTACTTCGACATCTGTCGATAACTTGTAGTTATAAATGCTTGTTTATTTAAATTTGTTTCTCTTTTAAACTCTATTTTGGTTTATTACCATTGAATTTGTAAATGCTTATTTGTTAACAGTTCGTTTCTCCTTTAACCCCTTCTGTGCCGCGGACGTAGTGGTTACGTCCCGCGGCACAGTGCTGCTGTGCCGAGGACGTAACCACTACGTCCTCGGCACACAGCCCAGAGGGAGCGCTCTCGCTCCCTCTGTGTGCTTCCCTCCCACCCCCCAAAGTCAGGGATGGAAGGGGAAGCCCTTCCCCTTCCACCCCCGACCCCCCACCCCCCATAATGACGTCAGCGCGCGATCGCGCGCTGACTTCATTATGGGATCCTCGCCGCACAGGAAGCCATTTGCTTCCTGTGCGGCGACTAGAGAAGAGGTAAGAATCTCTTCCCGGTGGGTGGGGGGTTGGGGCTAAAGAGGCACCGGGGAAAAGGAAAGGCTTTTCCTTTTCCCCGGTGTCTCTTTGAGCATTCCTGCTGCCCGATCGCATTGCGATCGGGCAGCAGGAATGCCCACTAGACACCAGGGATTTGTTTTCTTTATTGTTTTTTACTGTTTTTGGCACGCGGGGAGCGGCCTCTTGGGCAAGGGTCGCTCCCCTTTAGGGGGGCAATTACTACGCCCATTTCTGCCCCCCTTGGGGGCAGATTGGCTACTTTTCAGCCAGATCTGCCCCCAAGGGGGGCAGAAAACACTAGATCACCAGGGATTATTTATTTTTTTTGCATTTATGTGTTGGGGGTGCCCCCTTGGGCAAGGGGCGCCCCCCCAAGGGGGCAGAGACCTGTTGGCCTTTTCTGCCCCCCTTGGGGGCAGATCGGCCTATTTTTTTTAGGTCCATCTGCCCCCAAGGGGGGCAGAAGCCACTTAGGCACCAGGGATTGTGTGTGTAGTGGATGGGGAGCGCCCCCTTGGGCAAGGGTCGCTCCCCTTTGGGGGGCATGTCTTTTAGGGCCATTTCTGCCCCCCTTGAGGGCAGATCAGCCTATTATTTTTAGGCTGGTCTGCCCCCAAGGGGGGCAGAAACTACTAGACCGCCAGGGATTTTTTTTTATTTGTTTATTTTTGTGGGGGGGCGTCCCCTTGGTCACGGGGCGCCCCCCCAAGGGGGGCATTGACCTGTTGCCCATTTCTACACCCCCTGGGGGCAGATGGGCCTATTTTCTTAGGCCCACCTGCCCCCAAGGGGGGCAGAAGCCACTTAGACACCAGGGATAGTGTGTGTGTGTGTGTGTGTTAGTGGATGGGTGGGGCCTTGGGCAAGGGTCGCCCCCCACTTTGGGGGCACATGTACCCAGGCCATTTCTGCACCCCTTGGAGACAGATCAGCCTATTATTTTTAGGCTGGTCTGCCCCCAAGGGGGGCAGAAACTACTAGAACGCCAGGGATTTTTTTTTATTTGTTTATTTTTGTGGGGGGGCGTCCCCTTGGTCACGGGGCGCCCCCCCAACGGGGGCATTGACCTGTTGCCCATTTCTACACCCCCTGGGGGCAGATGGGCCTATTTTCTTAGGCCCACCTGCCCCCAAGGGAGGCAGAAGCCACTTAGACACCAGGGATAGTGTGTGTGTGTGTGTGTGTGTGTGTGTGTTAGTGGATGGGTGGGGCCTTGGGCAAGGGTCGCCCCCCACTTTGGGGGCACATGTACCCAGGCCATTTCTGCACCCCTTGGAGACAGATCAGCCTATTATTTTTAGGCTGGTCTGCCCCCAAGGGGGGCAGAAACTACTAGAACGCCAGGGATTTTTTTTTATTTGTTTATTTTTGTGGGGGGGCGTCCCCTTGGTCACGGGGCGCCCCCCCAAGGGGGGCATTGACCTGTTGCCCATTTCTACACCCCCTGGGGCAGATGGGCCTATTTTCTTAGGCCCATCTGCCCCCAAGGGGGGCAGAAGCCACTTAGACACCAGGGATAGTGTGTGTGTGTGTGTGTGTGTGTGTGTGTTAGTGGATGGGTGGGGCCTTGGGCAAGGGTCACCCCCCACTTTGGGGGCACATGTACCCAGGCCATTTTTGCACCCCTTGGAGACAGATCAGCCTATTATTTTTAGGCTGGTCTGCCCCCAAGGGGGGCAGAAACTACTAGAACGCCAGGGATTTTTTTTTATTTGTTTATTTTTGTGGGGGGGCGTCCCCTTGGTCACGGGCGCCCCCCCAAGGGGGGCATTGACCTGTTGCCCATTTCTACACCCCCTGGGGGCAGATGGGCCTATTTTCTTAGGCCCACCTGCCCCCAAAGGGGGCAGAAGCCACTTAGACACCAGGGATAGTGTATGTGTGTGTGTGTGTGTGTGTGTGTTAGTGGATGGGTGGGGCCTTGGGCAAGGGTCGCCCCCCACTTTGGGGGCACATGTACCCAGGCCATTTCTGCACCCCTTGGAGACAGATCAGCCTATTATTTTTAGGCTGGTCTGCCCCCAAGGGGGGCAGAAACTATTAGAACGCCAGGGATTTTTTTTTATGTGTTTATTTTTGTGGGGGGGCGTCCCCTTGGTCACGGGGCGCCCCCCCAAGGGGGGCATTGACCTGTTGCCCATTTCTACACCCCCTGGGGGCAGATGGGCCTATTTTCTTAGGCCCACCTGCCCCCAAGGGGGGCAGAAGCCACTTAGACACCAGGGATAGTGTGTGTGTGTGTGTGTGTGTGTGTGTGTGTTAGTGGATGGGTGGGGCCTTGGGCAAGGGTCACCCCCCACTTTGGGGGCACATGTACCCAGGCCATTTTTGCACCCCTTGGAGACAGATCAGCCTATTATTTTTAGGCTGGTCTGCCCCCAAGGGGGGCAGAAACTACTAGAACGCCAGGGATTTTTTTTTATTTGTTTATTTTTGTGGGGGGGCGTACCCTTGGTCACGGGGCGCCCCCCCAAGGGGGGCATTGACCTGTTGCCCATTTCTACACCCCCTGGGGGCAGATGGGCCTATTTTCTTAGGCCCACCTGCCCCCAAGGGGGGCAGAAGCCACTTAGACACCAGAGATAGTGTGTGTGTGTGTGTGTGTGTGTGTGTGTGTGTGTGTTAGTGGATGGGTGGGGCCTTGGGCAAGGGTCGCCCCCCACTTTGGGGGCACATGTACCCAGGCCATTTCTGCACCCCTTGGAGACAGATCAGCCTATTATTTTTAGGCTGGTCTGCCCCCAAGGGGGGCAGAAACTACTAGAACGCCAGGGATTTTTTTTTATTTGTTTATTTTTGTGGGGGGGCGTCCCCTTGGTCACGGGGCGCCCCCCCAAGGGGGGCATTGACCTGTTGCCCATTTCTACACCCCCTGGGAGCAGATGGGCCTATTTTCTTAGGCCCACCTGCCCCCAAGGGGGGCAGAAGCCACTTAGACACCAGGGATAGTGTGTGTGTGTGTGTGTGTGTTAGTGGATGGGTGGGACCTTGGGCAAGGGTCGCCCCCCACTTTGGGGGCACATGTACCCAGGCCATTTCTGCACCCCTTGGAGACAGATCAGCCTATTATTTTTAGGCTGGTCTGCCCCCAAGGGGGGCAGAAACTACTAGAACGCCAGGGATTTTTTTTTATTTGTTTATTTTTGTGGGGGGGCGTCCCCTTGGTCACGGGGCGCCCCCCCCCAAGGGGGGCATTGACCTGTTGCCCATTTCTACACCCCCTGGGGGCAGATGGGCCTATTTTCTTAGGCCCACCTGCCCCCAAGGGGGGCAGAAGCCACTTAGACACCAGGGATAGTGTGTGTGTGTGTGTGTGTGTGTGTGTGTTAGTGGATGGGTGGGGCCTTGGGCAAGGGTCACCCCCCACTTTGGGGGCACATGTACCCAGGCCATTTTTGCACCCCTTGGAGACAGATCAGCCTATTATTTTTAGGCTGGTCTGCCCTCCAAGGGGGGCAGAAACTACTAGAACGCCAGGGATTTTTTTTTATTTGTTTATTTTTGTGGGGGGGCGTCCCCTTGGTCACGGGGCGCCCCCCCCAAGGGGGGCATTGACCTGTTGCCCATTTCTACACCCCCTGGGGCAGATGGGCCTATTTTCTTAGGCCCACCTGCCCCCAAGGGGGGCAGAAGCCACTTAGACACCAGAGATAGTGTGTGTGTGTGTGTGTGTGTGTGTGTGTGTGTGTGTGTGTGTTAGTGGATGGGTGGGGCCTTGGGCAAGGGTCGCCCCCCACTTTGGGGGCACATGTACCCAGGCCATTTCTGCACCCCTTGGAGACAGATCAGCCTATTATTTTTAGGCTGGTCTGCCCCCAAGGGGGGCAGAAACTACTAGAACGCCAGGGATTTTTTTTTATTTGTTTATTTTTGTGGGGGGGGGGCGTCCCCTTGGTCACGGGGCGCCCCCCCAAGGGGGCATTGACCTGTTGCCCATTTCTACACCCCCTGGGGGCAGATGGGCCTATTTTCTTAGGCCCACGTGCCCCCAAGGGGGGCAGAAGCCACTTAGACACCAGGGATAGTGTGTGTGTGTGTGTTAGTGGATGGGTGGGGCCTTGGGCAAGGGTCGCCCCCCACTTTGGGGGCACATGTACCCAGGCCATTTCTGCACCCCTTGGAGACAGATCAGCCTATTATTTTTAGGCTGGTCTGCCCCCAAGGGGGGCAGAAACTACTAGAACGCCAGGGATTTTTTTTAATTTGTTTATTTTTGTGGGGGGGCGTCCCCTTGGTCACGGGGCGCCCCCCCAAGGGGGGCATTGACCTGTTGCCCATTTCTACACCCCCTGGGGGCAGATGGGCCTATTTTCTTAGGCCCACCTGCCCCCAAGGAGGGTAGAAGCCACTTAGGCACCAGGGATAGTGTTGTGTGTGTTTTTTTTTTTTTTTTTTGCTTTTTTTTTTTAGGGCTGTCCCCTTTGGCAAGGGTCGCTCTCCATGGGGACACACTACTAAAGGTATTTTCTGGCTTCCTTGGGGTAGACAGGTCTATTTTATTAGTAGGCCCATCTGCCCCATGGCAGAATCCACTTAGGCACCAATTTCTAAATGTTTGATGGTGGGGTGTTTGTCAACTGAAGAAGTCTTTGCATTTGTGATAAAAAATGTTTTCCTCCTTTTTGTTCTAGTTCAAAGCTTTTGCTTTATTTGCTGTGGCTCCTTGCGGTTTTGGCGGTGGTTGACCTGCAGTTTGCACAGTTGCATGTTTTAGGTAAGTAAAAACAATTTACTCCAAAGGAGTATTGTTGCCATGCATGAATGACATGTTTGTAGGGGATGTACTAAATGCAGGATTGTGTGTGAAATTGTCCTTAGGTTTGTGCACAATGATATTTGTTTTGTCTTATTTCTAATTTGCCTTTCTTTCTTTATTTTTAGTGGGATATCATTGGTGATTGCTGTGTAGTTGCTGGTGAATCAAGCTTTTTCAGGCAAGTGAGCGGTATAGTTTTTGAGTTTATAACTCTTACTAACAAAGCTACACTTTGTCACTTGTCTTACACAGTGCTGGTTGTTGGTGGTGAATTTGTCCAGTTAATTTTAGCAGGAGATATCATGGCTAGCCGCAGGATGACCGCTCAGCAGGTGGTTGGTATGCTTTTTGAGTCACAGTCTGATCATGACTATGAGACAGACTCTGCATCTGAGGCAGAGGAGGAAGTCAGAGATTCTGGCAGTGATGTTTCTCTTGGAGGGGAATCTTCTGATGATGAAGCCACACTCAGTGCAGATGAAGGGCCTGTTGTAGAGGAGGACATTGATGTGCCAATAGTGCAGCAACCTGGGGCTGAAAGGTTTCCCGTTATAAGACCTGATGTCTGGGTTGCCCCAAACATGCAGCAGCCAGAGTTGCCTACCTTTACTGGTCTCCCGGGGTGTAACGCCAATACAGAGAACTTTATGCCTATCAATTTCTTTGAGTTATTCATGGATGATGTGTTTTTGGAAGAGATTGTTGAGCAGACTAATTTGTATGCGGAGCAGCATTTGAGGGACAACGCTGCTAGACTTAGGCCACACTCTAGAGCTGCCCCGTGGATTCCCACTAATTTGGAGGAGTTAAAAAAGTTTTTGGGTTTGACTTTTTTGATGGGGTTGATAAGGAAGCCGTCACTGGCTTCTTATTGGTCTACTAGTCCCTTGATGGCAACAGCTATATTTCCAGCGACCATGAGTCGTAATCGGTATTTGCTTCTTCTTAGGATGCTGCATTTTGTTGACAATGCATTAGCCTTGCCACGAGATCACCCAGATTCTGACCGTCTTTTTAAGATTAGGCCTGTCCTTGATCATTTTGTAGATCGGTTTTCGGAGGTCTATGTTCCAGGCAAAGAGTTAAGTGTGGACGAGTCTTTGGTCCTCTTCAAGGGTCGTTTGGTTTTTAGGCAGTACATTCCTAGCAAAAGGGCACGATATGGAATTAAATTGTATATGCTGTCTGAAAGTAGGACAGGATATGTGTATAGTTTCCGTGTGTACACTGGTAGGGATTCCAATATTGACCCCCCTGGTTGTCCTCCCACTTTTGGAGTTACTGAGAAAATTGTGTGGGATCTTGGTAGACGACTGTTCAACAAAGGTCACCATTTGTATGTAGATAACTTCTACACTGGTGTGCAATTCTTCAAGGAATTGTTTAGAGTGGACACAGTTGCTTGTGGCACAATCCGTTCTAACCGGAAAGGCTATCCAAGGGAGCTTGTCTGTAAAAAACTTGAGAGAGGACAGTGCTGTGCCTTGCGTAACGAGGAGCTGCTAGCTTTGAAATTTTCAGATAAGAGGGATGTCTACATGCTAAGTACCATCCATGATGAGAGTACTTCCCCTGTGACTGTTTGGGGCCAGGTTGCTGAAGTGCGCAAACCTGTGTGCATTTTAGATTATAATAAGCACATGGGAGGTGTAGATAGAGTTGACCAGAGGTTGGAACCTTATACTGCTATTCGTAAGTCTTACGTTTGGTATAAGAAGTTAGCACTTCACCTCTTCCACTTAGCAACCTTCAATGCTTTTATTGTGTTTAGGGATAGGTCTCCAGAGTCAAAGATGACATTTGTGAAATTTCAGGAGTCAGTGATAGAGAGCCTTATTGTGGTGGAACAGGCCAGAGTTCCTAGAGAAGCAGTGGTGGAGGATGTGGCTAGATTGAAAGATCGCCACTTTGCTGAGCACATTCCTCCCACACCCAAAAAAGACTTTCCAGCTAAGAAATGTAGAGTGTGTTTTCGAAGAGGTATCCGGAGGGAGTCTCGAATGTACTGCCCGGATTGTCCTTCAAAGCCTGGGCTGTGTGTCGGTGCTTGTTTTAAGAATTACCACACCCAGAAGAATTTCTGGGAACAACCATGAGTGTAAACTCATGTCTGTTTTGTATTTTCATGTGTTTAGTTTCATGGTTAGCATTTCTGTCATGTTCTTAGTTAGAGCTTTTGTGTTTGTAGTTTTGTAATTCTTTCTACTTAGTTAGGGGTTCCTCTGTTAAAAAAAAAATAAAAAAATGATGCCATTGTGGGTGGAGTGGGGCTTGGCTGAGAGTGTACATATTGACTTGCTGTTGGCTACTGCAACACACTGCCAGCCAAACACCAGTCCACACACTCCCATCAGCTGGTGTGATTGTTGTATCAGGCACGTGGGCGTATGTAAGTGATGGGCCCTTGAGTGGCGCTGTCTGTCGATGTGAGTGTTGTAATGTGCTGGGCCCGTGGCTGGCGGTGTGAATGGCCTTGTGTGTGTCATGTATGAAAGTTGTGTGAATGGACTGTAAAGCGGTTGGTGCCTTGTCGCGGCTTTACAGCTCACGAGCTGTGAGTCATTGGTTCAGTTTTTTGCCTTTCAGTTACTAACAGTGCATTTCATTTTTGTGAAAGCTCTTGTTAGTAAAATTTGATCCACTGAACCATCACTCACCCTCGTGCCAAATCCAACCAGTATGTGTGGTAAAAATGACAAAACCTGCTCCGCTGTAATCAGGCGTCGCAGCACACCTGTGACACGCTAGGTGCCTCAGGTGGGACCCCGATGATGAAGCATGCCACCAACTTGGTTGGTGGGTGAGGGGTCTTTTTCACATAACCTAACTGTGTTTCTTTTCAAAATTTTAGTGTTTGGCACATCACGGACGTATGTGGGCACATCAAAACGATATATTACAAAACTACCTGTGTTTGGGGGGGAGAGGGCACCTATGTTTTTGGTCCTGTGTGCGGCCTTCATCTAGGGAAACCTACCAAACCCAGACATTTTATAAAACTAGACACCCCAAGGAGTCCAGGGAGGTGTGGCTTGCGTGGATCCCCCAACATTTTCTTACCCAGACTCCTCTGTAAACCTCAATGTGCTTAAAAAAAGCATATTTTCCTGACTTTACTTCGTAGGATCACCACTCCAGCACAAAATTCCTACTCCCCAGTGTTCCCCTCAGCCTCCCAAGTAAAATGACACCTCACTTATGTTGGTCCCCAAAGCAGAGTCAGTCTAAAGATGTATAAAAGAATATGTCCTTATAAACTTGCTGTGCTATCCCCTCTATCTCTACAAGTTTTGGGCCTTATTCTGTTGCAGGCACCTGGCCCACCCACACAAGTGAGGTATCATTTTTATCGGGAGACTTGGGGGAACGCTGGGTGGAAGGAAATTTGTGGCTCCACTCAGATTCCAGAACTTTCTGTCACCGAAATGTGTGGAGAATGTGTTTTTTTAGACAGAATTTGAGGTTTGCAAAGGATTCTGGGTAACATAACCTGGTCCGAGCCACACAAGTCACCCCATCTTGGATTCCCCTAGGTCTCTAGTTTTCAGAAATGCACAGGTTTGGTAGGTTACCCTGGGTGCCGGCTGAGCTAGAGGCCAAAATCTACAGGTAGGCACTGTTTTCAATGAAAAAATGTGATGTGTCCACGTTGCGCTTTGGGGCGTTTCCTGTCAGGGGCGCTAGGCCTACCCACACAAGTGAGGTATCATTTTTATCGGGAGACGTGGGGGAACGCTGGGTGAAAGGAAATTCGTGGCTCCTCTCAGATTCCAGAACTTTCTGCCACAGAAATGTGAGGAACATGTGTTTTTTTAGCCAAATTTTGAGGTTTGCAAAGGATTCTGGGTAACAGAACCTGGTCCGAGCCACACAAGTCACCCCATCTTGGATTCCCCTAGGTCTCTAGTTTTCAGAAATGCACAGGTTTGGTAGGTTTCCCTAGGTGGCGGCTGAGCTACAGGCCAAAATCTACAGGTAGGCACTTTGCAAAAAACACCTCTGTTTTCCTTCACCAATTTGGCTGTGTCCACGTTGCGCTTTGGGGCGTTTCCTGTCGCGGGCGCTAGGCCTACCCACACAAGTGAGGTATCATTTTTATCGGGAGACGTGGGGGAACGCTGGGTGGAAGGAAATTCGTGGCTCCTCTCAGATTCCAGAACTTTCTGCCACAGAAATGTGAGGAACATGTGTTTTTTTAGCCACATTTTGAGGTTTGCAAAGGATTCTGGGTAACAGAACCTGGTCCGAGCCACACAAGTCACCCCATCTTGGATTCCCCTAGGTCTCTAGTTTTCAGAAATGCACAGGTTTGGTAGGTTTCCCTAGGTGGCGGCTGAGCTACAGGCCAAAATCTACAGGTAGGCACTTTGCAAAAAACACCTCTGTTTTCCTTCACCAATTTGGCTGTGTCCACGTTGCGCTTTGGGGCGTTTCCTGTCGCGGGCGCTAGGCCTACCCACACAAGTGAGGTATCATTTTTATCGGGAGACGTGGGGGAACGCTGGGTGGAAGGAAATTCGTGGCTCCTCTCAGATTCCAGAACTTTCTGCCACAGAAATGTGAGGAACATGTGTTTTTTTAGCCACATTTTGAGGTTTGCAAAGGATTCTGGGTAACAGAACCTGGTCCGAGCCACACAAGTCACCCCATCTTGGATTCCCCTAGGTCTCTAGTATTCAGAAATGCACAGGTTTGGTAGGTTTCCCTAGGTGGCGGCTGAGCTACAGGCCAAAATCTACAGGTAGGCACTTCGCAAAAAACACCTCTGTTTTCCTTCACCAATTTGGCTGTGTCCACGTTGCGCTTTGGGGCGTTTCCTGTCGCGGGCGCTAGGCCTACCCACACAAGTGAGGTATCATTTTTATCGGGAGACGTGGGGGAACGCTGGGTGGAAGGAAATTCGTGGCTCCTCTCAGATTCCAGAACTTTCTGCCACAGAAATGTGAGGAACATGTGTTTTTTTAGCCAAATTTTGAGGTTTGCAAAGGATTCTGGGTAACAGAACCTGGTCCGAGCCACAAGCCACCCCATCTTGGATTCCCCTAGGTCTCTAGTTTTCAGAAATGCACAGGTTTGGTAGGTTTCCCTAGGTGGCGGCTGAGCTACAGGCTAAAATCTACAGGTAGGCACTTTGCAAAAAACACCTCTGTTTTCCTTCACCAATTTGGCTGTGTCCACGCTGCGCTTTGGGGCGTTTCCTGTCGCGGGCGCTAGGCCTACCCACACAAGTGAGGTATCATTTTTATCGGGAGACGTGGGGGAACGCTGGGTAGAAGGAAATTCGTGGCTCCTCTCAGATTCCAGAACTTTCTGCCACAGAAATGTGAGGAACATGTGTTTTTTTAGCCAAATTTTGAGGTTTGCAAAGGATTCTGGGTAACAGAACCTGGTCCGAGCCACACAAGTCACCCCATCTTGGATTCCCCTAGGTCTCTAGTTTTCAGAAATGCACAGGTTTGGTAGGTTTCCCTAGGTGGCGGCTGAGCTACAGGCCAAAATCTACAGGTAGGCACTTTGCAAAAAACTCCTCTGTTTTCCTTCACCAATTTGGCTGAGTCCACGTTGCGCTTTGGGGCGTTTCCTGTCGCGGGCGCTAGGCCTACCCACACAAGTGAGGTATCATTTTTATCGGGAGACGTGGGGGAACGCTGGGTGGAAGGAAATTCGTGGCTCCTCTCAGATTCCAGAACTTTCTGCCACAGAAATGTGAGGAACATGTATTTTTTTAGCCAAATTTTGAGGTTTGCAAAGGATTCTGGGTAACAGAACCTGGTCCGAGCCACACAAGTCACCCCATCTTGGATTCCCCTAGGTCTCTAGTTTTCAGAAATGCACAGGTTTGGTAGGTTTCCCTAGGTGGCGGCTGAGCTACAGGCCAAAATCTACAGGTAGGCACTTTGCAAAAAACACCTCTGTTTTCCTTCACCAATTTGGCTGTGTCCACGTTGCGCTTTGGGGCGTTTCCTGTCGCGGGCGCTAGGCCTACCCACACAAGTGAGGTATCATTTTTATCGGGAGACGTGGGGGAACGCTGGGTGGAAGGAAATTCGTGGCTCCTCTCAGATTCCAGAACTTTCTGCCACAGAAATGTGAGGAACATGTGTTTTTTTAGCCAAATTTTGAGGTTTGCAAAGGATTCTGGGTAACAGAACCTGGTCCGAGCCACACAAGTCACCCCATCTTGGATTCCCCTAGGTCTCTAGTTTTCAGAAATGCACAGGTTTGGTAGGTTTCCTTAGGCGGCGGCTGAGCTACAGGCCAAAATCTACAGGTAGGCACTTTGCAAAAAACACCTCTGTTTTCCTTCACCAATTTGGCTGTGTCCACGTTGCGCTTTGG
This sequence comes from Pleurodeles waltl, assembly GCF_031143425.1. Lineage (NCBI taxonomy): Eukaryota > Metazoa > Chordata > Amphibia > Caudata > Salamandridae > Pleurodeles > Pleurodeles waltl. The sequence goes on along the minus strand of NC_090444.1, from coordinate 601,248,216 downwards.
GGCGTTTCCTGTCGCGGGCGCTAGGCCTACCCACACAAGTGAGGTATCATTTTTATCGGGAGACGTGGGGGAACGCTGGGTGGAAGGAAATTCGTGGCTCCTCTCAGATTCCAGAACTTTCTGCCACAGAAATGTGAGGAACATGTGTTTTTTTTAGCCACATTTTGAGGTTTGCAAAGGATTCTGGTTAACAGAACCTGGTCCGAGCCACACAAGTCACCCCATCTTGGATTCCCCTAGGTCTCTAGTATTCAGAAATGCACAGGTTTGGTAGGTTTCCCTAGGTGGCGGCTGAGCTACAGGCCAAAATCTACAGGTAGGCACTTTGCAAAAAACACCTCTGTTTTCCTTCACCAATTTGGCTGTGTCCACGTTGCGCTTTGGGGCGTTTCCTGTCGCGGGCGCTAGGCCTACCCACACAAGTGAGGTATCATTTTTATCGGGAGACGTGGGGGAACGCTGGGTGGAAGGAAATTCGTGGCTCCTCTCAGATTCCAGAACTTTCTGCCTCAGAAATGTGAGGAACATGTGTTTTTTTAGCCAAATTTTGAGGTTTGCAAAGGATTCTGGGTAACAGAACCTGGTCCGAGCCACACAAGTCACCCCATCTTGGATTCCCCTAGGTCTCTAGTTTTCAGAAATGCACAGGTTTTGTAGGTTTCCCTAGGTGGCGGCTGAGCTACAGGCCAAAATCTACAGGTAGGCACTTTGCAAAAAACACCTCTGTTTTCCTTCACCAATTTGGCTGTGTCCACGTTGCGCTTTGGGGCGTTTCCTGTCGCGGGCGCTAGGCCTACCCACACAAGTGAGGTATCATTTTTATCGGGAGACGTGGGGGAACGCTGGGTGGAAGGAAATTCGTGGCTCCTCTCAGATTCCAGAACTTTCTGCCACAGAAATGTGAGGAACATGTGTTTTTTTAGCCACATTTTGAGGTTTGCAAAGCATTCTGGGTAACAGAACCTGGTCCGAGCCACACAAGTCACCCCATCTTGGATTCCCCTAGGTCTCTAGTTTTCAGAAATGCACAGGTTTGGTAGGTTTCCCTAGGTGGCGGCTGAGCTACAGGCCAAAATCTACAGGTAGGCACTTTGCAAAAAACACCTCTGTTTTCCTTCACCAATTTGGCTGTGTCCACGTTGCGCTTTGGGGCGTTTCCTGTCGCGGGCGCTAGGCCTACCCACACAAGTGAGGTATCATTTTTATCGGGAGACGTGGGGGAACGCTGGGTGGAAGGAAATTCGTGGCTCCTCTCAGATTCCAGAACTTTCTGCCACAGAAATGTGAGGAACATGTGTTTTTTTAGCCACATTTTGAGGTTTGCAAAGGATTCTGGTTAACAGAACCTGGTCCGAGCCACACAAGTCACCCCATCTTGGATTCCCCTAGGTCTCTAGTATTCAGAAATGCACAGGTTTGGTAGGTTTCCCTAGGTGGCGGCTGAGCTACAGGCCAAAATCTACAGGTAGGCACTTTGCAAAAAACACCTCTGTTTTCCTTCACCAATTTGGCTGTGTCCACGTTGCGCTTTGGGGCGTTTCCTGTCGCGGGCGCTAGGCCTACCCACACAAGTGAGGTATCATTTTTATCGGGAGACGTGGGGGAACGCTGGGTGGAAGGAAATTCGTGGCTCCTCTCAGATTCCAGAACTTTCTGCCTCAGAAATGTGAGGAACATGTGTTTTTTTAGCCAAATTTTGAGGTTTGCAAAGGATTCTGGGTAACAGAACCTGGTCCGAGCCACACAAGTCACCCCATCTTGGATTCCCCTAGGTCTCTAGTTTTCAGAAATGCACAGGTTTTGTAGGTTTCCCTAGGTGGCGGCTGAGCTACAGGCCAAAATCTACAGGTAGGCACTTTGCAAAAAACACCTCTGTTTTCCTTCACCAATTTGGCTGTGTCCACGTTGCGCTTTGGGGCGTTTCCTGTCGCGGGCGCTAGGCCTACCCACACAAGTGAGGTATCATTTTTATCGGGAGACGTGGGGGAACGCTGGGTGGAAGGAAATTCGTGGCTCCTCTCAGATTCCAGAACTTTCTGCCACAGAAATGTGAGGAACATGTGTTTTTTTAGCCACATTTTGAGGTTTGCAAAGGATTCTGGGTAACAGAACCTGGTCCGAGCCACACAAGTCACCCCATCATGGATTCCCCTAGGTCTCTAGTTTTCAGAAATGCACAGGTTTGGTAGGTTTCCCTAGGCGGCGGCTGAGCTACAGGCCAAAATCTACAGGTAGGCACTTTGCAAAAAACACCTCTGTTTTCCTTCACCAATTTGGCTGTGTCCACGTTGCGCTTTGGGGCGTTTCCTGTCGCGGGCGCTAGGCCTACCCACACAAGTGAGGTATCATTTTTATCGGGAGACGTGGGGGAACGCTGGGTGGAAGGAAACTCGTGGCTCCTCTCAGATTCCAGAACTTTCTGCCACAGAAATGTGAGGAACATGTGTTTTTTTAGCCAAATTTTGAGGTTTGCAAAGGATTCTGGGTAACAGAACCTGGTCCGAGCCACACAAGTCACCCCATCTTGGATTCCCCTAGGTCTCTAGTTTTCAGAAATGCACAGGTTTGGTAGGTTTCCCTAGGTGGCGGCTGAGCTACAGGCCAAAATCTACAGGTAGGCACTTTGCAAAAAACACCTCTGTTTTCCTTCACCAATTTGGCTGTGTCCACGTTGCGCTTTGGGGCGTTTCCTGTCGCGGGCGCTAGGCCTACCCACACAAGTGAGGTATCATTTTTATCGGGAGACGTGGGGGAACGCTGGGTGGAAGGAAATTCGTGGCTCCTCTCAGATTCCAGAACTTTCTGCCACAGAAATGTGAGGAACATGTGTTTTTTTAGCCACATTTTGAGGTTTGCAAAGCATTCTGGGTAACAGAACCAGGTCCGAGCCACACAAGTCACCCCATCTTGGATTCCCCTAGGTCTCTAGTTGTCAGAAATGCACAGGTTTGGTAGGTTTCCCTAGGTGGCGGCTGAGCTACAGGCCAAAATCTACAGGTAGGCACTTTGCAAAAAACACCTCTGTTTTCCTTCACCAATTTGGCTGTGTCCACGTTGCGCTTTGGGGCGTTTCCTGTCGCGGGCGCTAGGCCTACCCACACAAGTGAGGTATCATTTTTATCGGGAGACGTGGGGGAACGCTGGGTGGAAGGAAATTCGTGGCTCCTCTCAGATTCCAGAACTTTCTGCCACAGAAATGTGAGGAACATGTGTTTTTTTAGCCAAATTTTGAGGTTTGCAAAGGATTCTGGGTAACAGAACCTGGTCCGAGCCACACAAGTCACCCCATCTTGGATTCCCCTAGGTCTCTAGTTTTCAGAAATGCACAGGTTTTGTAGGTTTCCCTAGGTGGCGGCTGAGCTACAGGCCAAAATCTACAGGTAGGCACTTTGCAAAAAACACCTCTGTTTTCCTTCACCAATTTGGCTGTGTCCACGTTGCGCTTTGGGGCGTTTCCTGTCGCGGGCGCTAGGCCTACCCACACAAGTGAGGTATCATTTTTATCGGGAGACGTGGGGGAACGCTGGGTGGAAGGAAATTCGTGGCTCCTCTCAGATTCCAGAACTTTCTGCCACAGAAATGTGAGGAACATGTGTTTTTTTATCCACATTTTGAGGTTTGCAAAGGATTCTGGGTAACAGAACCTGGTCCGAGCCACACAAGTCACCCCATCATGGATTCCCCTAGGTCTCTAGTTTTCAGAAATGCACAGGTTTGGTAGGTTTCCCTAGGCGGCGGCTGAGCTACAGGCCAAAATCTACAGGTAGGCACTTTGCAAAAAACACCTCTGTTTTCCTTCACCAATTTGGCTGTGTCCACGTTGCGCTTTGGGGTGTTTCCTGTCGCGGGCGCTAGGCCTACCCACACAAGTGAGGTATCATTTTTATCGGGAGACGTGGGGGAACGCTGGGTGGAAGGAAACTCGTGGCTCCTCTCAGATTCCAGAACTTTCTGCCACAGAAATGTGAGGAACATGTGTTTTTTTAGCCAAATTTTGAGGTTTGCAAAGGATTCTGGGTAACAGAACCTGGTCCGAGCCACACAAGTCACCCCATCTTGGATTCCCCTAGGTCTCTAGTTTTCAGAAATGCACAGGTTTGGTAGGTTTCCCTAGGTGGCGGCTGAGCTACAGGCCAAAATCTACAGGTAGGCACTTTGCAAAAAACACCTCTGTTTTCCTTCACCAATTTGGCTGTGTCCACGTTGCGCTTTGGGGCGTTTCCTGTCGCGGGCGCTAGGCCTACCCACACAAGTGAGGTATCATTTTTATCGGGAGACGTGGGGGAACGCTGGGTGGAAGGAAATTCGTGGCTCCTCTCAGATTCCAGAACTTTCTGCCACAGAAATGTGAGGAACATGTGTTTTTTTAGCCACATTTTGAGGTTTGCAAAGCATTCTGGGTAACAGAACCTGGTCCGAGCCACACAAGTCACCCCATCTTGGATTCCCCTAGGTCTCTAGTTTTCAGAAATGCACAGGTTTGGTAGGTTTCCCTAGGTGGCGGCTGAGCTACAGGCCAAAATCTACAGGTAGGCACTTTGCAAAAAACACCTCTGTTTTCCTTCACCAATTTGGCTGTGTCCACGTTGCGCTTTGGGGCGTTTCCTGTCGCGGGCGCTAGGCCTACCCACACAATTGAGGTATCATTTTTATCGGGAGACGTGGGGGAACGCTGGGTGGAAGGAAATTCGTGGCTCCTCTCAGATTCCAGAACTTTCTGCCACAGAAATGTGAGGAACATGTGTTTTTTTAGCCAAATTTTGAGGTTTGCAAAGGATTCTGGGTAACAGAACCTGGTCCGAGCCACACAAGTCACCCCATCTTGGATTCCCCTAGGTCTCTAGTTTTCAGAAATGCACAGGTTTTGTAGGTTTCCCTAGGTGGCGGCTGAGCTACAGGCCAAAATCTACAGGTAGGCACTTTGCAAAAAACACCTCTGTTTTCCTTCACCAATTTGGCTGTGTCCACGTTGCGCTTTGGGGCGTTTCCTGTCGCGGGCGCTAGGCCTACCCACACAAGTGAGGTATCATTTTTATCGGGAGACGTGGGGGAACGCTGGGTGGAAGGAAATTCGTGGCTCCTCTCAGATTCCAGAACTTTCTGCCACAGAAATGTGAGGAACATGTGTTTTTTTATCCACATTTTGAGGTTTGCAAAGGATTCTGGGTAACAGAACCTGGTCCGAGCCACACAAGTCACCCCATCATGGATTCCCCTAGGTCTCTAGTTTTCAGAAATGCACAGGTTTGGTAGGTTTCCCTAGGCGGCGGCTGAGCTACAGGCCAAAATCTACAGGTAGGCACTTTGCAAAAAACACCTCTGTTTTCCTTCACCAATTTGGCTGTGTCCACGTTGCGCTTTGGGGCGTTTCCTGTCGCGGGCGCTAGGCCTACCCACACAAGTGAGGTATCATTTTTATCGGGAGACGTGGGGGAACGCTGGGTGGAAGGAAACTCGTGGCTCCTCTCAGATTCCAGAACTTTCTGCCACAGAAATGTGAGGAACATGTGTTTTTTTAGCCAAATTTTGAGGTTTGCAAAGGATTCTGGGTAACAGAACCTGGTCCGAGCCACACAAGTCACCCCATCTTGGATTCCCCTAGGTCTCTAGTTTTCAGAAATGCACAGGTTTGGTAGGTTTCCCTAGGTGGCGGCTGAGCTACAGGCCAAAATCTACAGGTAGGCACTTTGCAAAAAACACCTCTGTTTTCCTTCACCAATTTGGCTGTGTCCACGTTGCGCTTTGGGGCGTTTCCTGTCGCGGGCGCTAGGCCTACCCACACAAGGGAGGTATCATTTTTATCGGGAGACGTGGGGGAACGCTGGGTGGAAGGAAATTCGTGGCTCCTCTCAGATTCCAGAACTTTCTGCCACAGAAATGTGAGGAACATGTGTTTTTTTAGCCACATTTTGAGGTTTGCAAAGCATTCTGGGTAACAGAACCTGGTCCGAGCCACACAAGTCACCCCATCTTGGATTCCCCTAGGTCTCTAGTTTTCAGAAATGCACAGGTTTGGTAGGTTTCCCTAGGTGGCGGCTGAGCTACAGGCCAAAATCTACAGGTAGGCACTTTGCAAAAAACACCTCTGTTTTCCTTCACCAATTTGGCTGTGTCCACGTTGCGCTTTGGGGCGTTTCCTGTCGCGGGCGCTAGGCCTACCCACAAAAGTGAGGTATCATTTTTATCGGGAGACGTGGGGGAACGCTGGGTGGAAGGAAATTCGTGGCTCCTCTCAGATTCCAGAACTTTCTGCCACAGAAATGTGAGGAACATGTATTTTTTTAGCCAAATTTTGAGGTTTGCATAGGATTCTGGGTAACAGAACCTGGTCCGAGCCACACAAGTCACCCCATCTTGGATTCCCCTAGGTCTCTAGTTTTCAGAAATGCACAGGTTTGGTAGGTTTCCCTAGGTGGCGGCTGAGCTACAGGCCAAAATCTACAGGTAGGCACTTTGCAAAAAACACCTCTGTTTTCCTTCACCAATTTGGCTGTGTCCACGTTGCGCTTTGGGGTGCTTCCTGTCGCGGGCGCTAGGCCTACCCACACAAGTGAGGTATCATTTTTATCGGGAGACGTGGGGGAACGCTGGGTGGAAGGAAATTCGTGGCTCCTCTCAGATTCCAGAACTTTCTGCCACAGAAATGTGAGGAACATGTGTTTTTTTAGCCACATTTTGAGGTTTGCAAAGGATTCTGGGTAACAGAACCTGGTCCGAGCCACACAAGTCACCCCATCTTGGATTCCCCTAGGTCTCTAGTTTTCAGAAATGCACAGGTTTGGTAGGTTTCCCTAGGTGGCGGCTGAGCTACAGGCCAAAATCTACAGGTAGGCACTTTGCAAAAAACACCTCTGTTTTCCTTCACCAATTTGGCTTTGTCCACGTTGCGCTTTGGGGCGTTTCCTGTCGCGGGCGCTAGGCCTACCCACACAAGTGAGGTATCATTTTTATCGGGAGACATGGGGGAACGCTGGGTGGAAGGAAATTCGTGGCTCCTCTCAGATTCCAGAACTTTCTGCCACAGAAATGTGAGGAACATGTGTTTTTTTAGCCAAATTTTGAGGTTTGCAAAGGATTCTGGGTAACAGAACCTGGTCCGAGCCACACAAGTCACCCCATCTTGGATTCCCCTAGGTCTCTAGTTTTCAGAAATGCACAGGTTTGGTAGGTTTCCCTAGGTGGCGGCTGAGCTACAGGCCAAAATCTACAGGTAGGCACTTTGCAAAAAACACCTCTGTTTTCCTTCACCAATTTGGCTGTGTCCACGTTGCGCTTTGGGGCGTTTCCTGTCGCGGGCGCTAGGCCTACCCACACAAGTGAGGTATCATTTTTATCGGGAGACGTGGGGGAACGCTGGGTGGAAGGAAATTCGTGGCTCCTCTCAGATTCCAGAACTTTCTGCCACAGAAATGTGAGGAACATGTGTTTTTTTAGCCAAATTTTGAGGTTTGCAAAGGATTCTGGGTAACAGAACCTGGTCCGAGCCACACAAGTCACCCCATCTTGGATTCCCCTAGGTCTCTAGTTTTCAGAAATGCACAGGTTTGGTAGGTTCCCCTAGGTGGCGGCTGAGCTACAGGCCAAAATCTACAGGTAGGCACTTTGCAAAAAACACCTCTGTTTTCCTTCACCAATTTGGCTGTGTCCACGTTGCGCTTTGGGGCGTTTCCTGTCGCGGGCGCTAGGCCTACCCACACAAGTGAGGTATCATTTTTATCGGGAGACGTGGGGGAACGCTGGGTGGAAGGAAATTCGTGGCTCCTCTCAGATTCCAGAACTTTCTGCCACAGAAATGTGAGGAACATGTGTTTTTTTAGCCACATTTTGAGGTTTGCAAAAGATTCTGGGTAACAGAACCTGGTCCGAGCCACACAAGTCACCCCATCTTGGATTCCCCTAGGTCTCTAGTTTTCAGAAATGCACAGGTTTGGTAGGTTTCCCTAGGTGGCGGCTGAGCTACAGGCCAAAATCTACAGGTAGGCACTTTGCAAAAAACACCTCTGTTTTCCTTCACCAATTTGGCTGTGTCCACGTTGCGCTTTGGGGCGTTTCCTGTCGCGGGCGCTAGGCCTACCCACACAAGTGAGGTATCATTTTTATCGGGAGACGTGGGGGAATGCTGGGTGGAAGGAAATTCGTGGCTCCTCTCAGATTCCAGAACTTTCTGCCACAGAAATGTGAGGAACATGTGTTTTTTTAGCCAAATTTTGAGGTTTGCAAAGGATTCTGGGTAACAGAACCTGGTCCGAGCCACACAAGTCAACCCATCTTGGATTCCCCTAGGTCTCTAGTTTTCAGAAATGCACAGGTTTGGTAGGTTTCCCTAGGTCGCGGCTGAGCTACAGGCCAAAATCTACAGGTAGGCACTTTGCAAAAAACACCTCTGTTTTCCTTCACCAATTTGGCTGTGTCCACGTTGCGCTTTGGGGCGTTTCCTATCGCGGGCGCTAGGCCTACCCACACAAGTGAGGTATCATTTTTATCGGGAGACATGGGGGAACGCTGGGTGGAAGGAAATTCGTGGCTCCTCTCAGATTCCAGAACTTTCTGCCACAGAAATGTGAGGAACATGTGTTTTATTAGCCAAATTTTGAGGTTTGCTAAGGATTCTGGGTAACAGAACCTGGTCCGAGCCACACAAGTCACCCCATCTTGGATTCCCCTAGGTCTCTAGTTTTCAGAAATGCACAGGTTTGGTAGGTTTCCCTGGGTGGCGGCTGAGCTACAGGCCAAAATCTACAGGTAGGCACTTTGCAAAAAACACCTCTGTTTTCCTTCACCAATTTGGCTGTATCCACGTTGAGCTTTGGGGCGTTTCCTGTCGCGGGCGCTAGGCCTACCCACACAAGTGAGGTATCATTTTTATCGGGAGACGTGGGGGAACGCTGGATGGAAGGAAATTCGTGGCTCCTCTCAGATTCCAGAACTTTCTGCCACAGAAATGTGAGGAACATGTGTTTTTTTAGCCACATTTTGAGGTTTGCAAAGGATTCTGGGTAACAGAACCTGGTCCGAGCCACACAAGTCACCCCATCTTGGATTCCCCTAGGTCTCTAGTTTTCAGAAATGCACAGGTTTGGTAGGTTTCCCTAGGTGGCGGCTGAGCTACAGGCCAAAATCTACAGGTAGGCACTTTGCAAAAAACACCTCTGTTTTCCTTCACCAATTTGGCTTTGTCCACGTTGCGCTTTGGGGCGTTTCCTGTCGCGGGCGCTAGGCCTACCCACACAAGTGAGGTATCATTTTTATCGGGAGACATGGGGGAACGCTGGGTGGAAGGAAATTCGTGGCTCCTCTCAGATTCCAGAACTTTCTGCCACAGAAATGTGAGGAACATGTGTTTTTTTAGCCAAATTTTGAGGTTTGCAAAGGATTCTGGGTAACAGAACCTGGTCCGAGCCACACAAGTCACCCCATCTTGGATTCCCCTAGGTCTCTAGTTTTCAGAAATGCACAGGTTTGGTAGGTTTCCCTAGGTGGCGGCTGAGCTACAGGCCAAAATCTACAGGTAGGCACTTTGCAAAAAACACCTCTGTTTTCCTTCACCAATTTGGCTGTGTCCACGTTGCGCTTTGGGGCGTTTCCTGTCGCGGGCGCTAGGCCTACCCACACAAGTGAGGTATCATTTTTATCGGGAGACGTGGGGGAACGCTGGGTGGAAGGAAATTCGTGGCTCCTCTCAGATTCCAGAACTTTCTGCCACAGAAATGTGAGGAACATGTGTTTTTTTAGCCAAATTTTGAGGTTTGCAAAGGATTCTGGGTAACAGAACCTGGTCCGAGCCACACAAGTCACCCCATCTTGGATTCCCCTAGGTCTCTAGTTTTCAGAAATGCACAGGTTTGGTAGGTTCCCCTAGGTGGCGGCTGAGCTACAGGCCAAAATCTACAGGTAGGCACTTTGCAAAAAACACCTCTGTTTTCCTTCACCAATTTGGCTGTGTCCACGTTGCGCTTTGGGGCGTTTCCTGTCGCGGGCGCTAGGCCTACCCACACAAGTGAGGTATCATTTTTATCGGGAGACGTGGGGGAACGCTGGGTGGAAGGAAATTCGTGGCTCCTCTCAGATTCCAGAACTTTCTGCCACAGAAATGTGAGGAACATGTGTTTTTTTAGCCACATTTTGAGGTTTGCAAAAGATTCTGGGTAACAGAACCTGGTCCGAGCCACACAAGTCACCCCATCTTGGATTCCCCTAGGTCTCTAGTTTTCAGAAATGCACAGGTTTGGTAGGTTTCCCTAGGTGGCGGCTGAGCTACAGGCCAAAATCTACAGGTAGGCACTTTGCAAAAAACACCTCTGTTTTCCTTCACCAATTTGGCTGTGTCCACGTTGCGCTTTGGGGCGTTTCCTGTCGCGGGCGCTAGGCCTACCCACACAAGTGAGGTATCATTTTTATCGGGAGACGTGGGGGAATGCTGGGTGGAAGGAAATTCGTGGCTCCTCTCAGATTCCAGAACTTTCTGCCACAGAAATGTGAGGAACATGTGTTTTTTTAGCCAAATTTTGAGGTTTGCAAAGGATTCTGGGTAACAGAACCTGGTCCGAGCCACACAAGTCAACCCATCTTGGATTCCCCTAGGTCTCTAGTTTTCAGAAATGCACAGGTTTGGTAGGTTTCCCTAGGTCGCGGCTGAGCTACAGGCCAAAATCTACAGGTAGGCACTTTGCAAAAAACACCTCTGTTTTCCTTCACCAATTTGGCTGTGTCCACGTTGCGCTTTGGGGCGTTTCCTATCGCGGGCGCTAGGCCTACCCACACAAGTGAGGTATCATTTTTATCGGGAGACATGGGGGAACGCTGGGTGGAAGGAAATTCGTGGCTCCTCTCAGATTCCAGAACTTTCTGCCACAGAAATGTGAGGAACATGTGTTTTATTAGCCAAATTTTGAGGTTTGCTAAGGATTCTGGGTAACAGAACCTGGTCCGAGCCACACAAGTCACCCCATCTTGGATTCCCCTAGGTCTCTAGTTTTCAGAAATGCACAGGTTTGGTAGGTTTCCCTGGGTGGCGGCTGAGCTACAGGCCAAAATCTACAGGTAGGCACTTTGCAAAAAACACCTCTGTTTTCCTTCACCAATTTGGCTGTGTCCACGTTGAGCTTTGGGGCGTTTCCTGTCGCGGGCGCTAGGCCTACCCACACAAGTGAGGTATCATTTTTATCGGGAGACGTGGGGGAACGCTGGATGGAAGGAAATTCGTGGCTCCTCTCAGATTCCAGAACTTTCTGCCACAGAAATGTGAGGAACATGTGTTTTTTTAGCCACATTTTGAGGTTTGCAAAGGATTCTGGGTAACAGAACCTGGTCCGAGCCACACAAGTCACCCCATCTTGGATTCCCCTAGGTCTCTAGTTTTCAGAAATGCACAGGTTTGGTAGGTTTCCCTAGGTGGCGGCTGAGCTACAGGCCAAAATCTACAGGTAGGCACTTTGCAAAAAACACCTCTGTTTTCCTTCACCAATTTGGCTGTGTCCACGTTGCGCTTTGGGGCGTTTCCTGTCGCGGGCGCTAGGCCTACCCACACAAGTGAGGTATCATTTTTATCGGGAGACGTGGGGGAACGCTGGGTGGAAGGAAATTTGTGGCTCCTCTCAGATTCCAGAACTTTCTGCCACAGAAATGTGAGGAACATGTGTTCTTTTTAGCCAAATTTTGAGGTTTGCAAAGGATTCTGGGTAACAGAACCTGGTCCGAGCCACACAAGTCACCCCATCTTGGATTCCCCTAGGTCTCTAGTTTTCAGAAATGCACAGGTTTGGTAGGTTTCCCTAGGTGGCGGCTGAGCTACAGGCCAAAATCTACAGGTAGGCACTTTGCAAAAAACACCTCTGTTTTCCTTCACCAATTTGGCTGTGTCCACGTTGCGCTTTGGGGCGTTTCCTGTCGCTGGCGCTAGGCCTACCCACACTAGTGAGGTATCATTTTTATCGGGAGACGTGGGGGAACGCTGGGTGGAAGGAAATTCGTGGCTCCTCTCAGATTCCAGAACTTTCTGCCACAGAAATGTGAGGAACATGTGTTTTTTTAGCCACATTTTGAGGTTTGCAAAGGATTCTGTGTAACAGAACCTGGTCCGAGCCACACAAGTCACCCCATCTTGGATTCCCCTAGGTCTCTAGTTTTCAGAAATGCACAGGTTTGGTAGGTTTCCCTAGGTGGCGGCTGAGCTACAGGCCAAAATCTACAGGTAGGCACTTTGCAAAAAACACCTCTGTTTTCCTTCACCAATTTGGCTGTGTCCACGTTGCGCTTTGGGGCGTTTCCTGTCGCGGGCGCTAGGCCTACCCACACAAGTGAGGTATCATTTTTATCGGGAGACGTGGGGGAACGCTGGGTGGAAGGAAATTCGTGGCTCCTCTCAGATTCCAGAACTTTCTGCCACAGAAATGTGAGGAACATGTGTTTTTTTAGCCACATTTTGAGGTTTGCAAAGGATTCTGGGTAACAGAACCTGGTCCGAGCCACACAAGTCACCCCATCTTGGATTCCCCTACGTCTCTAGTTTTCAGAAATGCACAGGTTTGGTAGGTTTCCCTAGGTGGCGGCTGAGCTACAGGCCAAAATCTACAGGTAGGCACTTTGCAAAAAACACCTCTGTTTTTCTTCACCAATTTGGCTGTGTCCACGTTGCGCTTTGGGGCGTTTCCTGTCGCGGGCGCTAGGCCTACCCACACAAGTGAGGTATCATTTTTATCGGGAGACGTGGGGGAACGCTGGGTGGAAGGAAATTCGTGGCTCCTCTCAGATTCCAGAACTTTCTGCCACAGAAATGTGAGGAACATGTGTTTTTTTAGCCAAATTTTGAGGTTTGCAAAGGATTCTGGGTAACAGAACCTGGTCCGAGCCACACAAGTCACCCCATCTTGGATTCCCCTAGGTCTCTAGTTTTCAGAAATGCACAGGTTTGGTAGGTTTCCCTAGGTGGCGGCTGAGCTACAGGCCAAAATCTACAGGTAGGCACTTTGCAAAAAACACCTCTGTTTTCCTTCACCAATTTGGCTGTGTCCACGTTGCGCTTTGGGGCGTTTCCTGTCGCGGGCGCTAGGCCTACCCACACAAGTGAGGTATCATTTTTATCGGGAGACTTGGGGGAACATAGAATAGCAAAACAAGTGTTATTGCCCCTTGTCTTTCTCTACATTTTTTCCTTCCAAATGGAAGACAGTGTGTAAAAAAGACGTCTATTTGAGAAATGCCCTGTAATTCACATGCTAGTATGGGCACCCCGGAATTCAGAGATGTGCAAATAACCACTGCTTCTCAACACCTTATCTTGTGCCCATTTTGGAAATACAAAGGTTTTCTTGATAGCTATTTTTACTCTTTATATTTCAGCAAATGAATTGCTGTATACCCGGCATAGATTGAAAACCCACTGCAGGGTGCAGGTCATTTATTGGCTCTGGGTAGCTAGAGTTCTTGATGAACCTATAAGCCCTATATATCCCTGCAACCAGAAGAGTCCAGCAGACGTAACGGTATATTGCTTTTGAAAATCTGACATTGCTGGAAAAAGTTACAGAGTAAAACGTAGAGAAAAATTGATGTTTTTTTCACCTCAATTTCAATATTTTACTTTTTCAGTTGTTATTTTCTGTAGGAAACCCTTGTAGGATCTACACAAATGACCCCTTGCTGAATTCAGATTTTTGTCTACTTTTCAAAAATGTTGCGGTTTCTGGGATCCAGCGTTGGTTTCATGCCCATTTCTGTCACTGACTGGAAGGAGGCTGAAAGCACAAAAAATCGTAAAAATGGGGTATGTCCCAGTAAAATGCCAAAATTGTGTTGAAAAATTGGGTTTTCTGATTCAAGGCTGCCTGTTCCTGAAAGCTGGGAAGCTGGTGATTTTATCACCGCAAACCCTTTGTTGATGCCCTTTTCAGGGAAAAAACCACAAGCCTTCTTCTGCAGCCCATTTTCCCAATTTTTTTGAAAAAAACGAAATTTTCACTGTTTTTTGGCTAATTTCTTGGCCTCCTTCTGGGGAACCCACAAAGTCTGGGTACCTCTAGAATCCCTAGGATGTTGGAAAAAAAGGACGCAAATTTGGCGTGGGTAGCTTATGTGAACAAAAAGTTATGAGGGCCTAAGCGCGAACTGCTCCAAATAGCCAAAAAAAGGCTCGGCACAGGAGGGGGAAAAGGCCTGGCAGCGAAGGGGTTAAACTTGGCCTTTGTTTATAACCTTGACATTTGTAGATCCTTGCTCTTTTAAAGTTCGTTTTTTCTTTGACTTTAATATCTTAAACAAGAACCTTGTAAACATAAGATTAATTCATACATTAACTCTGTAGCCTTGCCGACTTCCACGGGAACGGTCTACTATCAAACTCTTCGAATAAACCTTGACAATATTTATCCGTTTTCTGTAATATAATCTTCAAATGTAATTTTACCTCACAGGAGTTTCTGTTCTGAAGCGCGCTCTCTCTCCACACAGCTGATTCCTGTCAGACCTCAGTTGAAGTGCAAGGCTTCCAGCTGGAGAGCTCGTAACCTAGCAACCAACCGATTGCAAGACTAGAACTGTAACTAACCTTCAGGACTCACAGCGGCCATCTTGGATGTTCTCTTCTTGATTCTTCCTTTGAAATAAGCGCAAGATTACTCTGCAAACCTTCTTCCAGTTTGGGCTTTGCTGTCTCCACTGAGGATATCTCTTTGCTTTTCTCATGCACTTCTTTGATTTGACTTGGCAAGTTTGTGTGGTCATGACAGTACTCCCCCTCAAGGAACAGTTCTCCAATTTAGGTTTGCTTGGGTAGGTTCTATGAAGGTTTCTCACTAATCTTGAAGCATGTACATACTCGTGCGGCTCCCAGGATCGTTCCTCTGGACCATAACCTTTCCAATCAATTAGATAATAAAGCTGGCCCTTACGGATTTTGGAATCTAAGATTTGATTGACCTCATACTCTTCTGCAGAGCTAATCTGGATAGGAATTGGAGGGGAGTCTTGAATTAAATTTGGAGGACTGTTCTTTAACAAGGAGACATGGAAAACAGGATGTATCTTTAGATGAGCTGGCAACTGCAATTTAACTGCCACTGGATTGATCATCTTGTCAACTTTGAATGGGCCTATAAATCGTGGCTGAAATTTCCGATTTCCTTTGAGACGTAAATGACGAGTGGATAACCAAACTTTGTCTCCTTTCGAATAAATGGGGCTCTCTCTTCTTTTTCTATCAGCCTGAGTCTTATATGAGTCTTTTGCTTGAATTATGTTTTTTCTAGCCCTAACTAACGTGGTCTGCAAATCCCTCACCATCTCTTCTACTGCAGGCACTGAATCATCTTCTTTGCCCAACATTACATTAGGATGTCTACCATGGTTCAGATAAAAGGGTGTGAACCCAGTGGTGGAATGAACAGCATTATTGTAAGCAAATTCAGCTGCCCACATCAACTCGGGCCATTCCTTCTCTTTATCGAATAAATTGAGTCTTAAATACTGTTCTAACTCTTGATTCACTCTCTCTGTTTGCCCATGGGTTTCAGGATGGTAACTGGTAGAGTAACGAGAATCAATTCCTAATCTTTTACTAAAGGCCTTCCAAAAGCGAGAAACAAATTGGGACGCCCTGTCTGAAACTAGAATTTTTGGGATACCATGGGCACGTACTATGTTTTGTGTAAACAACTGTGCAACCTGTGGGGCTCGAGGGATTTCTTTCAAAGGAATGAAATGCGCCATTTTAGTGAAAGTGTCTACAAAAACTAGGATAGTGTAAAAACCTTGGCTACTAGGGAGGTCCACTATAAGATCCATAGTAACAGTATGCCAGGCATGGGGTGCAGTGGGCAAAGGTCTTAACAGACCTTGTGAAGCTGTTCTATTTGATTTCCCTCTTTGACATTTGTCACAAGTTGACACATAGGGGGTCATTCTGACCCTGGCGGTCAGTGTTAAAGCGGCGGCCAACCCGCCAACATGCTGGCGGCCTAAAAATATGAATTCTGACCCTGGCGGGAACCGCCAACACAGGCTGCCGCTTTTACACTCCGACCGCCACGGCGGTACAAACAAACAGCGCGGCGGTCGCCGCCAACAGGCAGGCGGCAGACAATGTACCGCCCACCCTATCACGACCCACCAATCCGCCACCTTTTCCGGGGCGGGAGCCCCGCCGATAAAAACACGGCGGAAACAGACATCTCCAATGGAAAACGCTTACCTCGACACACTCCACGCGGAATCGGAACAGCATGGAACCCGAACTCCACATCCTCCCAGCCATTTCCTTCCTGCTCTTCTTCCAGGATCACGAACCTCGCCGCAGACGACAACGGTGAGTACTGCACCTACGACACAGGGGAGGGGGGAGGAGGAAAGGTTACGGGCACACACATACGCCACACACCCACCCCCACCCTCACCCCCACCGAAATACCTACACACCTATGCAGATGAAAAAGTCAGAGTGACACCCCCAACCCCCCCAAAAACAAAGACAAAAGGCAATGAATGTAAAAGTAGAACCATATTATTGTAACAATAAAGTATAGCGACCCTAGCAATATATGAAGAATGAATCGACATCTAGAACTCTATCCATACCAGTAGCAAAAGTCCGGCCCAGTCATTCAAAGTCCAAATGTCCGTGGGCCAATGTGCAGCAACACATGGGCAAAGCCCACACACGAGATCGAGTCCATTGGAGAGAACACTGCTGGGGCATCACTAAAATAAAAAGACAGGCACCTCAGGGGGAAGGGGGGGCACCTCAGCCACATGAGTGAACGACGCCAGATCCACGAAGGGCCTTCATGCCCACTGTGGCATCCTGGGGAGTGCAAAGCCACAGTCTCACAAGTCTCTACAGTGGGTGGATTGCCCACTGTGCCATCCTGGGGAGTGCAAAGCCACAGTGTCACAAGTCTCTACAGTGGGTGGATTGCCCACTGTGCCATCCTGGGGAGTGCAAAGCCACAGTCACACAAGTCTCTACAGTGGGTGGATTGCCCACTGTGCCATCCTGGGGAGTGCAAAGCCACAGTCCATCAGGTGGATTACAGAGACCACTGGTCATGGAGGAGGCATGGTGGGCAGAGTGCGTCGTGAAGGCCTGCCTGACACAGAACCGGGACTGCCAATGGGCCAGCGGTGCTTGACAGGAAGGGCCCAGTGGAGCGGTGCTTGACAGGAAGGGCCCAGCGGAGCGGTGCTTGAGATGAAGGGCCCAGCGGAGCGGTGCTTGAGATTAAGGGCCCAGCGGAGCGGTGCTTGACAGGAAGGGCCCAGCGGAGCAGTGCTTGAGATGAAGGGCCCAGCGGAGCGGTGCTTGACAGGAAGGGCCCAGCGGAGCAGTTCAGAGACGGCGGTGCCCAGCGGAGTGGTGCTTGAGATGAAGGGCCCAGCGGAGCGGTGCCTGAGATGAAGGGCCCAGCGGAGCGGTGCTTGACAGGAAGGGCCCAGCGGAGCGGTGCTTGAGATGAAGGGCCCAGCGGAGCGGTGCTTGACAGGAAGGGCCCAGCGGAGCAGTTCAGAGACGGCGGAGCCCAGCGGAGCGGTGCTTGACAGGAAGGGCCCTGTTCAGCGGTGCTTCTCACGGCGGGGCCCTGTTCAGCGGTTCTGGTCACGGCGGGGCGCTGTTCAGCGGTTCTGGTCACGGCGGGGCCCTGTTCAGCGGTGCTTCTCACGGCGGGGCCCTGTTCAGCGGTTCTGGTCACGGCGGGGCCCTGTTCAGCGGTGCTTCTCACGGCGGGGCCCTGTTCAGCGGTGCTTCTCACGGCGTGCCCCTGTTCAGCGGTTCTGGTCATGGCGGGGCCCTGTTCAGCGGTGCTTCTCACGGCGGGGCCCTGTTCAGCGGTCTGGTCATGGCCGGCCCCTGTTCAGCGGTTCTGGTCACGGCGGGCCCTGTTCAGCGGTGCTTCTCACGGCGGGGCCCTGTTCAGCGGTTCTGGTCACGGCGGGGCCCTGTTCAGCGGTGCTTCTCACGGCGGGGCCCTGTTCAGCGGTTCTGGTCACGGCGGGCCCCTGTTCAGCGGTTCTGGTCACGGCGGGGCCCTGTTCAGCGGTGCCTGTCTTGTGCTTCCAGTGAACCACACCTGGCCAATACTTGCCGCTCAGTCTGCATCGGACCTTTCCGTTGCGGGGCCCTCCTGTGATGGAGTCCTGGGGCCCTGGCTCTCCTTCGATACCCCCGGAATGGGGCTGGTGGGGCCCTCATGGCCAGGTCGGCTGCTCCCTGACTTTTGCTCCTTGCTGCCCTTGCCCTCCTTGGCAGACTGTCCTTGGCCCTTGGCTCCCTTACCCAATGTGGCAGGTGACGGTGCAAGGCTACCCTCCTTGGGGGCAGGCGTATCAGGCCTGTCGCGCCTGCCCTTCAGTTTGGTCCTCTTCCCAGGGCGGGGGGCTGGCTGTGCCTTTGCTGCTGGACGATGTCCCAGCCCAAGGAAAGGGCGGACTCAAAAAACCAGGCACGACGTTCTTTGGAGTTGCTGGGCTGGTGGTGGCTGAGGTGTTTGTGGAACTCTTACGGGATGGAGGGGGTGGGTCAGGTGAGGAAAAGAGGTCCACCTTAGCGAGGAAAATTTTCTTTGGAGCCATGGGAAGGGTGGCTGGAGTGGGTATGGGAGTGGAGGAAGAGGATGTGGTTGTAGGAGAGTCAATTGTGCTGTCTTTGGGTGCAGGTGCTTGGCCAGGAGGCTGACGTGAGGTGGATGGCTGTTGTTTGGGTGCCTGCCTGCGTTTGTGTGGTTGGGAAGCGGGGGTGACAGACACACTGGGAGAGGACACAGGGGACGTGTACATGGCAGTGGGGGTGGTGACTGCACGTGTGCCGACTGTACTGGAGGGTGTGCTGGTGATGGGTGCAATGGCTGATGGTGGTGTGCTTGCAGGTGTGTGTGGAGACGTCACAGGGAGGGAGGAGGGAGACGAGGAGGTGGGGGACACAGAGGAGGTAGTGGCTGTTGGCATGTCTGCATCTGGATGTTGCTTGGGTGAATGCTTGTGTGTCCTGTGGTGCTTATGTCTGGATGAGCTGCCCTTGGGTGTTGAGGTGTGTGCAGGCTGGTCTGTAGGTGTGGATGGGATAGGCAGAGGAACAGGGGAGTGGGACTGGGTGGAGGGAGTCAGAAGAGGGAGGCTGGAGACAGGTACCATCGCTGCCGTCAGTCCTGAGGCCAGAGCGTTGAACGATCGTTGATGGGCAGCCTGACCCGAATGAAGGTCCTCCAGGTATGCATTGCTTTGATGCACCTCCCTCTCCACACCCTGGATGGCATTCAAAAGGGTAGACTGCCCAACAATGATGGTCCTCAGGAGGTCAATGACCTCCTCACTGAGGGCAGCAGGGGTGACTGGGGCAGGGCCTGAGGTGCCTGGGGCGAAGGAGATGACCGGCTTCCTGGCCTTGCGGGCACGGGCCGAAGGCCGAGGGGCTTCTGGGAGGGCGGAGCTGGTGCGCTGGGTGGCGGCTGTACCTGTAGGATCGGTGGGCACGGATGTTGCCGCCACCGCAAGGGAGCTCCCTTCCGAGGATGTGTCGGTGTCGCTGCCGTCTCCACCGGTCCCCGTGGTGGAGCCCCCCTCGCCCTCCGTCTCACTGGTCATGTCGGAGTCCGTTGCATGGCCCTCCGGGGCCATGTGAGATGCAGCTCCCTCTTGCGCCGATGCCACTTCTACTCCGCCTGATGATGCTAATGCACACATTCACAGTAAAACAAAGAAAATGGGGGGGTGGAAAACATAAAGACAAGTTGAGTGCATGCATTGGGGACACCGTTGGCGGAGAGGACAGACACAGAAGCCCCCTGCACTACGCTGCACACTTGGGGTACACTACTCATTCACTGGGACATGCCCTACAAGCCTATGGGCGACAACTGCCCACACAGTATACACTGGTCCATGAATCGCGTTACTAGGCACCCTACAGAGGTGGGGGGCGGGGGCACAGGACCATACTTCACGGACGGGCCTATCCTACAGAAATCGCCTTGGCCTAGGGATACCCACAGCCCTCCTCCCCCACCCAGGCACCTCCACTGCGCGCAAAATAGCTGAATGTGCTGGTACTCACCCCCATGTGTCTGCTGTGATGTCCTCAAGCGCCCATCTAAATCGGGGTAGGCCACCGCCAGGATCCGGGACATCAGGGGGGTCAAGGTACGACTGGCACCCCTCCTAGGTTGGGAGGCCATCCCCAGCAGAGCCTCCGCGGTCTTCCTGCTCCCGCGGCGGATGTCCTCCCACCTCTTGCGGCAGTGGGTGCCCCTTCTGGTGTGGACCCCCAGGGCCCGGACGTCCTTGGCGATGGCACGCCAAATGTCAATCGTCTGATGGGCGCTGACCTATGTGACATGTACAGGGGGGGAAGAGAAACATCATCACTTTTCTGCATGCTCGATGTGAGTGGCCCCCCCTCCCCAACCTTGCCATGTGGCTCATGCTCTCATCTGTCGTGCCATGCATTCGTCATTCGCTGCCCTTCCCTCCATCGTACATCCTCCCCACTCAGCCCAGGCATTGTGCACTATGCATTGCCCCCCGTGTACTCACCTGTTGGTCTGGAGGCCCGTAGAGTAGCGCATACTGGGGGAGGACCCCGTCCATGAGCTTCTCCAACTCCTCGGAACTGAAGGCGGGGGCCCTTTCCCCAGTCGCAGCAGCCATTGTCACTTCCAGACCGAGGTCACAGCAGCACTTGCAGTATAGGTCCTCTCCTGTGGATGCTCAGGTCTCGTGTGATCAAGCCGAGAGAAAATGACGGTTACGGCCACGGCGGTGCGTGCCGCGGCAGTGCGTGCCGCGGCGGTGCGTACCGCGACCGCCGGCGCTCACCGCCATTGGCTCCTGAAACCCATAGGGTTCAATGTTGTCCAATGCGGCTTTGCGCCGCGGACTGCGACCGCCTACCGCCACGGTGTGCCACGCTTGCACAATGACCTCACTTCACATTGTCACACTTCACAGGTCAGGCAGCCGCCATTTCAAGGGCCCACATGGCTTCATTCCTACTGCATCACACATACCTAGGCCTTGCACCGACAATCATACTAGCCATTCAATCCCGAGAGATTCGTGTACTGTGCATGCTGTGGGCACTTACCTGTGGGTTGCTTGACTCTGTGCTCCATGTTGTCCTTCCTAGGCATCGTCCGCTGGGACTTGCGAGGAGACGGAGGAATCTTCCCGTGTACAGACCGCTGGTGGACCTGTCGACAATGGAAGAAAGACACGTCATACTCACCTACAGACTCAACCGTGCCACTATACAGGAACTGTGTGCACAGCTGGAGCCAGACCTGATGTCACCCATCCGCCAACCCACAGGGATTCCGCCTCTAGTGCAGGTGCTGTCAGTACTGCATTTTTTGGCAAGTGGATCATTTCAAACTACCGTGGCCATTTCATCTGGGATGTCTCAGCCTATGTTTTCAAAGGTGTTGTCCAGAGTGTTGTCTGCCCTGATGAAATACATGCGGAGCTACATCATTTTCCCTGAGGTGGGTGACTTGCCTACAGTGAAGGGTGATTTCTATGCCCTTGGACACATTCCCAATATCATTGGTGCCATTGATGGTACCCATGTGGCTTTGGTTCCCCCAAAAGACGATGAGCAGGTGTACAGGAACCGTAAAAATTATCATTCGATGAATGTCCAGGTGGTCTGTTTGGCTGACCAGTACATCTCCCATTTAAATGCCAAGTTCCCAGGGTCAGTGCATGACGCGTACATCATGCGAAATAGCAGCATCCCTTATGTGATGGAACTGCTACAGAGACACCGTGTGTGGTTAATCGGTGACTCTGGTTACCCAAACCTGCCTTGGCTATTGACCCCAGTGAGGAATCCCAGGACCAGGGCAGAGGAACGGTAAAATGAGGCCCATGGGCGTACTAGGAGGGTGATTGAGCGGACCTTCGGCCTCCTGAAGGCCAGGTTTAGGTGCCTGCATATGACTGGTGGATCCCTAATGTACTCACCAAGGAAGGTGTGTCATATCATCGTGGCCTGCTGCATGCTTCACAACCTGGCTTTGCGACGCCAGGTGCCTTTCCTGCAGGAGGATGGTCCAGATGGTGGTGTTGTGGCCGCTGTGGAGCCTGCGGAGAGTGAAGAGGAGGAAGACGAAGAGGACGACACAGACAACAGGGACAGAGTGATACTGCAGTATTTCCAGTGACACACAGGTAAGAATCTACTCCTGCATTGTATTATATCTGTAACTGTAGTGGCTTTCTACTGTCTGACCTTTCACCCCAATGTATGGTAACTCAGTTGTTTATATCACTTCCTATTTCAGTGATCTGATCCCCACGGAGTGTCCTCTGGTTTTTTTCCCCATGGACTACCGCTGTGTGACACTGGTATGTTGTCATCACAATGTAACTAGAAATGTTTTGTTGGTTATATCGAATACATTTGGTTTAAATAAATAGATAGCAGAATCCAGTTGGTTAATGTGCAATAATTGTGTTTATTGAAGTTTTAAAAAAGGTGTATAGTTCAAACAGGGTGATGATGGAGGCATGTCCATGGCAGTGTCCAGACTGTCGTTCCTACAGGTCCATTGTCCATATGCCTGTGGAAGGTGGAGCAGGGGCAGTTCAAGGTTGGACAGGGTAAACAAGTGGGACAGTGGGATGACATCCGGGGGTTTCCGTGCATGGCGGGGGTCTTGACATCCTACTCTGTCTTCTTCCTCGATCTCAGGCCTTTCTTGCGGGGTGGTTCTTGTTCTGCAGGGGGTGGGGTCCGGGAGGGCCGTTGCTGTTGTGTCGGGGCCTCCTGACCACTAGCGCCGGCGGAGGTGGTGGGCTGTTCTTCCTCCATGCTAGTGGCAGGGGCCCTTTGGGGGGCCACATGGTCCCGCAATGTGGTGACAATCTGGTTGAGTGCCACCACGATTGTACCCATTGCGGAACTGATGCTGCGCAGTTCTTCCCGGAACCCCATGTACTGGCCCTCCTGCATGGCCTGGATCTCCTCGAACCTGGCCAGGACCGCCGCCATCGTCTCTTGGGAGTGGTGGTACGCTCCCATGATGGTGGTGAGGGCCTCTTGGACAGTGGGTTCCCTAGGCCTGTCCTCCCTCTGTCGCACAGCAGCCCTCCCAGTTCCTCTTTGTTCCAGGGCCTCTGTCCCATGGACGGTGTGCCCACTACCAGTGCCCCCAGGTCCCTGTTGTTGTTGGGGTTGTGGGTTACCCTGGGTGCCCTGTACTGGTAGACACACCGCTGCTTGACCTGTCCTGGAGACAGAAGCATGGGCCCGCTGGGTGGGTGCTGTGCTGGTGTTTCCTGAGGGGTAGGTCTGCTGTGGCCTGTGGCTGACTGAGGGTAACCGACTGTCCAGAGGTCCCCGATGGTCCGGATGGTCATCAGGTTCTAGGTCGACAGAGCTGCTGTCATCACTGGGGGCCTGTTCTGGGGGTGGGATGGACAAATCTGGACCCTCCTGGCCGGTGTGTTTGCGTTCGGGCCCTGCAGGGGTAAAAGAATATGGTTATTGCTTTTGTGTGTGCCGTGGCGTCCAATTTGTGGGTGCCCTTGTCCCCAAGTGCTTGCAGTCCCATGTGTGTGGAGTTATGAGGGTGGTTTGTGGGGGGGATGGGTATGTGCAGGGGTCATGCTTAGGTGATGGGTGTCCATGGTTTGTGTTGGCATTCAGGGGTTTGGGTTGGGTTGGGTGGGTTGTGCTGGTGAGACATTAACAAGGAGTATGTGTGCTGGGGAGTTAGGGGTGAGGGTGGGGGTGTGGGTTGGCATGCTGGTGGTTGGGGGGGTAAAGTAGTTGAGATTAGACTTACCAGAGTCCATTCCTCCGCCTACTCCAGCGAGGCCCTCAGGATGCAGGATGTTCAAGACCTCTTGCTCCCATGCTGTGAATTCGGGTGGAATGGGTGGGGGTCCGCCGCCAGTCTTCTGCACAGCGATGTTGTGTCTTGACACCATCGACCGCACCTTCCCCCGTAGGTCGTTCCAGGGCTTTCGGATGTCTTCCCGATTTCTGGGATGCTGTCCCACAGCGTTGACCCTTTCGAAGATCCTTTGCCATAGCTCCGCCCTCCTGGCTATTGTGGTGTGCTGCACCTGTGTGCCGAAGAGCTGGGGCTCTACCCTGATTATTTCCTCCACCATGACCCTGAGTTCTTGGTCCGTGAACCTGGGGTGTCTTTGGGGTGTCATGGGGTGGTGTGGATGAGGTGTGGGGTGGTGTTTGTGGTGATGAGTGTGGTGGTGTGTGGTGTTTTGTGCATAGATGTGGTGTGGGTGATGATGTTGGGTTCCTGTGTGTGTTGTGGTTTGCGTTCCCTGTGCTCTCTCTCTGTGTACTGCGCCTTGTCTCTGAATTTCGATTTGTGGGGGTTTGTGGGTGATGTGGGTGTGTGTTTTATATGGTGATGGGTGTGTGGGTGTGGTGTGTGTATGTGTATCAGGTGTGTGTATTTCGAATTGTCCAATGTGGCTGTGTTTTGTAAATGTGTGTGTATTTTGACCGCGGCGGTGTGTACCGCCAATGGGATACCGCGGTTGAAAGACCGCCGCGTGGATTCGTGGGTCGTAATGGCATGGGCATGTTTGTGTTGGCGTGACGGTGGAGGTTTGGTCATCTCCAGTTTATCGCTGACCGCTGATGAGGCGGCCTTCAGTGGATGTCGGGTTTTTGGCGGTTTGGCAGTTGTGGGTCAGAATGACCGTGGCGGTTTACCGCGGCCGCTGCGGTATGATGGCGGTCTTCTGACCGTCGGTAAGAGTCTTTTACCGCCAGGGTCAGAATGACCCCCATATTGTCTTATCTGAGTTTTCATTTTTGGCCACCAAAATTCTCGTTGTATTAAATTTTGAGTCTTTTGAATTACTTTGTGTCCAGCCAATTGATCGTCATGATAAGCCTGAATACTTTTTTCTTGCAGCTCCACAGTCGGAACATACAGTGCGCCTTTAAAGTATGGCAAACCTTTTTTGATTTCTCTTCCTTGCCCTTCTTTGGACCACTTCAGCATTCCTTTGAATGTTAAGTTTTCTTGAATTTCTTTGGTTAAATTTTCATACAATATGGCAGATATGAACTTCTCTTGTGGAATAATCAATTCTTTTTCTGGAGGCTCTTTAACTGCACCGGTATCAATTCGAGATAGAGCATCTGGCTTCCCATTTACTTTTCCTGGTCTGAAAGTGATAACAAAATCAAAGTCTGCAAAATATAGGGACCAACGCAGTTGTCTAGCTGTTAGATTTCGAGCTGATTTTAAAAACTGTAAATTTCGGTGGTCCGTGTAAATGGTCACTTTATGCTTAGCTCCCAAAATGTAATGCCTCCCATGGCAACATCTGAAGCATCTGCCTCCACATAATATGGCTCATCTGGATTGGGGTGTAGCAAGATTGGAGCTGAGACGAAGGAATTCTTCAAAAAATTAAAAGCATTTTCAGCTTCTTTTGTCTACTCAAACTTCACTCCTTTCTTCAACAATCGAGTAATGGGTGTAACTGTTTGAGAAAAATTGGATATGAATCTTCGATAAAAATTAGCGAACCCCAAGAAACTCTGGATCTCTTTGACATTGCAAGGAGAAGGCCAATGTTGCACTGTCTTTATCTTGGCAGGATCCATACTAACTCCTTCTGGTGACAAAATGAATCCTAAGAACTCAACTCGTTCCACATGAAATGCACACTTCTCCAATTTTACATAGAGATGGTTTTCTTGCAACCTTGTGAGGATGGATCGAACATGGGAAATGTGCTCCTGTAGATTGTCGGAAAAGATTAAAATGTCATCTATATAAACCACTTCAATCCGGTCGAGGAATTCTCATAATATATCATTAACGAAATGCTGGAAGGCAGCGGTAGCATTGCATAACCCATAAGGCATCACTTGATATTGAAATAATCCGTATCGAGTCCGAAAAGCGGTTTTCCATTCATCCCCTGAAGCCACTCGGATCAAATGATATGCTCCTCGCAGGTACAATTTGGTGTAGATTCTAGCATTCTTTACTTGATCTAATAAAACTGACACTAAAGGCAGTGGGTATCGATTCTTGATGGTAACCTGATTGAGGGCTCGATAATCAATGGAAGTTCGAAGACTCCCATCCTTCTTTGGTATGAAAAATAGTGGGGATGACACTGGAGATTCAGAAGGACGAATAAAACCATTAGCAAGATATTGATCCAAATACTCCTTTAAATGTTCATTCTCTGCTTCGGTCAATGCGTATATTCTGCTACATGGCAATATCGCACCTGGCTCCAGTTCAATTTTGCAGTCGTAGGGTCGATGTGGTGGCAATTTCTCAGCCTCCTTTTCATCAAAAACTGCGACTAAATCCTCATATTTTTGGGGGATTTCTGCTGTCTTTAGTGCACAGATCATTGAAGAGTGTGATGATAAACAGGCCGCTTGGGACTTGGTGGACACTTCCACTCCATCATGAAAGCAATTCTCTTTGCAGTAAGAGGAATTCATCTTAATCGTTCTTTTGCTCCAATCAATTTGTGGATTATGTTCTGTAAGCCAGGGCAGACCCAAAATGAGTTGAAATTGTGGAGCATCTATCAAATTAAGGATTATCTGCTCCTGATGTCCACCGAAACCTTGCATCTGAATTGGTTCGGTCTCATGGGTAATGGGTCCTGAAGAAAGATTGGTTCCATCCACTGCTCTTACTGCTTCCAAAGTAGATTTCTTGATAAATTGAATACCCATTTTACGAGCGTATTTGATATCACAGAAGTTGCCCGGTGGCTCCAGAGTCTATCATAACTGAGATCCCTTGAATTTCCTTCTCAAGGGTCTTAACTGATACTGTTTGTACCAAATGTGGCGCTGCAGTTTGTAAGGTATTCGCCACTCGTTGATCTAAAGGAGTTGTCTTGGGTTCTGCTTTCATCAGGGCAACTCCATCTACTGATGAAGCTGGCCTTTTCCCGACTGAAGAGCTTTGGGTTTCTTGGAACAGTTTTTAACAAAATGCCCAGATGCACCGAAATATAAACATAGTTGATTCACTCTTCTTTTCTCTTTTTCTTCCTTAGATAAAGGACCTCGGATGGAACCAATTTGCATTGGTTCTTCTATCGTTATCCCTTCTCCGGCTCTCGTATGATCATTTCTTACACGATCAATTCTCAGGGGAAATGGTCGATACTCTCTTCTCTTTTCTGCTCTTCGTTCAGTTAACCGGTGGTCAATCTGTAACACAAGATCAATTAACTCCGAAATTTCGGTGGGTCTATTTGGAACTTGTGCTAAGGCATCTTTCAATTCATCTCTCAGTCCACGATAAAATATGGCGGCTCTTTTTTACTCCGGCCAGGCAGTCTCTACAATGAGTTTATTGAAATGAGCCAGATAGGCTACTAGATCTTTATTACCTTGCCTGATTTCCAGTAGTTCATTGTCAGTGGCTTGAGCTGCAGTTCGCCGATCAAATATTCTTAAGAACTCTTCCTTGAAATGTTGGAAATTATCTAAAACAGGATAATTTCTGGAAATTATTGGCATGGACCATGCGGCCGCATCTCCTGTCAGATAAGACAATATAAATGCCACTTTGGACTGGTCTTCGGAAAAAATGACTGCTCTACATAAAAAATGCAATGAGCATTGGGTCAGAAAAATCTGCGCCTTATTTGGATCCCCACCGAAGCGCTCGGGTTGAGCCAAAGGAATAATAGGGGAAACCGCATGAATTACTTGAGTGGATATACCTGCAGACTGTGAAGGGCTAGGGATTTGTGAAAACACAGATTCATTTGATTTAGCGGTGTTCCCTAACTCATTTATTCACTGTTTTATTTGGACTGTTTCTTCCAAAACGGTGGCTAATGCTTTTATATCAATTACTTCTGCCATTCTGCTCAGGAGGAAATCTGTTTTGTCCCTAAAATTAGGGTGAGGGCACTTCAATCTGTCAGGATACTTCAATTCGATTTCCTCAGAAGCAGAAGATAACTCCTCAGTCCTGACCCGAGCTACTCACAACGAATATTAATCCTTCGTGCTGAGTACCCCGGAGGGGGAAAGGGGAATGGGATGGTAGAGAGACTGCCACAGAGATGATGAACGCCAGTACTCAGTCTGCCTCTTCACATCTAAGATTGGATACAGCACCTGCAAGAGTCACAGTCGCAATTACTAGGGACATACAACATGAGTTTTTCACTTTCTACTCTCAACACTTAATTCTCTTTAATTCTATTATTTCTTCACTCACCCTGAGTTCTCTGTAGCCTTGCTTCTCTCTATAAATGATAGCTCTTTTTAAAAAAATGCTTATTACTGATTCTGGAAGAACTTCTCAACCTTTGTTAGAGATTGGTTTTATGTTGCTATATATATATATATAGTTGGTGATAATGCGTTCTTCAAATCAGCTGATGTTATTTAATTTCTCCTGTCTTATTGTGACTTCTGTCAATACTTGTATTTGTAAATGCTTGTTTATTAAAGTTCGTTTCTCCTTTCTTACTTCGACATTTGTTGATAACTTGTATTTGTAAATGCTTGTTTATTACAGTTAGTTTCTCCTTCCTTACTTCGACACCTGTCGATAACTTGTAGTTGTAAATGCTTGTTTATTTAAATTTGTTTCTCTTTTAAACTCTATTTTGGTTTATTACCATTGAATTTGTAAATGCTTATTTGTTAACAGTTCGTTTCTCCTTTAAACTTGGCCTTTGTTTATAACCTTGACATTTGTAGATACTTGCTCTTTTAAAGTTTGTTTTTTCTTTGACTTTAATATCTTAAACAAGAACCTTATAAACATAAGGTTAATTCATACATTAACTCTGTAGCCTTGCCGACTTCCACGGGAACGGTCTACTATCAAACTCTTCGAATAAGCCTTGACAATATTTATCCGTTTTCTGTAATATAATCTTCAAATGTAATTTTACCTCACAGGAGTTTCTGTTCTGAAGCGCGCTCTCTCTCCACACAGCTGATTCCTGTCAGACCTCAGTTGAAGTGCAAGGCTTCCAGCTGGAGAGCTCGTAACCTAGCAACCAACCGATTGCAAGACTAGAACCGTAACTAACCTTCAGGACTCACAGCAGCCATCTTGGATCTTCTCTTCTTGATTCTTCCTTTGAAATAAGCGCAAGATTACTCTGCAAACCTTCTTCCAGTTTGGGCTTTGCTGTCTCCACTGAGGATATCTCTTTGCTTTTCTCATGCACTTCTTTGATTTGACTTGGCAAGTTTGTGTGGTCATGACAAGGGGCAAGGCATCCATCTGTAGCAGATGGTGGCCTACTTGGAAGGCATTCATAGTGTAATGTCTGGTCTACAGAGATTTGTTCAGGCCCTGGCCTCCTCCCTCAACACAGCCTCCCATTCCCCCAAGTCTAGTGTCCCTTCTCCCTCACACATTCAAATACCCTATTCCCCCCGTCCAAAGCACATGCATACATTTACACTCACACACCCATACAGACCCTAGCAGCAAAACCACACAGGTACAAACACAAAAAAACAGGCATGCATCCAAACAGACAGACACAGCACCCACCACCACCATCGACTCTGTCACTGCCATAAACACCACACTCACCACTGACAATACCACATCCACTCATTCACACCACTCACCATCAGATTCCTACACAGCACAGATAACACTAGACAAACATGCACACAACATACCCCCACCACCACAGCCACAGCCCTTACAGACAACACCTCACCTATGTGCATCCCTCCATTAAATCCATTCACACATCACACACAGCCACATCTGCTGTCACAATCCCATCAACATACACAACACCCACACCCAGCATTTCTACAGCAGCAACATCCACAGATAAAATATTCACTTCATACACACCCAAAAAAAAAGAAGCCCACATGCAGACACCTAATACACACCACATTTAGTAGTCACACCCATACTTGCAGCACATTCACCTGCCACACATGAATCTGCATCCACAACAGACCAAAGCACATCAAACCCAGTCACTCCCTCTCACTCCATAACCCCACCCTTCCCATTCCCACTCCTAAGTTCCCTCTTGAAGACCCTTCCTTTTCCCTGGATCAACCCAAACCTAAATTCCCAACTCCCCAAAAGGTTCCTACCACCCCCACTCCCAAGACTATCCTCTTCCACATCCAAACATCCCCCTGTTATCCACTCATCTGCCCCTTCCAGATCCCAAGGTACCCCTTCTAAATGTTTTTCCATCCCTTCAACTTTCCATACCTCCTCTCCTAAATAAAGATCCACCCCTTCCTCTTCCAAGCCCACCACTTCCCATATCAAATCCACCCCTCCCAAACCCTAATGACACCCTCTCAAATGAGAACTTTGAGGTGCTTGCCCTGCCCAATGGATGCCCCTTTGTGAGGAGGTTACCCTGGTAGTGTTTGATGAGGCAAGTTTGGAGGCAAAGCAGTGTGCACATCACAGTTGTGGTTTGGCTGGCCATTTGCCTATAAATTTGAAGCAGTTTTTTGCTTGTAAGAATTTTAAAATATGTTTTTTTCTGGGACAAATTAGTCCTTGTTTTACTTTATTCTAGCTAATTTTGAGACACTACCAATGTTACATTAGTTAGATTGTGACACAATGTCATTGTGTCTACACATTATGGCAGGTTATATTCCACATATGTTTATTGTGTACTTTGTTATGGACATGCACAGATTGTCATGGTATGTGCTGGTGATAGGCTTTTCTTGGCAGGTATTTATGATGATGCTCAGAACTTGCCCAAACTAATGTCTGGGCTTCGTAGCTTTGGGATGTGGGACTGCAGGTGTGTTATTTTCACCCTTAATGGTGATCAATGTGAACAGGTTTGTATACTTAGGGGGTCATTCTGACAAAGTCCCGCCGTCAGAATACCGCTGCGCGGTCAAAAGACCGCCGTGGTAATTCTGAGTTTCCCGCTGGGCTGGCGGGCGACCGCCAGAAGGCCTCCCGCCAGCCCAGCGGGAAACCCCCTTCCATGAGGATGCCGGCTCCGAATGGAGCCGGCGGAGTGGAAGGGGTGCGACGGGTGCAGTTGCACCCGTCGCGATTTTCAGTGTCTGCTTGGCAGACACTGAAAATCTTGCTGGGGCCCTGTTAGGGGGCCCCTGCAGTGCCCATGCCATTGGCAGTGCCATGGGCACTGCAGGGGCCCCCAGGGGCCCCACGACACCCGTTACCGCCAGCCAGGTTCTGGCGGTCAAAACCGCCAGAGCCAGGCTGGCGGTAAGGGGGTCGGAATCCCCATGGCGGCGCTGCCTGCAGCGCCGCCATGGAGGATTCCCTAGGGCGGCGGGAAACCGGCGGGACACCGCCGGTTTCCCGTTTCTGACCGCGGCTGTACTGCCGCGATCAGAATGCCCAAGGATGCACCGCCAGCCTGTTGGCGGTGCATCCGCGGTCCCCAGCCCTGGCGGTTTTTACCGCCAGGGTCGGAATGACCCCCTTAATCTTTGGGACCACTCCAGGAACTACATAGGTCAAGGGGCACTGTTTCATGGATGTATATGTGGGATGTATCCAAATTGGACTAGTCATTGTTGTGTGTGGTTTTTCAAATGGTAAAGGGTTAATCTATTCTTGTGCATTGTGAACCTAATTTGGCTTCACTTCTTCATCTGATGTATGTTGGGTATGTGTTGACTGTTTTTTATTTATCCACGCCTCGAGGGTGATTGATTGTCATGGGTTTTTATCTTCTTTGTGTGACGTATCCATTGTTTTGTGTGTATCTTACACCTATTTTAGTTGTGTGTGAAGAATACAGTTACTGATATATTTGTTTTAATATTTTGCACTTACACATTGCACACATATGCATGGCACTTGGTGATTCTATTGGTTGTCCCTGATATATTTTAAGCTAGAGGGCCTGTGCATATAGCTGTTTTGGGGTATGGGCAAAGTGGACTGTGGCCCAGGGACCCAGACTTTCATGGGCGCCCCTGACTGAGCCAACCCTGTTCTGCATAGGGCATTCACATGATGTGCTTGCATTAATTCATAGGTGGATTATTTAAAATACCATGTTAAAATGGGAGTGTTTGATGTGCCTAATGGGTGAGAGTCTATTGCAGTTATGTAGCATAGAAAGTGTGTTTCTGTTCCATGCAACCTCCCTCCCTAAGTTTATTATCTATCAATACTGGACGTAGCATGTGAAAAGTTGTAGGGTGGCACAGTGAATATTTGCTGTGATATTAGGAAGGACCTGCTGTATCATAGACACACATCACTATCCATGATAATTATTTGGGCACACTTTTGGAATTTAGAAAAGTGTGCCTGCTCAGTGTCAGTGATCTGGCTAAAGAAGGCCTCAGGGAGGTGACTTGGGATCAAACATTATAGGCTGTTCTGGACAGGGACCCACAAAATAGGTTTGGCCCAGGACACCTATAAACTTTATGTTGCACCTGTCTATTCATCTATTCACTGAAAAGTCAATAGGAAAGGGTGAGAAGAGGGCTTACTGTTGGTTGCGTCCAAGATTGTGTGTATTTTTGGTGTCACCAAGCATTAGCGCAGGATGTATACAATCAGCTCCATGGTGGCAGAGGATGTGTGCAGGTGACTAAAGGTAGATTTCTGCCTTTTATAGCTTCCTCTCTGCCAGCTCAGGTGGAGGTTTTGCCGCTGCAGTCACTTTGGCAGAAAGGGGCATCATGATTGGCCTGGCGGTGGAACTGGTGGTCCGTCCTCTGACATATCCATTATCCTCTACTGCCGCTGTTGCAGTCTGAAATTTCCTAGCAGTGATGGCAGTGCCACGGCGGCCTTTCGTCTATGTCCCGCTTGATTCATAATTGGGGGGGTCAATCAATCAGCAACATTTATAGAGCACAATTTATCCTCCAGAGGGTCTCGAGGGTGGTCTGCTGAGTTGGTGATCAGGGAAAACAGCACATTTCGACGGTGGTAACCTTTCTGCCAAACTCCTAATCAGGCCCATAGTTTTAAGCAGGAATTGAGCAGATAGTTGTTGGAAAGGTAACCATTTTGTGGTGTTTCCAGTATATGACAGAATTACGTTTTTTGCAGGTTTCATTTGATGGCCCAGTGGAGTGATTGTATTTTGTCAGTGAAGATGCTGGCAATGTTGGTGAAGGTGGGTGAGTCAGAGGGTTCGGGGATTCAATTTGGCTTGTGTTGTGCCGTCTGATTTTAAACAGAGGTCTAACCAAGTTTTAGGATTTTTTTGATCCGACTTTTAGGTTGGTGTGCTTAGGGTATAAAATGAGGGTCAATGAATTTCTCATCCTTTTTTTAACAGTTGGAATGCAGCACACAAACAATAATAAAGTGATGGCCATTTACCCTTGGCCTTTCCTGAGCATCGTGTTACGCCAGATATTACACAATGCATACTGTGCGCAGGGCTTGTATTTAGGTTCGCCCTCCCACCCCTTTTAGGAGCTTGGTGGATCGCTCCACATCAGCTCTATGCATTGGCTGCTAGTGACATGACAGGTTGACAGATGACACAGACGGGCCTACTTGACCTAAGACTCGCTAGCATTGAACCCTACATGTATCAGCGTTTCACTTGCAGAGTATTTGGGTTTAGTGGTTTGTAAAGAAGTGTCCCAGTATTCCTCCACTGCACTCTGATGGTGCTCTTTCATCTCCCTGGTGTCTGGACATTCATGACTACGCTAGAGTACCCACTGATATAGGAGGAGTGGAAATGTTTCCCTTATCTTCCTGTGCTAGCAGAGAGTAGGTCTTCTAGAGTACAGCATGTCAGGTGCTGAGAAATGAGGAGCTTTGCAGGAGAATGTCTCCTTAAGAAAAGAGCCAGGATGCATTGGGAGGAAAATATAGGTTAATTACCTGTGCTCTTACTGCAGTCTTGGAGAAGGAAGAGACCACATGACCCAAAGGAAGTGCTGAACAATAATTTCAGAGCCATGAGATAGCACTGAGTGGTGTTAGCTGGCCTGTCTCTGTCCAGAGGAGCTATCCCTACTGTGCTTGGCATCTTGACCTGACTTAGGACTGGCCTCTAGGAGAGATGAAGTGATAATTTAGGGAGCAGTGGAAATACCTTCACAAGTGGAACTGGCTAGCTGTGGGCAGAGACAGGACTTAATTTGAGAGCAGAGCCTTCAGAAGCTGCAGAGCTGTAGTTAGACACACATGCTCAACCTGCACTTCAGTTACCTTGTTATCAGTCCTTTGTGCTTCACTACTTTCCAGGCTAGGTACTTGACTGGCCTGAGGTCCCTTGCCTGCTCTCATGCTGTAAGCTCTTTCTTATATGTGGCAGACAGTAGCCCTTTTCATTTTTCTACCCCAGTGTTTCATCACCCTCTACATGACAACTTGTGTTCACTTTGCCTTCTCTGTGTCTTCCTTGCTATTTCTTTCTTACTACTTGATCACCTTGCAACACTTTTTTGCCATGAATGGCACATTAGCACACCCCTTTTCACTTATTGCCACCCATTGCATTTCCTGAAGCATTGCATATCTCCTGTCCACTATCACACTTTCCTCTGATGTGATGTGTGCTCTAGGTTTCCAGGTGTCTTCGTGCTTTACATGTGCCATTCCCTGTCTTTCATCTGTCCTAGTCTTCTCCCAAAGACCTCGGGTACTTTCCTTATTCAGACCACAGAAACTCAGAGTCTTCTAGGTGAAGTCAAAGATCGAATTTATTGGCTGCAACCAAATGACAAGCGTCCTAGAAGTACAACAGCACGGTTTGTATGTTCTCAGGAGACTGTGTTTCAATGCAAAGTCAGGTTTCCTTATATACAGTTTTTTTAAGCTTCAGGCAAACATTCTTGACATTTTGGTTGGTCATTCACATGTTTTCACTACAAAGGAAAAAACAGTGTCATGATGAAACCTCATATTTCATGTCATCCAACCCATAATAAATTACCCGGCAAGGCCTAGTATTTTACATCAGATAAGTGTGGACCCCTAATAAAAACGGGCACCTCCCCCTCGTAAAGTAAGAAGAAGAAAAGAGCAGGTGCAGGTGTGAGCAAGTTAGGCAGGGTGTGTGAGCGATAATAAGGGTTTTATGGCCTGGTGTGCCTTGATTCGGCCACTGGGAGAGGGACTGACCAAACAGGTTTGGCCTGAGGCAATGGTTCCAGCTTGCCCAGGTCAGAGAAAAGTCAATCAAGGTGTACGTGTCCTTGGAATCAAATCTGACTGTATTATAAGCCTATGTGAGGGCAACTTTTAAAAATGGCTGCTGTGTATAAAATGGGAGCCACGAGTGCAGGACGAAAATGGCGATTTCGAGGTGAAAACGCTGCTGGAATTGAGCGAAAATGCTCATGCTTAGTGTACTAGTCATTATCGGTCTTTTGATACTAAAATCGTACTGCTGTGGCAAAGTAAATTACATGGGTCCGGAATTTTTAGAACCACAAACCCTCCTTTTGCCCTTACATAGGCAATAAACCTATTCTCATGCTAATCTGAGTCCAGGTCTATGTTTATAAGGCCATGGAGATGTTGCTGGAGCAAAATTCTAGTACTTGGTAACTCTCTCTGGACAGGTCTCCTTGAACATGAAGTAGCACAAAAGGCCACATATGGCAGGACAAAAATAAGGAATACCTCTATCTGCAGTAGGTGGCATAAGATCACACACCCAACAATTAGTGATGTTCACTACTAACTAGTGTTGATGCAGAAGCTGTACAAAAGAATTGCTTACGAATTCTGATCTTCTAACCTGCTCATGTTCAGGAAAAGGGTGAAAAGAGTGCAAAGAAACAATAGTAGGAAAAGACATAGGTTGGGAAGTGGGTTCAGAAGTCAATTGAGTAGAGAAAAACAATCCTACCCATAAATGACAACGTCATGTTTAAAAGACACTAGAAAACACGTTATTAAGAACATATAGACAACGGGAGAAAGTAGTGACCACTATGAAATAATAATTTTTCACAACCCTAACCAAAAAGCAAATCCTAAAATTATCTAGTAACATTTTTAGGGCTCCTCTGCATTTCAGTAATTTTTATATGTTCAGGTGGAACAGTGGTGACTCTCATCAATGCTCTAAGGTGAAAAGGGGTACTCTTTCCACAGAAAATGGACTTTATTCTGCTTTTACTAAACAGAATAGTACTTTAAAACAATGCCAGCAAAACAATCAGTCTCCTAACACCTAGTCTATACAATCACACGGAAACCTCTTGTGAAACCAACTATGCCCAGAGTCCGTTCAAAAAGCCTCTCTGGCAGGCTT
Organism: Pleurodeles waltl; assembly: GCF_031143425.1. Lineage (NCBI taxonomy): Eukaryota > Metazoa > Chordata > Amphibia > Caudata > Salamandridae > Pleurodeles > Pleurodeles waltl. The sequence continues at coordinate 601,212,045 of NC_090444.1, read as the reverse complement.
CTATTGTCCATCAAATTCTCTTTTGTTGTTTTCTTTCGCATGGGCCTCTCAATTCAGGCCTCTTCGTGAGAAAATACTGCTTAGTTGGAGTGCCCTCCTGGCAAACACCCACAGCTCACTCGAAAGTCTCAATGTCTTAAAGCAATGCACCAGTGTCTCTCCTCTGTGGCAGACACTACAAACAATGTGCTCTTCATTGATCAAGGGCACAAATCATCTCGTGCAGAGGCAAGCACCATTAATTGGGAAATAGCTCAAGCTCAGCAGCACTTTCAGACTCCAACACTCATTATTTAGTGTCAGAGGACGCTCAAGCTGCTCTTTCATGGGCACCACAATATAGTGCCTTTTTCCAAACTTGAAATCTCCGGTGCACTGCCCTTCTTCCGTTGGAGCAAAGAAAAGGGGGTGTGTGGCCAAAACTCAGGCCAAGGGGCTCAAGGGATTGCACACTGTCAGAGGTTACCAGCACATGACAGGTAGAGAAATGAAACCTCAAAACAGCTCTGCCATCAACAACAGGAATCCTTCTCTTTAGCTCTTTTACACTGAAACTTTGGTTTTGTGATGTCCAACGCCGTCTGATGGAGCAAGTATGATACCATGCGCTGGCGATCGCTGTCCAGCTTTGCTACTTTCTGGGTGCTGAGACTGTAGGGCCAAGACGTCCGTCTTTCATCTGTAGCTGTCACTGATGGGAATTAGGCTTAAATCAATGTCCTGCAGGTTATTATGACTTGATACCTGCAGAATCTAGTGATGTAGGAAGTGTGCCACAGCTGTTAGTTTCCTTCAATTTAGTACAAAAAAAACAGTTCATGGTTTTTAACAAGGGGACTGCAAGCAGGTGGTCTGCAATCTTCAAAGGAGTAGCCATACACCATGGGCATAAAATACAAAGACAAAGGCAGAAGGGCAAAACAGGGTCTGTAGCATCTTTAATTCAGTTCTCTCCATTATTCTCTGCCATCTATAGCTACATGAGAATTCTATCTGAATGGATTTCCTCACACAGTGGCATTGTCTAATGGGGTAAACACATATTTGCCTCAATGATTAAGTCTAGGTGTTCCTCCTTACCTTAGAACATCTCAATAGAGAAATCACATGATACCGATTATCAGGGATATGTAGAAACCTTCCTTTAAAAACTGTGCATCAGGTGCACTATGCAATACACAGGCTAATAGTCAAATGTGCAAACAAAAAGACAAGAACTAGAGGGTCCTGATATTTGCATGATTAGGACACATCTGATCCCACCAAAAATGAAAGTAGCAGGAACAGAAGGGAACCGAAAACCAAATTAAAATAGACATTGAAAATTCGTCATGTTCAAAAAGGTAAACATAAGATATCTCCTATTGAGATGGAAAACTTGTCTTACTATAATATTGAGTCAGTTAACCAGTCTATCGCTACCCTGACAGTCAGGCTGGAAAACATTGAAGCAGGCCTAAGGCAAATTCTTGAAAACCAGTCTGGTCATACCAAAGGGAATTATACATAACATGGGGGTCTCTGGTATATCACTGCAGTCTGGAAATGTGAACCTGAACAATACATCAATAATAATAAAAGGGCTGACTGGTGAAAGGAATTCGAAAAAGAGAAATGGGACTAGGACATAGCTAAAATCTCAATAACTAAGCATGATGCGACATTGGTCAGGGGAAGTAACAAAAGAAAAAATCTATAGGAAGAACAAAACAAAAAAATTATTTGGGTGATAGTCAGGCATGTGACACAACACCGAGAGTACGGGTGATACACAAAGGCCAAAGTTACACAAATTTTAACTCTACCGTTGGCGACTACAACATATACGGTACTCCTAGCTAATGTTTCAGTTCCTTCTTCAGGAAAAAATGAAAACCTGGTTTTCTTTTAAGGAACGAAAGCCATATGCTACTTAGGAAACACAACATCATTAACTAATGTAATATAGAAATTAGGCCACCTTGAGTCACAGATCTATAATTTCATCCTTAGGTCCAATCAAGGATACATAAATGTAGGGCTGCCTGTTCCTTTAAGGGAAGGGGCAGTAACGTGACTAACTGCAGGTGACACACTTTGATCCTGTATATCTCTTTTTATTTTCCTTCAATACCATTATAGCCAAATAGACATTCACTGGTGAAGTGTTGTCTTTTATGTTCACAGCATGAAATATCATTATCTGTGGAATTTAGTAACCAGAACAAGTTCAACCAACTGTTGCGTAGCGATGGGCATCGTCATGACCATCCCCTCACAACACAGGGGAGCTTGTAATAGTATCAAAAGCAGCAACAAACATGCAAAAAAACAAATAAAAAATAATAAAAACGCACAAAACGTCAAGCCATCAGATATACTTGCTGTGTATCAAGCACAAAAAGCATAGACAAAACAATAGCATGTGTGAATAAGCTGTGACACACAACACCATGTCATGTACTTTATGCACTGTAAACCTGCATCCCAAAACCCAATATTTGGGCCTGTTTAATTTGTCAGGTTTAAAATCCTTACCCTCCTTTTGCCAGTAGATCACCAGGCAATGGAAATCTGCTGTTAAATATAACTTTACTGTTTCTCTTCTAACATAAAGGACCAGCAAGAACAATTCATGATAGGACCAAATACATGAAAATACATTTCCATTACTTAACTGTTACCCTCTTGTCAGTTACTTCGCAACATCAAGCCACCTTAGTTTTACCTTTCTAAAAGTAAAAATTGTTACACTGACACTCCATATTAATTTGGCACCTACAATTTCCACTGTAAAAAAAAAAAAATCTCTATTTCCAGATTATTAAACTACATTTACTGTGAATAATTCACACACCTTAATAACACACATACCAGTTGTTAGAATAAATGCTTGTTGCAATCCCATGCAATGGTACATATTTCATCAACTTCGAATGAATGAACGTCTCAGTAGGCCCAGCTGAAGTTAGAACCTTCAACCTTGATATTAAAACAAGCCTTTGTACTGGCACATTGACTCATTGAATCATAAGAAGGCACAACCTGCAAATATATATCAAACCTAAATGTATGCATTTACTGAAGCCTGAGACACTTTAAAAAGTACTCTGAATGAAAGAAAATGCAGTTTAAACAGTGCTTTTGCCCAAAATCGACTTTGATATTTTAGGCATTAAAAAATCAATATCCTACAATTTTCTTGCATAATATGCATTACCAGAATGTCTATTACACAATCCATGAGTCAGCCATTGAAAATATTACTTATACTTTATAGAAATGAGCTTGTTTTGCTCCTGCGCCAAGGGAAAATTGCACATACAAATGTCATTTTAGCGGTGCAACATAACTTAAATTAAATTTTAATGTTAGGAGGTCATAGTATAGGTATTAAGCTTTATAAATATTAAAAAACGATTTTGAAAGGCACTTATTTTTTTAAATAATTTTTCCATAATTAATAATTTTCTTTAAAAAAAAATAAAAACCCAATTATTCTTTTTTTTGTGATAATTCCACATATAAAAGCAAGCTGCATCCCTTGCCTATTATTTGGGATACATTAACTCACAAGCCTAAACGCATAAGCCTAACTTGAAATGCTTCACATTTTGGCGCCACTTTCATTTAAAAGGAAGGTTATGCAAAATTCCACCCATGTTTAACTGGGAAAGTGCTGGCTGAATTGAACATTCCTATCAAATATACTGCAGCTGAAAAGTTTGCCTGTGAACATCTAATACAATGCTGTAAATTTATTTATTTTTTTGCAAAAATAGATAATTTCGTTTTTTTTTTGGGGCCCTATTTATATCTATTGAATGTGTTTTCTAATTTATTAAGCATTTATCGGCAGTTTTGTATATGTGCACAATTGCTCATTCTATAAATTAAAGAGCAACATATAGCTATGTTAGCACATCACATGGTTTATTTCTGGATTTTTTCTAAGTTTCTACTTAATATTAATTAACCAACATTTTACTTAACAAACTGTAAACATCAAGAAGACCCACAAACACACATTGAGCTCATTTCAGATATAAACAGAAAACACTCAGTACACATAATACAGCGCGCTTTAGCCATTTTTCATAAATAGCGCCGTCGCAATTTACTTACAGAACCGTTTGCAGATCCTAGTTGTAAGTCATATTTACAAGAAAAAAAAAAACTTTTCTCAATTATTTCCAAGAATAGCGGACCCATACTTTATTAAACGTGATGGGGCCCACTCCGTGCTTCACATATAGTTCATAGGTTGGAGTTCCAATCGGAGGAACCGGATATGAGTCCTCCAACCGGGAGTCCCTTTTACAACCAAGACAAAACAAATTTCCAAGTCTGCTAAGACCAGGCATCTTCGCTCACTAGTCTAGCTTCAAACTTCAAAGGATTATCGTTTACGATAGTCTCGTGAATACACGAGTCCTTCGGCTTTGGTACTTGCAAGTTCCAAATCAAAGTGATCCCAAAGGGATACCAAACCAAATGTCCAACTAAGGACCAAACCAAGTGTCCAACTAAGGACCAAACCAAGTGTCCAACTAAGGACTGGGAGACGCTCCACTTATACTTAACTGAAAATATCGATGACGTCACCAGAAGACTCGTCTTATCGTTTCGCTCTACCAAACATCAAGGGTCCAAATCAGGGCGATAGCCAGGGCAGCAGTCCTTCATAGCCGTCAGGAAGCGGGGAACCTCGCAACAAAGACTTTCGGACCACGTCGACATGCAGGGGTCGATGAAGTGGCGGCCTTCCTCCAGAATTTTCACACGAAGCTCCCCACGGACCTCAGGCTTGGACCGGTACCGCTGGTATCGCCCCACGTTGGGTGCCAACTGAGGTCTGGGTTTTTCAGAACCGGTACTGATCCGGTAACCCAGCTGTGCCAGGGTACACCCAAAGACCTCGGGTACTTTCCTGATTCAGACCACAGAAACTCAGAGTCTTCTAGGTGAAGTCAAAGATCGAATTTATTGGCTGCAACCAAATGACAAGCGTCCTAGAAGTACAACAGCACGGTTTGTATGTTCTCAGGAGACTGTGTTTCAATGCAAAGTCAGGTTTCCTTATATACAGTTTTTTAAGCTTCAGGCAAACATTCTTGACATTTTGGTTGGTCATTCACATGTTTTCACTACAAAGGAAAAAACAGTGTCATGATGAAACCTCATATTTCATGTCATCCAACCCATAATAAATTACCCGGCAAGGCCTAGTATTTTACATCAGATAAGTGTGGACCCCTAATAAAAACGGGCACCTCCCCCTCGTAAAGTAAGAAGAAGAAAAGAGCAGGTGCAGGTGTGAGCAAGTTAGGCAGGGTGTGTGAGCGATATGGCCTGGTGTGCCTTGATGCTATATGATTCGGCCACCGGGAGAGGGACTGACCAAACAGGTTTGGCCTGAGGCAATGGTTCCAGCTTGCCCAGGTCAGAGAAAAGTCAATCAAGGTGTACATGTCCTTGGAATCAAATCTGACTGTATTATAAGCCTAGGTGAGGGCAACTTTTAAAAATGGCTGCTGTGTATAAAATGGTAGTGCAGGACGAAAATGGCGATTTCGAGGTGAAAACGCTGCTGGAATTGAGCGAAAATGCTCATGCTTAGTGTACTAGTCATTATCGGTCTTTTGATACTAAAATCATACTGCTGTGGCAAAGTAAATTACATGGGTCCAGAATTTTTAGAACCACAGGAGGGACACCAGTGCTAGGTCAGATCACACCACTCATCATGAACCAGCAGAGTTGGTCCAGTTTTGGCAGACTGTGACAGTGTTATCACTCACTAGCACTAAATGCATTGTTCATTCAAGTATGGACTTTTTGGAGAGGAAAAGGCTTGGTGATACAGTTGTGCAGTATACAGCTTGTCATCAGTATGTGTTTGGTTTGCTGAGCATACTTTTATTCATTATAAAGTACAGTGGTGTATGGACAAAATATTGTTTTCAAACATAATTTGAGGTGCCATCTGTGTATTCATTTGTTGTTTTTGTACAGTGCTGACCCTTTCTCTTATGAGACCTGAATTGTTTTGTGGGTGATATAGTGATGCACGTCCTTGTTAGATCAATCTTGTCTCTGTTCTACAATGTGGGCATTTTGGTTAGTCATGTATCCCACATTAGGTCCCATATTTATAATTTTTTTGCACCGGTTTTGCATCATTTTTTGATGCTAAAACGGCGCAAACTTACATACAATTGTATTTTGGAAGTTTGCGCAACTTTTGCATCAAAGTGCGGCGCAATTGCAGCGCTAAAAAAGTATAAATATGGGCCGTGGTGTTCCCATGTTCTGAAATACTCTTATGCTGTTTTTCATAGTCCCTTGGCATGGAATGCGTTCAGGTTCATTACATTTTATTTTTTATAAGACCAGATTTTCATAGATTACCTAAATGTAAAGAGGTCTGTGTACATTAGTTTGGTGGGGCGGTTACACTACCTCCAATAAGCACCCTTTCTCAGGTTACTTCTCATCATAATTATTATCAATGAAAGGAACTCCAAGCAGGAGCAATGACTGTAGTGGCAAAGTGACATGTTGCATTGCTCCATGAGGAGACAAGGAGTAACTAAATAAATTAGTTGCTATGTTTAATATGATGCTGGGCCATCCCTCTCATGGAACATTTGCCTTTTTTATAGTTATTAATGCCCCACTCCTGCTCACAGTACCCTTACATCATAAAGGTTTGCCCAGGACAAGGTAATTTAGGTGCTTTTTTCTCTCTCTCCACATTGGATACTTATATCACAATTATCCAATTTGATGAACCTCATTGAATGCACATCAGAATGATGAAAGGCTGAGCCACCCCAAGTGGAGTTGGAATATCTGACCCCACACACTTCTCTTCAGTAAGCACATTAACTTAACCCAATAAGCTATCTTTCTGACATTTGTTAGTGGCTTCTGATGAGAGGGGAATCTTATCCATTTAAAGAGTCAAGGGGATATTTCAGGCAGTACTGTTGGGATGTAGCAGTTGGCTCACTGAGCTAATCTTCCTTGGGACCTCTGTACTGGGTCTCTCATTTGTGCATTCACAGAAATGCATTTATCAGAATAATCAGGCCAATTAAGTATTATGCCTGTTTTTTTTTGTTTGCTTTTGATATTTTTCTATTTTTCTAATACAACCCAGTGATCATGAAATCCAAGGAGACCTAGATATGAAGCCCCAAACTTTCTGGGAAATGTTGTTATTTGTTAATAAGTGTTTGTACTGCTACCCGTGCCTGTTTACTGTAGATTCCCTGTGTTTTGGGCAGCCTGGCCTTTTTAAACTGCTGTTTTTTTAGCCATGACTGTTTGAAATTTCCCTCCTAGTTTGTGGCAAAAGACTTCATAAAGCCGGCCCCCTCTTTTTTTAAGAAAAAAGGCTATATACACCTCAGTGGCTAAGCAGAGTGTGTTTAGGAGACTGCTTAATCTGTCTATGATTTAAATTGTGTTTAGAAACTGTCTGCTTCACTTGTTTTTGCCTTGAAAAACCCAAATATTTGAGTGTGTGTCAAGCAGTATTTCAGTTTTTTTAATCTCTCCCTTACCTGGGAAGTAGACTTTGCCAGTTTGGAAGTGTGGATTCAGCCTGTATGTATCCAAGGAGATTCTGAATAGAGCAACAGCCCTCCTCCTTACTTCCACAGGGGTTTGGGTTTCAGTTAACTTGGCCCTTATATACGTTTCTGTTGGTTTTTGCATATGTTGTTGTGGTTGGTTGCTGGGATTAGTATTTCTATCAGTTTAAGGATTACGGTTGGTGTTGTGATTGGTACTAGGGTTGATATTCCTATTGGTTTGTGATTTTAGGGTAGGTGTGATTGGTATTAGAATTGAGACTCCTATTGGTTTGTGATCTTAGGGTTGGTGTTGTGATTGGTACTAGGGTTGAGATTTCTATTGGTTTGTGATTTTAGGTTTGGTGTTGTGATTAGTACTAGGGCTGAGATGCCTATTGGTTAGTGATTTTATGGTCGGTGTTGTGATTGGTACTAGGGTTGGGATTCCTATTGGTTCATGATTTTTAGGGTTGGTGTTGTGATTGGTACTAGGGTTAAGATTCCTATTGGTTTGGGATTTTAGGGTTGGTGTTGTGATTAGTACTAGAGTTGGGATTCCTTTTGGTTCATAGTTTTAGGGTTAGTGTTGTAATATGTTGTCAGGACTAGGGGTATGATTAGTAAATAGGGCTGGGTCTCCCATTGGATGTGGGGTTTAGGGTTACAAATCTGATTGATTAGGGTTAGGACTAGGTTTCTATTGGCCAATAGGTCTATTTAGGGCTAGGGCTCAGGAAGTCTCAGCCCGGGCATCGAGGCTAAGGGTGGAGAGGACAAGGGTGTTTGCCTGTTTGGGCCTGCTAGGGCCTAGTGCCAGAAATGCTGCCCAATTTACCATTTACCAGAAAGGGCCTTACTCCCTACACATCCTTCAACATGCAAACAGATTATCAGCAAAGACATCCAACTCTTGCATCACAAACTGACACCATACAGTGTGCATACAGTGTGCAATGTCTCATCAACTAACACAAAATCCCACATACCACACCTATACACATATCCACCACAACTACAACAGTAAGACACCTTCGTTCTCACACCAAACACTACTCTGTCCATTTCCACTAATACAACCTGCCATCGTCCACACAACACAAAACCACATTATATATTACTGTCATCCATCCAGATACACACTTCCTGCTCATACAAACCAACAGCACTATCCTCTATTTGCTCCTGCCAGACCCCCTTTAATCATGACAATACCTAAACCTGGTCTTTCAACACACCATCTACAAACACCCTCTCTCTCTTTTCACCAATTACACACAACCGTACAATCTTTACACTCCATTCCACCACACATATTACCTCTTCCAGTGATCAAAGCTAACACAAACACCCCTGACCCACATCCATCACCTCTTACACACCCCATACACTCTTCTCCAAAACACATCAACACCCCTATAATATTGTAATACCACTCACTAGCACTAAATCTTTCACAGAAAACCACTACATCAATATCTCCTCTCACTATTCCATAAAAACAAACAAACCACACAAGTCAGCACATCAAAATAACACAAATGTTCATAATACCTTCCATCACACCCACTCCCACCCTCATGACTACACAAAGACTACAAATCCTTCCCAGTCTTTATTTCTACATTATCACCCTTCACAAACATCTACCACAAGCACCCAAACACAGCAACATTGATTTACCCGCCTCTCATCCATTGCAAAATTTAGAGTCTTACAATGTGATCCACATGCTCTTCCACCACCTCTAACCCATACTGCTTCCACACTGAACAGATGCAAACAAAATAAAAAACATGCCACTCTTACCAACTTCACATCCCCTTGTCTATTACACAATAAGGCTACTCTACAAAAAGAAAATACACCCATCTTGTCTCTCTCAGCCACCAAGTCCAGCACCAATACACACAGACCCAACAAAATGCATCCTGAGCCTGCTGGAAGAGGAACACTATAATGAAAAACAGGATTATTATGACCGTCACACAGTTATCACAACTAACAACTCACCTGCTTTAAGTTCTATATATACTGCTCACCCTTCTCCAAAAACAAAACAACACCGCCACAAACACACATTTTCTAAACTGCCTGCTCATAAATGCTTGATCACTCTCCAAAAACAAGCACCACATCAACGACCTGCTCACGGACACACAACCTGACTTACTATTCGTAACGGAATCATGGTTGGGAGATAACAAGGCCCCAGTGTTGGATGAAGCCATTCCTCCAGGTTATCAAACCATCACCCAAAATCGTATAGGCAAGAGAGGAGGTAGACTAGCTATGATATTCAAAAAAGCAATAAATCTCAGTAAAACAGACATTTCCATACAAGGTTGTGAGGCCCTCCTCACCAGATGCAACCCTACACCAACTTCCTCCTGTAATTTTCTCCTCCTTTACAGACCTCTACCTAATAACTCAACATTCCCAGACACTTTTCTAGATACAGTCTCAAACCTTATAACATAATACTCAAACCTAGGCATTCTTGGGGACCTAAACATTTGGTTTGTCAAACCCAATATGTCCCATCCAAAAGCTATCACCACTAGCCGAGTCACATTGAACCTACATCAGATTGTACACAAGCCCACACACATCGCTGGACACTTCCTAGATTTTTGCAAAGCCTGAACTAGTTATTGTTCAAAGCATCATGTGAATCACATGGTCATACCATCATTTGATAACTTTCCAACATAAAACACAAATCAACACACCCCATAGCAACTTACAAACATGCATCTATCGACCCTGGAGCAAACTCAATTTGGAAGACTTAGAAACACAACTAACAGCCAACACAGATCTAGATACAATTAATTCTGTTCCAAACCTTTATGAGTGACTACCAGAAGCTTTTGATATCCTAATACCACTGAGAAAATCTAACCAGGACAAGAAAAAAACAACACCTTGGAGAAACACCGAACTTAAAAATATAAAGTACCAAATCAGAAGGTTGCAACGGAACTGCTCAAAACAAACAACATTCAAGATAAACTTCAGCTACATAAACTTAACAGAATATGCAAATCATCAATAAAAAAAAGCTAAAGAAAGATACTACTTAGACAGAATTACAAATGCTAAAACTGCAACTAAAGAAATATATAAACTTCTCAATGAATTTTGAAAACCTGTATGCATGGAAGCCATCCCTGTACTCATGATTTCACAAACAAATTGGCATCTCATTTCACAACCAAGGCAGACACTTGGAATCCTATTTAAAACAGAAGAAAACCATCAGCACCAATCCCTTTCCTAAATTCCCCTCCAAGAATAAACCAAGCAAGCCTCTGCGTTCCTTCAAACAAATATCACAAGAGGAATTTATGGATTTGGTCAAAGCAAGCAGGCCTTCCAGTTGCCCTTCTGACCCTTGTCTAATTCCATACTTTCAGACTACCAAACTGGATTCTACCCAGAAAGAGGCTCTGAATCAGCACTCATAGCAATCTGGTATGATCTTAAAAACACAGTTGACCATAATGGAGTTGCTGCACTACTTCTCTTTGACCTCTCAGCTGCCTTTGATACTGTTGACCATGACACCCTAATTCAAAGACTTCACGAAGCTGGCATTGAAGGGACTGCTCGCGACTGGATTTTATACTACCTTCAAAACAGAACTAATATTATCTATTATACCCCATTCTCGTTCAAACCCTACTTCTCAAAAGCAGGGGTCCCCCAAGGGTTAATCATCTCACCAATGCTTTTCAACAGCTACATGATATCATTACCAGAACTGATCAATGATTTTCAACTCACATGCTACAACTATGCAGATGACACTCAAATACTACTTAAATTAGAATGCCCCAACGACATTGAAAACTCACAAATCTTCAGTTGCCTCAGAGCCATTGATCAGTGGATGACTTGGAGCCATCTCAAACTGAATGCTTCCAAAACGGAAATACTCACATGTGCCACTGGAAAAATTATAACCCACTGTACACTTGGCCTGACGATCTCGGACCACCTCCTCAACTATCCAAGGAAGTAAAAAACCTTGGAATTACCATGGACTCCAAGTTAACAATGAATGCCCAAGTGGACAAATTAGCATTATCAAACTTCATCACGTTTAAGACTCTGCATCGCATCTTCCCCCACCTCAGATTCCCACACAAGGTGCAGGCTACTATCTCTCTTGTATTATCCAAACTGGTTTATGGCAGTTGCCTCTACCATGGATCATCTCTATCAATTATGAAAAAACTAAAACTCAGCTGCCAGGTTACTATTACATGTAAAGTCACAAGCCCACATCTCCCCTGCCTTGCAAGCACTACACTGGTTACCAATTGCCAGAAGATCCATGTTCAAGCTGCTTTGTATCACCCACAAAGCTATACATAGAACAGGACCGCTTTTCATCAGAAACAAAATAACCGAATACATTCAACAAAGAAACCTCTGCTCAAGATTGGCACCCTGCCTTAAAACGACAACCATGCAAGAAAAAGACAATAGGTGGTACATCCTTCTCCGGCCAAGCAGCCAAACTGTGGAATTTATTACCCCCAAATATAAGATCCATGGATAACTATCTTGTCTTCAGAAGACTACTCAAGAGTTGGCTCTTTCCTTCATAACCACCATATTCAAACTGCAATGGACGGCATATGCCTATTTTGATAAATATTTATAATCTGATTATGCGTGTATTCTAGATGTGTATAGTTCTTTAAGAAATATGTAGAGCTGCTATCTCATAATAATAAATTATACACGTACTTCTTAAGCCTGTTTAATAAATGTATATTTACTCATGGTTAAATTTACACTGATTCCACATTCCAATTGGAATCTTCACTCATGATGCTTTTTAAAAATCCACCAGTGTCAGCTGTGCAGCCACTGAGCAAACCATCTTGTACTACCTGAGGAAGGCGTAAGCTGAAACGTTGTAGTAGAAATATAGTTTTGTTCTTTAGTGAGATCATCTGTTTGAGTCACTTCTTTCTTGGATATTACATTTTCTTGTGGCTCTTTGTATCCTTTGGGATCAGATTTTTGCCCTGGCTGGCTGTTGTTTTCTTGTGATCCTGCATCTTCCAGTATATATATATATATATATATTTATATAGGTGCATGTGTATGTCTGTGCGTGCATAGGTTTATATGTGTTTGTGTGTATATACATATATGTTTATATTATTCTATGCTTAACATGTTCATAGGTCATTGCATAGCTCCTAGATAAGTTGGTATATTAGATACTTATGAATCCCTGCTTTCGCTTCTTATATCACAATGATCAAATGTTAACTTATCTATTTAACAGCACGCATTTCCTTATTTAAAAATTGAGGAAAGATAAATGAATGTTAGAAAAGTACACTTATTAATTAACTTCAAATACTACACATCTTGAAAGTCTGTGTTTATACAATACTATTTTTCTCCTCATATTATTTTACCCATTATTATATTCCTTGTACATATATTCCCCTACTATGTATTTATATAGCTATTTATTTATTCCTCTTCATACTGTAATAGAGCAAAACAAACACTAATAAATAAAATAAAATCTATAAATAAAATTCAAACTATAAATCATTAAATTAAATTAAAAAAATAAATACATCAATATTTTTTAAATATATAAATAAAATAAGAAATAACTAAAGAATAATATAAATGTTACCCCTTTAGGCTTTACTCTGTCTTCCAATCACCCTTTGTCTCTATCAATCTATCCTCTATCACCACTCTAGCTCATCCCAACCCCATTCTACTACTTTCATCTCCAAGGGAGAGGGAAGCTCCTCTACCACATATAGCTCACCCCAAACCTCAGTTTACTACCAGGATCTCCCAAACAAACCTACTAAATTCTCCCTCATTTTTCTCACCTTCGACTCATCCAAAAACCCCTCCTGCTACTATGATCTCCTAACCCATTCCATAGACTCTTCCCTCTTCCAGCTCGCCTTCTCTCATCCCAAGCCTCATCCTATTACTATAAACTCCCAATTAACAGTTCTGGATTGTTTCCTCCTCATCCCTCCATTACTCTAGTCAATCTAACTAACAAACTCACATATCCCCTCCTCAGATTAACTCATAATAATACTAATACCGTACTCATATTTCCCTGTACTAATCCACCACTAATTCCTCTTGGGTTCCAGAGTAGCGTGCTACTTGCCGAAAAGTACTGTGATGCCTCATCAGGGGTAGCAAGCGCTATATAAATACAGTTACAATTTTCTTGATGTTTGTGATGAATAGCTATTTTGGCTACCCTTTTTTCAAACTTTTTAATCATATTTATGCAATAAACTCGACCATTTCAATTATTGTTTTGTTGATTTTTTTCTGCAGGGGGTGAACAACAGCACTCCTCTTTCAGTAAGGCTTGATCTCTGTGTCCATCCACACATTATATTGGGTCTATAATTCTCCTGCCCCATCACTTTTAAAATCCACCAGCCACCACTGCTTGTAAGCCCCTAGTAGAGTGGTGTACAATATACCCATGGTCTGTAAATTAAATGCTACTCATGGGCCTGCAGAACTTATTGTGCCACCTGCTTAAACAGCACTTCAAAACATGTCCCAGGCCTGCCACTGCAGCCTGAATGTGGCTTTAAGCTACCATGTCCACTTGGTATTGAAATACCCTTGCTAAGCATTAAACTCCCCTTTTATTACATATATGCCACCACTAAGGTAGGTCCTACGTAGCCCATAGAGCACAGTATTATATAATTAATAGGCTGGACGCATAATTTTTAGTTTTACAGATCCTGGCTGTGAAAAACATCTCAATTCATTTTTATTCATTTTTCACTATTGTGCGACCTACCCCTCCCATAGGATAACTTTTGGGATTCCTTATTACATTTAATAAGCTTAAATTTAGAATTGGGAGTGAGTAGGTATATCATATTTAGAATCTATAGAATGGTAATAATAAGCCCTCTTTAATGGTAAGGTCAGATTTTTCAGTACATTACAATTTTGAGACTACCACTTTTAGAAAATCTGCATTTTCCTGCCCTTTTTGTCTGCAAGCTGTCTTGGGTCACATGAATGAGTATAGCTGACATGTAGACTTTTAATTTCTCTCATACACTCACACAATAGAGGAATTAGGTGTGCCTCAACAGACCATCTGCAGGCAGGATGAGGGGTGGGTGGTGGCTGAGCACAGCCCGGCTTGCAACTGAATACGGTGTGCTCTGCAATAACACAAAGGGCCTAATGACCTCACACTCTCAGTGCAGCCAGCTTGGAGCCAGTGCAGTGGAACCAGCAAATTCCAAGCCCTTCAAAGAACCTTTCTAGAAAATTCTCCCATTTTCCAGAAGAAGGGGACGAGGATTTAAAAATAGGACCTTTAGACCCATTCGTCAGTCCGCTCCTGGACATGAAGGACTCTCAGAGGACTGCCTGCTGCATGACCTGCTGTGCACTCTGCAAAGCTGATGTTGCACATAGAAGGACTGCTTTGCTGCCTGGATCCAGCCTTGAATCCTAAGAGGCCAGCCCCACAGTTGAGCTCTGCATCTTCACGTTAACCCAGGATTACCAGAGTGACTCCAAGGGGTAGTTTACTTGCCTTCTGTTTAGTGCCACTGGGACACAAGAGGCTCCTTCCATCCTAAACCCACACCTGGACCCAGCTTGAGTGAGTCCTGAAACCCAAAGAGGTGTCCCATCAGTTTTGGACTCTTGGTTTTGGTGCTAAATGTACACAGAAGGCCAAATACCAAAACTGAGGACCAAAGATTTTGGGCAAAAACTGCTCTTATGAGCATGGATGTGACCGGGACCAATTGCACGTCTTCCAACCCAAAGTGTATCGCCAGTTGGATTGACTTTGCAGCTTCTCTCACTACGTTCTTCTTCACAGCACCAAATCCTCTTCAACAGACCTTTGGCAAAAGGGTATCCGACCTCAAGGAAATTTGTTTTGATGACAGCCTTCTGCCTCGTCCTGCTGGAGATTTTCGACTTCCATTTCGGTGACTAAGTCCAGACATAAAATTCTTCACCACAGCTATGACCCAAGCCTATCTGACAACAGTCCTCCCTCCTCTGACACCTCCTGCAGCCTTGCCCCACTAAATTTTACCTTCTCAAACAATTTTTCTCAGAATTTATCCCTAATCCACTTCTTGTATCAAACCACACCCCATCATGATCTACCACTTTGACCTGGTCTTGCATGACTAGATGTCCGGGTTTCTGTTTTGATCTTTTAGGCGTTAATTTTTATTAAAAACTTTAAAAAATCATGTCATTTTGCTATCAAATAATTCTTTAGAATTTCCTCTAGTTTTCTACAATAGTATAGGATATTTCTTGTGTTTGGTTTTTACTTTATTACCATTTGTGTGTTGCATAAATAAATAAATAAATAAATAAATAAATAAATAAATAAAGCCTGGCTTTTTATGCCAAGCTATCCGGGGTTAAGAACAGGTTAATTAAGTTCCCTTTTGTGGTTCGCCCTGCAAGGGATTGTGGCTGTTGATTCACCAGGGCTCTCAGTCCAGTCAACCCACAGCCCAATTTCTCACCGCCTACCTTAGGGGTGACATGTATATTAAAAAAGAATGTTTAAGCCTGGGAAAAAGGTGTATTTTAATAGGTTGAAATGGCAGTTTAAACTGCACTAAAGGCTGCAGTGGCAGATCTGAGACATTTTTGTTTTGTGTTGTATTTTTTTATTATTATTAATTGCATCATATTACATAATGTACAGAAAATATTCTATTATTCTATGCCATTTCTATTTCTAATCATATTTTATCTTAGTGTAGGCAGCAGATACAAATATACATTTTGTGATTCATTATCAACATATGTGTCTGCTTTCTTTAAGCATTATGTATGAGTGATTACATTTTTATATCTCACTTGTCTTCGTCCATGTCATTTGCCATATCCGTGACATTTTTCGTATAACGATATAAATACAAACAGAAGTTTGTTTGATGGTCCATTATAACAATCTTGTAAAAGAAAAGGAAGAAAAACAAAAGAACAAGAACCCATTCGCCCCATCATGTTCTCGTTACATAACTCTACTGTAGTAACAGTCGCGCTCAATACTTGTCAAATGCCCCAGTTGTCATCTCTTCGAGTCGCTCGAGGACGTACTGCTAGTCATTAAGGAATATAAGTCGCAATGTTTCGTAATAAGGATGGGGTACGGTCAGGGGTGATGGGAGTCCATTAGGAATTCACTGAGGAGTATAAGAAAAAGCCATGATTAGGGTGGGATGTATGAATGGAAGAAAAAAGAGGGATGGTGGGTGGGGGAGGCCTAGGTTATAGATCAGGAAAGGTATAAGAAAGAGAATAATGAGAAAAGACATGGGAGGGATAAGGAAAGAAAACCATACATGTGAATTATATTAATATCTTCGAAATCCAATAGGTAAAGGAACAATAAGAAAGTAACCACGATAATAATAATAATAACCGCAGTAGTAATGATATTGATATTGATAGTGACCGGGGGGGCATCATGTAGACTCAAAAGGCAAATCATTATATTGGCTGCGTCGATATGAAGGGAATAGGGCAAGGTTACAGGATGTTATGGGGCGGAAGGGGCGGAGGGGCGGTGCGGCGATATGGACGACAATAATATGTCTCTAAGGATCGGGATATGAATAGAGGTATGGGTTATAGCGAAAGGTCCATGAATAATGGATAATGGGTAGTGGGTTTACCGTGAGTTATGTGGTGGTTGTCTACCGGGGGGGGTTCATCTGTGTTCTGGAGGGGGGGTGCATTAAGTATGGGGGGGTGTGACTGCGTAGGCATGGTATTGGAGATGATATATTCCCGCTGCGTGATATATTGCAAAGTTCTTTGGGGGAGATCCGATCCTAGTGTCCCTCGATGAAGGGTGACCAGGTCTGAAGAAACACCTCTGTTCTGTCCTGTAAGCTATAAATCAGTCGTTCATGTATGGCTGCTTGGCACATTGCTACCAACCATTCATCATGGGAGGGAATGGTCGATGCACGCCAATGTCTAAGGACGCATAGTTTGGCCGTTGCTAGCACGGTGTGTAGGAGCCTACTTTGTGTTCGTGTAATCTTATAGAGTTCTCCAGTATCGTGCAGCAATAGGAGAGATGGGGTGAGGAGTGGTGGGAGAGGTAGAAGAAGAGTGTTTCCTACTGACCTCCAAAAAGGTTATATGGCCGTGCAATCGTGAAGGATGTGGAGTAAGTCACAGTGTGTGTGCGGGCACCTCCAGCAGTTTGCATTGCTAAGAAGAAGTCTGTCCACGTGGAATTTCTGTGGGGTCCAGTACCATTCATGTAGGGTCTTAAAGAGGCATAATGTTAGGCGAGCCTCGCGTGTTCCGTGGTCTCTGACTTCTATCAGATCTGCCCAGTCCTCTAAGTCGTATTAGGTCTGTGGGCGCGTCTGCCATTTATTCTTGAGGGAAGTCAGGAGTGGAAGTGAGAAAAGATGATGATTCAGCAATGCCTGAAGTTCCGATACCGCTCCTTTCAGTTGCCCCCAAGTCTCCAGATAATTTAATATAGGAGAGCGTGGAAGCAGTCGGGGGTGGACACCTAGTCTTTGTATAAGTTGAAGGTAGCGCCATGAGTGACATTCCGGGAGGTTGAATTCCACCTGTAGATCCCTGAATGTTTTCCAGGTCTCCCCTGATATAAGTTGGTCCACTCGCATGACACCTTGCTGGCACCAGTCCTTCCAGATAATAGTTTTCCCTCCAATCTGGAATCCTTTGTTACCCCATAGTGTGGCTCTATCATGCAGGTGGGGGGTCTATATTTAAGGAGTCGGTGCACCCGTTGCCAGGTTTTCCTCATGGCTCCAATCATAGGGTTAGTGGTTCGGGGTGCTGTTGGCTCGTATCGTATAATATCTGGAGGCCGTAGGGGGCTCCTGTAAGAACTTGTTCTACGTCTATGTCTACCCATAACGGCGGATTTCTTACATTCAGGAGTAGGAGGACCATTTGTGAGAGGTGTAATGCGTAAGCATAATGTTCGACCGAGGGAAGGCTTAGTCCGCCGCGCTCTCATCGGGCTAATAAGGTGGTTCTGGGTAGTCGTGGGCACATGAATCCCCAAGCAAAGGTGCGGATACAGTGGTCTATCTCTCGTAACACAGGTAAGGGGATCTGTAGGGGGATCATACCTAGGACATATAGAAACCTCGGCAAGGTCACCATCCGTACCGCTTGTACCCAGCCCCACATAGGGAGGCCCAGTTGACCCCACTTCTCAAAATCCCGTTTCATAGCACTGATCAGTGGATCTTAATTGTCTGTTACTATATTAACCAGCCCTGTATTTACATCAATACCTAGATATCGTAGTCTGGAATGTTTCCATTTGATCGGTAATCCTTTAATGGATGTACTAACTGTGACTGGGGAAAGTGGTAGGGCTTCACTTTTATCCCAATTTGTTCGGTATCCTGATATGAGTTCGAATTCCGTCAGAATCTCTCTCAAAGCAGTGATGGAGTTGGGTAGGTCCGTGAGGGTAAGTAGGATGTCGTCCGCGTATAGGTATATGTCAGAGTTTCCGCCTGGTAGCGGGATTCCTGATATGAGAGGTTGGAACTACGGATGACCGCTGCCAAAGGTTCCACGGCAAGTAGAAATAGGAGAGGGGACAGCGGGCATCCCTGACGTGTCCCTCTCCGAATCATAAAGATGTCCGATAGGAACCCCTCACAGTTTACCTGTGCTGTCGGGGAATCATATAAGAGGCGTACCTTATTAATGAAACCGTCTCCTAACCCGAAACGTTTTAAGATTTCAAAGAGGTACCACCATTCTATTCGGTCGAATGCTTTCTCAGCATCTAACGAGAGGGCCAAGGCTTCCTCTCGTGTATCACGGGCTGTCCAGATAGCATGAAAGAGTGTGCGGAGGTGATTCCTGGAGGAGCGGTCCGGTACAAAGCCTACTTGGGAGTGATGAATTAGAGAGGGGATAACTTTTTTGAGGCGGGTGGCCAGTATTCCCGACAATATTTTAATATCCCGTTCAAGAGGCAGATAGGACAATAGCTTCCACTGAGAAGTGGGTCTTTTCCGGGTTTCTGCAAGACTGTGATGGTGGCTTTATTAGACATAGGGCGTAGGAAGCCCTCCTTTTCTGCCCCTTGGAACGCCTCGTATAAGGCATCCACTGTGTCGGTTCCCGTTCATTTATAGAATTCAGATGTGAACCCCCGGCGATTTGTGATATGATAGATTGGCTATTGCCTGTTGTATCTCTACCTTACTAATGCCTCCTTCTAAAAGTGCTCTGCCCTCATCTGTGAGGTGGGGTATTTGTGTCCTCTGCAGGAATGTGTCTAGGCGGGCAGTATCCTCCGATGTTTCTGAGTTTGGTGTACCGACCAAATTCCTCTGCGATCGCTTGGGGGTGCATGATGAGCATATTATCTTGGGTGCACAGTGCTGGTATGGCTAATGCTGTTTCTCGTTGACATAGTTGGGCCCGCTTTCTCCCCATGCTCGTAGTGTCGTCCCTTCAGCCTTTGTAGGGCATATTCTGCCTGTGAGGTATAAAGGGAATTAATCTCCATTTTGGCCTGTTCCAGGGAACGGCAGTTGAGGGGGGTAGGGTGTCTTGTGTATTTCTTCATGGCCTGCGTTATTTTATCTTCTAGTGTGCGCTGTTGAGCCCTTCTATGAGCATTGGAGATGGCTGCATCTCTCATTAGTTGCCCTCTAATAGTTGCTTTCGCCGCAGCCCAGAGAAGTTCCGGTGAGGTTACTGAGCCCTTGTTATCAATCAGGTATGTGGCAATATGAGTCTTGAGTTGTTCCTTCCCTTTCGGGGATCGGTATCTGGGGTTAGGGAGGCACCAGGGTTTGCAGCGGGTGTAATCATCCCGAGTTCCAGGGTTATTAGTACCGGGGAATGGTCCGCCATATTTCTCCTGACTTAATCGATTGTATCATTTTATGATTAAGCAAGAAATAATCTAGCCGTGATTGAGTCCCGTGGACCGAAGAGACAAAGGTATATTCCCTCCGTATTGGAGGGGGGAGAGAGGCGCCTGCAGTCTATTAGGCCATGATCTGAGAGGATGTCTTTTAGTACGGCTCTATCTGCGTTGTTGTCCGTGTCAAGACCACTTGATCGGTCTAGGATAGCATCTTGGACTATGTTCCAATCCCCCCAAGAATATATTGTGAGTCACCTATCTGTGTTAGGAGGCGATTAAGAGAGGAAAAAGGAGCTCTTAGAGCCGGTGGGGGTGCATATTGAACCTAAACATATTGTGGAGGATCCTACCACTAGCTTGGCTCCACATCTCCTTCCTGTTCCCTGTGTACCTTCCAGTATAGGTGGTGTTCCACTGTATAGTGCTTTTCCCACCCAGTCCGTGTGTAGCTTTTCTGATTCCGTCGAGGAGAGATGTGTTTCCTGTAGCAGGGCAATGTCGGCATGTTTGGAGCGGAGATAGGACAGTATCTTTTGTCTTTTAATATAGTGGGTCATGCCGTGCACATTCCAGGATAGGGCTGTGAGTGGGGTCGTCGCTCCCAAGGATGCTGGGTGTGTCATGGTTTATGGTGTATTGGATGTGTTGAGGTCCGTTAAATAGGTCCAAGAAGTGGGTGATGGCAAGCTTGAGAAGCAAGCAATAAAGGTTTCTTGTTTATTTAGGCCTTGGAAGGGGGCTGGGGAGGGGAGGTGGTGTATAAATAATACCGAGAAGGGTCTCCTCGGTCACAATACGAAGAATATTAAACAGAAGGAGAGGAGGAGGATGGAAGGAAGTAGAGTAGGGTGTTTAGAGAAACGAACAGTGATTACTATGTGGGTGTGAGCGAGTATAGGGGTAAGAAGAGGGTGGGACTAGAAACCTCACTAAAACGAGGGAGTAGATAATAATAATAATGAGAGGATAGATAGAGAAAATAGGGAATGGAAATTGGTCGAGGTGAGAACACTCACTACTGTTTAAAGCCTTCTAATCTGCGGGTCTAACCTGGAAGGCCCACGCGCCGGTAAGGTAATATATCAATGGGACGTAGTGAGGGAATACATGCTTTGTTCATGGTTTCGTGAGACCTCCTAGGGGGCCCCCCAGTCATGTGAGCATGTAGGTGGGTGTATAAAAGGCTGAGGGGTCCGGGTATAGACCCAGAATAGACATTGGGGTCTAAAGGTGGGGAGGGGGAAAGGAAGGGGCCTGGGTCGGCGAGTCACGGGGCATCTTATAGTACGTATTCTATTCTTGCTAATTGTTAGGTTATTGTAGAATGTAGAAATTCGCTGTATATCATGATCTATTGTGCTGCGTCCTGTGTAATCGCCTGTGAATACGTCCCGCAGGGCAGTCCTGGAGCCGCCACTGACAGGGGTTGTGTTAATCTTATTACTCCTTTAAGGGTAGTTATTATGTGCGTAAGAATTTGCTGTAATGTTCGACGGATGTGCCTTCCATGGTTCGCCTTCAATAGAGTTAGGGGCGCGATGCTATCTGTTAAAATCGTCTATAGCCTCTCCTAGTGGGTGGGGGTGTTGGGGCTCTCCTGGAGGGTGTTATCAGCACTGATGCGCTTGTACTGCTTGGGCTACGGATACCGAGCGTTACGCCTGCCCCCTCTTGGAATGGGGAGGGGGGCGGAAGAAGAGACAGTAGCCGTCAGCAGGGTGACCTCCCCTGCTCGTTGCCTGTCCAGTAAAAGTATAGTGTTCGAGATGATACGGTGTGGGGGGCGTAATTTGTATCTTCATGTTTGTGTGTGGGGAGGTATATAGATGGTTTGGTTATGACTATGTTGAGGGCCCCCCGTCAATGAGGCTGGGGGTGATGTTGTGTGCTACCCAGTGAGTCTGTTTCTATCTATTCCTTGTTTTTGTTCCTATTAGCAATCCTCTCTCTGCCCTCCCCCGTTCCCTTCCCCCCCTCCCCCAGCCCTACATCTGGGTCCGGATGGGCCCGACTGCTGTGGTGGGGCTGGCAATCAGTGGGTGTGACTTGCCCAATACGTTATATTGCATTCAACAGCATTTAGTGGGTGTGTTTTTGACAGGCCCCCTCCCCTCTCTGGGCAAGCAGCAGATAGAGTGGATAAGCATGTCACTTAGCTGTCCCAAGGTAGAGGATAGTTGGTCTATGAGCAGGTTCAGATCCCTGATTCGTCTGTTCTACTGTGGTATTAGTGTTCAACATGGTGGTCTTCTGATGATGGTTTCAAGGGGAAACGGGATTTGTCTCTGCCCGCATCTTGGGTGTGATCAATCACTGCTTGAAGGATGTGTTCCCGGGCATCTTGTGTCTTTGGGGGTCGGTCATGCATTCGGCCTCTTTTTTGTGAGGAGGGACGCTGAGGCTGAGGCCATGGAGATGGCGGGCTAAGAGCAGTCTCTGCATGTGGCGATGTAGATTCCAGATGTCCGGGGGTGGTGTCCATAGATTGGGAGGTCACGCTGTTCAAGTGAGCGCTGAGGTCCTCTGGATCAGTGAAGTCTCTGGATATGCCGTGGTGTGTGATCCACATACGTGCCGGCTTGAAAAGACCGTACTTGATGTCCAGGGATCTTAGTTTTGGGCAGAGAGCAAGAAATGTCCTTCTTCTATCATTCGTTAACCTCGAGAAGTCTACCGCCACTCTAATTTCATGTCCATCCAGTGATATCGGTCTTCGTGTTTTGGCTGCGGAGATGACCTGTCTGGCTTGTTCATGGCGCAGGAAACATGCAATGATAGGGCGCGGTTTATTTGTAGATGCTTTGTGTAGGGGACCAATTCTGTGCACCCTCTGGAATTCTGGAGGTGGTGAAAGCTCTATGCCGAAGTGGTGGGTCAGAAGCGAGCTAAGGAAGGTTTTGATATCGGATCCTTCTTTTTGTTCCGGGATACCAAAAAAGCATACATTGTCTCTACGACTTCGGTCCTCTAGCTCAGTGAGTTTCGTTCTGAGTGACCTTAGTTCCTCTTCCTGATCAGGGATTGCCGCTACATTGTCTTCCACTGCCGATAGACGTTGGTCCAGGTTGGTTACTGTTTCTCTGAAGCATGCTCTGTCAGAGTGGATTGAGGAAGAAGCCAGAGTAAGATCTGTTATTTTTAGGTCCATTACCTCCAAGCGCCGTCCAACCGAGGCAATCTCTTGCAGTATACGATCTGTGGCTTCTAGCGAGGGTTGGTCTACCAGGGGTGATGCGTGTCCCTGTGGCACCGTTTGTACCGCCATGGTTTTGGGTTGAGCAATGGCTTCCGAGAATAGCAACTGGCGAGAATGTTTACTTGCGATCTTGTCATTGGGCATTGCTCTCATTGAGTGGAGGTCAGAGAGGAGATACTTTTTTTTAAAGAGAAAGCACTTGCAAATTTGTATGAGTCTGTTCAGACCTATGTGCGGATTCTTCATCTGCCAAGGATGGATTAGTCTTTGGGTTATGGGGTCCGTTGGTAAGGTTCCCACTCGGTTCTTTATCCTGCTGTGACCCACGGGGCTTCAGAGCGCGGTCTGTAGAAGACAACCTAGAATACATTCAGTTTCCGAGAGTGGTGGGGGAGGTATGTTCATTGATAGAGGGTTAAAGAGGGATCATTGTCCAGCACAATGGTCTCTTAGGGGCAATTGAGCTAGGAGCCGGGTTGATTAGCAAGGCGTGTGCTGTACGAGGTCCTGCTCCCCTCTTGCCTCGTTCTGTTCTCCTACCTTCCTATTCTGACCTTCCTCTCCCCTCTTTTCTTATTTGCCGTTTCTCATGTGTTTATCCTTTGTTCCTCTCTTCCTCCCTCCATGTCTCTCTGTTGTCCTTTCGCTGTCCCCCCCTTGTCTTCCTTCCCCTTCTTCCCGGCTCTACCTCTGGGTGTCACTGAGAGTCTTTTTCTTGGCTTCTTCTTCTGTATGTTATATCAGGGAATCGGGGGGGAGGGAGTGTTCCCCTTGTTTGCTGCTGGGGGTCTTCTTGTTGGGTATTACTGCTTGGAGTGTCTCACCTATTTGACTCTCCGC
This sequence comes from Pleurodeles waltl, assembly GCF_031143425.1. Classification (NCBI taxonomy): domain Eukaryota; kingdom Metazoa; phylum Chordata; class Amphibia; order Caudata; family Salamandridae; genus Pleurodeles; species Pleurodeles waltl. The sequence goes on along the minus strand of NC_090444.1, from coordinate 601,187,504 downwards.
TTCAGCATGGTGTTACCAGTCCCCAGCAGGCACGATTCAGTCTCCCCCCGCAGGTTGCAGAGGCCGTTTCAAGTTTTGCCACCTCGCCGCTTCTCACGTTCGTTGTTTTTGTTTGTTTTCAGGGGTTTCCATAGTCTTCATGATAAAGCGCTTCCTTGCAGTTGCGCCGTCGTTCCGCCGCAGTCATTTTCAGGACCTGGTGCAGTAGCGTCTCATCGCCTCCGGGTTCCGCCCCCCCTTCTTCCATCTGAGGGGGCAGTGCAGGGTTTCAGCACCCGGGGGGCTGAGGTGATAGGGAGTCGATCCGGGCACCCCACCGCGGTCACTACGCTTTCTCGGCGTGCTCCCGATTCCGAGCGGCACCGCACCTTAGCCCGCGGCTCCGCGTAGATCTGGAGGCCGCATCCGCTCCAGCGCCTCCGGTCACGCCCGCTGTTGCTCGTGTCCTGCAAATCCGCCACCCCGTAGGCCCGTCCTTTCAACCTGGGGGGCCACGCTGGAGGTCAGAAACATAGGGAAAGTCCCTCCGTTCATCAACATGGCCTGCCCGGCGCATGGAGCTCTCCTCTCAGGCGGCCATTTCCTTCGACGCCAGACCATGCCCCAATCTGAGACATTTTGTAAATGGCTAGTTTAATGGGTGGCAGAATTGGAGTTGCAGACCCACTAGAAGCATTTAGTTTGCAGGCCCTGGGTACATATAGTGACATTTAGGACTTGCAAGTAAATTAAATATGCTAGTTGGGTGTAAGCCAATTTTGTCATGTTTTTGGGAGAGAGCACAAGCACTTAAGCACTGGTTAGCAGTGCTAATGTGTGCAGAATCCCAAGGCCAACAAAAACGAATTCAGCAAACAGGTGGAGAGATGGGAAAAGGTTTGGGGGACTACCATGCCAATTAACAGGTCTAACAGCCATATTTCCAATATTTCGTTGGTTTGGCTTTCCCTGCTTCTGAAATTGCAGTTTAGAGTTGTGAAAATGTGTTGCTAGATAGATCCCTTGAGTTTGAAAGTTGTGTTTGGCGAGTTAATGTTGGGAAGTGCAATTGGTAGGTTGAAGGTATTGCATTTTGAATCTGTGAGGATGAGGGCTAATGAGTAAGGTCATGCCAAATGAAGATTTCTAAAAACGTTGTTGATAGTGTCCATTTGTTAATATTCCAAGAGAAGTTAAGACACATAAGATGATTTTGGTGAAGTCATGTCTTTTGATTAGAGTAAGAAGATCAATGAAGTCCATATTGTAGCCTGAGGGTTGGGAGATAACAGCATTTGGTTTGCTTTTAATTGACCAACATATAAAGGTTTGCATGACGAACAAGTGGACGGTCTCAGGAGTGCACAAATCCATATATTTTAGTGAATGATTGAAATGTCGCCTCTATTTTTCATTTAATCCGTAGATGTGGAGGAGGGCATACCTATTAGGCACTAGAATATCAAAGAGCAATGATGATGTTACTGTGAATTACATTTGTGTGCTGAAGCGCATATCTATGTCATGTGAGGTAAGAACATATGCAACGTAAATGGGGTGCACTGATGTAGATCTAATGTTGAAGTGAGAAAGCATTTCAAATTAGATATGATTAAGCGTTTTCACTTGATTACGTGATTTGCATTGATTTGTATTGGGTGTTTGGAGCGAACAACTTGCCCTTATTTTCTATTTGTAAGGTAATGGTGGTCTGGGACAATGAGCTCAGAGAGATTGCTCTGTACTTCTTAAAGGACTGCTGCGTGGTGCAAAATTAATCCAAAAGTCAGTCTTACAGCTAAGGTTTGAGCATTAAATAACGAAAGTGAATAGTTTTAAGCATCTAATATTGAAACATTGAGACAGACTGTCATAAGCACCTTACCAAATTATGCATTGAGCTGCATTGCGGCTGCCTCCTACCAGCACAGAATTTACATTGGACCTAGATTATCACAACACAGATTTTCAAAGATACTGACAGGGGTCATTAACATCCTGCTCAAAGTAACCTACCAGAACATTTTATTGTCTAAAGACACATGAGCATTGAAAGTAAGAATCAAAATATTATGCTACAGCACGTTTCCCTAATATTTTACATGGTATTGCCTTCTCACACCTAACATTGGTTGCTCCTAGGACCAGGGATTATGCCTATCACAATTGCAAGATGCATCACTCATGATGAGATTTGCCATATTTCTGAAACCACACATTACTCCTTGTCCATACGGAGTAACTGCATTCCATACACTGTGGAGACACAACATCCCCTCTGAAGATGAATACATCAAGACCACCCCAATTTCGATTTTACATTGAAAGGCGTATTTTGTTGAATTACATGTAATTATACATACATGGAAAGGCATTTCATAATGCATCAAGAGCACATGAGCATGCACTCTGACCTGTGAAATGGTCGTGCCGATCTGATCTCATCTGCTCTGACATCTCATATTTGGCACTTAATTGCCATTGGGTAGGCACAAGAACCGCCTGTTCCATCGCCAAATCCTTCTGCGCCCATTCTGTCTGCTGCCTGAACCTCTTATTTCTGCAGCCTCCTCCATCATGTAATAATGAGAAATCTATCCATATGCGTTAAGATGTATAATGTCGCAGAAATATTCAGAAAAAGCGTAAACGAGGCTTTACAAAGCATGAAAATGCGAGAATGGCTTAAGCTATTCCTCTGGGATATTGTTTTATTGACATAGTATTTCCTGGGCTCCTTGGAGAATGCCAAAAACATCTGATCATTCAGTATACCCTATAATCTTGAACAGTTTGAGAATCAGAGACATAGGTATCAATAGTGCATCAGGTACAGTGAAACTGAGACTTGTTGGAGTGTGCCTTTTAAAATTAATATTAATTACGTTATCTTGCAAATATATTGTGTGATGAAGCTGCATAGAAAATGTGTTAACATAGAAAATAATGCACAAGTTTGAAATGTGCCCACGGGGAGTGGCTACCAATGTGTACGAAGACTAATGAAAAGCTTATTAATTCTGAATTTATTGTGCAATAATGTTTTTAATTTGTATTAGTATATCATAATTAGAGTTATATGTTAAGAGTTTTGCTTTATTTAATTAGAGAGCCTTAGCTTAGCGAGGGTTTGGGCCTAGCAGCCTGGCCTCATATTGAATTGTATTTTTCTAACATGTAAATGCGCTGTTTTCCTGAAGGACACAAAGCTGTATTTTTCCAGGGGCTCTATGCGTGTAGCCGTAGTAAATTCTTTCTCATGAGAACCGGCTTGCTCAAGGTGACATTCTTGCTGGATGCAACAGTGTAATTCGCAACAGGTGCAAGGTTAACCTTACTAGGAGAAGGCAATGAAGACACTGACTGGAGCGTAAAAGTGTAACATTTTCTACCTGACATTCCAACCGTGAAGACGTCTATAACATGGACCAATCCGCGACATGGGAACTGCAAACAAGGGAAAATTCTAGTATGGTGCTTACCGAATTATTGGACAGAGATAACGAGGCACCAAAGTTTGGCCAATGAGGAATTAGGGAACAATTAGACAGTTTTGATTTAACGGTGTAACCCAAGGGAAACATTTGCCATTTTTCCTTTTCCACCTTGACGGGGAAATTTGCCTTCTCTTTTGCCATAAGACTTATGTCATTTGCCATTTTCCGGACACTTCAAACCCATACTTTAGAGTTAAATTGTCCTGTCACTTCAAACCATCCTCTACCCCATTCTTGGCTGATATTAACTTCCCCTCTGTCTGAGGGAAGAAATTTGTTTTCTGAACTATTCTATCTTGAGACTTTACCCCATCCTATCTCTGCCGATGGTGAATCGACTGATGTCCTGAGGACGAAGACTGGCGGTGTTTGCTGATCAGTTGGATTGGTAACTATCCTATGCAAAATTTGTGATTGTCTGTTTGCCTTTTCTTTCTAGGTACCAACTGCTATTTTGATGGAGGCCTTAGTTTAGATGTTTTCCAAATTTGTGTTTACTAAATGTTTTGCATGAGGCCCAACATGCTAATGCTAATTCGTGGTTAGTTAAGGCGTTCACAATTATCCAATGCAAAGAGACAAATGACTGAGTTCTTGCTTTGTTAAATCAATGTACTAATGAGACTCTGCTAAGTTGCTTCATATTAATGATGTGCCTAAATATTGAATGAATATAACTGATGCATTGATCAAAGTTGTGTTTGATTACTAATTAGGATTGTTTGGCGTGGTTTATTGTTAATAAGATTAACAGACATGATGTTAGATTGTAACCAATAGGGAAATAAATATCTTAACTTTTGACTAAACTGGTGTGGTCATTCGTGAACTGAGGAGCTATGGTGAGTTCAATGATTAAGTGTTATTAAATGTTTATTGATTAATGATTGTTATTATTGATTGTTTATTGATTCATTGATTTGTGATGCCAAGAAAATATTTCGTGCTGGGAAGTCCCCAAAGGTTTGTCGACCTAAACGCGTCTACTTGTAAGTTTACTTATTAAGGCTCTGACGCGCTAACAGTTTTTGGTAGCAGAGGTGATGGTTTGTCCCTTTGGGGCCCCAGTACGAAGGATTACGGTTTGATAGAGTTGATGGTGCAAATTACGGTGTGAAGGGAGTGGGGTTTGGAGGTAAGCCAGGTGTACCAAATAAATTGGGGTTTTGTGTGGGTTTTTTCTTTTAAAGGTGCAAATTGGAGAGATGATGTGTCCATAAGTCCCAAATGACTTTCCCGGAATCTCAGAGGTTGCTGAAGGGAGTTTGAGTATATTCTCGGCATTCTAATGACAGTGTGAATGAAGTAGGGTTTTGCGCTTGCACAGCTTATGCGTATCGCAGGTTAATTGTGATGTTTGTGAGGGTTTTAGGCCAGATAATGATGTTTTAGTAGGAGTGGGCATACTCCGCAGTATGAGAGTAGGGAAGTCGGCGAACTTCATGTGAGTGTGGCGCTTTGTGCTCAAAAAATTGTCCACGTGGTTGTTGATGATGTACGGACCCCGCGTGGTCTAAGACTCCGGAGTATATTGATAAGTGTGGGAGACACTTGGTTTATGTTGTAATTTGTGCGGTTTAGTAGGTCGATAGTGAAGTCGACGAGTCGAGTTTGAGTCAAAGTGAGTGAATGAAAACTTAGATGGAGATTTGGTGAGTTCTAAAGTGCACTAGAACAATAATCCATTGACAAGTCGAGAGTAGAATTTGCGGGTCCAATTTTGCTTGCGAGTGCGGGATCTGAGAAGGAGAGAGTAGCGGCAGAGGCTAGGCGAAATCTCTGCAAAGTTCTGAAGCGATTGTGTTACCCTTTCCTGTAGTAAACCGGCAAAGTTTTAGTTTATTTTGGTTGGTGCTCGCAATATAGTGCATTAGTTTGTGTGAAGCGAGTGTGGGAAGACAAGCCGCAAGACTTTGTCAGCCACAGTGTGTGAGTGTGACGTCATTTTGAGCCGCGCTGGGATAGGTTGGTTAGTGAGAAGGGTGGCGCACGGATTGGCAGACGTCCGTGAGAGGCAATTGGTTGAGAAGTTAGCCGAAGAGAGATCTGGGAATTAAAGTCACTTCCTGATTTGATTGTAAACATAATAAAATATGTAAAGATGAAATTTCTCAAGGCTTTAAAGAGCGCTTTGAGGGGAGACGTATATATCACTGTGATTGTAGGGGAGGTTACACCGCCAGAGGGTAGACTGGCTTATATTGTAATGGAGGAAAAGGGTGTCGCGCCATGTCTTTGGCTAAAGCAATGGTGCAAAGCCACGGAGAAAGAGGGGTGCTTAGCGTTTCCTGAAAACAGAACGTTCAATTTGAGGGTTTTAGAAAATTTGCAGAGAGTGCTAAATGATCTGAAGCCACCTCTGAGACCAGCACAGTTTGAGGCATTAGCTATCTGGGAACTAATGGCAATACGGCAACAGCAATAGAAATTTGAGAGGAGAATGAGGAAAGCAGAAAAGACACTGGTGGAGGCTAGGTGGGATAGTGCACAGAGAGTTTGTAGGAGAGAAACAATAAATGGAGTTAGTCTGTTTCCAGCAATAGCTTAAGAAGGTGAAGACAAAAGGAGGAAAGCTACTTGTAAGACTGACAAAAGTCCTTCCCCAGACAAAGAGGTCAGGAAGCCCTGGTCAGAGGTAGATGACTCAGATGATGACGAGTTCCTTAATCAGTTACTGAATGATCAACCACCGCCATATGCGATAGACGAAAATAGACTGAGTGCCAATGCCTGTCCTGCAGGTTCGACACAAGAGAAGGTGACAATATATCCGACTCAGGTTAGTCCTGCCTCGACACAAGTCCCGGTGCAGAGTAGTTTTGGCATATCCACTGCCCAGGTTATGCAACCTCAGCTGCAACCGCCACAGGTTCAGAGACTTTACCCTGATGTACCCATTTTAGAGACTACCACTAATCTGATGGTGCCGACAGAGGCAGCATATGGAAGACCAAATTTGATACAGATGGAGCCAACTCCACCTTTACTGCCCCAGGTGCAGCTGCAAATGATTCAGAGATATACTTCGGTCGCAGGACCGCAGTCAGACATGACACCAGTGATGAGCCAGAATATGGAAGTTAATCCTCCACAGGTTTTGGGGAACAGACAGACACCAGCTGCCATATCTTTGCCTATTACGGTTGGTCCACCAGTGCCATTGTATTCACAGACGAGGCCTAGTGTATGTGATCAAGGAGTAATGACACAAAATATGACAAGAGGAGGGTTCGTAGGAAGCTCCCAAGGAACGACTCCAGTGGAACCAACGTTTGAAGGATCTAGGTCTTTGTTACATTTCAGTCCGATTGGGGCTCCTCCAGAGGCCATGAGACAGACAGGTTTGAGACTGCTGACACCGCAAATCTTGAGTTTGAATGTACCACAGACACCTTTAGTGCAGGCTGGGAATATCTCATTACAAGGTTTCACAGCACAACAGCTGACCGATTGGTTAGACAAGCTTAATACTCCACAGACTGCTCCTGTAGCCGCAGGGAGGGTGGAAGGAGAAGAATACCTGAACCTTGTGAGGTTGGGTATGGAAGCCAATGAACTTGTTGAAGGGAGCATGGGTGTGAACAGGTTAGAGTCATACACGGAAGCAGAATCGAGGTATTTGTGTTCAAAGATAACAAGAGAAGTGAGCAGGGTGCACCAGAGGTTGGCAAACATGGCATAGATTTAGAAAATACCAAACATTTGAAAGGAGTTACAGGTTAGATTTTGAGCCCAAGGATTTTGAACACATGAGGTCTACTGGAATGAAGGCACACCTCAAGGAGATACTGCAGAGTGCACAAGTTTGGGGAGCCTTAGAGATGTGGGAAGGCAGATGTACGAAGAAAAGAAACAAGAGGAAGAGTGATTGCATAGAGCAGTCAGCTAAAGCATTACCGGATACAGGTACGGTAAAGATGTTACCAATGAGACAGACTGCCGGAGGGGTTCTCGTTCATGTACCTTGGACTAGAGGGGATATTCTGTCTTTTACGAATGACTTTCCCAGGTTGAGGGAGAAGCCAATAGAGTGGTATCAACAGATGGACAGGTTTGTGAAGCTTGCAAAGTGTCTTTGGGAAGACCTGAATACTCTCTTTGAGATCATAGTTCCAGCTGACTTGTGGATTGAGTGCAAAAGGAGCGTAGATTGGCCGACTGAGGAACTGTTAAGGGACAGAAACACAGGGGCACCGTCTCCTGATGTGATGAAGTATTATTATAAAGTGATTGAGCTTCTGAAAACGAGAGTTTCGCCTAAGAATATTGATTGGCAAAGGATTGATTGAATGGCTCAGAAAGTTAAGGAGTCGATACATGCCTATTATGAGAGGTTGTTGAAGGCGTTTAAACATTACAGCGGTACAGAGGTTATTGAGGCGAAGGACATGAATCACCTTGTGTTCAGGTTTGTGGAAGGGTTGAGACCTGAGATTAGCCAGATGATTAAGAGTCACTTGATTTGTTGGCAGGGAAAGACGATTGACG